>NC_058192.1:29770000-30970000 GCF_907165205.1 Coccinella septempunctata
TTCAATAGGTTGGTCACCAACTCTCCATCGCATGCGGTTCCTTTGCTGGCCCTTTCATGCATGGGATGGTAATTATGCAGTTTCAAAAGAACTGTGCCAGGTAAGTGAAAAAATTTGTATTCACCAATTCGGGCTCCCAGCGCGTATAGCAATTACCTCGGACCTCTCGGATTGCTCTGAATCGTTCCTTTACGGTATCCAGATGCAGGGTAAACAGAGGATTCTTTTGTTACATACATTGAACTCTATTTCGATGACATACGATCTGTTGTCACGTGACTAAAATATTCGTCCGCTCTCATTGAACTAAAGAAAGAACTTTCTTTAGTTATCAGTTCAATGTCCGCTCTCGGATGGTATTGCCCAAAGATATTAGAGAGTTGAAGTGCGCACAGAACGTTAGCCTGAACGTAAACGTTAACGTGACAAATAACGTCAAATATAACGTTTACGTGTTGTAATGAAATTTGAGTTGAAGTGCTGCCATCATGAAACGTCAGACGTTAAACATAACCTATCAATTTGGATTTTGATTTTATTTTGCTGGAACTCTCTTTTACCTAATATCTATAATATTGAGCCTCGACAGCTGGAATAATATTTGAAATATTGATGTTCTAATGATTATATGCATAATAAAGAGAATTTTCAGCTTGGAAGTATTTTATTATCAATGAAATGTTCAAGTGTTAGAGACATGAGAATTGCAGTGTAGTTTCAGCCATTTCCTTATGTACTGAATGTAATCTGATAACAGTAATTTAACTTAATCCTTTTCATAACTTTCAAATCACATTTCCTATAATTTTCGTTCATTATGAGAAAATACACAGGAAATGTAAACAATGACAGTTTGAGGTTATCGAGAATTGCATTTAACAATCAAAATTCGGCCATTCGCAAGTCATCGGTGCTACTCGTTTAACGTTCGGTTAACGTACGTCGATGTTTAAGGTATACGTGGGAGACCGCTAGTTTACGTAGGCCGTAAAGCTGACGCTAACGTTAACGTTAAAAACGGACGAATGAGCATGCGTAGATGTCAATTATAACGTTAACGTTTACGTTCATGGCTGCACTTCAACTCTCTATTAGAGAGTTGAAGTTAACGTTAACTTGTCTCTGTAGGTTATGTTATGAAAAAGGGGCCTCTTAATCGACATTGAATCGAATTTTTTATAAGAACAGAAGAGACTGAGTTCCTCAAGAATAATCTAATAACCAAAGGTAAAAGTGTATATCTTCAATTAATGGGTCACATGAAAGGAAGAGTCGAATGAAAATAGAAATTTTCATCCTAGTGTTTGATTCTGAGTACCTATTTCAATCCCATATTGTTGATCATGAACTATGTAACTTGTTTTCAATAGGAAATAAAAGGGTTCAATTCGAGATTTTTTTATTAAGACTCATAAAAGTAGAAACATCTAGATTGGACATTGGCTTATAGGTTAATGGCAGTAAAGCAGTACACAAATAATTCTACGTTATCTCTACATATCCTCCAGATGATATTCCAATTTTTTCTTAGTAACTATAGTGGCCACTTAAAGGTCCATGCCTATTTCAAAATCATGAAAGCATCACTGTAAACAGGTATTTTTCAATACAGTTTAATCCACCTCCACAAACAAAAATTCCTGTAGATATGCATCCATATAAACGCACATTATTCACAAAAACAGCATAAAATCAACCCAAAATGCATAACCTATCGACAACAAACTTTGACATTTACCGATCATCTGTTGCTTACGCTAATAACGTAAATTCGTATCTTCCATACGACTAAAATCTGAGCCAGATAGCGCAAGACGTTATTCCATTACCGCATGACGTTATTAACGTACGTTCGCGTTATACGCTTCTTCCATATCTCTCTATTGTGCACACTTCAACTCTCTAGTTGAAGTGCAGCCATGAACGTAAACGTTAACGTTATAATTGACATCAACGCATGCTCATTCGTCCGTTTTTAACGTTAACGTTAGCGTCAGCTTTACGGCCTACGTAAACTAGCGGTCTCCCACGTATACCTTAAGCGGCCCACAGACGAGCAACTTAGTTGACAACTATGTTGTCAACGAGCTTCTAAACCATACGAGGTTGAAGGAATATCAACCACCAACCGGCCCACAGACGTTCAACTTAGTTGTCAACACACCGTATTGACAACCAAGTTGTCAACTAGGTTGCTCGTCTGTAGGCCGCTTTAAACATTGACGTACGTTAACCGAACGTTAAACGAGTAGCACCGATGACTTGCGAATGGCCGAATTTTGATTGTTGAATGCAATTCTCGATAACCTCAAACTGTCATTGTTTACATTTCCTAATGTAATGAGGTTATCGAGAATTGCATTCAACAATCAAAATTCGGCCATTCGCAAGTCATCGGTGCTACTCGTTTAACGTTCGGTTAACGTACGTCAATGTTTAAAGCGGCCTACATAATAGAGAGTTGAAGTGCGCACAGAACGTTAGCCTGCACGTAAACGTTAACGTGAGAAATAACGTCAGATATAACGTTTACGTGTTGTGAGGAAATTTGAGTTGAAGTGCTGCCATCATGAAACGTCAGACGTTAAACATAACCTATCAATTTGATTTTGCTTTCGTTTCGCGTGAACTCTCTTTTATCCATTGAACTCTATGGAGTTCAATGCTTTTATCTCATATTGAGCTTCGACAGCTGGAATAACATTTGGAATATTGATGTTCTAATGATTTATATGCCTAATAAAGAGAATTTTCAGCTTGGAAGTATTTTATTATCAATGAAATGTTCAAGTGTTAAGAGACATGAGAATTGCAGTGTAGTTTCAGCCATTTCCTTATGTACTGAATGTAATCTGATAACACAGTAATTTAACTTAATCCTTTTGATAACTTTCAAATCACTGCTGATTTCCTATAATTTTCGTTCATTATGAGAAAATACACAGGAAATGTAAACAATGACAGTTTGAGGTTATCGAGAATTGCATTTAACAATCAAAATTCGGCCATTCGCAAGTCATCGGTGCTACTCGTTTAACGTTCGGTTAACGTACGTCGATGTTTAAGGTATACGTGGGAGACCGCTAGTTTACGTAGGCCGTAAAGCTGACGCTAACGTTAACGTTAAAAACTGACGAATGAGCATGCGTAGATGTCAATTATAACGTTAACGTTTACGTTCATGGCTGCACTTCAACTCTCTAATATCTATGGAGAGTAGAGAGAAGGAGAACGATCGACGTACTAAAAATGTGTCCCCGAAAACAGGAAACGTAGGATAGGTGTCGCTGCGATTAAAGCGGGTGTCGATAAGGGGTGGGGATTCAAGCGTCAATTGAACTAGTTCAATGATTTGAAATAAACAGCCTTCATTTTATTTTAGGTTATGTGTCATCGTGGTTTTTCTGATGATTTTTCAAATACCTTTCTTCAAATCTATATTAAATATGAGTTCTCTGAATTATATGCAATAAAATGCAAGTCGAAATCAATGAAATTCGAAAGAAATCACTGAACAAAAAAATTGTACCTACTTTTGTTTATCATTGTTTATTGAAAGCAGCTATGTTAGTTGGTTTACCGTAATCGTCAAAATTATATAAATCCGAAGTAAGGCGTAGTACACATCAAGATAACAAAAGGTAACAGTCTCAGATTTATCACTCAGGTATTGGAGTAGATTCTGTTGCCAATACTCAGCTGAGAACCGATATAAACCATATATTATGTTATGCCAACAAAATTCTTCAAAAATATTCTCTTCTGAACCATGTAGTTTTATTGGTTACATATTCTTATTCAGAAGAGTCAACTTCTCACGAGGGATGACAATTTCGATTTCGTTTATAATGAATCCATCATCTTTTTGATATATCTTCATCGCAAAAGTGCTCTTGACACACAAATTGATTCGGAGTCGATTCTTGAGATAAGGTTTTTTTCAATTTTCTCTCAAAAATGCTCTCGGAAATTTTAATTTTATCTCTTCTCCTTTTCTTTCCGATGCCAAAACACTCTTATACTAGCGCACGCTTCAACATTTCACCATGGTCATATGTTGTTCTCTTATCAAAAATCGAAAATAATAATATTCCTATCATCTGTCACCAGGGAAACAGTTCACTCAACCAACGAGCCAACCAAAGATTATAGAGTAGCAAGATAGGAAACGCCCTCATATCGCTAGTACTAAAAACCGACTACATTTTGGCCAGTGAAAACACATTTGACAATGAGATGGCGCTGAAAACGTATTATCAATACAGAAAAACTGTTTAATAACAGTTTTCTGTTTTATAATTGGGGGGCGCGAAATTCGAATTCTATTCCTTGTATTGATTTTCAATATTGACCTTGTTGAGATCGGAAAACAAACATCCTGAGCGATAAAACAAGAGGATGGTTTTGTTTTGTAACCAGGATGTTAGTTTTCATCTGAACATTGTTTGGAATCGATTGGTATCAATGGAATACTCTGTTGGATGTGATAAATTTATTTGCAATCTATAATAAATTTACAAATTGAATTTGTACAATTTATATTAGAATTTGATATGAACGAATATTCAATTTACCGTCATAGGATACACATTTCCGTTACTTACATATTATTAACAAAATTTTCAGAACCACAATTGAAAAAACCTTACAGAGGTATACAAGACCTGTATTCAAGCCTGTCAGTATAATTTCTTCATGCTTTTTTATGATTTCTTCATGGTATGGTCTCTTTATGGCACAATATACAAATTGATTGACGAATGAATAAAACACTCACAGAAGGTTTCATAAAACTTTGACTTTCCAATTTGACAATCACCCGATTCCCAAATCGAAATCCATAAAACTTTTGCATTTCTGAATATATTGAAGGCAATTGAGAATCTTTGAATGGACGTATAAAAGTCATAATTTCCCCTAAATGAGCCCTTCATGCGAGGGATGCTTCCTGCATAGAACAATTTACGTGGATGAACAGTTCTCAATCGCCTTGCAGTAAAATGTTCATTGCCCATGGTGTAGTCAGTAGTGTTTGCAGGCCTCTACGCCCTGAAAATTTTATCCACTTCGTAGCACTGAAAGTAAAAATCAATGAATGACTGTGTCACATGTTACCAGTTTTAATACTTACATTCCCATTTTCCTTAGTAAAATTCGTTTTATTTGATCCACAGTTCTTCACTATACAATAATTTTCGAACGATATTTTGAGGTTTTCGCCAAGAAATTAGACACAAATTTCAATAATCAGCAACTAGAACGGGCTTGAAAAACAAAAGGCGATACGAGGTTGTCTATGGATACGAGAATCAAAACATTCAAAACCTGTTTGATCAAAATGGCCATATGACTCTGACATCTCGCAAAATTTCATATGTCCCTCGAATTAAAATTTTAACCAGTCTTAGGGCCTTAAAAACACATTTGAAACACAGATGGCGCTCGCATCACTCTAGTCGCTTCGTTTCTTAGAACATAGAATATCAGGAAGGAGCTTTTTCGAATAAATGTGACGGGAATTGTGCGACGGAAACGGCTATATTGGTCTTCCAAATTCTGATTTGAAAAGTGGCAGACTTGGAAGTCAAATGATTCTATTATCTGTGGCCCAATGAACAAAGTGATGTTTTAACTTAATTTTGGTAATTTGGATTCTTGAAATTTGCTGGAAATAAGGATTTTGGATATTTTAGCGTGAATAATTCATAGGTAGGTGATTTTTTAAGCTGAATATCAGGTATTAATTATGAGTTTCTGAATTTCATGACATAACAAGGTTATCCCGTGACAATATCACTCCATGGGCGTAGCTGCTGTTAAGTCATAGACCTTAATACCATTAAGTATAGTATAGCCAAGCAGTATAGGCGGGGTGAATATCCGCTTTGATTATCAATTTGAACGAGCGTGCAAAAGTTTCTGACTTTACGTCAGTTACTTTCCTAATTTTTTTGATTAATCAGAATCAACCGACTATTGAGGCTAGTTTTTTGGAAACTTCACTGTCCTACACCACTGTTGAGACGGAAATATATGTCGGCCATATTTCTCCTCTATTCCGGTCAAATTGAAATGAGCAATATGCTCCTTCCTGTTATTCTATATTCTAAGCTTCGTTTCCTATCTTTCTACTCTATAATCTTTGGAGCCAACTACAATTTTATTCGTGTAAATCAAAATTTCGCACTCTCGTGATGGCCAGCGCGCCTGTTGGCAAAAGCATGAACTACCATATTGGTACATATTTTAGGGGACAAAAAATCTGTGGTCTCAAAGCAGCGATCGTTCTCCTTCTCTCTACTCTCCATACTAATATCTTTGGTATTGCCGAACGCGGTACATATCTCTAGGGCGAGTTCCGATACAGAGTAATCTGTAATCTGTGTTGGTTCTCTCTGGTCACGCTGTCAAGTGTCACGTCTATCTACGACCTGTCAGGGTCAGCATTCTCATTAGTGTTCTGTGATTCTCACTAAAAAATTGTGATGAACATCTCTCTCTGTGTTTCAGATTCTGGGTGTTGAAAATTCTAGAATATCACAGTTACCGTGTTTCGAATTTTGCTGCTACAAACTCGTTAAATATCGGCTTATTGATTCGATATATTTAAAAAAGGACAATTGAAATTGAAGTAATAATTATAAATTTTCTTGTTTTTCTATACCATGGTGGATTACAGTAGATGGAAAAATATTGAGGTTTGTTCACCAAGATCTAGAAAAGATCTACATATTTTTATTAAATCGCCGAACAAAACAAATATTTCGAGAATGTTTCGTTGAATATTATTGCAATCGGGTTTATCTGCAGATTTCAGACGATGAAGATGAAACTCATCCAAATATTGATACACCATCATTATTCCGATGGAGGCATCAAGCAAGAGTGGAAAGAATGGCTGAAAGACAGAAAGAAATTGAGGAATTTGAAAGAAAGAAAAGAGATAATGTTGAAAAATTAAATACTACAAAGACCGAATTGAGTAAGGCAGAAAAAACAAATGTGGAAAATATTGAAAAACTGCGTAAACAACTGAAAGAGTTGGAAGTAGAGGCTGCTGAAATTCGAAAGAAGGAAGATGAAATAAAAAAGAAAGAAAAGGTTAGTATGTTTAATGTTAAAAACGAGCAAGTACCCTGGATTCGCCTTATTTGATAGATTATCAGGTACATACTGCCAAAGAACCATTACAGTCTAGAATTTATTGTAGAAGTAGTGTACCCTGTAATCTGAAAAATCACATACAGGGTGAATCCTCTTGAACTCTACATACTTCATATAAAGGTAGAGGGTACTTAGCTGGTTTCAAAAATACCTTACATGCCAGGTCTTAAGGTACTCCTTTGGATTCTACAGGGCGATTTTCTGTTTTGGGTCATATTTTGAAAATGCTCTAGTGTACAAACGAATGATCCCAAACCCATCAAGTTTGGTGAGTGGGAGGACTAAACTAATCCCCATACAGCAGATGTAACAGTTCATCAGTTTCCAGAACCGGACTCTATTTTTTTCATATTATCATCATTCAGCTCTCTGTGTCCACTGTTGAACATACGCATCCCTAATAATAGTCCATTCCAATCTATTTTGTGTGTTTTGTATCCATTTGCTGCATTATCTCTCAATGTCCTCCGACCAACGCTTGGGCATTCTTCCTCTACTTCGCTTGTCCATTCTCTTCACTCAAGAAGCCTCTTTTCCTATCGATCATCCTGATCTGTGCAAGTTGCTATTAAGCTTTACAATAGCTTCAATGACATCGCTGACACCGGTTCTTCCGCACAAATTCTTGTTTCCTATTTGTTCCCTCAGGGTCATTCCAAGCATGGATCTCTCCATCTCCCTCTGTGTTACGTTAAGAAATATTAGGTATTCAATAATCTCTTTCCTTGAATTGCTGAGGCCTTAAGGAAGCAATATGAAGCAGTAATGAAACTTAAGTTATTCCTCTCACCCAGTAAATTAGAGTTCAAATTTATTAGATTTATTATCATTTACTTTAGTTTTTTGAAAATATTTTCAGTAAATAGTTGTGTACATTAGTACACAATGGCCACATTACCATTTTAAATAGGCTGTGATTAGAGTCCCGACTCAGGATCTGTGTCCAGTCACGACTGTCGAAATCAAATGACTCAATTACCAAACAAGTCTCTTGGCATTACTTGGGATCCTTGTTCAGTCCCGACATTGTAAAAGAGTTATGTTCGTGAATCGTATAATATTATTCATGAAAAGTTGCGACTAAATTTAAGGAGTGATTCCTTATCAAAAAAATAGTGTGTCCTTTTTCTAAATGAAGATTGAAATAACAGGTGAGAAAGTTGAGAATTGCTTAGTGTAAATTGATCCAGAGGAATTGCCAGATGTAATTTTTAATTCAGAAGTGAACCTCTTCCTTACGGCCATTCTTGACTAAAAAAATGTGATTGAAAAAGGAAGCTGCCAAATATATTTGTGAAATGTATGGTATTTTATATGAAATAAGGATACAATTCTGCGACACCTAAATAAAATGTATTTTTATTTGAAGTGTATGAAAATTTTGCTTGAAAGGTAACGGTAGTGGTTGTGTTAAAAAAAATGTTCACTTGAGATGTTTCATTTCAAGATTGATCTTTTTTCTCTTTATAAATGTGATGGTTTAAAAATAAAATATGCTTTAGCATCATATTTATCTTTAACAACTCATCTACATGCACGATTGAAATATGAATCATTGTTTCTATTTGACTGGGTATAGGCTTAGGATTTGTACTGAAAATTCAGATTTTCGCTACTCCTTTCACTGCTTAATAATTTCAAAGCACCAGTGCATCGTTGAATACGGGATCGAATATCAGTACCGTGTTTAATGACGTCACCCGGCACTGGACACGGGTCCCGAGTCGGGACTCTAGTCACAGCCTATTAAATACTCTGCCTCAGAGTCTGATTAATGCTCGACATCTGCACCGTAGTTGGGGGGCCGACGATGATAAATCGGGATTTACTAGAGCGTCGTGCAGACCTAGTGGATTTTGAAGATTAGATGGTAAAAAAAAGGTTCTATGATTTATGCACTTTCAGCGGTGGAGAAAGCGTCTGCAGGTTTTCAAAGATATAAAAAAAATCGTTAGGTGTACACACTAGAGCGTGTCAGATTAAGACACTGTATATGCCCTACGTGTATCTGATAATGCAGCTTGCCTGGTAGGGCTGGTCGTTTGAAAGAGTTGAAAATGACAAAAAAAAAAATCGAGCATGTCAGATTTTTAGAGGATATGTTAATTGAACCCAAAGGAAGCTACTTTTCAAAAGACTGACAATACGGACGTGACGCAAGGTCACAGCGGTCAGATTTTCATACAGATGGTTAATCTCGGTATTGCAGACGTGTTGACACATTAATCGAACAATAGTCAGGAGGGGGGTTTCCTAATCTGACAGTTTGAAGTTTATAACAAGGCATTTTTTGAAGATATTTCCCTTCCTGTACCTATGATCGTTTCTGTGTTCATTATGAAAGTTGTAGATAATAAAATTCTATACAACTGTTGTATGAAGCAATTTTTCATACTCTCAACCGTTTTTGAGCTAGAGGGTGATAAAGGCGACAAGCTTAGCCACACATGCGTGAGGCCAAGGTCAATGTAAAAACCCAGTCAATTTTTGTTTTGGCTTGCTGAAACTGTCAGATTATATTTTTTCCGTTATTCTTGAATCATTAGCTTCAAATTTAAAAAAAAGCTTTCGCGCTGAAGAATGTACAAATGACGTTTTTCTTGTAAGTTTGGCACCTTCCCACACATTTTCGTCACGCTTAAATTGTCAGTTTAAGAGAATATATACTTTTCAATATGTAATTAACCACATATTTCCGACACGCACGAGTATGTACAATGATCGTTATTTTTTTTACTATTCCGACAGGCTGTCCTAGACAATTCCCCCTATATACAGGTCTAATTTTTGGTAGAGGTACTCTACTGGGTCCAAGGTATCTCCCCTTATATTAATCGGGCACGCTCGAGTAAATCCCGAATTTCCCTCTTGGGCTCTCCTACTAATGTGTATGTTTGCGTTTCCCCAATTTTTAATCGTCACGGAGTATACTTCATCATTAAGGCAACCCCATTAAAAAAATACAGATTGAAATCTGATGTCTTTGGAAGCCAAAAAATTGGGCCGAAACGATCAATCCATTAATATGGGTAGATTGGTCCCAAGTAAACACGGAAGTTGCCTGCATAGTTTGCAGGAAATTTTTTTTGGAAGCAATGGTTTTCTTTCCCTCTTTTTCGGGCATCTCTTCCAATAAAGTTGGCATTTTGTTTCGAAGGAATTCTAAATAAATCAAATAACCCGTTAGTTTGAATGGTCTGTTTATCTTCCCGTTCGATATTCCTGTTCAGTAATTAATTTTGAACTTGTGCTGGGATCTGTCTTCTTGCATTAACAGTGGGTTCATGCAGTGTTCCTAAGACCTAGGAAATATACCAATTTAATCGCCAAACGGCGATCACGTGAACGTTACCTGACAATGAGGTTGTTTTTTTCCTATCTCGTATTTCTTATTAACTCTGCCTAACCCACCATAAATGGGGATTCGAAGTTAGCCAGGTGTAGGTTGTGCATGTTGCAGTATCTCTTTCAGTGTTGATCAATCTGTTTTATGTTGTTTTCTATGAAACACTCATCGTCAGGTACAAATTATGATACCTAGTAGAAGGAATGGCATTTTAACACCATATACCTTATTCAAGTTTGTTTGATATTTCTGTTCAAACACAAAGATCAGTTTTCTCAACATCTCAATCTCAAAACGAAATTATTGTGCAACAAACATTGTCAGAGTACAGATTCTTGAAACCTGCCAAAGGATATACAGAAATAGATACACTGAAACTTTTCAAGAAGAAAATTCTTAATTTGATACTGAACATGGAACCTTATAGTATGGAAGAATTTTCTGGGTGAAAAACACTTTTTGTTGACGCTATCTCATTTCCCTTCTGTTCAATATTCATTGTTTCGAAATGAAGCTCTTTATGCATTTATATAAGGGATGGTTTTCTGTTAGTGTTCATGAGCGGCCCCGATAAGGTGGGCTCAGAGTGCCTAGATTATGACCCTGCAAATAGTTATACTAAATAACACTGGGACTAAATATGAAACTTCTCCGATGTATCAGGCAATAACATTGTAGGATCATCTACGTAAGACTCTTGAGTTGCCCACTAAAGTATGATTTAAAAAAGTTACTGAAGGATTTACAATGTATGTCATCATAGAATGAGTTCCAGAAAATAAGTTTTTCATTTGATTTGTCCTATACATTGTGAATGTATAGGATCAATATTTTATTATTATTATTTAAATAAAGTATTCAAAATAAACAGCTATGAATATGACCCAGTTGTCCCGTGAATAGTTAATTCATGCGAAATATTTGTTTGAAGGTGAAGTTTCTCTTGAATTTACCGTTTCATACATAGTTGAAAATAAAAATAATTTACAGCAACATCTTCAAATTGTACCTACTTTTCAGACAAGAATCCGCTTTAGACAGTCAAAATCCGTTCACTTTTCGCGATATTACACGTCTCTCAACTTTGTTTTATTTTCGAAGCGCGATTAGCAAACGATGCACCTGCTTAACGCTCACAAATGGAATGTAATTCCAAGCCAAAGGTAAGGACGTTACTGCTTTCTTAATGGTCATAATACATACATATTCCGTCTAATATTCATTCTAATTCTAATTTATCCAGTGTCAAGACCGACCCTCTATACAAGCCGTCTAGTGGTAAGACGGCACTCATTATCTGGGAACCTCAGCTTCCACATTTATCCATCTTTTGCCATAATTTGTGTTCTACCCCTACCAGTGTCCACCTCTAGTGTTAGTACGATTCCCTGCTGTTGTGAAAACCCGGGGGGAGCAGAAAGCACTCAGAGGTGGACCGCTGTGTTTCTGTGCCGTCTTGTTAAGGTAAGCGTCCACTAGGCGGGCCGGGTCGGGTCGCATCGCAACGGATAAATCCGCCTGCTAACATTTGAATTGAACTGCGTCTACTAGAGCCGCATCGGGCCGGGTCGCAACGGAATCCGTCAACGGATTGCCCGGCGAGCGTATTTCTCCGTCGATGCGATGCGATGCTCTCACGCCCGTACCGTCCCAGTAGACGCGGGACAAGAGCAACGCATTGACGGATTATTTATGAAAATAGGATTGCCCAGCCACAACTGGTAGCAAAAATCCGTCGATGTGACCCGTCCAACGTTCTTCAGTGGACGCAGTACGCAATAATGCTCACCGCCACGTTGCGGCCCGGCCCGTCTCCAATGGACGCTCACCTTTATGCTGTTAAGGTAAGCGTCCACTAGGCGGGCCGGGTCGGGTCGCATCGCAACGGATAAATCCGCCTGCTAACATTTGAATTGAACTGCGTCCACTAGAGCCGCATCGGGCCGGGTCGCAACGGAATCCGTCAACGGATTGCCCGGCGAGCGTATTTCTCCGTCGATGCGATGCTCTCACGCCCGTACCGTCCCAGTAGACGCGGGACAAGAGCAACGCATTGACGGATTATTTATGAAAATAGGATTGCCCAGCCACAACTGGTAGCAAAAATCCGTCGATGTGACCCGTCCAACGTTCTTCAGTGGACGCAGTACGCAATAATGCTCACCGCCACGTTGCGGCCCGGCCCGTCTCCAATGGACGCTCACCTTTATGCTGTTAAGGTAAGCGTCCACTAGGCGGGCCGGGTCGGGTCGCATCGCAACGGATAAATCCGCCTGCTAACATTTGAATTGAACTGCGTCCACTAGAGCCGCATCGGGCCGGGTCGCAACGGAATCCGTCAACGGATTGCCCGGCGAGCGTATTTCTCCGTCGATGCGATGCTCTCACGCCCGTACCGTCCCAGTAGACGCGGGACAAGAGCAACGCATTGACGGATTATTTATGAAAATAGGATTGCCCAGCCACAACTGGTAGCAAAAATCCGTCGATGTGACCCGTCCAACGTTCTTCAGTGGACGCAGTACGCAATAATGCTCACCGCCACGTTGCGGCCCGGCCCGTCTCCAATGGACGCTCACCTTTATGCTGTTAAGGTAAGCGTCCACTAGGCGGGCCGGGTCGGGTCGCATCGCAACGGATAAATCCGCCTGCTAACATTTGAATTGAACTGCGTCCACTAGAGCCGCATCGGGCCGGGTCGCAACGGAATCCGTCAACGGATTGCCCGGCGAGCGTATTTCTCCGTCGATGCGATGCTCTCACGCCCGTACCGTCCCAGTAGACGCGGGACAAGAGCAACGCATTGACGGATTATTTATGAAAATAGGATTGTCCCAGCCACAACTGGTAGCAAAAATCCGTCGATGTGACCCGTCCAACGTTCTTCAGTGGACGCAGTACGCAATAATGCTTACCGCCACGTTGCGGCCCGGCCCGTCTCCAGTGGACGCTCACCTATAGTCTTACTTCTGGCTGGCGAACAAATTCGTAACACCCGTGGCTCGTTTGAGATCGATCTCTATTTCTTTCTCCCTCCATGGAAGCATCACTTTCTCATTGCTATTTGTAAATCACTCCGAGAAAAACCTTTTTTGTGTAAAGTGTTTCTATTCCACCTATTGTACTGCCATTTTTCACTTGACTGATTTATTTATCGGTGGATTCTTAGAGTTGCGTAATAGTGCCTATTACTTATTTGCGAAACAACGAATGAACTCTGTGAACTTGACAATGATTAATACAATCAAGAGACCTGTATAGGGTTGGCATAATAGGTGATACCTGAATTACAACTTTTTCAACCCAACGAGATAGAGGAAAATATTAAGCTACTCTTTTCATAAGAAAAAACACAACTTTATGTTATAGCTCAGCAAATAAACCTGTAGGAGAAAACCTACGCCACTGGATTGATATAAAAAAACTGTTTGTATAATGTCTTCATTTCAACACTAGCACAAACAGAAACGGAGATAATGACCAAAGTTGAAAACGCTCAAATTTAAATTTTGGCTTATAACTCAAAAACAAAAGAAGATAGAGGAATGCAGTTGATGGCATTATTAGTTTCTCAAAAAGGATGCCAATGATGTGGCCGAGGGAAATACCATCCAAACTAGTAAACTAATGATTTTATGACTGTACGGATTTTGTCCGCTATTACTGGCATAAAAAAAGTTTTATCCACAATTGTTGACGAACTATTTCTACCAAATTGATAAACCCTAAGTGGACAACGCATGTCAAATTCGAACAACAGATCCATGAAGCTATTAAAGCACCTGTCAATATCATCGTCACGATAAAGATCAATAAAATCATAGTCTGCCAAGTTTTTAGCCATTCGATTCAAATTATCATCAAATATATCCCTAGTCTTGATGGTAGTATTTTCATCTCGATTATCAATATTAACAGGTGCATTGAAGCAAAAGGATAGCAAAAATAAATATATTTGAAAACTGGTCTCTCGTCCTTGCATGCAAATATCTAGATAATGTTAATTATGCTCATCACAGATTTTCGAATACATTTAGTTTCTGAAGTAAATTAACATTGTAAGAAATACGTGATTCCTTAGACTTTAAGTAGAGCGGACAACATAGCGCTGATTTAAAACCCAAAAATGTTTTGATCAGTGTCATTAACTTATATTTTCGTACTATACAGTGTGTAATGTGTTTTATATCCATTTACAACCGAGAGCTTTTATAAAAGTGAATGGAGTGTAGTAGGATTCATCTCTGATAGTAATTCGTATCCACACAAATTATGACTAAGCATTGTACCATTTTGAAATCTTAAAAAATGGCGCACATTTTTGAAATAGTTGGCTCATGCTTTCATATACATTTTTTTCACAGCGAATGCTCAAACATTGACCGAATGAAGTATCACATTTTACGATGAAATTTGAAGTTGCTATTTTTTTTTCGAATACATAACAAAAACTTCTACGGTTTTCGGCATATTTAGTGGAGTATTCTATGAAGAATATTTTAACATTTTGATATCTGGGATAAGTGAGTGTTCCTCCGGAGAGGGGTGTGAAAGTCATAAAAATTGAAGAAGTGAAATCAGCTAACAAAGAACTACACAACTGAAAAATACCTGATGGTTATTAAGGCAAGGCGCAAATAGAAACACCGAGGTGTCGCAGCGTGAGTTTTTGTGAAACAGTGAAAAAAACAAGTCCGAGCAAATAAAGCGGGAAGGTGATTTGAAGCAGATACTTGATGCAGATTTTTCGTGCGCTGCGTCACCTCACCAACCTGCGTTTGTATTTACGCCTTGCCTTACAGCTTACAGAACGTCTCTATCAAGAAACTCTGGATAATGCATGAAAAATTAACCCTTGTAATAAACGAAGTCGCAAAAAAAAACACCTGGCACAACAAACCTGTTACCTAAAGACCAAAGCAATACGAAAGTTCCAACCAAATATCAACCAATCACGCGACTTCCAACGTCATTGCCACGCAACAGAAAGGATGAACTAAAATCAGCCGAGGATACAAAAAACAACTAATAATAACAGTTACCTGCAATCAAGCATTCTCTAATTCTTGAATGCAAAAACATGTACGTGTATTTCTGTTGTAAATAAAGTTTTCTTCATCACTAAACGTTATTTTATATATGTATTCCAGTTCCTTTATTATCGTTACTTTACTTTAGTGAAGACATGACAGCATTTGCACGAACAGAAAAATTCTGATATAGCTATGGAATTAATTATTTTCCTTTATGAAATCTTGAAAATGTGGGAGAGTAGAACAAAGGACCTATCGAAGATATTTCGTTTTAAGAAAAGTTTGTTTTGCGTTACTTTATTTCTTATACGTCCATAATTACTCGTCTTAAACATAGAAGATGTGTTTTTTCAATCCAATATGGTTTCTATCTCGAAAAATCTTATTTCCAATAGTTTTTGAGAAAAGTGCCTAGTAATCGTGAGCCTTTTTTGAAAATTCGGTGCTTTATGCTCGTCACAGCTCTGTCGGCTGTACTCTCTATAATATGCAAGTCTCATATAGTGAATTTAATTATTTGCTATAGTATTATACAATTACTCAAAAAGAGTCGAGAGAAGATGATCGTCACCTGCGTTAGATCTATAAACAGAGAAAAATTCACGAAGAAAAATGACAATATCTTCGTAATATTTCAGAGCACCCCCTGGAATGTTGATACTATAAGCAAACCCGGTTTTGCCAAAACTGTTATCAATAAGAGACCAGAAAGGCCGAAGGAAGAAAATCTTACAGATGAAGAACGTGAAGCTAGAATGAGGAAATTCATTAAAGAAAATGAAAGAGATTTAAAACATTTTGGAATGTTGAGGAAATATGATGACTCAAGAATCTTTTTGAAATCGCACCATCATCTTGTTTGTGAGAATACTGCTAACTATTTAGTTATATGGTGTATCAATTTGGAAATGGAAGAGGTAAGCATTTTGTTTTTTATTATGTACTTCGTGTTAACCCTCATAAAGGGATTACGCAATGGTCGTCAAGAGAGATTTATATACAGAGTGCATTGAATTTGAATGTGCCATTTTGAATTCCATAATAAGCCTTCAGTGCCTACAATAGTTATTTATGAAACCAGTTGGAAAAAGCATTATTTTCCAAAAGAACGCGAAATACGAAAAATAGTGTTTCCCAACGTGTTTCACACAATATTTTTTTTCTAATTTTGAATAGGATGTTGCTATGAGTTCAATTAAAAGAACCAAAAACGTATTTGAAAGCTTCTTTCGGAGATTCCTTTAAAATCCTCTAGTGACGGAATTTATTCAATTTTTCGCTTCGTTTGTTGCGAAATATTTTACTTTGTGTAGCTGGTTGCGAAAAGTAAAACGTTTCAAAACGTCAATGAGTTTTAAAAATTGTTACGTTATACAGAATAAAAAATATTGTCAGGTTTGTTTTACTTCCACTCAGACTGGAAATGAATTCCACTTTGGCCATTACACATATATTTCAAGATTTTTTTCGATTCCTATGAGTCTCGTATTTAGCTTTACGAATACATTATTTGTTTTTCTCTGTCATGAAGTTTTCAAGATACTCAACTTTCTATGTCGAAATTGGAAAATATAGTCTCACAAAATATAGGTACATATAACTCTCTTACCAATTTGTGTAATGATTCATTGAGAGAACATCTAAAATCGGTGAATTTTAAATTAAAATAATAACAATAGTCTAGTGAAGAAAAGAAATAATTTTGTGAAGTCAAGTATTCTCTCCTCGAAAAGAAATCCCGAATTTCTCATTGGAATTTGGTGATGTAACTTTGAATGGAAAACTAATCATTCTTTCCAATTTTTAGAAACATGACCTGATGAATCATGTAGCTCATCAGACAATTTGTATGCAGTATATATTGGAACTTGCTAAACAACTTGATACAGATCCTAGAGCTTGCGTTGATGCATTCTTCACTAAAATACAAGTAGCGGAGAAAGAATACAAGAATTCCTTCGATGATGAATTAAGGCAGTTCAAAGAAAGGATCCAGAAACGAGCTGCTGAGAAAGTTGAACAAGCCATAAAGGTAAATTGTCATTTTTTATTCTAGTGAAATCAAGGCAGACATGAAAATTTTTCATTATGATTGAAGTCAACGATTTTTATTGACAAAAAAACAATATTCTATAGTTCAAAATATCAAAGATAAAATATTTTATCAACTCACTCACTGGATTTGAAGTGCCCGTAGGAGATTTTTGTTTCAAACCACTAGCTCCAAAGACTAAATGTGAAGTTTTTGTTTCATATCCCTTCAAAAACTAACATCAGAAGTTTGCAAAATCTCAATATTCGGTAATAACTCAAAAATAAAGAATAATAGAAGGCTAAAATTTTCACTTTTATTTTTCTCTTAAAAAGAGTTTGGAAAAATGCCATCTGTTCGGCTCCATGGCTTTTAGTTTATGAGGTTGCCTCATGGGACATGGAATTTAGTTCTGAACAAGTTCTCTATGTTATTATAAGCAAAAAAAGAATTCTGTACTCCGATATGGACTTTTATCCATTTTTTCAATTAATAATAATTCATAAACCATCTTACTTACACATTTTCCTGATACTTTGTTCATATATTCTTTGTAAACAGTAGAGTCAAAAAATAACGGAACAAGTCTTGCTCCAGGTTACAATTTGAGAACACCAGAAAAAAATTAGTTAGGCTAAATGTCTGCATATAAATTATTCACTTTTCAACTTGCGCCAAATATATGTAGAAGTTTCGATAATGAGGTAGTAGAAAGTAGAAAAACAAAGAGATTATCTTTCCCAAATGGTACTTTTCTAGAGTTTTTCAATAAAATCATCAACTTTTCCTTATTCTTCTGATTACTGTATCCAAATCTTATTGAAAAACAAGAGATGTCAGTTATTAGAACAAATTATTATCTATAACTTTGTTCCAAACAACCTGGCGGAAGAAAATCATCATAACGTTGGTTATTATTGCAATACATTGAAGAAAAAATGGGAAATCTGATAATGTTCATTCTGAACGAAGCTTGACATTTTTTTAAACAAAAATATTCTTGGAACATATCTACATTTTGAAGGTTAAATAAAACAGAAAATCAGAAAACTATATAGAATTTTCATCTGCTTCTATTATTTTTTCATCTAGTTAGAGTATGATACTGGTTCTTCTGATGCATTCTCGATAAAAATATCGAATTACATTCGTTAGCCATTTGAATGTTTCGTTAAAGTTTATTACTACTCCTCCTCCTCCTCCTCTTGAACCTGCATTCGTCCACTCCTGGACATATGTCTCTTTCAACCGCTTCTATGTTTCCATATCGTCCCAAATTCGAATCTAGTCTTTGGGAAATAAGATTGATATTCTTTAGAAAATCAGTTTGGGAAATCACTTTATGGCTTACTCATATTGCCGGCAAGCGCGCAATGTTGGAGCAGCAGTTATCCTCAGAAATACCATGACATATAAAGAATTAAAGGACAGTTGAAAAACAGGTAGAATTTTCTGGTATTAGATTGACAAAAGCAAAGTTGCTGGTTGTTTCTCTAAACAGACCTCCATCAGGATGTATACCAGAATTTATAGCTACTTTGACAGAGTTGTTGCAGGATGCATACCCTGCCGACCGATTGATTCTCGCAGGTGACTTTAATATTGAAGTCAGGAAAAAGAGCAGCAACAACTTCTTGAGACTATCAGGATGTTTTGGTTGGTAATATTTATACCAACATAAATGTCGACTCCGATAAAAAATCTACAGTTAAGGCCCATCTTGGAGACCATAAGGCGCAGGTTCTCAGCCGAGATCAGAACCCTACTTGTCAAGTATCGTTTTAAAATTTTCCATTTTTTTTAATTTCAAATTGATATCGTCAGGAGAAACTAATGCATTTTTAGTGCATCTGTCCTTAAGTGAACGCGATGGTTTCGTCTGAATCAGTGTTTTTTTCAGATAATTTTCTGTTAGGGAAAATCCTCGGTTAAAAAGGTTTTTTCCTTTATTTTCTGAAGTCTCATTTTTCTAGATTTCTTATTTCCATGGTAATCAACCACCTTTTGTCACAAAGCTGTGATCTGCATTGAATATAGAGGTTTATTTATCAACTCCCAGTACAATTGATGGTTAAGGATTTAGGTTAGGTTACCACCACTCGACGGTTAACTTACCTTGCGTTTTACAATGTTAGGTTTCCGTAACCCTCGGTTCGATTTATATTTTCTAATGTTGGTAGAAATAAATAATTGATTTCACCTGAAAGTAGATTATTTGATCAGTTTCTAGAGAATATAAAATGATGAACATAATTGACATCTGTGCAAACTGAATGAAGGGATACCAAAAATTTTTATGCAGTATATAAAGTTTCATGTTGGTTATTTTCTTAGACTAAGGGTTGAAGACATCAGTTATAGAATTCAAAATAAATCAACCCTAAGAAGCATCCGATTCAGTGGTTGGAAATGGGCATCTCGGAAAAAAATTAACGGATAATTATAAGAATGTGTTAAATTCTTCAACAGAAATAATCTTGCATATTGATGACTTCCATTGGGAAGTCATTCAAAATCATTACAGGGACATTCAAGGCAAGAGGAACTTCATCTTTGAAAAAAAAATCACATATTAACAATAAATTGACAAGAAAACTGGCTCGTATTTATGGCTGTTTACTGCTTTGATATAATAGTAATGATACCTATATTTATTAATCCCTTGAGACATTCACAATGTATTGGACAAGCCAAATGAAAAATATAAAAATAATGTTCTGGAACTTATTCTACGACGAAATTCATCAAAAATCCTGTAGACTTTGCGTTCGTTCACCCTAAAATGAAGTCCTCAAATGCCACAATTTTTTTGGGTCTCCCAATAGAAGGAAATTCTTCGTCATTCTCTTCATTCTCAATCTTTCTGATCGCGGAAACATTCCGCTAAAATATAAGTCGTCTGAATCATTCAAATGGAACATTATATAAATTTACTTACATTGAATATGTTCGCTACCTTCTGATATATTGTAGATATAAGAATATCAGGGTTACCTACTATTTGAATGACCTGAATTCTAAATAGCATTACCTGAAAACCTGTCTTCTCTCTTTTTCAATCACTTTCGGCATTTTTGCAATATTAGGCCCGTTTGCAACGGCCGAGAGTTCTCTAGTATTTACTCGAGAATTCATGCGCCGTGAAATCTTTACCGTTACATACGCACTTTCGTTAGAATTCTCTTACCAAAATTTGGTAGAGAATTCTTCAGAGAATTCTCGGCTGTTACAAACGGGCTTTAGTTGATAAAAGTTGTGGCAATGGTGTATGACATTAACGACATTTCATGAGTGCTAACCTTTCTCTGTTCTGGTTAAAAAACTTAAAATTTATTTCATGGCCAACCGAGTGTTAAAATAAATGTGAATGGAGTATAGTTGAATACCAAATTTTATGAACACATAACAAGAAACATGAATATTCTCTACAGTTCGGACCAGGTTAGAACCACTCTACGTACAACTTTTTGATTATACCTTCCTTCCAGTTGGATGTTGGAGGAGCGATCAAATGCCATATTTAATCTAAAATACTGGAAAACCAGCGGAAAAAGGATCTTTTCGATAGTATGCCTCTGAAAAAATCGTAATTGTCGTAGACTTCGAAATAATCGGTCTACGAAGGATCATCAAAGCTATATGCGTTAATATCGAAATCCTATACATGTCTTATGTCTATACTAACAATCTAACGATGGCTAACTCCAATCTTTATTATTATAACGTTGATTGAAGTATACTTCGAAAAGCGATTATGATGGATATGGAGAGTAGAGAGAAGAAGAACGATGGCTGCTTTGAGGCCATAGATTTTTTGTCCCCTAAAATATGTACCTATATGGTAGTTCATGTTTTTGCCAATAGGCGCGCTGGCCGTCACGGTAGTGCGAAATTTTGATTTGAACTATTTGAAGTTGGCTGAGTGACCTGTTTTCCTGGTGACAGATGATGGGAATATTATTTTCGATTCTTGATAAGAGAACAACATATGACCCTCGATATGACCATGGTGAAATGTTAAAGCGTGCGCTAGTGTAAGAGTGTTTTGTCATTAGAAAGAAAAGGAGAAAAGATAAAATTACCGAGAGCATTTTTGAGAGAAAATTGGAAAAAACCTTACCTCAAGAATCGACTACGAATCAACTTGTGTGTCAAGACCACTTTTGCGATGAAGATATCAAAAATATGACGGATTCATTATAAACGAAATCGAAACTGTCATCCCTCGTAAGAAGTTGACTCTTCTGAGTAAGAATATCTAACCACAGCCCTCTTAAACACCTGTGTTAGAGGGCTGTGATTTAACCAATAAAATACATGGTTCAGAAGTGGATATTCTTGAAGAATTTTATAGGCGTAACATAATATACGGTTTATATCGGTTCTCATCTGAGTATTGGAAAGAGAATCTACGCTAATACCTAAGTGATGAATCTGAGATTGCTACCTTTTGTTGTCTTGATGTGTACTACTCCTCAGTGCGAATTTATATAATTTTGAAGATTACGACAAACCAACTAACATACCTGTTTTCAATAAACAATGTTAAACAAAAGTAGGTAAAATTTTTTTGATCAGTGATTTCTTTTGAATTTCATTGAATTCGTCATTTATTATGAACGAATAAAGCTGATAACATAGTCCCCTCTATAATTTGACTTGTATTTTATTGCATATAATTCAGAGAACTCATATTTAATAAAGATTTGAAGAAAGGTATTTGAAAAATCATCAGAAAAACCACGATGACACATAACCTAAAATAAAATGAAGGCTGTTCATTTCAATTATTCAATTTGACGCTTGAATCCCCACCCCTATAAACGCAGCAATCGCAGCGACACCTATCCTACGTTCCCCGTTTTCGGCGACACATTTTTAGTACGGCGATCGTTCTCCTTCTCTCTACTCTCCATAATGATAGATTTTGAATAAAATTCATAGAAAAAAAATTCTGTGATTTTACTTCGGTTTACCCATACATCAGCAATTGGTTAAGTTTATTGATAGTTAACCATTTTTTGTGTGATTATAAAACACCTAATCTGTAAAATTTACTCAACCGAAGGTTAACCTTCGATTGTAAAACCGGGCGTAAATAGGTTTTTTTTCCCATTTAAAATTTTAGGGGTTGCTGTCATTACGCTCAGAGGGCTGATAAAAATTTATTGCAAGCAACCATATAAAATGTCCTCCTACGAAGCAAAGTTTACTCCTTTTTGCATTTTTTGTGATTTTGCATGGGGGACGAGATATTAAAAGAGGTATCTTTTCAAATTCACCTACCGTATAGTCAAGTAAGAAGCGAAGGTTTACTCCGAAAACTAATGAACTTGTTCACTCTATTCATCTTTAAAACTGCTATGACAAACCATGAAAAAACTATATTGTCTTCCAATTATGTTGGATACCCCTTGCCATGATAACCAACACACAATTTGCGGGTTCATAGAACCTGCTTACATTGAATTGGTGAAATTAAGATGTCTAAAACTCTGGTGTATTCAGTAATTCGATTTTGTTTTTAATTTCGTGGGGATATGGGATCAGTTTCGTTTTTTCCACTGTAGGTAGCGCTGTTTAGAATTGGACACAGCATTGTCAATTGATATTTGAAAATAATTTGAATAATAATAATACTTTACTACGACTTACGAATATGTTGTATTTATAAGCGATTATTGAAAAATTTATTAGTTTCGAGAAAGGGGTGTAGAACATTCATTTATTCGACATGTCGTTCAGTAAGTTAAGTTTATGGCAACTTCAGCAATATTTCAAAAAAACTGTATTGGAAATACGTAATGTGAATTGTGAACATATATTGAGAATCAGAAATACATCCATCTATTCGAGTCTGTTCTTCGAATATTTTGCATGAGTAGATACAGTGAAAATTGCCTTTCCGTCAACCTCAACAACTGACAAAATGGGCCAGTTCATATTTTGCACTCGTTGATCGATATTCGAAAACAAAACAAAATAAAACGAGAGATCATTGGACTTCCTTTGGTAGAACAAGGATAGAACGAAGCAAATGACATGGTGGCGCCGCCACGAAACTGATCCCATATCCCCGATTTTCTGAAATGTTGATGCTTGCAAAAAGTGACAAGTGCACACACCAGTGTTTTAGACATCTTAGGTGTAATCCAAAGATTTGATCCATAGAGATCTTTCAAAATATGTAAATGCGTTTTTATTGACATCTCGTCAATACACACAATGCAATCCTTTGCTGCTTCGTCCATATTACTTGTCTTCAATGAAATGGCCTGAAATATGTGATCATTTAAGCAAACAGAGAAATCCCAATTTGTGGTTATTCTACAAAGTGTTGCCTTGTGTGGCAAAAAAAGATTTTTTGCAGAAATTGATACACTTTGGATTCCAAAAAGTATATTGTAAGTGCAAATTGTTTGAAAGCGACTGAATAACTTAAGCCATGAGATTTCCTTTCTTGAAGCTTCAATTGGGAGAACATAAAATATGCCAGGGTCGAATTGAAATTTTTTCTGCAAAACCGGATGAAATCTTCTTCACTTATATCTATAGATTTGCAACTAATTTTCGTTTCAAATTCTTCACCACTGATTGTATTTTTTTTCCTAGGAGTGGCTGAAGATAAACTAGGAAATGTTTGTGTTTCTCATAGATATAATAACCTAACATGGATGCGCCCTCCCATATTCGAGCTATGGAAGAATGTGTTGCCAAGAGAGTTAGAGCTAGTAGTGGCAAAAAGCCCGCAAATTCCATTTAAAAAGCATTGAATGAGTGTGGAAATTCTTCTTTTTGTGCGTTTTTCATGACAATTCTAGGAGCAAGCATGAAAATATTGGGCGCCTGCATGCATTGTCTGAATAATTATTTGTTTTTATAGCTACAAGAATTCATGAATTGAAGCGTACTTTTCATATGAAAACTCAAGGAACTTCACGGGAAGAAAAATATAAATCCGATCGCAGTAATAGTTTATTTAATTAATTTAAATGAATACAGAGTGTTTCAAAATTCAATACAATAAGTTTAGGGGTTTATTCCCTTGGGAATTTTTAGGCAAAAACTTCATATAAACATAGGATCCCTTACGCGAGCTGTGCGGTTTTAAAAGTTTTTTTTTTTTTTTTGGTTTTACCAGGAAAGTCAAATACTGACGGCACTGATCCTACTTTTAAATTTTTATTGCCATGAACATAAAATAGTCCTTCTCAATGGGAATGAAATTTTTTCTTTTTACCGCCAGTTTGTACAGTTCATGGCTGCACAAGATTTAACCATTATGTATTAGTGTTATTTAAACACTTTTATTTCAAAAGACTCGGAAAAATCACACAAAAAGCACAACAACAGCAAACTAAACACTCGTAAACAACGCTATTAGCGAGCTTTTTGCCACTACTAGCTCTATCTTTCTCTAGGCAACACGTTTCTCCTTCCTTTACCGCTTCCATTGTAAGTTATAATTTCTATGGTGTTTCTTCTGGTTTCTTCACTATGAATAGAGATAAATATGCATAAGATTTAATAGTTCAAATAAATAAGTAATGTTGAACTCCCTAGGTAGGGAGTTACTACACCAGGTGGTGTAGTACATATTTGGGAATTTATAGAATTCTCACGGCATTCATCTACGTTCTCATTTTTTTCAATATCCATTGAAGATGTTGAAGCATTTACATTCACCCCTAATTATAAAAATAAATATTAATTATAACAAAAAAATCATAATTTTTTTCAATATATACCTTTTTCACCAATACCTTCTTTGAATAAATCCGGAAAAGAATCTTTTTTTAATCTACTTCCAGACAGCATTTCTTTAGAAAAATGCTCACTACATATTCTTTTTTTGTGGAGAAGTTCTGGTCTTTTCGCAATCCATTCTTGCCTTCCCATTTTTCGAAGCCAAATCAATTGCCTGAAAATATCACGAAAAATTAAATAAGATACCATACACGTGTTTGTACGAAATATAGCACTTTAACTAAAATTTACCAACATTTGCACGTGCTTATACAATAACTCACCTGAAACTGTCTCCTGGTATGAGAAAAAAACTAAGTTTAGGATTCTTAACACTACTGTTTTTACAATTAAACACGCTGCAATAATTTACCATTTTGCACAAATATGTTTACTTCGCACGATTATATTTACCACAATTTACCAGAGATTGTCTTTGATGTTCACCTTTACCTCTGTTTAACTTTCAACTTTCTAATGCTCGAAATGCTGCTCAGCACTTTGGGGTTAGAAGCACGGAAATGATGCGCGAGTCATAAATGGAGTAACGGAAACCAGGGACTGGTTGGTGTCTATACTGTGCTTTTACTTTAAATTTGTGCAGTAAAACTGTCTGCGCACGCCTCAGTTTAGTTTTTGTGGTCTTTTCAAATATTGAAACAGATTTTCAAAATTTTGATTTACAGGGTTGTTTCGAGGATTGAAACGATTCATAATTTTTTGTTAACCTAGATCTGGATTTTCCTTGCGGTTGTTGCATGAAACATTTGAGCTTTGAATAAGAAACAAGTTTGCCAAATATGAAGAAAATATACCGGGTGATTCGTCTGATATGACCTCAGGAAGAAACGAGCATAATTCATAAAACATCCTGTATCTCGGTTACGAAGACAGTAAGAGCCAATAAATGTGCCACCTATCTGCCTGTTAAGTATTTCCGTTTCCCAATGAAACACCCTGTATATCAAGATTTAAAATTTGGAATGTAGATTTGATGCAGCGTTATTTCTGTTTGAAATAAAGTTATGCTTCTTTTGGAATAAGCAGTTATCCTCATTTTTACATATTTTTTTAATGTGGCCCAAAGTGATAATTAGTTATTTACTCATACAAGTTTAGTTAGTCATGTATGACAATAAATTTGTCCCAAATACCTATATGCCCTCTCGTTTTTCAATAAGATTGGGATACAGAAATTAGGAGAATAAGAATTAGTTGATGGTTCGAGTTGGAAAAGTACCGGTTGGGGAAAACAATTTATTCATTTTTTTTTAATTTGACTCTAGGTAACATGCGGAAATATCAAATACATTTGGGGACGGTATATTCATCCTCTCTGCTCTGTGAAAAATGTTCAACTTTCGTTCGTTATATTCATAACCATTCCTCGTTTTGCTAGTTACTGAAGAGATACTGAGGAATTTCTGTTTCTGAACGATTAGGGCCAGTTTGTCTGCCTGCCCTGTTGTCTTAACGATATGTGAATAAACAGTCTTATTTAAGTTTTTCCGCTGTTTCCATATTTGTGTAAATTACATTTTACAAAATATTAATTAACACGGTGTTGTTCAGACTTTGTACTTAATTATTAATTTTTTTGGGGCCGGACGCGGAATAAGACTTTCCATTATCTGAGTCGACGGCCTGTACAGGGTGGGCAAAATTCGTTGTCTACTGAAGGGATCTCGAGAACTATAGCAGCTAGAAGAAAACGGACGACACATTCTCGAGCTCTTTTTTCTTGACTAATCTAAAACTGAAAACAGATCCAGCCTGACTTTCATAGATTTTGAGTTATGAACTAAAATTGAGAAATTATCATTTTCAATGAAGCTGAATAACTCGCTTATTTGAACTCCGTATTCGAAATCCGTTATTACATTCTACAGGCACTTTTTTATGAGGAATTCCAATATGATATTATTAATTTTTTTAATCCAGTCATTTTCGAGATACGACAGGAATTTTTGATTTTTCAAATGTAAACTATAGTTGAAAGTTCTTTCATCTTGCTGCAATTTTTTTTTGGTGATTCCAAAAATGTATCATGTGTCGCTATTTACATGAATATAACAGAAGAAAAAAAAATTAATACTTTTTCCTGCTTTTCGATTCACTGTTGAATTTTTAGTAGGCTGGCGTAACCATAGCGACCGTTGAAAATGCATTATGGTTTGTGAACTCCACATAATTAAGATGTCTAAAAACATCTTACACATGATCCTATGTGAACTCAACCTTCTGTGATAGGAATCACCGACTGTCGAATAATTATTTCTTTTATATATCGATATTGGGAAAGTTATCCTTTAAAATAGAGTAAAAGACTTTCGTCTGATTATTAAAGAACAACATTTATTCAATTATCGTTTTTCTATTCATGAAAGAAAGTTAAAGAGTCAGTAATATAAATACAATACGATAGCTATCAATAATTATAATTTTTACATAAAGTAAGATGATGAAAAACAGGTATGTCTGTCAACGGTAGTATTCGAATTGTGAACCATCGTAAGATAAGCATGCCAAACATCGCGAGAACAAACGATTAATCATCGAAATATTTATTGAGCAATCCGTGATTCCAATCGTAGAAGTTCAGGTTCACAAAATATAATGCATATTCAACGGTTGCTATGGTAAGTCAGCCTACTTATAATTCAACGGAAAATCTAAAAGTAGGGAAAAGTATTAATTTTTTTTTCTTCTGTTATATTCATGTGAATAGCGACATATGATACATTTTTGAAATCAGCAAAAAAATTGCATCAAGATGAAAGAACTTTCAACTATACAGGGTGTTTCATCATAAACTGGACAAACTCATATGACGTGTAGAGAACATCGGGAGAATCATTTTTTTCTTATGAAATATTTCCCGTTTTCGAAGCATAAGGGAGATACACGGTGTTTAATGTCATTTTCGAGCGTTATTATATTGAGTGTGGTCGGTTATGTATAAGACTGGAAGTAATGGTTTCTTGTCATATCGTAGTATTTTTGGATGCTTCATTCAGAAATATGTAGAGCACCGAAAAAAAAATTACAAAATGGCGGAAAACCTGCAATGTTCGTGATTTTTTTTTCGGTTGCCAAATTGATTTTCATTTCCTAAATTAACACAATTTTTAAAGGATATCTGTGAAAAAATTTTTTCAGAAATCGAACACAACTTTTTTTTTTACATGTCTACAGCGAAAAAAAAATTTCACTCGAAATTGATGTAATTTTTCACGATTGTACTTACTTTCATACCTAACACGAATATCAAAACAGAATCGAAAAATATCAAACGGTTTCGTTTTTACAGCCATTCAAATGTCCCGTTCTGAAATAATAAAAAAACATGACACAGCTTCTGTTCTTAGGCCCATAATTTTTGAATTTGTATGTCGAAACATTCCAGATTGCAAAATGAATTTAAAAAAAATCAGTGAAACTTCATTGAGAGTCGAACTTCCTACTCTGAGTTAAGGATTAATGTGAAATATGAGTCTGTTCTAAGGTTCTGAGTATACATATTAATTTTCGTTGCCGAGCAACAGTAGCTGATGGAATTTGACAGGGTATTTGAATTTTACTGAATAATTCGAGTATATTGAAACGATTTGTATGCAAACGAAAATGAAATATTCACTTTTAGAAAAAAATGATATGGTTCAGGCTTATTATGAAGCGAATTCCTCAAGGAGAAAAGCAAGGGAAATTTACGCTCGCAGATTTCCAAGCCGAAACGTTCCTAATTTTAAAACTTTCATAGAAACAGTGCGTAAATTACGTGAAGAAGGTATTCTTCACCGCAAGAAGAAGGAAACAATCCGAAATAACGAAGAACGTATCCTGGATTTAGTGAGTGAAAATCCGATGGTATCAACGATAACTCTAACAAATCATCCAAGTGTGAATAAGAGTAAATCCACTGTATGGAGAGTTTTGGAAAGAAAGCGAAATCGATACCATCCGTACCATTTCCATTCAAGTCAAACCTTAGAAGAAGGTGATTTTGAGAAGAGGAAAGAATTCTGTGAATTTATTTTAAGAAGGACACGTGAGAATAGGAATTTCCTACGTCTCATACTGTTCACGGATGAACCAACATTCCACAGAGATGGTTTCTTCAACAAAAAAAATAATATAATATGGCAAAGGGAAAATCCACATGCAACAGTAGCAAAAAATAGCCAGAAGAGATTTTCTGTCAATGTTTGGGCGGGAATGAAAGATGGATTCATTATAGGACCGTACATTCTTCCTGAAACATTGACTGGAAATGGCTATAATCAATTTTTGAGGGAAACTCTGCCCGATCTATTGGAAGATATTCCTTTGAGTCACTTTCAAGGAATATGGTACCAGCATGATGGTTGCCCTGCTCACACAGTGAGGAGTGTACAAGAATTTTTAGACTCTCAATACCCTCGCCGATGGATCGGCCGATTGGGACCTGTCGCATGGCCTCCTCGTTCTCCAGATCTTACACCTATGGATTTTTATTTCTGGGGTCATATGAAGAGTCTTGTTTATGATAAGCGAGCTCCAGTGACTTCGAGAGAAGAACTGATTCAAAGAATCGAATCAGCCGCCGAAGAGATTCGCCGAAACCCGGAAATGGTTCGTTCAGCGGTGGATAGTGTGGCGAAAAGGGCGAGAAAGTGTATCCTGAAAAATGGCAATATTTTTGAGAACGAATTATGAATAAATTTTATACTAATAGGTTTTTTTTGTTGCGTTTGTGAAATTGTGGAATTATTCGTAGAAATTTCCGGAATAATGCCATGCCATTAATATCTGGGAAGTATTAACCGCCAATTTCTACTCAAACTGCATAAATTGGTTTCAAGATAGTTGCAATATTATATTCAGTTAAATTCAAATACTCTGTCAAATTCTATGAGCTGCCATTGCTTGGCAACGAAAATTAAAAACCTTTGAACAGTCTCAATTCAGATTCCACATTTATTTTTAGGTACTTAACTCAGAGCAGGGAGTTCGACTCTCAATGAAGTTTCACTGATTTTTTTAAAATTCATTTTGCAATCTGAAATGTTTCGACATACAAATTCAAAAATTATGGGCCTAAGAACACAAGCTGTGTCATGTTTTTTTATTATTTCAGATATTCGAACGGGACATTTGAATGGCTGTAAAAACGAAACCGTTTGATATTTTTCGATTCTGTTTTGATATTCGTGTTAGGTATGACAGTAAGTACAATCATGCAAAATTTCATCAATTTCGAGTGAAATTTTTTTTTCGCTGTAGACATGTAAAAAAAAAAGTTGTGTTCGATTTCTGAAAAAATTTTTTCACAGATATCCTTTAAAAATTGTGTTAATTTAGGAAATGAAAATCAATTTGGCAACCGAAAAAAAAAATCACGAACATTGCAGGTTTTCCGCCATTTTGTAATTTTTTTTCGGTGCTCTACACCATTTCTGAATGAAGCATCCAAAAATACTACGATATGACAAGAAACCATTACTTCCAGTCTTATACATAACCGACCACACTCAATATAATAACGCTCGAAAATGACATTAAACACCGTGTATCTCCCTTATGCTTCGAAAACGGGAAATATTTCATAAGAAAAAAATGATTCTCCCGATGTTCTCTACACGTCATATGAGTTTGTCCAGTTTATGATGAAACACCCTGTAGTTTACATTTGAAAAATCAGAAATCCCTGTCGTATCTCGAAAATGACTGGATCAAAAAATTTAATATCATATTCGAATTCCTCATAAAAAAAGTGCATTTAGAATGTAATAACGGATTTCGAATACGAGTTCAAATAAGCGAGTTATTAATTTCTCAATTTTCGTTCGTAACTCAAAATCTGTGAAAGTCAGGCTGGATCTGTTTTCAGTTTTGGATTAGTCAAGAAAAAAGAGCTCGAGAATGTGTCGTCCGTTTCCTTCTAGCTGCTATAATTCTCGAGATACCTTGAGTAGACAACGAATTTTGCCCACCCTGTACTCTGAACAAAGAACATATGAATCAAATTTTACAAAAATGTAAGGTTGGTTTATAAGTTATAAGTATAATTGAAAAAATAGAGAAAATCAGTTAATCAACCTTTATCTCGGTTAATAGACCCATGTTATTAAAAACATCTCGGTTTTCACCATCTACCCTGATTGTATGCGCACTTCTCAATGATTTACCCTGTAAACGATTAATTCATGAAAAAAAAATTATGTTCATTTGGTCCTAACTTTTGTTTTTAAAAAGGAGGCGGAGGAAGAAGAGCGGCAAAAACGCCTTGGACCTGGAGGCTTAGACCCAGTTGAAGTTTTTGAAACTCTGCCTGATGATCTCAAGAAGTGTTTCGAGACCCAAGATATAGCCATGCTCCACGAAGTAATAGCTAATATGGAGGAAGAGGAATCTAGATATCACATGAAGCGTTGTATCGATTCTGGTCTTTGGATACCTGATGCAAACAAGAAGAAAGAAATGGAAGAGGCAACACCTTCAGCTAGCGTATCAGCGAAGAACGTCGATGGCGATTGAAGCATTCATCAAGTTCTGATGTGAGTTAAATCTTCATACTGATCATTCCTGTTATAAATAATATAATAATGTGTTGCTTTGATTATGTTTGTCTTCAGGCCAGAATTTTAAAAATCATTAATTTAAAATCCGCCAATTAATGCTTTTGTTCGATTATTCAGTAATGAATGAATGTTTGAGAATCGGCCCCTGGCCTACAATTTATACAGGGACTAATGAAATGTATTCGCTGACATGGAAAAGGGACGGACGTAATGCATATCCTACGATAATTTATTCCAATGCTTCATCATTTCGTTCATATTCAGATTAACATTCGTTCATGTCTTGATGAAGAATTCACCAAATGTCACAAAACCCAATTCCTGGCGTATTTTTCTCAAGAATTTAATAAAATAGCGACGTTATGACTAGGTTCGAGCCTTCCTCAGGGCTATGATGTCCAAACATAGGGTTTATGCACTCGTCAATTTTTGACAATGATGACATTCGACCAAATCGAGAATAAGAAGTTTTTCCGTGGCGGTGGCACCATGTCTTTTGCTTCATCCGATCCTTGTCCTATCAAAGAAAGTCCAATGATACTATCTTGTTTTATTTTGTTCTGCGTTGATATTGATCACAGATTAAAGTTATCTGTGATCTCAATCGATCAACGAGATGAAAAAAAATTAACTGGGCCGTTTTCTCAACTGTTAACGATTATTTGTGGTTTACACATCAATTTTCGTTGTAAAAAAATTGCAGATATTTCAACACTGACGAATGAAAAATAATACTCCTTCAAGATAATTTCTGTTGATAAATTGTATTCACGTGTAGGGGAATTCAATGTGAATTCAATAAAACATAGCTGATTTGTGAAATATCCACTATATTCATTTGTAGGAAACTTCACTCGTGAAGAAAATTTGAAGAAGAGACTCGAATGGATTTATGTATTTCTGTTTTCACATGCCTATAATTCACATTACGTATTTCGGTATTATTAGAATGAATATTACTGAAGTTGACATAAAACTGTTAGATCTATCCGTCCTGAGATTTGGTTTCGCCCCAAATTCGAACAACAAATAGTGATGGTTCAGCAACTCCGAAATTTAAGCTGCATTTCTTGATTGTCTACACCGAAAACTGAACGGTATATTGAGGTAATTAAAGTTCCACCCTTTTTCTCGAAACTAATAACATTTTCACACACCAATAATCGCTTGTGAATACAATCAATTCGTAAGTCGTAGCTGTATTTAACTTAGTTTAAAATATCAATCATAAATAGCAATCGACAATAAGCTGTCAATTTCTTAGACCCGTTTACACCAAACGCACTTAGTGTTAAGTGTCCCTTAAAATGAATCTCCTTAACTTAAATTACGTTGCACCAACTGTTAAGTGATCAGGCCCGGATCTAGGGGGGGGCAAGCGGGGCGCTTGCCCCGGGCGCCAGCCTAAGGGGGCGCCAAAATCAACCAGAGGTTGAAATTTTTTTACTTTTGATTTTCTCGGAAAAAATTAATTTCCTAGTGCTAAAATGGAAACTGTAGAATGGAAACATGATAAACCATCACTATGCCTAAAATATTTAAAATCAATGAGGGATCAATTAACTGCATATTATTGATTATTCTACGATATATCTACGAATGACCGCCACACTTGGGTGAAATAGGTTGAAAGATCTGATATGTTTACACTGCGTCGCAAGCAGTAATTTCTTTGACTGGGGAATTGCCGACTCGTCGCCTTCTCATCTGGAACTAAGGGCCAAAATTTCCGATTTTCTATAGACCATAACATAAAAACTAATCCTTTCAGCATAATTCTGTTTGCATATTCGTAATCTATGCCTTAGTAAAAACACCAATTTTGGTGGAAATCGGTAAGATCGAAATTTTTTCAAATTTTCCATAGATGTACCGAGTTTTTCACCATAATTTGAGCCCTCCTTTAACTTTGTTACTAAGAGAGGTACAAAAAAATGTTTTATACAAAAGTTTCACGAAATTGAGTTTTTTTTTAATGTTTTCACAAAATGAAATACATATATACAAAGTGGGCGGTTTTCTGAAGAATATTTTTGGTCTCCGATCAAAACCGAATTCATTCTGTACACTAATTCGAGGGCGTAGAACACGAATATGCAAACAGATATTTAAAAAAAAAAAATAACTTTTCAATAACACCCCAAAATGTGTGGCCTGTAATGCGAGGATCATTTGGCATGGTCCTTAAAGTGCCCCAAGCACCCCAAAAAACCTATAGAAGGCATCCCGAATGTTAACATCAAATCAATAAATAGAAAAACCAGGGAAATTGAGGACTTGGCAAAAAAAAGGACTAGAATTCATGCACCTATATCCATTCACGACGATATCATACATACATATTGTCGAAAGTTAAACAAACCCAAAAACTTGAACAGGAACGAGCTATTAATGAAAATGAAGAAAAGGTTCATCAACCAGTACAACATTGATACAACTGTGGTCTTTACCGGTAACAGATTCTACATTCTTATGTTCGACCTAGATGATACTGATGAGCCCTCTCCAACAGAACCCTTATACTCCAATGATAATATTCAAGTTCACATCGATGGTTAGATTACTTTACAGCAATATTAACAGCTACATCCCCAAAAAACACATAATTAATCACTTTATTGAGCAAAATGAAATATCTTGTGCCATGTTTGTAGAGGCAAAAATCCACGAGACGAGTTCAACAAATTACAGAAATTGGACAACAATTCAACGAATAGGACATGTGATACAGAACACAAGGGGTGGAAGCATAGTACAGTGTAGCCCTAACATCAAATGTGGCAAAGCAAACCCACCAGTGATCAATAACCCTTTAAACGAGGTGACGCATTTCACTATTCCTTTCAAAGAGGAAAAATTGCATATTTTCCTAACTTACATACATCCTACTGCCAAAATAGAGGAAACTATTTTCATAAAAGCGTCCCAGTACAAGTATGCCATTATTATTGGAGACTTCAATGTGAATAGAGCTAAGAACAAGCAGATCAATAGTTTTATGGAAAGTGGACAATTTTCCAAGGCTGTAACGGATGCAACATTTTTGATGGGAAACGTTGAGAGTACTCCTGATTTAGTACTATTTTCCACCAACATTAGGCAAAATGTCAAGAAAATACAATTGACACCTGATCTTGGTGCCAACCATTTAGCGATGATTTTGGAAATAGATATGAACAGAGATCCAATGGAAACGAATATCAAACAAATATCAAATTATAAAAAATCCAACATTGATGAGATCAACAAAGAATTAGAAAAATTCATAGAAATAAATAAAAATAACCCAATAAACGGAAACCATGTTGAGTCTTTCAATAGCTTGCTATCAGAAACCATCAAAAAGCATACCCCAATGATCTCGATCCACCCATACATTCATGAACTTCCCCCATACATTATAAAGCTAATAAAACAAAAAAGAAAAATATATAGGGAATATTGCAGAAATAAACTTCCAGAAGTCAAAAAATCACTGAATGAGCTCAATAGAAATGTAAACAAAATGATTCAACAATATAAGGAGCACAAGTGGACAGAAGCCTGCGGCAGAATAAATGAATCTAAAGGGAAGACTTTCTATCATGAAATCAACAAGCTAACTAAATACAAAAAATACACACAAATTCCCACATTAATAGAAAATAACACAGAATACAAAACTGACCAGGAAAAGGTTGATTTGTTTGCTAGCCACTACAAGAACATATTCACATTTGACAAAGAAGGTAATTTCGATAGAAATACTTATGATGAAGTGAATGCTTGGTATGAGGAATTTTTCAAAAACAGTAATACAGTTGAGGCTGAAAAGATTGAAATAAATGAAGCAGACTACTACCTAATACTGCAGAAAACAAAAAATAGTGCACCTGGGCCAGACAACATACCATGGACCATAGTGAAAGCACTAAACGAAAAAATACACAAACATCTAATGAGTATTTATGAATACTGTCTGAATAACTCTATATTCCCAGAAATATGGAAAAAAGGTCATATAATTAATATACACAAAACGAGTTCAGACTCGAGCAAGGTTACCAATTATAGGCCAATAACTTTGTTGCCCGTGCTGGGAAAGCTTTATGAGAAAATAATTAAATCCATACTGGAAAAACATTTAAACAAGTACATTCCCAATTACCAATTTGGCTTCAAGGAAAGGAATTCAACAAACCACCCACTAACAATATTGGTTTCAAATGTGCAAAATGCTACTCTCAGCAAACTGAAAACTTCAGCATTGTGTTTGGACATACAAAAAGCATTCGACAGCATGTGGCACAAGGGACTACTTTTCAAACTGAACAAGATAAAATGCCCTGCTATCTTAATAAAACTCTGCAAGCAGTTTCTGGAAAACAGAAAGCTGACGGTAAAAATGAACAACTCATTTTCAACATCTTTCTCTCCAGAGTAAGGAACACCACAAGGATCTCCACTTTCCACAACACTATACAAATTCTATGGTTATGACATCTACCCTAAGACCACAAAGAAAAAATACATATTACAATTTGCGGACGACACAACGTTGATTGTTCACGAAAAATCTCTAGAGACTTGCATGCAAGCACTACAGCTTCTGGTAAATGACATTATCAAATGGTTCTTTAAATGGAGACTAACACCTAACCCAGCCAAATCACAACTTATAATCTTCGATCACATAATTTCTCAAGGATCCCTACATATAATCATTAATGGTACGACTGTAACACCATCCCCATCAATAAAATACTTGGGAGTCCAAATCGATAACAGGTACAATTTCAACAGACACACAAAATTAATTAAAAAAAAGACCATATCTAGAGCGAAATATTTTGCAAAGCTAACCTATAAGAAACAGGGTATCAACATAAAGAGTGCCACAAAAATATATAAAACTATATGTCGACCCTTACTGGAATACGCCCATCCACTGTTTGCCAATTGCAAAGCCCCAGCAATTAAAAATCTGGAGGTGGCAGAAACGACAGCACTGAGGACCATCACTAGAATGAGGCACCCTAACAATGTTCTGCATAATCCCCCAAACCACCTGCTTTTCTCAGCAACAGGAATTGAGCCAATCAAGGAGAGGATCAATAGGCTAAATAAAAAATTTTATTCTAGATTGTTAGAGTTAGAAGAAGTGATCCCCCAATATCATAAAGATGCAAACATTTCAACTAGAAAACACCCAACAGAGACTCTAATAAACAAATTAAGTAATGTTTTATGTTAATATATAATTGTAAAATTTTTATAAATTAAAGTGTAAATTTATAGGCTGAAGGACCTCAGGTCGATGCCAATTGCTTATATGCTTATATTTGCAATAAACGACTGTTACTACTACTACTACTACTAAAAACGATAGACGATGGCGGGTTGCAAACGACATTCCTATAAATACAAACTTTTAAATTTTTTTTTATTTATGCAATTTTTGGGAGTATTTTGGGAAAAGAATGACTTTTAATGGAACAATGAGAAAAAATATCTTTTGATGGAACAATGGGAAAAAAATATGAGTGATTTTATTCCCAAAGTACTCACTTAGGAAAAATCTAATAACATATGCGTAATCTATACGACCTCGAACTAGTGAAAAAAATAACTCGGGTTGAAAGTGATGACGAATATGCAATTAGATTTTTTTCCTACGAACCTTAGAAGGGGAGGGGGGCGCCATCATGAATGTTTGCCCCGGTAAAAAAAAATCGTAGATCCGGGCCTGTAAGTGATATTTAAATGGCTAAAGCTAGCGCTCCTGTAATGACCACTTAGGTATTTAAGGGCGGGATTCTAACCTAAAATAATTTGTTGAACTGGCTGCAGAATTTCTCATTTTTTATGGATTCTGAAAATTGAATGAATTTATTACTGAATACATACAAAGGCAAAAGAGAAGGCTTGCCTTTTCTTTTGCCTTTATTGTAATTCCATCAGTCTTTTTTAATTTTCAATTTGGTGTCACAAATCATATTATAGTTAGCAACAAACTATTTTCTTCTGTTGAGAAGTTGACTGCCCTTTGTAAATTACCACCACTTGCTTGGCAATTCATTCATTCATCGTACTCGTTTCGTACTAACAAGGACAATAAGGACATTTTCTTCACGTTCCTCTTCAACAATAATAAAACAAATTCTCAGAAGACCTTACAAAGAAAGTGTTGTACTTATATAAACTTAGGTAGCTTTTATTTCACAATCCTTATCATTATCAATAAAAATGCTAATTCAGCAACAAAAAGTTGTCACTCTTTGATAATAATTTAATAATTTACTCGAAACTGACCGACAGGACAATAAAATTAGGTTAATGAAATGACAACGACCATCGGCAACCGATCAACCAATGAAATGGCTTTATTGGACTAGGATGAAGTTGCACCAAAATAAAAAACTGAAATATCACTAGATATAAAAACTTAAGGGCCCCTTACTTAAGATTCTATCAAGCCACAGTCGTGCAACTGGGAATAAAATTAAGCGTCCATTAACTTTAAACGACGCTTAGTTATGTGCTCCTTTTAAGGGGGATTGGTGCAAACTGGCCTTAATAGCGCTACCTAAAGTAGTGGGAAAAACGAAACATATCCCATATTCTCAAAATTGGAAAAAAAACTAATTAATGTATACACCATCTTTTTAGACATTATATTCTATTCTATTTTACTCGAGTTTATTACCGGTCAGTTTCTGTTGTCAGTAATGAATTTTCGATACTATATTCTATATACTATCACAAAGATAATTTTCCGTTTGTAACAGTGTGAAATATTCGGAAAAAATTAAAATTTCGATTGTGCAGTGTTTATCAATTTGGACCTTATCCATTATTATATTCGAATTATCATAATCCAGTCAAAAATCTGTTATCAATTCATGAATTCATGTTATTAACTTTCCGAGATGCAAACATCTCTTATATGAATTTCCACATGAAAAAATTTCTCAAATTGTATCTCCTTTGGCTACAATTCGTATCCTGGTGAAATTGAAAAAAGATGTTTGTTGAGTGCTGCCATCTTTTCGAAGTAAGTGGAAACTATTATAATATTCATAACTTCTACTTATCGTTCAAATGTTCCGCTAACACCCCAAATTCTGGTAGTCTTTTCCCCTTTACGCCTTATACGGATGGCGGGAAAGTCTCCTCTTAATCATATTACTCAGTCTATGATGGGGACTTCACGCTACATTATCACCTCTTGCGGCCAATTCACACGCAATAGCCCTCATTGATACAGTTCATTGTTGTATCTTATCCTCCACGCACCCTGATCTTATACTGCTCCCAAAATCCTCTGCAGTACCTTTCTCTCAAAAATATCAAGTTTGTTGATCTTCTCGTTAGTAAGTACCCATGTTTCTCTTGGGTACGTTTCAATCATTCTAATAATTTATTATTTTGTAGACTCTCGTCTTTATCTGTCTTTGTAGGTTTCGTGATCTGAATACGCGAGAAAGTGCGAAATATGCTTTGCTTTTGTGCATTTCTAGGTCGTCTGTACCATCCCTACATAGTTCAACCCCTCTTTTCGATATAATATTTCATTATGTTGTTATGAATTGGTATGAGTCTACCTGCTCTCGTTTTTCTTTGTTTTTACCTTGATTCTTTTATGTGGCCAAGTTAGTGTTAGCATTATTAGTGTTTTCTCGGTGAAATCAAAACCAAATTCAAAAATCTCCAATTCAAAACTTAAAAAGTAAAGATCAGAAAACTTTTTTAAATGAACCTCAGATTCGATTTCGAAGTATAAATATTAACCGATGGTACGAAAATTAATCCAGAACAACAGATAATAAATTTCACTTTGAATTATAATAATAAAATGGCGATTCGTGTTTAAACTTATCGAATATTTTACATAAAATTCAATGGTATTGAATGTCAGCTCTGTAACCGTAAGTGCTAGAGATAAATGGATAGCCCATTTTCGACCCCGATTTTCAAAAGATGTATAATAGCCGAAACACATCCCTCTATCTTCTTTTGTTTTCAAGTTATAAGTGAAAACTCATTTGTCGACTCTTTGAATTGGTGCCTCTATTTCGTTGAGTTTCAGTAATATCTGCGAGTATTCATGGTTAATACTCAATGGTAATATCTAAAAGCAAATGTAACATTATACAGTCAAATTTTTATGTACAATTCAGTGGCATGGTCGATGTTTTTTCAGCTCTCCACTCAGTGATATAATCAAAACTTTCATTCTCTTGTATAAACCCTATGTTTTTTTCATATTTTAGTCCCATTTCTTTCTCCTCTAGGATACATAACATACGTCATGCCTCGAATTGTTCTTCCAATAAAAAAAATTAAAAAACCAGTTCGGTCAAGGTTTGCAGGTTATTTTCATGGATAATAGGATATGTATTATAGAACTCTCTGCTTCTATGTTGTCTCAGGTTATGAGAGACTTTGAAGATCACTTTCATTCATGGTATTTTATAGAAATTCATTTCTATATAATGAAGAAATTATGAAAAATATCGATTTTTGTCAAAAATAATGTGTATGAAGCTTATTGATTATTCTGATTATATTTCAACTAGCGTTTTTTTATAAAATATTGCCCAAGCGAAGATTTTTTTTATATACCCTTTTCCTGAATGAATGGAATCATACTTGATTTTTTATCTCATTATATTTATCATATTGAAGACCAAAAGATATAGTCTATATAATGCAAGTTAAAAAATGCCTAATTTTTTATAAATTGTTTTTCAGGTGGAATCCTTACAATCCAGGTGAAGAGGAATCTGTCATTATTGTGTGTAAATATTTATTTGATTTTTTTTTTCAGTTCAGCCATTTTTTAATGAAATTCTATTTTTAATCAATTTATGTAATATTCTGCAATAAAATACACATACAGACCGATTCTTAAATGATGAAAATTGAACTCTCTTCTTGCATAGTAGGTTTATTTTGCACAAGTATCTATATCTGTACAGGGTAATAGACGATTGTCGTGCTTAAGTTTGGTTTCTTCAATTATCAGTTCTACTAATTCGATCTGAAATATTTGCAGTTTGGGGCTGCAGTTACTTATATGAAAAAGAGGCAACAAATTATTTATATTTCTTATAAAACACTCTATTATTTTCTTTTGGGCTTTCCGAAAACTTATATACCCAAAACTTGTTTATCTGTTGATATGTGATTCTACTGTTCGACGTGGGATGAAATCAAAGTTCATAAAAAGTAGTTCTTTATTACTGAATTGTAAATTTTTCGTATTCTATTTCGAAAACTAGATAACTGTAGTCAAGGTTTTTAAATTTAAAATTCGCGCCGCAATTCTATGTTGAAGTTGGCAACGCGCTAGTTATGGAGAGTAGAGAGAAGGAGAACGATCGCTGCTTTGAGACCACAGATTTTTTGTCCCCTAAAATATGTACCAATATGGTAGTTCATGTTTTTGCCAATAGGCGCGCTGGCCATCACGAGAGTGCGAAATTTTGATTTACACAAATCAAATTGTAGTTGGCTCGTTGGCTGAGTGAACTGTTTCCCTGGTGACAGATGATAGGAATATTATTATTGTCGATTTTTGATAAGAGAACAACATATGACCATGGTGAAATGTTGAAGCGTGCGCTAGTATAAGAGTGTTTTGGCATCGGAAAGAAAAGGAGAAGAGATAAAATTTCCGAGAGCATTTTTGAGAGAAAATTGGAAAAAACCTTATCTCAAGAATCAACTCCCAATCAATTTGTGTGTCAAGAGCACTTTTGCGATGAAGATATCAAAAAGATGATGGATTCATTATAAACGAAATCGAAATTGTCATCCCTCGTGAGAAGTTGACTCTTCTGAATAAGAATATTTAACCAATAAAACTACATGGTTCAGAAGTAAATATTCTTGAACAATTTTGTTGGCATAACATAATATGTGGTTTATATCGGTTCTCAGCTGAGTATTGGCAAAAGAATCTACTCTAATACCTAAGTGATAAATCTGAGACTGCTACCTTTTGTTGTCTTGATGTGTACTACTCCTCACTACTGATTTATATAATTTTGAAGATTAGTAAACCAACTAACATAGCTGCTTTCAATAAACAATGATAAACAAAAGTAGGTATCCTTCATTCACTTTTATTTTAGCAGTCGGTTGGCCATGGAAATTTGACACATTTCACTCTGTATAGTACGAAAATGTGGGGTTATGAAGCTTGTCAAAACATTTTTGGGTTTTAAATCAACGCTATGTTGCCTGTTCTACGTAAAAGTTTCTGTTATTACGTATTTTATCACAATGTCGAATCTCTTCGGAAAATATGTGACGAACATAATTGAAGTTTATACAAACTGATTGAAGGCATACCAAATCCTGTTATTTGCATGGAAAATACAGGAGATCAGTATAATATCATAATATGCACTAGCTTGAGGAGAGTTCGTTATCTTCTTTGGCTAAAGTTTTAATACGTTACATCAGTTGTAGATTTCAAAAATATTAACCTGAGAGTGAAATGCATATGATGCAGTAGTTGGGAATAGGTATTTCCCAAAGGAATTAACAGATAATTACAAGAATGTTAAATTCTTCAACAGAAATCACCTTGCTTGCATCAATATAAGTAAAAGCAATTGAAGGAAGTTTCAAGTTAAAGATGAACTTCACCTTTGAACAAAAATTTCACATGAATAAACAAGTAACAGGGCAACTTGCGTGTATTTGTGGCTATTCATCTTAATACATTGATATAATAATAATAATAATAATTAGGTATTTATTGGTACCTTAAGACATTTACATTGTATAGGACAAGTCAAATGATAAATAGAAAAATCCATTTGGGGAACTTATTCTACGATGACATTTATCGAAAATCCTGTAGAAAACGAAAATTCACTCAAACATAAAATTCTCAAATGCCACCACTTTTTTGGGTCTCCCAATAGAAGGAAATTCTTTGTCATCCTCTTCATTCACAATCTTTCTGATTGTGTAAATATTCAGCTGAAATGTAAGTCGTTTAGATTCAAATTAAACATTATATAAATTCTTACATTGAATATGTTCGCTACCGTCTGACGTATTGTGGATTTTAGAATATCAGGGTATTCGAATGAGCGGACCTGAATTCTAAATAGCACTTCCTGAAACCCTGTCTCTTTTTTCAGTCACTTTCGGCATTTTCGTAATAAAAATTGATATTAGTTGTGGCCGTGGCAACGGCGTTATGACATTAACGACATTTCATGAGTACCAACCTTACTTCGTTCTAGTTACAAAAACTTGAGAAAATTATTTCATGGCCAACCGACTGCTAAAATAAATTTGAATGAAGTATACAATTTTTTTGATCAGTGATTTCTTTTGAATTTCATTGATTTCGACTTGCATTTTATTGCATATAATTCAGAGAACTCATTTTCAATATAGATTTGAAGAAAGGTATTTGAAAAATCATCAGAAAAACCACGATGACACATAACCTTAAATAAAACGAAGGCTGTTCCATGTTCCATAGCCTACTAGAGTTAGAACTTCTAGTAGGCTATGGCTGTTCATTTCAAATTGACGCTTGAATCCCCACCCCTTATCGATACCCGCTGTAATCGCAGCGACACCTATCCTACGTTTCCCGTTTTCGGGGACACATTTTTAGTACGTCGATCGTTCTCCTTCTCTCTACCAAAGAGGTTACTCTTTGTCTCTACTCTCCATAGCGCTAGCTGTCGGCTGTCGATGATCGCGTCATAGTTTTACATAGACCATATTAGTGAGGTTAGAATCACTCAATTGGCGGGAGATCCATATTCAAATTTTTTTACATAGGAATCGACTTTAAGATGGAATATCGCTAGCTAGAAGTAAATGTTAATATAAAGACATGCAAAATTGGGTGCCGCAATTATTAGAGGTTGTTTCCAAGTACATTTTACATCACAAAATACTTTTATATGTCCTAAAATCAAAATTGAACACATTATTATACGGTATATATCCGTATGTCGTAGATCATTTCTGCTATACGTCAATCATGAACCGTAACCATTGAACTAAAGACTTTAGTTCAATGACCGTAACAAAGAAAATGACATGCTACGCTTGCGCGTTAGAATGATGTCAGCTTCAGAGGTTAGAAACGAAATGAAGCTACGACAAACTTCCATGGATCTTGCTGACCAATTTTATATTGATCCATTATTAAAAAAATATACCATTTTATTACGAAATTTTGTTTTCAACTGGTTAAGAAAGGATCATAGAACACATTCCAACAGAAATAAATCTTAAGAAATTCGCTAAAATATCCAAAAACAGGCGAGAAGTACGCGGCATTTTTAGTCCCATAAGAAATGCATAGGGAATTCAGGGACCAGATCCACGGATGGATCGCGATTCAAATTTCCCGCCTAACCTCACTAATATGGTCTATAGACATAGAGACATGGACTGTGCTTTCCCTTTATATCTATGCATGAAATACGGTCAAAAAAAGTGACAGAGAGAAAAACACGTCGGGAATGCAGTTGTCTTTTTCTAGAATTTTGATTGGTCTACACTCACCTCTATGTGAACAAAAAAGAGAAAGGTAATGTCCCGACGAGCTTTTCTCTCTTTCTAATAAATAGCCAATTTCATGCTGGCATTGCTCAGTCCATGTCTCTATGTCTATGTAGTTTTAGTTGGTCACAGAAGTGGCGGGTGGCAGAGTCGACATATGTTACGTTCTGTTGTATCTTGAATGCTAGGAATAAAAGTGAAGAAAATTATGTTGATGTTTTATTCAAGAAGCCCCTGCTGGCCCTATAATTATTCAGATGTGGGATTTTGAAGTATGTATTTTTAAGTTTGTGTTAGAAAATGGAAAAAAAAGGTCACGTGTGAGCCGTATATGGCTACCAGTCCCGATTTTCCTTACTCCCCCCTGCTTTTTTCTGAAATCTATTTAATCCCGAATTCTCAAATTCACATTGAATTATGGAAGAGTGATTTGAACTATCATCAACTGCTATATTTTCCACCCGGAGTATGGGGGAGTGGTGTTGATATGGTTTAAATTTATTGTGGAATTGAATAACCGAGTCCTCCCGCTTTTCATTCCAGAAAAAAGAATGGCAGCCTGATAGCGTTTTCTATTGGAAAAACTAGTTCTGCACTGAGTGCACTCGAATATTATTTCCGTGCTGTCAAAGAGCACATCTAGTGCAGCTCCAACAGAACATACGAAAGCGAAATTTGAACGGGTCGATTATAGATAGAAAAGAAATCTATGGGTTCCATGTCATTTTGCCTTGTTTGTTGTGGGCCAGTTTGCCCTTTTTGAAATAAAAAATGGAAAATGTTTTAGTACTCATTTTCAGATTCAATCAAGAAATAATTTCTACAAATGAAGCAGTTGAAGAAGAAAATACCGATCATGTTTTCAAATCATGAAACTAGTAAGTGCGCGACTTCAGATTAATTTCATTTTCGCAATTCATTTATTTATTTTATATATTTATTTTTGAACGGATAATTAGAATACTTCCATTTGATACTCAGCATCAGTCCTCTTGTGAACAACGTCTGTAAGAAATTTTTCTATTTTCGGAGTGTCCTTCTGTTTAGATGAAACTGCTAAATATTCGAGCTCATGTTCACTATTAGCAAATGGAAATAACAAATCCATAACAGCAAAAATATCTTCACTGTTCATGACGACAAAAGTTGCAAAACAGTACTAAACAATATCCTGAAAATGTTTTTCAAATTTTCAACATAAATTGAATTTTAAAATTATATCATTAATTGTGTCAGTGTTTTGAATCCAACCGAATTGCACCAACACTGGCACGAGCTCTAAGACCTCGTGTCGAAAAATGCGCACTGAGTGCATATGGTGCGGAACCAGTTTTCCAAAAGAACATGACTTTTTGCACTCGGAACACCAATAGAACATAAAAACTGCAACAGTGCAGCACTAGTTTTACCAATAGAAAACGCTATGAGAATCGTAAAAAAGAAGAAAGAAAACATGACTACAATCATTACTATTGTAATGATGTTTTCTTTCTTACGATTCTCGGGCTGATTTTCAGGAATAAAATAAAGAAGGTGATGTCTTTCTACGATAACATCGCAGTCATAGGCAAATTTTGTCGCTTTAACCAGAGATCGCTGTGTTTATGGTTGTCTGCAAGGTCAGTTCCGTGTGATTTGATAGATAGATTGATATCACAAGGGGATTCACTCTGTCATTTGACGGGACGGAATGACGTTAAATGTTCCTGGTTAGTGGTATGGGATGAAAAACGTTGGGTAAGATTTCTCCTTGAATGTAGTGAACTCTAGCATGCAGTATTATTGACGCGTAGCTTCTCCCCAACTTCAAATTCTATCAATCAGATCTTGCGCTGCAAATTGGCAAAGGGAAACCTTCTTGATACGTACTCCATTTGGGGGCCTTGACGATGACAAATTGGCTAGCTCAATTCAGATCGTAACACTGGTCGATATTCATATCGTCGGGTGGTATGCATCTGAATTTATCCTCATTATTTTATTCATTGCCTCCCTGTTTAGGCGTGATCATTCTTTATTATTGTACCGCCGGCATCGTACTCTGCCGCGAACCGAGCGCGTCTCAGACTTCTCATCATACCAAAGAGTAACAACAAGAGGTTTCACTACGCCGATTTACAAGGGAAGATCGAATGCATGGAATTTCAACCTTGAAGTGGGGAGACGCTACGCGCCAGCAATATTGCGCTCAGATTCACTACAGTCAAACGAGAATCTGGGCGACCAATCAGATTGGGACTTGCGAACAGAACGAACATCTGCTTTCGTTTTCGTCCCTCCACTAAACCAAGGAACATTCAAGGGCATTGAAACGCAACCGGCCAAAATGATAGAGTGAATCCTCTTGTTGATACTCTTTGATCATACGTCCGACGTTCGCAAAAGCGAACCGGCGTACTGAATACTGAATTAGAGAAAATATGGGACATATGCTATTGTCTTCGTCTTGGTTTCTATCTGGGGGGGATTGAATCGGATACCGTTTCATGTTGGATGGCGCTGTGGGTAAATAATACCCACTAGAACATGACAACATTGAATAAAGTTCCATCAATTCCAAACGTTCTCCACCGTGGAAAAATGCTATGTTGCTCTGATGAGGCCAAATGAGGCCGAAACCATGGTCAGCATCTGCTTTTCTTCGGTGGAGCGTACTCCATTTGGGGGCCTTGACGATGACAAATTGGCTAGCTCAATTCAGATCGTAACACTGGTCGATATTCATATCGTCGGGTGGTATGCATCTGAATTTATCCTCATTACTTCTTGATACTCTTTAGTTTTATTACTGCAAGGAGAATAAGGGAAGATAACCCTTGCCCTTATCAAAATATTGTTCGATATGGAGAAAATAATTATTTTATGGAAAGTACCACTTGATTGGGTACGGCTTATCCCACCAAACCTCGATTAATATGTCCATATGGGTGAATATCTAACAATCTGAGTAATATAACCATAAATCCAAATTCACAATTTACACATATCTCTTACCAGATGGGTACGTAGGCTTCATCGCACATGTTATTGAAATAATGAACAGCAAAAATTATGATTTCAATGATAATTAGTCATTTTGAATTGAAATAGGGAATTCTTGATTGCAAACAAATTTTTATCATTACCTAGGCAAATTTTGTTAAATATTTTTCATTATATCATTCTGAAAACCCTATCATAACTGAGTATCGAAATTCACCCTTTGTCCTTGAGGCCGCACCTTAAGAAGTTTTACGGTGTGCTGAGATTTATCTTGTCTATGGCTGAGATAATTTATTATTTATTTTAGGTCCTTTCGTTTGTATAAAAGTGTAGCACTTTTCTACACTCGATTTGATTTATACCAGTGTAGAGGAAGTGTAGTTTATCTACACATAGTCAAAAGGAGATGTAGATAAACTACACCTCCTCTGCACTGGTGTAAGTTCAATCAGCAAACGAATACTAAAATCGAGTGTAGAAAAGTGCTACACTTTTTATGCAAACGAAAGGACCTTTTCTTTGAAGATACGAGCAACGATTGCTTCGTGACAATAGATGTCAGTGTTTGAAAGTTTTCAGTAAATACTTAAGTTTTTCCCGTGTTCCTGTTTGCAGAATGGTATTATAAAAAATATCCTTCATTACACGTCCAGAAAGGCTTTTTCTGTGCTTGCACGAGTTCCCGTGTTCGGCAGAGACAAGAGATTTTCTCTATGGTGTTCGGTTTCGTCTCCCACGGAAACTCATCGCGCACACGCCAGAGATATAGAATATATCTCTCGCCAGAGATATAGAATATATCTCTGGCACACGCACGGAAACGCCAAAGTTAATCTTTGGAAACGCTTACTTTCTGGACAAGAAATGAAATATACTATTCTATGTTCAAATTTATACTGCCGATAGAACAATTGGAAAAGTTCATTGTGGGAATATTAGATATGTCACATTTTGAGTAATTCACATTGATATCGCTCCCTACGATATTTGTTGAGGAATGTCTGGAGCTGGTGGGGGCTGAAATTCCCCTATTGGTTGAAATAAATTCATTATTCGGTCAGCTGCTGAATACTTCTATGTTCAGTTGCCCATGACAATTAGGTATGCATTAATAAGAATTCATACCATTAAAAGGATCATTAATGGGTGATTTCGTATACGTTGAACGGAGCTACTATTAAGAAGTAGGCGGAAATGGATATTTGATGACAAAGGAGACTCATTTCAATTTTCGTTCCTCAAAATAATTGAACGTGGGATTTTTCAGTCATAGGCACAGATAAAACCAGTTACTCGCAAGGCAACAACAAAATATCACATTAGAAACCTATGTTTTCAAAGACCAATAGCAAAGATGGTACATTTATTCTCGTTCTCCAGCTTTTTCACGTAAAACCTACTGAAACAATATTCGTAAGAAATATGGGTCGTAATTTGAAAATCTTGTTCAATTCGATTAAGCCAACTTCATGATTTCTCATCCTTTTCTTTTTTTATGTTTATTTTTGTCGTTGTGCTATCTTTTATTCGCCTTATTAAAATGTCAATAAAGTTTTCGCTTATTTTACTTGTATCATTTATAATAATAATAATTTATTTGACCATCAATAAATACATGGTATGTCAAATCGAAAAGAAGTAAAGAAACAAGCACAAATACGTAAAAACAACGCATACAATCTATAAAACAAATATAGTTGACACTGAAATAGAAATATTACTCAACAATTTTATCTATTTAGAGCAGTATTGAATAAATTCCTCTATGCTATAGAAGCAATTCTCTATGAGGCAGGACTTCAAACCTCGTCTGAACGACTTGGCGCTCAACCTAGTTAAAGAGCAGGGCAACAAATTATATAACTTAATTCCTGCATGATATGGAGATCGCTCATGGAAAGAGTGAGGGTGCTTAGGAATATGCAACTTATGCATATTTCTAGTGGAATATTGATGAAACTCTGATCGTTTCGTCAAATTCTCCTTCATATCGTGAACATAGACAAGTAAATAATATATATAAATAGGTACAAGGAAAAGACAATAAACCATGAGCAATAAGAGCGGGTCTGACGGAAGACCTCGAATCGATGCCAAAGAGCAACCTCAAAATGCGCTTCTGAACAACGAAGACACTCCTCCAGTCCACAGCCGCCCCCCAGACGACAACATTGTACCGTAGCACCGAGAATATGTTCGAAAAGTAATAGGTCAATGCAGCGTCTGTGTCAATAAATTTCTTTATATTGTACAGAGTGTGGTAGCATTTATTAAATTTTTTACAAATTTTATTTATCTCGGCAGACCATTTTAAATTACTGTCCAATATAGTGCCGAGAAGGCTGACCTGCGATGATGCCGTTAAAATGCCCCCATTGAGTTTGAGTGATCGCAAAAAAGGCTCCCTTTATTGATGGAACTCGACTATTGTTGACTTCTCCGAGTTTATGATGAGTTTGTTACGCTCACACCAGTCTATAAATTGAGCAATAACTGTTTGCAATTTTACTAGTACACGATCACGACACCTATCACTGATCACTATCGTGGTGTCGTCAGCATAAAGGAAAACCCTACCTTCCGTAATAAATTCAGGTAAGTCATTAATTAATATTAAAAATAATAAAGGCCCCAACACACTACCCTGTGGGGTGCCAATAGGTACCGCGAAAATGTCGGACCGCTCACCGCTCAATAGTCACAACAATCGAGCGATCTTTCAAGAACGATGTCAACCACTGATTCAGGAAATCTCTAACACCCAAATGCTCCATCTTTTTAGACACAAAATCTGCATCAAGTCAAGACAATCAAATGCCTTAGGCAGATCGAAGCAGAGCATTATCACAAATTCTCCCCTGTCCATACTTGAGGATATATGTTGCACAATGTCGGCTATCGCCGTGTTTGTCGATCGGTTTGGCCTAAAGCCGTGTTGAGACTCCGATAGTAACCTACCTCTTTCAAAGAACTTCATAAGCCGACGAGCCATTGTTTTCTCAAAAATCTTGGAAAAAATTCCAACCGTTGTAATAGGCCGATAGTTGTTAATATCAGTAGGACTATGCTTTTTAAGCAGAGGAATTGTGCGCCCGGTCTTCAATATGTTCGGGAAAAGCACCACTCAACACGGAAGAATTATGATAGCATCCGCAATATGATGACTAATCACATCAACGGAATACTTCAGAACAGACACCGGAATCTCGTCTACGCCTGTAGAACGCTTATTTGGTAGCGCATTGATTGAAGTTCGTGTATTTCGCCAGGGGGGTGATGGGATCAAAATACATGGATTCGGCGATATCATAACATTGTTTCCAATCTTCATTTTTCAACATTTCCTTTAGTTTATAATAGTTTATATATTGTTTTGTTTGCCCTTTATCCAATATATTTCGATTGATATTCATTTTGGTACATAATAATATTGGGTAGTGATCCGTGATTAGATTCTGCAAGATAATGCCACTTATATTTGAATTTTCCGGATGCATACCCTTAACAAAAAAGTGATCTAAACATGTTCGGCTATCGGTAATCGTGTGTAATCATTTATAAGCGATGTAAATCCGAACGAGCAAGGTATATTCAGAGATATAGAATAGATTCTATATCTCTGGGTATATTCCTCTATACAGTAGTCATGTGACAATAAATTTGTGTTTATGTCACCAGTAATAATATGCCTGCTACATTTTTTATCAAATTCTTCAATTGAACAATGTGGTGATCTATACATAGCAGTATGTTAGAGGTTTCCTCTCTGACATGAGCATTTATATCCAATGCCTTGACCTTCCCTATTTCAGCTATTGAGTAGTCGAAATCAATGCTTTATTTTACGTACACTATGTAGAGTTCTATCGTTATTGTTGTACTTACCTCATTGTAAATTTGATCCATCCATTTCATTGCTGTATCCCGTTACCGAGAATAAATCTACAAAAAGACACAAAAAGAAAAAAAACTGTCGGTGCGAACAGACTTATAATTTCTTAGGGCTAGTTGCTACTGCGTGCCCTGCACTGAATGCAATGATTTGTTATCATTGACGGATTTTAGGGATTGATGCAGTATATCCTTAAAACTGGCCTCCTCTGGTTTCCGAGTTCCTTCTGTGAATTCGCCTTACAGAGCTATTTTAGGGAGTCTTGTGTCTTACACTCTGTCCTTTAGCATCCAGAATGCCCGTGATGCTGAACTGAAACGGTTTTGTATTTCCGTGTCCAGGTTAGCCCTAGTATTTATGAAGCTGCCCAAGTATTTGAACTGCTTGACCTGTTCTAGAGTTTCATTCCTGGTTTCACTCCTGGCTGATATCTGTTTGAAGCCTATCTGGCGGACTTACCAGCTTTTTTTTTAAAGCTGTACTGTGGTAATGCTGTTAATTTCTGAATACGGCTGGCGAATGATTGTCGAAACTTTGTAGTGAATGTTTCAAACTGATGGAAATAGAATATACAATGAATTTACCAATTTTACCACCACTAATGGTTTCAAGTCAATTAAAGGGGAGGAAATCCTATGCCTACTCCTAATTTCCAAAGGAAGTCACCAATTTTTTGGTCGATTTGCAATACAATATATCTGTATGTGCAGATTCTCAATAAAAGAGCACATACTTAAACTAAGTTCTCTAGGAGAAAATATACTTAAATCAATTGCAATGTAATTAAAATAACATGACTGATTATACCATTTCGAGTTATTATATTTCTTCTATCTATTTACTTATTTATTTATTTATTGCACATTTAGGATACAAACAAAAAAGATTACCAACAAAGTATCCACTTATTTACCAAAAGAATCATCGTTATATTTAAGTCGGTATTATTTTGTACTTTGAACACGCTACGACTTATATTTCGGTATCTCGAGATCCCGACTTATATGTCGAAATGAAAATGAAATGATCAAAATATTTGTTGATTACTTTCGATAAATATTTCTTTCTTGGTATTTGTAATCGTACTAAATGTTCAAAGTGACCACCTTCGGCCGTTACAGAAGAGTCTAGACCACACGGAAACACCCCCCTCCCCCTTTATTTACTTTATGCTAGACTTTTAGACAATATTTTGAAAAACTAAAGGAATTTCTTCTTATAGAAATTGAACGTAGGTTTTCTTCCTCCGGTGTGCAGGCCAAAACAGCATACAGTTCAGCCTGCACTATAGAACAATATCCTTCCCTAGGGGGATGGACAGATTGAAACGAGGTCCCACAATTTCCATTCCAGTCCCTGTGGGCATCATAGAGCCCACCAAGTGGGACCTTCAGGCCAAGAAGCCTGTTTGGTGTAGATCATAGGTCTCTGTCAGGGACAATCACCCTGTAGGGTTCGGCAAAGTAGAAGAGCTGTTGTCGGCTCGATCCCCTCTGTGGAGAACACCATCTTAAGAGCCCCCTGAATAGTCCTCTATCGCGCCATTGTCCCTGTTCCCAAACTATAAGAGCATCTTCATAGCCACCTGTGTAACTACAAAGTCCTAAGGAGGTGAGCCCAGCAGACACTCGATAGCTGCCGTAGGGATGGATCTCGGGATCCACCACACCAGAGATGCGTAGATAAGGATAGGCCTCACCACTACAGTGTACAACCAGTGCATAATGTCTGGTTTGAAGCCCCATCCTTTAACAAGCACTCTCCGAGTAGACCAAAAAATTACATTAGCCTTGCTCGATTGAGTCTCAGTGTGTTTGTTCCACAATAACTTGTGGTCCAGTGTCACACCGAGATATCGAACTTGCTCGGATAGGTTGAGCCCAATCCCAAACAAGCTAGGAAGCTTGATTGTGTGGGGCACCCTTCTCCTAGTAAAAAGAACCATCTCTGTTTTAGGTTTTAGGGTTGACCGAGAGTTCGTTCTCTAAGCACCATCGTTCAATATGCATATTGACGCAGAGCATTCTGCATCAGATTACCTTACCTTTGATCAGTAGGACAAGGTCATCCGTATAGGCCACAACAACAAGCCCAGCCCTCGTCAGCTCGACCAGGAGCCCATTCAGGACAAGATTTCACAGTAGAGTTGATAAAACACCTCCCTGCGGACATCCCCTTCCCGGTGAGCCCCAGATTGTCGAGCCGCCTAGCCGAGCAGTTATGCTGCGATCCCTCAGCAGAGACCTCGCCCAACGACAAAGTGTCTGTTCCACGCCATGTTTGGACAACGCAGCTTGCATCGCGCCAAACGCAGTGTTGTTGAATGCACCCTCTATATCCAGGAATACAGCCAGTGTTCATTCTTTGTGATGTAGTCCGTTCTCAATGCAGTTAACCACCGAGTGAAGAGCAGAATCTACTGATTTGCCTATTTGGTAAGCAAACAAGATTTGGAATATTATTAATTTCAATATTGTCCACCTTCGGCTTGAATGCAAGCTTCACATCGATGAATTAAAGATGCCGTTAAGTGGCGAATCAGATTTGGGTCGTTTCGTATTTAGTTTGCTGCATCTTGAATTCTATCAAGTAATTATGAGATTTGATTTCAACATGATAATCAACCTTCTTCATATGACTATATAAATAAAAATCTAAGCGATTTAGATTATGTGAACTAGATGGCCATTGTATTGGTTCTTAAGAACCAGTCAGGAATTCCTGACCTATCCATTTTTTCCGGAAATGTTCAGTCAGGCAACTGACTCTCCCTCTATGTCTCCATCTTACTGATACCACATATTTCCAACAATGTTGAGCTCTAAAGCCCGTTTGCAACAGCCAAGAATTCTCTACAAAATTCTCGCAAGAAAACGGCAGAGATTATTTTGTACGCAACTGAACAGAGAATTCTACCGAAAGTGCGTATGTAACGGTAGGTATATAATTCACGGCGCATGAATTTTCGACTAAATTCTCTAGAGAATTCATGCGTCGTGAATTTTGTACCGTTACATACGCACTTTCGGTAGAATTCTCTGTTTAGTTGCATACAAAATAATCGCTGCCGTTTTCTTGCGAGAATTTTGTAGAGAATTCTCCACAGAATTCTAGGCTGTTGCAAACGGGCTTTAAGCCCGTTTGCATCATTGAAGTCAAAAAGGTTGTGCTCCAAAAATTTTATACAAATCTTCATTTAAACAATCATTTATACCGTATGTACTTTCATCAAATCATTGCTGAAAATCCCACCCCAAACGTTTACACTGAAACCGTTGATTGAAGTTATACTTCAATCAACGTCAATGAAACGTTGCTGACATATCGTTGGCATATATGGATTCTGCAGTGCCTAAAGTTTCTTTAGTTCAATGCATACCAACCGATATTTTCTGTCGACCTACTATCTACCTTCTGTCAAAGTTTGTCATAGAGCTTGTAGAACACCCTGTATAATATATATGAGAATTGATTATTGGAATGGATCAAAAATTTAGGATATTGTGCAATCATTCCCAACCTTCAAGTAGAGAATCAGGGACGATTCGGAAAAACCCGTGCTGCAGACGTTGAATGTGATTTGGATATATAAAGTTGTTAGTTTAAGATCGCAAACACCATAGAGAAAGGGTCTCTTGTCTCTGGCAAACACCGTCATATGGGGGATTTGCTGAGCAGCTTTACTAGTACCGATTTCAAGTTGCTCGTCGACAAGATTCAGCACAGCTTCTTCTATTGCTGGAATTCTTATCTTTCGCTGGCGACAACACTCATTCTTATTTTAATTGTACCACTTTCTCGTAGTCGTTGGAGAATCCGTGTAAATAGAGCGTCATGTGGAGCCACACACGTTTAGGGAAATTTTCTACATATTTGTTGGATGCTTTTACAGAATGAGGTACACTGTCATCTTAATGAGTACCTGCACACCTATGTGACAAAAATCTCAAAATGATAAGGATAAGCTAAATCGAAAAATGTTTCTTTACCGATTCAAAGTTAATCAAACCTAGTCAGTTGTCATAACAGAGTGACCGCTCACTAGATAAATTCTAGTTCGGAAATAATTCCAGCCTCTACGACTCACGCTTTGGTGATGATAATTTTTTTTCGCCAAATCCTTGAATTTTAGCAAGAAATTAGAACTGACCCCTTAATTGTTAAGAATAGATCAAGCTATCCAAAAAAATTTCTTGCGAAACAAGGTTCAGGGATGAATTTTTCTACCCCTTTCAATCATACAGGAACACCATTAAAATTTTTTTGAATGTCTTCTCACACGATTCACGAATAACATAATAAGAAAAAGTTCTATTAAATGTGTCTAGGTTTCGAATATGCATAAATTCATTATAATAATACATCATGTGTCTTGATCAATGGAAGAGTAGCTTTCCGCTATGGACAAGGGGTGATATCGAATATTCGAGTAAAACGTCGAAAGAAAGGAAATGCTGAGGAAGAAAAGGAATGCTGCAGTAGCAAGTGATTCTTTCAAATGTTAGTCACAAGACCATCTGCGTGAAATTATCAATATAAATGGAATGCGAATGATGGGTAAAAATCGTTGGATTGGAACAGCGTCGCAAAAATGGATAAGAAAGCACGATAGGGTGGGGCGCAATTCTTGAGGTTTGTAATGAAATAACGATGCATAATTATTTCCAATGAAAACGGAAATTTTTCGGAGAGCCGACAGGTCTCCGCTTTTGAAATAATCCGCCACTGAAGGGATGATATAAAAAAATTTATTCAAGATGCTGATAACTAAAAAAAATTACTTTATGAGGTACAGATAATCATAATTTTGTAAGATTAGTAGTAATTTCAATGTTTTTCATTAATAGGTTGTCCTAATTTTTTGGGGAAGAATAAAATAGTAGGAATTCCCCACTTGATTGCAAAATGCCTGGGAAAAGATATTTATAAGAGGTTACTGTTTCAGGAGAAGCTCTGTAACTCTTCTAGCCAATGCAGGGGGCAACATTATATTCACAAAATGTCACGGTGGCAAAAGCACATATAAAAGATAGTTCAAATGACAAAATTGAGATTTCTAACAAAATATTGAATTGTCCATTCTCTTCCAAACAAACTGATATATCTGATAAAATTGTTTCTGATCAGCAGTAACATGCAACATCTTTGGAGATTTATGTTGGAAGTAATTGTCAATTATTATTCCAATAAGGCCCGGTACTTTCACCTTCGAATAAATTTTATTCACTGTCAATAAGTATCCGTCAAATAATTTCTTATCTGAAGGATACCTTATTATTTCGGTGCTTTCAGATGAAATTATTTGACGAATAACAATTCTGTGAAAACACGGTTTACTACTTTTCACTGATTAATGTAAAATAAGAGACCGCATTGTAGAAATTGTCATAATTCCAACTACAAATCAAATATTTCGTGAAAATCACACAAAAAATAACCATACATCCAGAATCTTAAAAATTCAACCAATGATGACGTAAAGACATTCGATTTATGACAAATACAATCTTATTAACGAGTTTCAATGACAGATTTATTCGATGAATAACACTATCTGAAAGTGAAAAGACAGCATTTACAGTTATTCTACGAATAAGACTTATCTATCGAATAAATTTATTTATTCGCACGTGAAAGTACCGGGCCTTAATGAAATTGTATATATTATGGAAGTACATTTTTCAACACAAAATTAGTTTTAAAAGCGAAATTACTAAAATTATATATGTATTTATAAATAAAATACTTCTATCCTGGGGATATGCTAACTACTATTCAATCTTTCTTCGGGTGGGGATGCATTTACAGCAACTGAGGGTAAATAATATGATCGAACAATACTGTGTAATTGGGCAACTTCTGAATTTTCCACTTCTAAACTTCTCAACATCTGAGCAAACTTCACAATGCCTTCTCTGCCTTCAGGGAATCCAAATTCTGTGATGACGTCCATCTGAATTTGCATCACTATGGGAAATAAGAACTGCATCATTTTCAACATTTCATTTCCAACATTATCTCTGGCCTCATCAAGTTTTTGGGTATTTTCTGGAGTTTGAAGTGTTTCTAAAGTTCTATTAAGAATTTCAATGGCTAATTCTGTAGTTAGTGCCGGAAAATCTTCGGTCTTTGGCATATTCTCTCAACTTTTTTGAAACTTTTGTAAACAAGAAATATCAGAGACAACCTCTGAGAAATATCGGAATATGACATTGACCATCAATGTCACAGATTACAGAGTAGATCATCAATGTCTTCTGTGGACATGCATAGACCTAGGTCAAAGAGTTACTCTTTGATTAGGTCCAGAGCAGAGCCATATTTTGGCGATTAAGCGTCTTAATCGATGTCTTGAAGCGTCTTTAAGCGTGACGTCATCAATTTTGTTGTCGCAAAAATAGAATATCGCTGATGGTTGAGTCATCTGTCGTTGTCATTAGACAGCGAATCGAATTGTGAATTTTTCAATTTCTGTTCTTTGGCTATTATTTGAAAAATATTTATTTATTTTAAATGATAATGCAGAAACTGCATTATTGGCAATAAAAGCACTCTTCCCTAGTAGGAATTCAAATCAAATTCGATATAAACAACATATTCTCTCTTCTTCTTTATATCACCGATGCGGCGCTTTCAGGCTACTTTTAACGGTCTTGAATTGGATGGTGGCATGGATATCTTCTCAGACAATTTTGTTAGATTTAAAAAAACCTTGAAACATTTTTTTGTATCGGGTTTGTGAGAGAGAAGTTTTTGTTTTTTTTTTCCTTGATTTCGACGAGTTGTTTTGCTCGGTGAACTCGAACTTTCAATATCTTTAAGTGGATACTTTGTTGGTAATCTTTTTACTGTTTGTATCCTAAATGTGCAATAAATAAATAAATAAATAAATAAATCACCCCTTTCCGCTTAAGAAAACACAGGCCAGAGACAAGATGACTCTATGACACAGGCGCTCTCCACAGACCGCCAGGTTCCGCTTAAAGCGTCTTAAAGACTGACGTCATGACTTATTCGCTCGAATAGCACCCCTTAAAGACGCTTCACGCGTCTTAATCGCGAAAATATGGCTCAGATATATATATATATAATATATCTATATATATATATATATATATATATATATATATATATATATATATATATATATATATATATATATATATCTCTGGTCCAGAGATAACTTGTCTCTGACATAGAGAAAGTCTCTTGTCTCTGATTAGGTCATAGACCTAATAAAATATGTATTATTAGGTCTATGGATTAGGTCCATAGACAATCTAATTGATTGATTAGGTCTATGGTACAGGGAGAGCGAGAGCCCTGGTACAGGTTAATTTTTGCATCCTCCTCTTTGATTTTTGATAGTAAACAAAGAAGTCAAACAGAAAGTCTTCATGAACACTTTAAGTTTTGATAGTGAAGAGTTTTATTAAAAAGAAGGTTTGAAAAATTTTTGGTTTCAACATAGACTTGATGAGTCTATTGGTTTAATAGGATGTAATTTTCGTATAATAATTTGTTTTTTTAAAGAATGTTTCCTTCAATAATAGCGGTGCACTGTGGGGCTGGGGTTCATTGCTCAGATTACCGTTCAGAATACAACAAATTGTGTAAACAAGCTTGTCTGAGAGGTCTAGAATCATTGAAAAACGGTGGATCAGCTTTGGAAGCAGTAAGGGATTCTATAATCACCCTAGAAAATCATCCAAGAACAAACTGCGGTTATGGGTCAAATTTAACTATAGATGGTGAAGTAGAAAATGATGCATCAATAATGAACGGAGAGACTTTATTATATGGAGGTTGTGGTGCTGTCAAAAGACTTAAGAATCCTATACAGTTAGCATATGATCTCTGTACAAAGCAAACACAAGAAAATGTACTAGGACTCATTCCCCCTTCTCTATTAGTAGGAAGTGGAGCTTTGAATTATGCCAAGAGTATTGGATTGAAAACTGTTAGTAATAAAACTATGATCAGTGTAAGTTCTGCAAAAAGACACAAGAAGTATTTGGAAGTGTATCAGGAGGCAACTAGAGATAAAGAACAAAATCTGCTATTGGATACTGTAGGAGCTGTTTGCATGGATGCCAATGGTAATTTTGCTGCTGCTAGTAGCTCTGGTGGAATTTTACTAAAGAAATCTGGTAGAGTTGGTCAGGGTGCCCTTTATGCTAGTGGAACTTGGGCAGATAGTAGTTGTAAAGATAATGAGCCATCCATTGCAGTTTGCACAAGTGGTTGTGGTGAACATCTTGTTAGAACTCAACTAGCGAAAGAAATTGCTAATGACTTAACAGAAGTTGAATGTCCCACAACTGGTTTATATAAATGTCTAACAGATAAATTTATCAATTCAAAGTTTCTGAAGAATGTAGATAACAAATTGTGTGGTGTTCTTGTTCTGAGTAAAAAGAATGATGAAGTTTCATTCATGTGGGGCCATAGTACAGAAACCATGAGTGTTGGTTATATGAGAAGTGATGATAAAAGGCCATCAGCATTTATTTCAGAATTACCTGTAAGATCTAAAGTTGGCCAAATTGTGAATATAGGTGGATATCATTATTCAGTTTGACTTATTTGATAATGAGGCATAATGTTCAATTGAACCAGTTAGAGAATAAGTGGTTCAATTGAACTGGTTACAATATTTATTATTCATACTGAATATAAATATATTTTTTGTGTTGTTATTATAGCAAGATATGCCATTTATTTTTTGTGAATTATAGAATTGAATATTCAATAAAGTCTAAATGAATAGTAATATCCAAAAGTATAGAGTTTATTTCTTAGAACAATGCTTGTTGGATTGTTGCTGTATAAGTCCTGTAATTACCCTTCTATTTATGAATTTCTATAAAATAGAACTCCATACCTGACGAGCGAAAAATTTTTGGATCGGGACCTAAAATTCCGATAAATTTGAAAAACTGCACAACTGCAGCTGGATCTATGCCGACCAAAATCAATAATCTTCGTCATGCTTTAGACGAGCAAAATATCACACGTAAATTCCAATCTTACGAACCGTGTTTTTTTTCAATTCGAATAGTTCGAGAACCCGCATTTGGATTTAGACCAAAATAAGTAGCCGTGAATACGGAGCCTGTCGAAATTGAACCCGGCAAATTCAAAATTGCGTCTAACGGCGTATCCACAACAAAGCGTTACACTAACACACAGAAGGAAATTTTTTAATGATTCTATGGGCCTGTTCCGATATTGCTGGTTTTACTGGCCCGCAATCGAATAACAATAGAACTCGAACGACTGGGCCAATAGGCATCGTCTCTGAAATACTGACCGTACTGTTCAGGAATATCGGAACAGACGGTGAATCTACGTCCTTCGGAACGGATTTCGTGATGATCTTTCAAAAAAGTAATTTTTTATGTAAGAGCGCCTTCAAGCTTCGCTAGAGCTAGCGCTGGATACCAAGAATATCGCGATTGAGTTGTTTTCTTATTAATTATTTCTATCGTGAATGGCATTCTGAAGAGGAGTACTATTGGGAAAGATACCAATTGAAATGATGAACTGGATTTTTATTTTATGTAATTGAAATGCTAACTGTAAATTGCTTTAGTATCGATTGATTAGTGTTCTATATCTATACTCTTATTCGATCCCGGAGAAGGGCTTTTATTGAGTTGAGAATTCGGTGGCCGAAGTGCACTTCGACACGAAGTTTACCATTCACAAACTTCAGTAAAAAAAAACTAATGAGTTATATGTAACTGATCAAAACATAAGCATAGCTCATTATCCGTAGCCGGCCTGAAATTCCATGCCGAAGTGATAATTTGTAGCTTGCAAGAAATTTTGACAACTTAGACGTCCGTGCCGAAGTGCACTTCAGCCAGCGAATTGATTACGAATGCAACACTTGTAGTTCACCATATATTTTATTACATTTCCACTTGTAATGCAGCACTTATTTCCGCCTCTGTGGGGCCACTTCGTCACTTGTTCCACAGCCCTCTTAACAACCTGTGTAAAATGGATATTTTTATATATTTCAAGCGCTTTTAGAAAAAACATTGTTCCTAACTCTTGCGGGAAGTGTATTGCCCGCAAGTATCACTTTCCGCACTGATAGGAAAATAACTATTATTCTATAATATTATGTGCCGGAAAAATCCCTGCACAAAAATGCGCGCGGGAAAGGAATAGCAGGCGTTTTCCCGCACCTTTTGGGAAAGCGACTCTTTGCATCTTGAGATGCGTGGGGGAAAAAGGTTAAACGCGAGTTAAACTCGAAAATTAATTTTTATTACATCATCCACCAAGATAACTAGATAACTGGTCATTTTTTCCTGCATTATTTTTTTTGAGATTATTGAAGTTTGCATTGGTAATGATACATAAATGGAGGAATTTCGTCGAAAATAAAGTTTGTGACGATTATTTGCTAGGTCAGTTCGTTCTTGACGGTTCTGAAGGAAGCATTCCCAATTATTAAACGACAAGACAGCAATACATGCACGTACAAAGTTGATTTATGCAACAAAAACAAAATAAAAAGGACTCAACCATGTAGACAAATAATAGACCGCAGAAACCAGAAAGTCAGGAAATAGTTAGATTGTTAGATTGAACAGTGCACTTTTATAGTGTGCTGGATCTCGCCTTTTCACTACTCAAACTTACAGTATTTTTTATCAACTAGTTAAAATCATGTGAATAAAGACCTTTATTATTATTATGACTTTAGCCTTGAGGCTTTCACACTCCTCTCTAGAGGAAAATTCACTTATCCCAGATATCTCAGATATCAAAAGGATTAAGCTCTGTTGGAGCCCTTTTCAGGTTTTCGGGATCGTGGTGGTGGTCGGGTCCGGGTCGCTCCTCGCCTCCCTGCTGTAGGTTGGATTCCTGCTCCACCCGTACTTCCTGTCGGCGCAGACGGTGTTCCTCTGCATTCCCCATGTACTTGCGTACAGTTCTCGCTGTTCCGAGCAGTACCGCCTTCTGCATGACTCTATAGATATTTTCGTCCAACTGAAGTTTCCTCAAGTTCTCCAGTAGTTTCTTCGGTATCAGGCCTGTAGATGAAATTACAATGGGGATGGTCTTGATATCTTTCAGCTTCCACTGTCTTCTGGTTTGTTAGTCGAGATCTCTGTATTTTGAAATTTTTTCAGTGTGCCTATCTAGAAGATTGTTATTATTTGGAATCGCCACATCGATGAATAGTGCTCTGTCCTCATCCTTATTGAGCAATATGAGGTCTGGTCTATTGTGGGTTATTTTCCGGTCTGTGAGAACCGTGCGATCGCAGTAGAGCTTGTGATGTTCATTTTCCGTATGGTAATCGTAATAAGAAAACTTTTTCGAACTTAGAAGTTGGTGTTTTAGTGCCAATTCTTGGTGAAGAATCTTGGCAACAGCATCATGTCTATTTTTGTACTCCGTGCCCGCGAACTTCTGACATCCCCCGGTGATGTGCTTATTATTATTATTATATTATATGTGCGGCGGACGGGCCGCGGCTTCCCTCACTCACACACTCAAAAATGTTAAAAAATATGAGAAAAAGTTCGGGGATTTTTCACAGAGCCGGGGGGGCCCCCTATAGTAGGAGGCCCCAAACGGATAAGAAAGCAGGGTCGGGTGGAGTGCAATTCTTATGATCTGTAATGAAATTCTGACAAATTTTTTCGGTCCGACGGAAACGGATATTTTTCGGACAGCCGGGGGGCCCCTCTTTAGTTGGGGGCCCTAAGCGCGCGCTTAGTGCGCTTCTGGGATAATCCGCCACTGCCTAAACGTATTCCTTATCCATCTCCCGTTAGTCTCGATGCACCCTGGCTCAAAGATTATATAGAGTTAGTCTATAATCTTTGCCCGGGTGATTTTTCTCTGTGAGCTTGCCTTGATTTAGCGGACCAACTTATCTTCCGATTCGATCATGTGGTTTCGTTCAGGTTATTTTTACGTGGCAATGAAAATGGTAAGACTGCCGAATTGTTTTCATTATTTTTTAGTAACTTACACGATTTTATGGAATGGCCCATTTCGATACCAACTGACAGAAGAGACTTAGGACTTGAGTGTAAAAAATACTTCAAAATCTCACCAATCAAATTCGTCTAAATTATTCACGACTTTCCAACAATCGTCGTAAAAATGGGATGAAATGGGGAAACATCATAGCACTTTTTCAACATAACTAACATAGCACTTTCAAGAAACTGTCTCGATTTTCTAATTTTTTTTTCATCCTAAATTGCATGATACAACAATTATGATTCTCTCAAAAAGTGACCTGATGCATCTAATCCGATTAACTTGGTACCATTCATTGTCCAGCCATATGTTTATGTTTTGTTTCGTTTTTGAGATGCCAGAGTCCGTACTTGAAATTCAATGAAATTTTGTCGAACCTCTAAGGGTTGTACCTCAGCCATCTTGGATATTTTATATAGACAATTTTTGGTTCAACGACTTATTTTGACGAGTTTTACCTTCTGTCACAAAAAAGCCTCACCTTTGAAAACAACGGTACAGAGCAAGCGCAATTCCATTTTAGGGTAGCGAAAATCCCTTTGCGCCTGTTCTGTACAGTTCACAACCGTTGTGAACCACTCTATAAACAAGCCTATTCTTTGGTGTTAGGTCAAATTCGCAGCTATGTTGCTGGATCGGGAAATGATTCCGGTATTTGAAGAATGTAAATTTATATTCTTTCTCAATGTGAAATATAAAAAAGTATATTTTTTGTAAATTTGAGAAAGCACTCTAGTGGATGTTTTCTCTAGTGCAAAGCTTTCTTTTAAGCTGCTCATACCAAGCTTGTGAGAAATTCAAATAAATCCCTTCAAATCATAACATTTATATCAAAGATGAAAAGCTCCCCTAGCACCTAGATAATAAGAAAAAAGTCAAGTTCATAATTAACTATGTGATCGTACTATTGCAAATGTCGTAAATATTTCATTACTTTGTGTTTGAGAAAGAAGAAACTAAGTCGATGAAAGTTATTTTGTAATCGCCATGAAAATGCCTACTGGAAGAAGCCGCTTGTGGCTTCTGCAGGATTACCACAAGTAAGTTGTTTATATGGGTTGAGTGGATAATACTGTACAATGGCAGTACAAAAGTTTACTTGTTAACTTATTGCATGAAATAAAACGAAATATTTCATTTGTTCAACAAAATTAGTACTATATATTTATAAATAAAATAAAAACCTAAACAAACCATTTGTAACAATTTCAAAAATATGCTAAAAATGTATCTTGTTGTTATACCATAAGTTCAACAAAAAATGATCACCGACAGAAAAATGCATAGAGATGTTTTGAATTGATTTCCACTCTCCATTGAAAACAGTAATGAAAGAAAATAACAAATTTTGAAAGTAAAATCGGTTGGATTTTAATATATAGTATATACACATCTAAAAAAATACATTGCAAGAGAACTACATTAAGATTTTCATACAAGTCGATCTAGATTTACATATATACAAGACAATTGAAGGATGTTATTGGCAATTCCTATTTCTATCATAGTGATTTCAAAATGGCCAAATGGTACAGGATAATTCTTCGGAATACTGATCTTGGCTTTGAATTATCTGTAGATTTTCAGTACTATATACAATAATATAACTTAATGGATCTGAACCGATATTTTGTGGGGACTAAATGATATCGAAATTCATCATGTCCTACTGATGAATAACTCATACATAGATTTCATTCCAACTATTTTCATATAATCAAATCAATATCAGTTTTACAGGCTCCTTACAATTTATTTTGGTAAATCAAAGGATAAGTTTTAAACCCTGTACCACGGAGAAGAGTTTAACTACTAGTAGTACAAATGAAAATGCAAGGTCTACAATGTCTTCCTAAGCCCAATAGGATTGAAATATTGTCATATAGGTATAAACATTAGTAACTGATTAGGATTTCAACAAATCAATATAATAAAATCACTGTAATCTTGTTAACAAATCTTATCTCTGTTCCATCCAGATCCTCCTAGGAATCTCTGTAACAAAACATAAGTATTAGTTTTCAGCATTGCATATCATTCCAATTATCAGGTAATAGACGGCGAAACCAAGGCCTCAAAAATCTCAGCTAACCACGAAAACAGAAATGAAACCAGCGGCGTTGAGCATTCCATGCATCAAATCTGTTTTTGAAACCATTATATGCATGAGAAGTCAGTCATGTTAATAATAATAATTTACGCGTTAAGTGAAGTGAAGGGGATTGAGTGAAATTCAATTGAGTGTTTACGTAATTTCAGAGCTAGATATACGTAATGCTGGCTGTCCCACTATTTCAGAGTTGTTAGTTTCCTTGTCATCTTTGGCTAATCCTTCACGATATAACGATGGACAGCGTCGTATACGTTTTTTCGAAGTAGTGTCTAACCATAACGGAGTTTCTGAGGGTTTCGTTTAGAAAAGAAGTGATGATTTTCAAATAATTTTTCGCGATTTTAGTGTCATGATTACAGCTGGAAATGAAACAGGCACGGTCAATAAACCTAGCCTTCAGATACGCTTATCACCGTAGTCGTCCGTAATCCTTACCTATCATCCGTCAGAAGGTCTTACCTACTTGAGACACGACCTGGAAGCACTTAGTTCTGCGGGATTTTCTCTGAATATGAAAAAAGACATTTTTCAACGAAAAAAAAAAAGAAATATGTATTAGGTGACCAGGAAAAGACAAGGTCGAATGCAGGTGAAGTCATCAATTCCAGTAAATGTCAAGCAAGTTCGTCAATTTATGGGTCTCGAAGGGTATTTCAAGAAATTTGTCTCAGAATTCGCTTGTAAAACGGCATGCATAAGTCGCCCGATGAACCCTTTCAATAGGTACAAGAGCAGGCGGAAGTAAAGAAGCAAGAAGATGGCGAATGTCATTGATAAATCTGAAGTTAAAGCCTTTACTCTTTGTAGACCCCGAATTTGAGTATTGGCTGAGGTCATTATAGGTATACTTTTGATTTTTTCAGTCCCTGTACCGTTAGGCATAACTCACACGTACCATCTGATCGGACTGTGGCATGTGTCGAGAGAAGGAGAACGATCGACGTGTTTATTCAAATCCATAATAAATAAAAAACTTTTTCTACAAACGTCAAAAAATGACAAGGTTCGGGCATTGACAACGATATGCGAAGTGACCCTTTTTTTCATTTTCCTTCGTTACCATGACACCGTGCGCGAAGTAGTGTGCGAAATACTTACTTCGCACACTGCATGTGAACTATATGGGATTTTTATATCATAACCGTTATGTTCCTCAATCAAGCAAAAATCAAGAAATCATTCATATATTAATGTATAACAATAATTAAGGCTTTCAAATTGTGAGAAAATTTAACACTACCGAATTTTATTTATTATTCACAATGTTAACATTAATGGTGCAGCCAGTGCACGAACCAATAATTAGGTACTCCTAAACCAGATAACTCAGATTCAGTTCGTGATATCGTAGATTTAGGAGTTGGATAAGACTATCCATTTTTGATTTGCAAGCACCTGCCGTAGAGGTGACAGCACTTGATCCTGAAATTTCAATACTCTTTTTCATATTAAGCTAAACATGTTACTTATTTCAGAATAATATTTTTGACGTTTGTAGAAAAAATTTTGTTTGCATCTCATGCGCGATATACTTTGGTGATCTCGACTATTTCATCAGTTCTCGATCACCAAAGTAGCATTTCGCGCACTAGATACAAAAATAACTATTTTGATTTTTATATCGCTACACCTCTGTTCGAGAATATTCTCGCAGCACCGAGGGCGATATAAGTACGCGATGTTCCCGATGTTTTTGAGCGGCGGCAGGGGCGTATTCAGGGAATTCGAACGTTTCAGTATAAACGTATAGTGGGGGTAGTTAGTTATCAGCTTTATTCATTCATAATAATGAAATAAATAAAATTCCTTAGAAATCACTAATAAATAATACCTACATATGTTTAGAATTGTTCATTGAAAACGGGATGATCATACGAGGATCGTTCAATGGTTCAATAAATCTTTAGAAAACCTAACGGCCGGTTTCATAATCAAACCTAAAGTAGCTTTAATTTTAAAGCTTCGTTTAACCCTACTAAGAATGTTATTTTTAGTAAGCATTATTACTCAATATACAACGTGTCCCAAAATTCAACGATAAGCCGGCGCCGTAGGGGGGCCACGATCATGACTACTCCAGCTCAATTTTTATTTAATTACAGAATAACTCATGAAATTCTTTGAAAATTAACACTCTTCATGATATTTTAAGTTACCACGGCCACAATTTTTCAAAAATTTTTGATATTTTTTTGTATCGGCAAATAAAGTAATACTGCTGCCCACCACAATTCCTGAAACTCCCAGAATACTCATAGTTTTTACACAAAAAATAATCAAAATATGTTTTTTCCATAAAAATTCGAAAGATTTTTTCGTTGAGCCCACTTTACCTCATTGATTTCTGCAAAAAAGCATGGACATTATGGCAGCAATTAAAAATTTACCCAACTAATCAAGATTCCAAAATAGTATTATATAATAATCCAAGAAAACAAGTAGCAAAAAAAATATGCGTACCATTTCTTAGAAAGACTAAATTACTTAATTGTTCTCGTTCATAGTGACAATTTTTATTATGTGCCGAAATGAGATTGTGTATAGTCATTTCTTGGTTTTTCAATGGGACACGTGTGTAGTTGATAAAATTTAGAAATTGAAGAGAGAAAGATTCCGAGAGATACACCTTAGAGAAGGATAGTAGATGTTCTTTGTTTTATATGAATAGCGCTGACAAAGAAGTTCCTATTCTCCGCAAATTCAGTACCAATGAGTATTAGTGTTCTGTTTTGCACCTTTATTTTCCGTAATGGCAAAGATTAGAGACTGACATTGGATGAACTTCGGCAAAAAATCAGTCAAGCTGCGGCTCATATCGGTGGAAGAAGATATGCACGAAGCATTAAAAGGTCATTTTTAAGGCGATGTCATGCGTGTATTGATGCTGGTGGCAAGCAATTTGAACATTTATTATAAGGTTTATTATCGAATCAATAAATAAATATCATTTTTTAATAAATTCAACAACAAAAACCCATTTTCGGCACATAGCTGATGACTACCAACAAGAGCAATTAAGAAATTTCATTATTGTTTCTAATAATATGGATCTTTTTGCGTCTACTTCTCTTGGGGTATTATACCATTTCAGACTCTTGGTTAGTTGTATAAATTTTCAAAAAAAAACTTGCCGCCATAGTGTCCATACTTTTTTCACAAAACAATGAGGGAAAGTGGGTTGAAAGTAAACATCTTTCAAAATTTTATGGGAAAAACATATTTTGATTTTTTGTGTGAAAACTATGAGCATTCTGGGAGTTTCAGCAGTTGTGGTGGGCAGCAGTACTAATTAAGTTGCCGATGCAAAAAGAATCAAAAATTTTTGAAAAATTGTCGCCGTGCTAACTTGAAATATTATGAAGGGTGTTAATTTTCGAAGAATTTCATAATTTATTTTGTAATTAAATAAAAAATTGAGCTGGATTTTTTCTCTCATTTTTCCTGAAGTAGTTATGACCATGTCCACCCTACGACGCCGGCTCATCGTTGAATCTTGGGACATGTTGTATATCTGTCAAAGTTTCATTCATATCCATCACATGGTTTCATTTTGATTGTCGATTGAAGAAAGTAAGCTTTTGTGAATTTGAAAAAAGTGAATTCTTGCTGGTGATAAAACACTTGTATTTAAAAGGCTTAACACCGAAAGAGATTAAAGCTCAGCTGGACGAAGTTCGTGGCATATATGCTCCTATGTTTGCAACTGTTTACAATGGTAAATGAATAAACGGATCCACAAAAGATGAACATCGTTAGGAAAGTCCAGTGAAAGTAACTATACTCCATTCAAAATTATTTTAGCAGTCGGTTGACCATGAAATAATTTTTTCAAGTTTTTGTAACTAGAACGGAGTAAAGTTGGTACTCATGAAATGTCGTCAATGTCATAACGCCGTTGCCACAACTAATATCAATTTTTATTACGAAAATGCAGAAAGTGATTGAAAAAGAGAGAAGACAGGGTTTCGGGAAGTGCTATCAACCCCTTCCAACTTATATAGGCAGATATGCAACCGCTTTAGTTCGCCCTTCAGCCGGTGCGATTACTTTGGGGCGCTAGCGTCGAGTCGTGTTACTATAGAAATCAAAAATAATATCTTTGATAGAAATCCTACATAGATTTTCAATCTATGAAATACTGTTCTGATGACAGATTTATTTTGGCGAAGTTTTTTCAAGAAATGTTCTTATTTTTTCAATAATTTGTTTGACTAGTGGGAATCATATACGTTCTTCTAGTTCCGTTTCTTGCTTTACTGGTAAGTGATTGGTTTTTTGATAATTATGTTTGTGTAATCATGAAGCTTGGAATTTGTCTGCTCACCGTTGGCTTGAGAAAGTATAAGTTCTTCAAAGAAAAATTGTATTTTAACACGTTTAAAGTTGACTTGGTTTAAGGCCAGCTGTTCGATGAGACCGCTGTCGCCAAAATCACTCCAACTCAATCGTGGCTATTCTTTAGATCTCATAACAGGCCGCTTGGCCACAAGGAGTGCTTTTTGGGTTGTCGAAAAAGGTGGAAAATATGATTCTATATCATATTGGTTCAAAAAATAATACCATTGAGTTTGAATACGACCGAGTTGAATACCCAAAGTTCATACAAAACCAAGCGTTATTTTCTTAAAATCCTACTAATTTGAGATGAAGTACAATTTTGCAACTGAGTACCTACTTATTTATGGATGTATTTTCAGTATTTGAAAACTCAACATTCCTTCAACAAATTTTTCTCGAAAATGGTTTACCAGAAGAAACAGAGAGTTTACCGAAGAGAATACTTCGAATATCCAGTCAACAGGAGCAATTACAAGATTACCTATAATTCATTGCTGGTTTACTGTAATAGTTATTTCGTTATATTCCTAACCAATATCATTTTCTGCAGAACAACTTCTTAGAGATATGGTTTAAGGGTTAATAAAAATTCCGCTCCTTCCTAAACTGCTCTTATTTTATTTTGCAATAATTTGTACTTGAATACTTTTACAACACCCCCTGCAATGCAGTCGTTTTATTAGGTGGTACCTTTTTAGTTCCATGGTGGGTAATTTCAGTCTTCAATTTTAATTGTTTCTGTACCTACAATTCAATAGTTGAAAAAAAATCCCGATTCATTTTTCAATCAACAAATTTGTGATCGATTTATCTGTACCTAATGTAGTATCTTTAGTTTTGTTGCAAATGAATGAAATAGTTTCATTTGTGAATTACAAGTAAGACGACGCAAAGTCTACTGGGGTTCAAAATTTCAATTCGAATGAATAGGTTTTGGCCCGCCACCTACGACCGATGCCGCAGAGCATTAGTTCCGATTTCCGTCGGTGCGATTTTGGAGCAGCGCTGTTGTAGTGCCTAGAAATCATAGATTACAAACAGTGTCAATAAATTTAGTACCGGAGTCGGACTTCTTTTCTTTTGGTATTTCTATGGTGCTATTTAGAATTCAGGTCCGCTCATTCCATAGACATATAGACATGGACTGTGCCTTCCCTTTCTATCTGTGCATGAAATACGGTCCAAAAAAGTGACAGAGAGAAACGCACGTCGGGAATGCAGTTGTCTCTTTCTAGAATTTTGATTGGTCTACACTCACCTCATGTGAACAAAAAAGAGACAGGTAAATTCCCGACGATCATTTCTCTCTTTCTATAAAAAAAGCCAATTTCATGCTGACATTGCTCAGTCCATGTCTCTATGTCTATGGCTCATTCATATATATAACCCAAAGTTACCCTGATATTCTGAAATCCACAATACGTCAGACGGTATCGAGTAAGTGAATTTATATAATGTTTCATCTGATTCTAAACGACTTATATTTCAGCTGAATGTTTCCACAATCAGAAAGATTGTGAATGAAGAGGATGACAAAGAATTTCCTTCTATTGGGAGACCCAAAAATTTGAGGCATTTGAGAATTTTATGTTTGAGTGAATTAATGCGACAAGTTTACTACAGGATTTTCGATGAATCTCATCGTAGAATAAGTTCTCGAAAATTGATTTTTCTATTTTTCATTTGACTTGTCCTATACATTGTAAATACCTTAAGGTATTAATTATTTATTAAGGAAGTATAAATACCTAATTATTATCATTATATCAATGTATCAAGATGAACAGCCCCAAATACGAGCCAGTTGTCCTGTTAATTGTTCATTCATGTGAAATTTTTGTTCGAAGGTGAAGTTCAGCTTGACTTGAAACTTCCTTTAAATATTTTGACATCCATTGATGCAAGATGATTATTTGTTGAAGAATTCAACATTCTTGTAATTATCTTATTCCTTCGAGAGATACTCATTCCCAAACACTGCATCACATGCATTTCATCTTCGGGTTAATACTTTTGAAATCTACAACTGATGTAACTTTCAAACTTTAGCCAAAAAAGATAACGAACATTATAGTCCGGGAGGTGGCGTCACTTTTGAACTAGTGATCGATTTTCACACGAATTTTTTAGGATGAGTAGTTCTCCACTTGTACATTTGAGGTCCGCGCGTCAGTCAGTCCAATAGCGGTGGGCGTGGGCGTAGGAGGCGGTGAAACTCGCAGGAAAAATCTCAAAAAAAAGTGATTGATCTGCACGTGAAACTTTGTAATAATGTAATTATTCATGATTATGAGTGAAAATGGGCGTCAGTCACTTTCCCGATGGTGGAAACATCGTCAGTCAGGCGGTTGAAGTGGTCGGAAAAATCTGAAAATTGACAAGTGACCGATCTTCACTTGAAATTTTGAAAAATGATTATTTCAATCAAATTAAACGTAAAAATGGACGTCAATTATTTATTGAGTGTACATAACAATTACTTGTTCATACAGGGTGTTTCATCATATAAATAAATAAATAAAATTTATTGATCCTTTTGGACCCTTAAGAAATGTAAGAAATGTATAGGACAAGTCATATATTATGATAAATACAAGAGAAAAAAAAATAACAAATTCAACAAATGGAGTCCTTAAGGAACTCCTCCACACTATAGTAACACCTGTTAGTTGAAAGGAAATTAATTTCTCCCTCGAAAGATTTTCCACTCATTGATTTCAAGCGACTGGGCAAATGGTTATATAATTTGATACCTATATAACTCGGTGGGGACTCATATTTAACTGTATGCCTGGGGAAGGCTATGGTATCAGTGTGTCATGTTTCGTACCCATGAAAATCAGAGCATTTTCTGTATTTTCCGATGTTCATGTGGACATAAACAAGACAATTAAGGAATTTACAAGAGAAGGGAAGAATACGAAACTATCTGAAAATCGGACGACATGAATCACGTGACCGAAGTTTGAATATAAGCCTTATGACACGTTTCTAAGAAATGAAAACTCGAAATTGTTGAAATGTTTCCTGATTGTAGGAAACTACAAGGATATTGTTCGAAAATTGTGTTCATTCAGAAAATGAAATTCAATTTAGAAACAAAACAAAATCGAAGGTTTTCCGCCATTCTGAAATTTTTTTTTTCGGATTTCTTCATCTTTGCTGAATTGCGCACTCAAAAATACTCCGATGTGACCAGAAACCGTTACTTTGTGGCTTATACATAACTGAGCACACTCAATAGAATATTGCTCAAATACGACGTTGAACACCTTATTTCTCGCTCATGCATCGAAAACAGGGTATATGTCATAAGGCAAAAGTGATTCTCCCGGTGTCATTTACCCACTATATATGTTTGTCCAGTTTATGATGAATCACCCTGTATAAACAAGTAATGTTTATACAGGGTAAGTTTCACGTGGAGATCAATCACTTTTTTTTGAGATTTTTCCGGCGAGTTCCACCGCCTCCCACGCCCACGCTCACCACGGTCGCGCTGACTGACTTTCGATTTCGAGTACAGTAATAGTGCAACTCTCTAATTGATCACATTTGAGTTGCAGATAAATCACTTATAAAAAAGTGACACCACCTCCCGGACTATTACCTCTCCTCCAGCTAGTGCTTATTATGATATTGTAACGTTTTCTTCGCTTAATTAAAACGTCCAACTTATTAAAATTATTTATTTACACTTAATACACATATAACTCACAAACTAACTATTACACTACTATTTATTTGCACTCTTGTTTATTTCCACTAGTCGCTTGCACTGTAACTGTACTTGTACTTCCTACCTGCTCCTCCGCTGGGCTTATATAGGCGCCGGAAACATTCAGGTAGATTCGCGGTTATTCTGGAATTTCTCGACCGCTCTGTTTCTCGAAAGGTCCGACCGCAAGGGCCGGACTGGTTACACTGTCCCCTCCTTAAGCCTGTTCTGTCCCAGAACAGATTTAGTGAATTCCTCCGAGGACCGCGGCGAAACTTGCACTCATCACCATTCCTACAGTAGCCATTCTGATGGAAGTAGCACTCCACAGTTTTTCCAGGCTCCCTGGCCTGCTTTGGGTTGAAACTGCACACCAGGATCCGTATACCAGTCCCCTGAAATACCACCTCCAGCATGCTTCGCACAACTCGCCAATTTAGCTGGTCCAATCCACAACCGAGCTTGGGAACAGCTAATTTCCTAACCCCAAAGCGTTGAAGGTCTTCTTTCAAGCTATGCAGTGCCGTCCATAGATTCTGATAGGTTGGCTTCTGATAGGAATGTTGCTTCGTGACTAGGTGATAAATGAACCGACCTTCAGCCTTCAATTTCAAAACTTTTCCGATTCTTGGCTGCTGTCGCAATAGTTGTTCCTGACGTCCAAATTTATTTCTGAATACTCTTGCTATTCCTTTGCTCATACGAAGGTCCTCCGCTACGCAATGAGCGAGAGAGTATTCCTTAGAGACGGTAAAGAGATCTTGATGTACTTCCTGTGTAACGCCGAACCGTGCAACGCGTGTCTCACCATAACAATCCATAAACTTCTGGTAATCGCTGCTACCTTGCATCGGGGCTTCCACAAGACGTACTTCTTCTTCGTCCTGCGCGTACGGGGCTAATCGGTTGAAATGGACAACCTTTGGTTTTCCTTTGGGGAGCTTCCTTATCCGGTAAACTACATCATTTATCCTCTTGATTATTTCATACGGTCCCTCCCACTGTCTCTGCAGCTTTGGTGAAAAACCTTTCTTCCTTTGTGGATTATGTAGCCACACCAGATCCCCAGTGGTGAATCCACCTTCAATAGCCTTGATGTCGTAGCGCATTTTCATTCGGTCACTTGCTTGCTGCATTTGATTGCGCACCTTGCCATGAATGTAATCCAGCTTGTTCCTTAATTTACTAACGTAGTCCTCCCCAGCTACGTCTTCTCCAGGCTTACATCCAAACTCTTAGTCGCAAGGCAGTCTTATTTCTCGGCCGAACATTATACTGGTTGGAGTTTCCTTGGTAGATTCTTGAACCGAAGATCTATATGCCATGGTGAATAGATGTAAATATTCATCCCAATCCCGCTGGTGATCAGAAACTACTTTGGCTAGATGTTTTCCCATGGTCCGATTCATTCGTTCGACCATGCCGTCTGATTGTGGATGAAGAGGTGTAGTCCTTGTTTTGTGAATCCCCAATTTGCTGCATACTTCTTGGAATAACTTCGATTCAAAATTTCGGCCTTGATCACAATGCAGCTCCAGAGGTATTCCAAATCTGCAGAAGAATTCTCTGACCAATTTATCAGCTACTGTACTTGCCTCTTGATTGGGAATACCGTAGGCTTCCACCCATTTCGTGAAATAGTCCATCGCTACCAAAATGTACTTGTTCCCATGGTCTGTTTCGGGAAAGGGGCCAGCGATGTCGATAGCTACTCGTTTCATGGGAGATCCGACGTTATATTGCTTCATTGGTGCTTTTCCTCTACCATAAGGTCCGTTAGCAGCAGCGCAAACCTTGCATCTTCTACACCAATTTTTAACGTCCCTCTTACAATTTAGCCAATAAAATCGCTGCCTGACTTTTTCCAACGTCTTGGTTATCCCGAAATGTCCACCTGAAGTTCCATTATGTAGTCTGGTCAGAATGTCTGTCACACGGCTCTTTGGCACAATCAACTGAAGTCTCTGCTCAGTTCCATCTTCATTTTCCCAACAACGTTTCAGAAGACCTCCATCAATCTTCAATGTTTCCCATTGTGCCCAATATGACTTTACATTCTGGCTCAGTCTGGATACTTCTTCCCAAGTAGGTCGTCTACCGCTCTTCTTCCAACTCAGGATTACTTTTAAGTCGTTATCTTCCTCTTGTGCCTTTTGAATTTCTTCAGGTAGCCAGTCGTCTTCGATTACGGTGGTCCGCCTCAAATCGATCTTTTCTTCCAGGCGCGAACAATGGCGGCAATTCTCGGGACAAGGTCTTCTAGATAACGCGTCTGCATTGCGATGGCTAGTCCCCGCTCTGTGTTCAGTGTCAAAGTCATACTCTTGCAGCCTCTCAATCCATCTAGCCACTTGTCCTTCCGGGTTCTTGAAACTCAGGAGCCATTTCAAAGCAGCATGGTCCGTTCTTAGTAAGAATTTCCTTCCGTACGAATATTTGTAGAAATGTTCTACGGACTTGATGACTGCTAAAAGTTCCCTCCTGGTCATGCAATAATTCCGTTCTGGTTTGGACAACACCTTGCTGAAGTACCCGATGACTCTTTCCTGTCCATCCTGGACTTGCGATAGAACGCCGCCAATGGCTGTATTACTGGCGTCGGTGTCGAGCACAAATTTACCTTCAGCCCTTGCGTAACTCAGAACTGGAGCTGTGACCAGAGCCTTTTTCAATCGTTCGAAGGCTTCAGCGCAATCATCGGACCATATGTACTCCTGTCCATCTTCCGTCAATTTCGTCAGTGGCTTGGCAACGTTGGCAAAACCAGATACAAATCTTCTATAATAAGTGCAAAGGCCTAAGAAACTCCGCAACTCACTCTTGTCTTTCGGTATAGGCCATTCCTGCACTGCCTTGATCTTATCCGGATCAACTTTCACACCTCCCCGTGAAACTACGTGTCCCAAATATTTCACTTCTGTTCGAAACAGATTACACTTTTTAGGACTAAGCTTTAGGTTGGCATCGCGAAGTCGCTGGAAAACCTCGGATAGGTTGTGTAGGTGATCTTGGAATGATTTTCCCACCACTATCACATCATCCAGATACACCAGACAAGTTTTCCAGGAGAGTCCTCTCAATATTGTCTCCATCAGACGTTCAAATGTGGCAGGAGCATTACATAGACCAAAAGGCATAACTTCAAACTGCCACAGACCTGTTCCAATACTGAAGGCAGTTTTTTCTTTATCCTTTGGATCCAAGCCAACCTGCCAATACCCACTCTTCAGATCCAAGGTGGAAAACCAACGTGATCCCGAGAGTGTGTCCAGGGTATCGTCAATTCTCGGTAAGGGATAGCTGTCCTTTTTCGTGGCCTGATTGAGCTGCCTGTAGTCTACGCAGAATCTAGTGGTTCCATCCTTCTTCTTCACTAATACAACGGGCGATGTCCAGGGGCTATCGGACGGTTCGATTACACCTTCTCTCGCCATGTCTTCAATAATCCTTTCAGCTTCTTCTCTTTTTGCCAGAGGAAGACGTCTAGGATGCTGTCGGATAGGTTGTGCATCACCAGTATTGATTTTATGCTGCACAACATCAGTCTTCCCTGCTTTTCCGTCCGTAGCAAAAACGTCGGAGAACGTTTGAACCAATTTTCTCACTTCGAGTAGTTGGTATCGGTCGAGCTCTTGACATTTTGAAGTGAGGAGGGACACCAGTTCTTCAGAATTTCTTTGCGATTTTGAGACTTCTGCAGTACTTATCCCACCCGAAATATGGTACACAGGTACACCACGTCCAATCAAGGTATCCTTCTTCAGGGTGACTGGAAACATGTTGACATTTAGCAATCGGATGGGAATGCTGTCTCTTACCCTTACCAAGGTCTTCCCAAGTAATAGTCCTTTAGCTAAGGTTATATCGTCAGAGGGCTCAATTACTCTCACGCAGCCACTCCTCGTTACATCGTCACATCTACCAGTCACTATGCCTTCAGTTCGCCCTGGCAACGTGATGTCCTCGGTCAGTCGAATCCGATATATCTTGTCCTCCACATCATTGAATGGAATCTCTTCACTTCCTAGCCGAAGTACATCACTCTTCAAATCCAATTGGCATCCAAGCTTCTTAACAAGATCCAATCCCAGAATAACTTCTTCCGTGATTCCAGCTACCAGAACTTCGTGGCTAATTGTTGTGTTTCCCAATTCAATAGTGGAGACGATCGATCCATAAGTCGGTATTTCTTGTCCAGACGCAGTTCGGAGTTTGATCCTAACTGGGCGAGTCTTGAGTCCTTCAGCAATTTCTGGACGCACAATGGTTTTGGTCGAGCCAGTGTCTACCAGTATTTTCACATTTCGATCATTTATCTTTCCAGGGATAACTATGCTTGATAAATCCTTAGACATTATTCCTCGGATTATCACTTCGGGGGCATTTTTGGCTTGGGTCGATTTATGCCCCTTATCACCGACCCCTTTTAGTTTCCCTTCTGTGACTCTTTTTCCAATTCTGGACAGTTTCGCTTGAAATGCCCACTTTTGTTGCAGTTCCAGCACACAGCATCCTTTTTCCTAACTTGTGATATTCTGCGGATTTCTTCTCTGACAATGTCCTCAATAGATCGGTCTGTTTCTTGGACTTGTCTTACACGAAGGTGTTCCCTATGCGACGCTTGCTTCGCTGCTTCAATTTCCAAAGCCTGGGCTAAGGCATCATCTACGGTTCTAGGGCGTGCTAGTCTCAGGGCTTGTTGTATTTCCCCATCCTTTATCCCATCCACGAATGTCTGGATTGATAGCTGTTCCAGGAAGCTATCTGGAGCAGATGGATAAGCCAGCCTGACTAATCTCGCCACATCAGCTTCAAACTCCTGGAGATTTTCCCCTGTTTTCTGCACTCGGTTCTTTATTTGTGCATGGTATACTTGTTGTAGATGGGCATCACCATATCTCATCTGAAGTTTCGATGTAAGAACTTCGTAACAGGCTTGTTGACTCTCCGGGATCGTCTGGAGAATGTTGAGTGCCTCTCCTCGTAGAGCTATAATTAATGCCGTGGCTTTTTCGTTGTCGTTCCAATTATTTACCAGGGCAGCAGCTTCAAACTGTTTTTGATATGTCGACCAAGGTATTTTTCCATCAAAAGTTGGAGGCTTGATCTTCATTCTACTACCTTCGCCGTCATTTTCCGCTTTCGCTGTGCTGTAGGGTGTTGAAGCCAGAATATCTGTTCTGTTTGACATTCTTTTCAAGGAATCTATCAACTTGGAATGATGTTCAATTATTCCTGCCATTTCTTCAAACTTGCCGTTAACCTTGTCAAACTTTTCATCAACTTCGTCAAATTTTCCACTCACTATATCGAATCTCTCGTCCACTTTATCGAATTTTCCATTTATGATTTCCAGTTTCTCGTCCAATTTGTCTGTAAGTTGACTCACCACATCATTACAATTTTCCTTAATCTCGTCCATTTTCTCATTCAACTTACAAGAGTTCTCCTCCATTTTCTCATTCAATTTTCGAGAATTTTCTTCCATTCTTTCGTTCATCTTACTCAAAAAGTCCATTACCGCTTGAGTCTCCATCGCGTTCTGCAGTCTTGTGGTCACTGGCATGAACTTCAAATATCCAAAATTATTTATTTAATTCGAGCGATGTTGAACCGCACACTTGACACCAATGTAACGTTTTCTTCGCTTAATTAAAACGTCCAACTTATTAAAATTATTTATTTACACTTAATACACATATAACTCACAAACTAACTATTACACTACTATTTATTTGCACTCTTGTTTATTTCCACTAGTCGCTTGCACTGTAACTGTACTTGTACTTCCTACCTGCTCCTCCGCTGGGCTTATATAGGCGCCGGAAACATTCAGGTAGATTCGCGGTTATTCTGGAATTTCTCGACCGCTCTGTTTCTCGAAAGGTCCGACCGCAAGGGCCGGACTGGTTACAATATTATACTGACCTCTTGTATTTTCCATGCCAATAACTAGATTTGGTATGCCTTCAATCAAGATAAACTTCAATAAAGAATGATCACGCCTAAACGGGGAGGCAATGAATACAATAATGAGGATAAATTCAGATGCATACTACCCGCTGAATATCAACAAGTGTTACGATCTGAATTGAACTAGCCAATTTGCCATCGTCAAGGCCCCAAAATGGAGTACGCTCCTCCGAAGAAAAGCCATGGTCAGCATCTGCTTTTCTTCGGTGGAGCGTACTCCATTTTGGGGCCTTGACGATGGCAAATTGGCTATTTCAATTCAGATCGTAACAATTGTTGATATTCATATCAACGGGTAGTATGCATCTGAATTTATCCTCATTATAAACTTCAATTATGCTCGTCACATATTTTCCAAAGAGATTCGTAGAACGGACAATATAGCGTTGATTTAAAACCCAAAAATGTTTTGACAACCGTCATAACCCCACATTTTCGTACTATGCAGAGTGAAATGTGCCGAATTTCCATGGCCAACCGACTGCAAAAATAAAAGTGAATGGAGTATACACAAGAATTTATTGACAAAATCCATGATATAGTTTTAAGTGATCGACGAATCAAAGTGCGTGAGATAGTTGACGATATAGGCATATCACAAGATGCAGTGTTCTCAATTTCGTATGAAAATTTGGCTGTAAAAAGTATTTCGGCCGCGTTCGCCCTCAGCGGAGAATAAACGCAAACGTATATTCGATTCTCAGACGATTTTGTGGATTTTTCGTTGCAATCCTGCAGAGTGTCTGCGCAATTACATAACTATAGACGAAGCATGGATTTCTTTTTACACTTCGGAGAAGAAGGAACGGTAAGAACAGTGGATTTTGAAAAGAGAGCGGGCAAAAACGGTTGAATCGGCCGATAAGGTTATGGCCACAGTTTTTTGGGTTGCACACAGGATATTCTGCATTGATGACATGGAAAAAGGAAAAACAATAACTGGAATGTACTATGCGTCGTTATTGAAAAGATTCAGAGAATAAATCTGGAAGAAACGTCCTAATTTGAAAAAAGAAAAATTTGCAATGGCAAATTCATGGAATTAAAGTTTCAATTATTACCACACCCACCGCATTCACTTTATTTGGTCCCCAGTGACTACTTCCCATTTCCAAACTTGAAAAATGGATCGGCGGACAACGGTTCTTGTCTAACGGGGACGTCATCACCCGAACAAATGCCAATTTGGAGAACCTTCAGAAATCTTACCTTTCAGAGGGCTAAATAAGATTTCTGAAGGTTCTCCAAATTGGAAAAAATTTTGAAAATTATCTCGGGACAATATTCAGAAAAGGTCCTTGTTGGTCTGGGTTAAAGAGACTCAATTTAACAAAATGCCGACGTTTCGATTCGAGAGTTTTGTATGAACAATCCACTAAAGCAAGCAAACATTATATAATAAATACTCTTTTTATATTTATATATATGTAACCAAGTTGTTAATTTGTTCGATCTTATTTTTTCCCTTACCCTTCATTAATGTTTGCTTGCTTTAGTGGATTGTTCGTATACAAAACTTTCTATATATGTTTCCTTCCAAATTGTTGTCATAAACAAACATTTTTCATAAGTGTCTATCTTAAAGGTTCTTTTATTATCGCGTGTTTTACATTACGTTACATGAGTGATCGATAAATTCGGTTTTGGACGACCGACACTTTTGATTTTTTGTTTTTCTTCTAATAACAGCGAAGAAAAACGAATATAATTCAAATATTGTACGTTAATGCAAATAGGATTCTCCAAATTTTCGGCCATAATTGAGCGAATACAACAAACACGGTATACAGAAGCTCACCCACGTCCACATACGACGTACACGTGCTGGATGTGTTTGTGTACCATTTTTGCCAGCTAAATAATGTGGACTGTTACGGGACGTGTGTGGCGCGAGGGGTAGCTGCTGCACCAATCAAATATGAGTTCGAGAGAGCAGTGTACGTGGCATCTAACGTCCTACGCGTATATTTGCATTGGCGTTCAAAGTAGTTGTCAAGTTCGCACGCCGGCGCCGTCTGGAGTCTGAACTAAATCGGAAGTAAAAAAGAAAATTAAATACCCAAATAAAAAACGTGACGTTACGTAAATTCCTTTAGATGAAAATATTAGTTGGGGGAGCAGCCGCCACTGGTCAGGAAGGCCGTGCATGAAATCGAATAGAGAAATATGGTGAACCGCTGCCAGTCAAAAGGCGCGTATACATCTGAGCAAAATAGCCGAATGAGCGTTTATGCGGACAATTTTTCTTTCCGACGGATGTGTCATTTCAGTGCTTACGAACGTAAACGATGGAAAGAATCATTCTATGTATTCTATGTTCTACGGATGGAAAACTTGGGTTAGTGCTAGTGCCTCTTTCATAATTCTGTACGAGTTGCTAAAGAAGAAGAGACGACGGCGTACTAGAAGGTCTTCACAATTATATCTACAAAGAAGTCGAGACCGAAGCCTCAACAGCACTTTTTTTTTGCAAGACATTCAGAGTGAGGGCGACAAAATTGGGCGGTTTTCATACTATTTTATTAAATTCAAACACGGTTCTTGCGAGAAATCTATATTTAAATGTGTGCGTTCGGTTCGAGGAAAAGATGTCAAATAAACCCGTCCACACTGAGCACGAATTTCCTTTGATGGACCGACAAATTGCGGATCGGCTCCGCGCAACATGAGCGCGTTCGGTGCTGTGTGTTTTGTCCGTCTACATCTGAATGCTCATTCGGCGCGATGTGCTCATTCGGCTGTTTTGCTCAGATGTGTACGCGGCTAAAGAGTCAACATACGCGACAGCCGAGATTTTCAAGCTGTGATACTCAGACGATTAGGATTTAAGATCTTTCGGCACTCGGGTGAACAAGCCGAGTGATTATTCTCATTACTAACGTAAATAAGATATTAAGGCCCGGTACTTTCACCTTCGAATAAAGTTTATTCAATGTCAATAAGTATCTGTCAAATAATTTCCTATCTGATGGATACCTTATTTCGGTGCTTCGGTGCAGATGAAATTATTTGACGTATGGAGAGTAGAGAGAAGGAGAACGATCGCCGTACTAAAAATGTGAACAGCCTTCATTTTATTTTAGGTTATCTGTCATCGTGGTTTTTCTGATTTTCAAACACCTCTCTTCAGATCTATATTGAATATGAGTTCTCTGAATTATATGCAATAAAATACAAGTCAAATTATAGATCATTATATCATATTTATTAATTCATAATGAATGACGAAATCAATGAAATTCAAAAGAAATCACTGATCAAAAAAATTGTACCTACTTTTGTTGAACATTGTTTATTGAAAACAGGTATGTTAGTTGGTTAACCGTAATCTTAAAAATTCTATAAATTTGCAGTGAGGAGTAGTACACATCAAGACAACAAAAGGTAGCAATCTCAGATTTATCACTTGGGTATTAGAGTAGATTATGTTTTCAATAGTCAGCTGAGAACCGATATAAACCATATATTATGTTATGCCAACAAAATTCTTCAAGAATATTCACTTCTGAACCATGTATTGGTTATATATTCTTATTCAGAAGAGTCAACTTCTCACGAGGGATGACAAATTCGATTTCGTTTATAATGAATACATCATCTTCTTGATATCTTCATCGCAAAAGTGTTCTTGACACACAAATTGATTCGGAGTCGATTCTTGAGGGGAGGTTTTTTCCAATTTTCTCTCAAAAATTCTCTCGGAGATTTTATCTCTTCTCCTTTTCTTTCCGATGCCAAAACACTCTTACACTAACGCACGCTTCAACATTTCACCATGGTCATATGTTGTTCTCTTATTAAAAATCGAAAATAATAATATTCCTATCCAAAGATTATAGAGTAGAAAGATAGGAAACGAAGCGACTAAAGTGATGTGAGCGCCATCTGTGTTTCAAATGTGTTTTTAAGACCCTAAGACTGGTTAAAATTTCAATTCGAGGAACATATGAAATTTTGCGAGATGTCAGAGTCATATGGCCATTTTGATCAAACAGGTTTTGAATGTTTTGATTCTCGAATCCATAGACAACCTCGTATCGGCTTTTGTTTTTCAAGCCCGTTCTAGTTGCTGATTATTGAAATGGTGAAGAACTATGGATCAAATGAAACGAATTTCACTAAGGAAAATGAGAATGTAAGTATTAAAACTGGTAACATGTGATTCGGTCATTCATTGATTTTTATTTTCAGTGCTACGAAGTGGATAAAAAATGTTCAGGGCGTAAAGGCCTGCAAACACTACTGACTATACCACGTGCAATGAACATTTTACTGCTAGTCGATTGAGAACTGTTCATACACGTAAATTGTTGTATGCAGGAAGCATCCCTTGCATGAAGGGCCCATTTAGGGGGAATTATGACTTTTATGCGTCCATTCAAAGATTCCCAATTGCCTTCAATATATTCAGAAATGCAAAAGTTTTATTGATTTCGATTTGGGAATCGGGTGACTGTCAAATTGTTGTTTGGAAATTCAATGTTTTATGAAACCTTCTGTGAGTGTTTTGTACATTCGTCAATCAATTTGTATATTGTGTCATAAAAAGAACAAACCATGAAGAAATCATAAAAAAGCATGAAGAAATTATACTGACGGGCTTGAATATAGGTCTTGTATACCTTTGTAAGATTTTTTTCAATTGAGGTTCTGAAAATTTTGTAAATAATATGTAAGTAACGGGAATGTGTATCCTATGACGCAAATTGAATATTGGTTCATATCAATTTCTGATATGAATTGTACATATTCAACACAGTTTATTAATTCAAAACGTTTTCACAGAAAAAACACCTTTGACGTATCTCTACCTATAGCAGATAATCATGTAGGTACTCTTGTATCCTAGTCAAAGTTCTATTCGTTGTCCATAATTTCAAATTTTTGTAAATTTTTTATAGATTGCAAATAAAAATTTATCACATCCAACAGCGTATTTCATTGATATTAATCGATTACAAGCAATGTTCAGATGAAAACTAGCATCCTGGTCACACAAAACAAAACCTTTCTTTTGTTTTGTCGCTCAGGATGTTTGTTTTCTAGTCTCAACAAGGTCAATATTAAAATTAAATACAAGGAATAGAGTTCGAATTTCGCGCCCCTCAATTATAAAACAGAAAACTGTTATTAAACAGTTTTTCTGTACTGATAATACGTTTTCAGCGCCTTCTCATTGTCAAATGTGTTTTCACTGGCCAAAATGTAGTCGGTTCTTAGTACTACCGATATGAGGGCGTTTCCTGTCTCTCTACTCTATAATCTTTGATTCCTGTCATCTGCCACCAGGAAAACTCAGCCAACTTCAACTAGTTTAAATCAAAATTTCGCACTCTAGTGATGGCCAGCGCGCCTGTTGGCAAAAACATAAACTACCATATTGGTACATATTTTAGGGGACAAAAATCTATGGTCTCAAAGCAGCGATCGTTTTTCCTCTCTCTACTCTCCATAATTCGACGAATAATAATTCCATGAAAGCACGGTATACTACTTTTCACTGATTACAGTAAAATAAGACACCACATTGTGGAAATTGTCATAATTCGAACTAGAACGCAAATATTTCGTGAAAATCACACAAAGAATAAACATACATCCAGAATTTAAAAAATTCTGTCAAGAATGACGTACCGACATTCGATCTATGACAAATAAACACTTTATTAAGTATGGAGAGTAGAGAGAAGGAGAACGATCGCTGCTTTGAGACCATAGATTTTTTTGTCCCCTAAAATATGTACCAAGAGGGTAGTTCATGTTTTTGCCAACAGGCGCGCTCGCCATCACTTGATGGCGAAATTTTGATTTCAACTAGTTGAAGTTGGCTGAGTGAACTGTTTCCCTGGTGACAGATGATAGGAATATTATTATTTTCGATTTTTGATAAGAGAACAACCAAAGATTATAGAGTAGAAAGATAGGAAACGCCCTCATATCGCTAGTACTAAAAACCGACTACATTTTGGCCAGTGAAAACACGCGTGACAATGAGATGGCGCTAAAAACGCACTGTCAATACAGGAAAACTTTTTGGTAACAGTTAAGTTGTATGGTTTTGCTTTGTGATCAGGATGTTAGTTTTCATCTAAACAATGTTTGGAATCAATTGATATAATCGAAAAACGCTATTGGATGTGCTATATGTTTATTTGCAATTCATAAAAAATTTACAAAAATTGAAATAGTGGGCAATAAATGAAGCTTTAACTAGGACACTAAAGTATATGGTGATCTGCTATACGTCGAGGGTGTTGTTTCTGTACAATAGGTTGTTCTGAATTAATGAACTTAGTTGAATTTGTAAAATATATATATATATATATATATATATATATATATATATATATATATATATATATATATATATATATATATATATATATATATATATATATATATATATATATATATATATATATATATATCAGAAATTAATATGAACCAATATTCAACATACCATCATAGCATACATATTCCAGTTACTTACATATGTAGGCATTATTTAAAGAATTTTCAGAACCAATCATAAAAAAACCTTACAGACATATGCAAGACCTGTATGTCAGTATAGTTTCTTGGTGCTTTTTTTATTATTTACTTATGATATGGTCTCTTCATGACACAATATACAAATTGATTAATGTATGAACAAAACACTCACAGCAGGTTTCATAAAACTATTACTTTCTAAACAACAATTTGACAGTCACTCGGTTCCCAAATTTAAATCAATAAAACCTCTGCATTTCTGAATATATTGAAAGAGTAGCAATTGAGAATCATTGAATGGAGCTATAAAGATCATCATTTTCCCTTAATAGGCCGTTCATGCAAGGGATGCTTTCTGCATACAACAATTTACGTCGATGAACAGTTCTCAATTGACCTGCAGTAAAATGTTCATTGCACATGGTGTAGTTAGTAGTGTTTGCTGAATTAATTGTCTTAAAACTCTGAGAATTTTATCCACTTCGGAGCACTGAAAATTAGAATCAATGAATGACCGATTCACATGTTACGACTTTACTTACTTACGCTTCCATTTTTCTTAGTTGAGTGAAAAACTTAAATCACGTAAAATACATTTTATTATTTGATCCACCGTTCTTCACCATTCAATAATTTTCGAACAATATTTCGATGTTTTCACCAAGAAATAAGACAAAAAATTCAAAAATCAGCAACTAGAACGAGCCAGATAAACAAAAAGCGGAATGAGAATCAAAACATTCAAAATCTCTTCGATCAAAATTGACGTCTGAAAAAATTTCATATATTTCTGCAAATGGCACTCAAATTAATATTTTAACCAGTCCTAGCATCTTAAAAACACGCGTGACACACAGATGGCGCTCAAATCGCTTTAGTCGCCCCGTTTCCCATCTTTCTACTCTATAATCTTTGAGAACAACATATTATGACCATGGTGAAATGATGAAGGGTGCGCTAGTGTAAGAGTGTTTTTGGCATCGGAAAGAAAAGGAGAATAGATTAAATTTCCGAGAGCATTTCTGAGAGAAAATTGGAAAGAAACCTTACCTCAAGAATCGACACCGAATCCATTTGTGTGTCAAGAGAACTTTTGCGATGAAGATATCAAAAAGATGATGGATTCATTATAACGAAATCGAAATTGTCATCCCTAGTGAGAAGTTGACTGTTCTGAATAAGAATATCTAACCAATAAATCTACATGGTTCAGAAGTGAATATTCTTGAAGAATTTTGTTGGCATAGCATAATATATGGTTTATATCGGTTCTCAGCTGAGTATTGAAAACAGAATCTACTCTAAATCCTCAGTGATAAATCTAACCAACTAACATACCTTCTTTCAATAAACAATGATAAAAAAAGTAGGTAAAATTTTTTTGATCAATGATTTCTTTTGAATTTCATTGATTTCGACTAGTATTTTAATGCATATAATTCAGAGAACTCATATTTAATATAGATTTGAAGAAAGGTATTTGAAAAATCATCAGAAAAACCACGATGACACATAACCTAAAATAAAACGAAAGCTGTTCATTTCAAATTGACGCTTGAATCCCCACTCCTTATCTATAAAAGTAGCGATCGCAGCGACTCCTATTCTACGTTCCCCGTTTTCGGGGACACATTTTAAGTACGGCGATCGTTCTCCTTTTCTCTACTCTCCATATTATTAAGTTTCAATGACAGATTTATTCGATGAATAACACTATCTAAAAGTGAAAAGACAGTATTTTTACTTATCCTAAGAATGAGACTCATCTAGCGAATAAATTTATTTACTCGCACGTGAAAGTACCGGGCCTAAGTCGGAAATGTTTGCGTTTCATTTCTAACAAAATCTTGTGTTTCAGGTATTTGGAGAGAAAACCCTCAATAAGTTCCGAAAAGATGCCTATTCTCATTAATGACGTAAATAAGATATTATCTTGAAAATGTTTGCGTTTTATTTTTAACAACACCTTGTGTTTCAGGTATTTGGAGAGAACACTCATGATAAGTTCCAAGAAAGAATACAAGCAACACTCACCTCAATAATTTATCCATAAGATTTTTAAGCCGTGATTCTGTGGAAGACGGCACTAATTTTTGCACCATTTCACTGACGAAAATTTCGCTGATCCCAGGACTTGTTTGCTCTGCGATTTCGAATGCGTTTTTCAGCTCATCTAATACGTCGTTAGACTTGTGAGGGGCATCTATCCCTCTGCCATTGTGGTGAGGTTTCTTTTGTAACTGAAAAACATTTGGTGTTATTAGTTGATGACATGTTGTTTGTTTCCCTTGCATAAAACTCTCGTTACCAGAGTTGAAAAATGGTCATTTACCATGGAATCTGTCCAATTGCAAAATTAAAATTTGCGTTGTTAAGAAAAAAATGTTGAACTCTAAAACATGGAAACATGGACCTGTTAATCACCCGCGTTTTTAAAGATTATACAAGATATAGATCACGAACAACGTTATTTTTGAGAGATAAATTTAGTGTACACTGAATGTCTCACGAGCGCAAAGAAATAAAAAACTATTAAAAACTTACATCTGATATAATAGGATAAATGATATTTGATAACCATATCGACCTATAACCCATTTTAACACTGTTTGTCCTCTCACGTGTCCCACTCTTCTTGTTTAGTTTCTTTTCTTTATCAGCATCTCCTCTTTCTCTAGGATCTGAAGAATTTGGTGGTATTTCCCTGGAAATCTTCTTCTCTGAGTCAGTCTCCTTTCTTTCTCTTTTATATTCCATATCTCTTTCCGGCGAAGATACAAGAGATTTTGGTCGAGATGGAGCAGGCCGATCTGTTCTGTGGTGATTAAGATTGGAGTCTCTGGGAGGAGATTTTGATACATACATTCCGTCAGAACTTCCATTCTGAGATTGGTTATTATGTTGTTGCAGTTGTTTAGAGTAAAGGCTACTTATGCTGTTATCATTGACTGAAACCTTTATAGCCATGTTTCCTTTCACAGACATATTTCCTTTCACAGTCATAATCCAAGGATCATCGAGATCATGATCTTGTTTAGGCTCCTCACTGTAAATAGAAATTATTGCTAATGGTGAAATTCAGAAAAATAGGATATTTCCTGGATGGATATATCGAAGTCCATGAAAATGATATTTCGAACTGATAATTTTTTCTTCAATAAACAAAATATAGTCCATTCAAGAATGATTGACATCACGGGTGGCTATGGAAAATCGAATTTAAGTTGGTAATTGCCCATAAGTTGAGATTTTGTGTTGAGGAATTCATGTTGATATTGTGGATAATCATTGATCTATAGACCTATTATATGTGAATCTATGCACTTACTGACGGTTATTTGAATTTTGTACAGTTATTTATGCTCTTAATTTAATCGTATGAGGCCCGTTTGCACCAATACCCCTTAAAATGAGTACCTGACTAACGTCCAGTTGCAGGAAAGTCCATTAAAATTTAATACTTCATTTCCCCTTCAAAAATGACAGTTTTAAATTTTGATAGGACATCAAATCTAATGGACTTTCCTGCAACTGGGCCTAAGTGTCGTTTAAAGTTAAGGGACGCTTAATTTTATTACCAGTTGCACGACTGTGGCTTAAAAGAATCTTAAGGGGCCCTTAAGTTTTTATATCTAGTGATATTTCTGTTTTTTTATTTTGGTGCAACTTCATCCTAATCCAATAAAGCCATTTCATTGGTTGGACGGTTGCCTATGATCGTTGTCATTTTATTAACCTAACTTTATTGTCCTGTTAGTCAGTTTCAAGTAAATTATTCAATTCAAAGATAGATTCAAAGATTATAGAGTTAACTCTATAATCTTTGATTATATTATTATCAAAGAGTAACATTTTTTTGCTGTTGAATTAGCATTAACATTGATAATAATTGTCAAATAAAAGGTACCTAAGTTTATATAAGTACAACACTTTCTTTGTGAGGTCCTGTGTGAATTTGTTTTACTAATGTTGAAGAGGAACGTGATGAAAATGTCCTTTTTCTACAAGCGTGCGCGTTCAACCTTTTTCCCGCACGCATTCCAAGTTGCAAAGAGTCACTTTCCCAAAACGTGCGGGAAAAACGCCTGCTATTTCTTTCCCGCACGCATTTGCGTGCGGGAATGGATTAGCAGGGGTTTTTCCCGCACGCAAATATTATAGAGTAAATTAAATTCTATCATGTTTCTATGCATAGAACGTCAACGATGAGAAACCCATAGTAATGACATGCAGAATTATGTCTGTCATTATTAAGATGTCTAAAACTCTGGTGTATTCACTGATTCGATTTTGTTTTTAATTTCGTGGGGATATGGGATCAGTTTCGTTTTTTCCACTGTAGGTAGCGCTGTTTAGAATTTGACAGAGCATTGTCAATTGATATTTGAAAATAATTTGAATACTTTACTACGACTTACGAATATGTTGTATTTATAAGCGATTATTGGTGTGTGAAAATGTATTAGTTTCGAGAAAGGGTGTAGAATATTCATTTATTCAACATGTCGTTCAGTAAGTTCTGTTTACTGTATGGACAATCAAGAACTATTATAGCTAAGAATTCGGTGTTGTTGGAATTTGAGGCAGAACCAAATCAGATGAACGAACATTCGGGACGAATATAGCTAAGTTTTATGGCAACTTCAGCAATATTTCAAAGAAACTGTATTGGAAATACGTAATGTAAATTGTGAGCATGTATTGAGAATCAAAAATACATATCTCTATTCGAGTCTGTTCTTTAAATATTCTTCCTGAGTAGATGTACTGAAAATTCCATTTCCGTCAACTGAATTTATTTGACCAATCAACTGTGTTTTATTAAAATCAAATTGAATTACCCTCCTCATGAATACAATTTGTCAAACAGTAATTACCTTGAAGAAGAATAGTGAATACTCCTTCAAACCCTTATTCGATAGTGTTGAAATATTGACAGATTTGTTTTTACAACGAAAATTAAACTGTAAATCACAAATATTCCTTAACAGCTGACAAAATGGGCCAGTTCATATTTTGAACTCGTTGATCGATGTTCGATATCAACGCAAAACAAAATAAAACGAGAGAGTATCATTCTACTTCCTCTGGTAGAACAAGGATAGAACGAAGCAAATGACAAGGTGGCACCGCCACGAAACTGATCCCATATCCCCGATTTTCTGAAATGTTGATGCTTGCAAATAGTGACAAGTGCATACACCAGTATTTTAGACATCTTAGTCATTATATATGAATTAATCAAATGAGATATGATCTGTTTCGTGAAATGGATATATTTATATATTTCAAGTGCTTGTAGAAAAAATATTGTTCCTAACTCTTGCGTAAAGTGTCTTGCCCGCACTCAACTGCTTACCCGAACTCTGCTTCGCATCGTTCGGGCAACGGCAGTTTCGTGCGGGCAAGCATCACTTTCCGCACTTGATAGGAAAATAACTATATTGTCCTTGTACGAATACGGTGAATGATTGCCAAGCAATTGGTAGTAATTTACGAAGGACACTCAACTTCTCAACAGAAGAAAATAGTTTGTTGCTAATTATAATGATTTGTGACACCAAATTGAAAGTTAAAAAACACTGATGGCATTACAATAAAGGCAAAAAAAGGCTTGGTATTCAGTAATGAATTCATTCAATTTTCAAAATCCATCAAAAATGGGATGTTCTGCAGCCAGTTCAACAAATTATTTCAGGTTAGAATCCCGCCCTTAAATACCTAAGTGGTCAGTACAGGAGCGCTTAAATTTAAGGCTAGCTTTAGCCATGTAAATGTCACTTAACAGTTGGTGCAACGTAATTTAAGTTAAGGGTTCATTTTAAGGGACACTTAACACTAAGTGCGTTTGGTGGAAACGGGTCTGAATTGGAAACATAATTGTGTTAATTTTGAATGCTGATTAATATGCTGCAAATCTGAATATTTCTTATTTCCATATACTTTTCTAGGTTATATTAATATATTCCAGTTCTGTGATTGAAAGTACAGAAATCTTTAAATATCTTTTGTGACCAGATATTAAGCTTCGCCTAGTCTACTACTAGGATGTCAATCATTCTTGAATGGACTATATATGTTATTTTCAATTTAGTCCACTCATAATCTATACTATAATGTTTTTGAAAGAATCCATTATTTGTTATTCGAAAGTCAGTGTGAAAGGTAATACGCAGATAGCTAGCTATGTCTTTATTTTCATTACGACGCCGACGCGACGTTTTCAACAACACACTAAACTGAAAATAATAAACTCCAACTGAACAACCGGGTGTCAATATGGTCAACACAGTGAACTCTACAAGAACTGTAAGGACCTCTAGTCCGGAAGGTGGCGTCACTTTTGAACTAGTGATCGATCTTCATACGAATTTTTTAGCATGAGTAGTTCTACACTTGTACATATGAGGTCCGCGAGTCAGTCAGTTCAATAGCGGTGGGTGTGGACGTGGGAGGCGGTGAAACTAACCGGAAAAATCTCAAAAAAAAAGTGATTGATCTCCACGTGAAACTTTGTAACAATGTAAATTATTCATGCTTATGAGTGAAAATGGGCGTCAGTCACGTTCCCGATGGTGGAAACATCGTCAGTCAAAGGGCAGTGACTAGATTTTTTTGGCGCGCTTCATCTTATGCAGTTCGACTGACGCATATTTCACTGGCATCGTGCCGGCTGACGATTATTTATCGAGTGTACATAACAATTACTTGTTTATACAGGGTGTTTCATCATAAACTGGACAAACATATATAGTGGGTAAATGACACCGGGAGAATCACTTTTGCCTTATGACTTATACCCCGTTTTCGACGCATAAGCGAGATTTAGGGTGTTCAACGTCGTATTTAAGCAATATTCTGATGAGTGTGCTCAGTTATATATAAACCTCAAAGTAACGGTTTCTGGTCACATCGGAGTATTTTTGAGTGCTCAATTCAGAAAAGATGAAGAACTCCGACAAAAAAAAAATTCAAAATGGTGAAAAACCTTCAATGTTCGTAATTTTTGTCGATTCCCAAATTGAATTACATTTTCTGAAAGAACACAATTTTCGAACAGTTTCTGTGAAGAAACTTTTTCAGAAATGAAACACAACTTTTTTTTACATGTCTACAGCGGCAAAAAAAATCACCTGAAATTGTTGAAATGTTTCCCGATTTTACTTCCTTTTATACCCTATACGAATATGGAAACAGAATCGAAAAATATCAAACCGTTTCTTTACTGCAGGAACCTCTAACATAATAAAAAAATAAAACTGATTGGGGTTTAAGGCCCAAAATTTTTAAATTGAGCTGGCGAAAAATTCCATTTTTATGAAAGTGCATTCGAAGAATGAAATCTTATTCGACGATAGCGAAAAAATCGTTAATTTTGCAGGATTTCTAGATTTCCGCCATTTTCAATTTTTGATGAATTCTACAATTCTAAATTATATATCATAATATCATATACATATATCAATAAAAAAAAGCTTTAAAAATACTTACGAATCTGAACTCTCTGAGTCTGGTTCGCTTTCTTCATTCCTGGTACACTTCCATTTTTTATATCTATCTATAAGATCAATCAGGTACGAATTTTTCTTTGCTTTCCTAATGAACGGGTATTTTAGCAATTCCTTAGCTGTAGGCCTATTCTCAGGATCTTTGTTTAGACATGCTTCAACAAAATCTTTGAACATTTTTGAATAACTGCCTGTTAATTGAGGTGGGTTATTTTTCGGAATGAGGAATAAGACACGCATTGGATGCATTTCTGAGTTTGGAGGTTCTCCTTTCGCCAATTCAATGGCCGTAATGCCCAAACTCCAAATATCCGCTTTGGAGTCATATGCAGATTGTTTTATAACCTGCAATGAATTGCTCAATTTAAAAACTTCTGTTCTTATCCACCACTCTTAGCAACTGTTAGTATCAGTCGATTCAAAGAAGTTAGGTGAAATTATTCAGTTTTCCTATTTTGCAATTACTAAAATGGGGATCTGGTTTCTTTTGTGCAATTAATTATTTAAATAAGAGACAAGGAAAACTTTTATGGAATAAACTAGCTCAAAGTGAGGCCTCGCAAGCGAGACGCGCAATATTTCGTTAAAAAATGTTAGTAAAGATATAATTACAGTAATTCAAGAAAATGAACAACAGAAAATCAAAAAACCTAATTTCATAAAATTGAAGGGAAATGAAACAGAAAAGTAACAATAATAAATAATCAACAACAATGATCAACATTAAAATATTAATATGTAAGCATGTAACGAAAAACTGAATACAACTTCCAATAGGCAATACTGCTTCTGACGAAAATGATGTATTTTTTATGAAATATCTTTGAAACGTCACAATTTGGAATAACCATTTCAACCGTTTCCCAAAAAAAATTATTTTAAGCACTTAAAAATGAAAAATTAAAATGAGTATTCTAAGTTTAAAGCGTTTTGTGAGAATTGCACAAGCTGGCAACATCGACTGAAATATGCCTGGATAATAAAGGACAACAAATGCATCATCTTGATGAGATAGACAAAGATGGCTGTCTATGAAGTCTGCGACGAACGAGGAAGGTCGTAAAATTTTATGGGATTTTTATGGCCGGTTGCAGTTGAAGCTCCCCAGTAAGCACGCGCCTGTAGATCAACAGCTGTTATTTTATAAACAAGCTGATCGGACATTGTTCTTTTCATTGTCTTGTATGCGCTGTTGCCAAATAGTAAACTCCGCACAAAGCGATTTAAATTTTAAAACCCCATATTTGAAGGATGATTTTGAATAGTTTTCGCGCTGAATTTGAAGAAAGCATGAAACAAACTCATAATTGTTCAGTTTAAACTTGAATATGCAGTGATAACCCAAATTGAGGAGAATTCCCCATTATCGAAAAATTCTCACTCATCATACATTTCGAAAGCACAGTATTTTTCCTTATTCTGCAAAATTAGTCAAACTTTGAATATCTGTATAACAAAAACGGCTAGTCCAAAATTCATGCGTCTAATATCATTGGAAGCAAAATTTGATGCTTCACAACTTCAATATCAATAAATTTTAAAATTTTGAGTCCCACTCGACATATAATTGAAAAACCGTGAAAACACTCCATTAGGCTAGCTGCACATTGAAGGCAGTGTAGCCTAGCACAGCACAGCGGAGTACTTATGTACATAGGAAAACTATTCCTGTGCTCTACCTGAACAATCCCCGCATATTCAGAGTAGCGTAGCCTAGCAAAGCATAGGGAAAGTACCATGGAACTATAGAGGAATGCGCACATATATACTGTTATATAGTATATATATAGTTAGTTTCTGTGCCCTTAATTAGTTCCTTACAAAAATGTGGATCCAGCCGATCAGATGAACCTACTTTTTGATTCGAAATCAAATTCAGAAAATGGAAATATTTTGTTAATAGGTTTGTCCAAATTTTTGCTAATCTCCTCCCAGATTACATCTTTGTGCTTTGTACGCATGTACTTAGTGGTTGTTACTCGTATCGTAAATTCCATTTTCATAAAATTTAACGGTTACATTTAAAACAACGTGGTCACTCTGCAGAAGAAACTGTGCGAACTCCACAACCGACGCAGGGTAGACACAGTATTCTTTTACTATGTCGCGTAGGCCTCTGCTCTGCTACGTCCAATATGCGGCGTTCTATTTAATTGCATTTTTTACAAAATCTTCTACTAGGCTAGGCTCTGCTGTACTGTGCTGAACTGCCCTCAATGTGCGGTTAGCCTTAGGGCAGGGCCGTCGCTATAGGGGGGGGGAGCGTCCCCCCTCCCGGAACACATTCGAAAGGGCGCCAAATAGGCCGCGCAGGCGCGAAATCATAACAAACTGCGTGCCCCGCCATCTAGTCGATTCATGGGAACTACAGTGGCGGCATTGTGAAGTCTCGTTGTCAGAGCGGTCAGCGGTGTGAACACATGAGTTTAACCATTTAAAAGCATTTTATCGTATTATGGATCCCTGCCAAAAAAAGCTCAAACCGTCTGGAGCGGAATTCAGAAAAAGGGCGCAGAAAAGGAAAATTGAGACGGAAAAAGCCGCAAATGTGATGGATACATGAATAAAATAAACATAACATAAAATTGAAAACTCTTTGAAACTCAGAAATTTGTCTAGAACACGCTGGGTTGCTAGAGCCGAAAGCATAAAGGCCGTCAATATTTCCTACGAAGAGATAGTTCAACTCCTCCAAGAAATTGCCGAAAATACTGACTTTGACAGCACCTCTAGAACAAAAAGTTCAGGATTGAGAAAGAAAATTTTGAATTTTGACTTCATTGTAACCCTTTATTTCATGAAAAATGTGATGTTCAAACTAAAAAATTTAATTGAATCTATCGAGACTCCCGAAATAAATGTGATCGATTGCAATTATATATCAAAATTACACATTCAAATTTTGAAAACAATGAATGAAAATAGCTCATCTATCGATGATTTGATCGGCAGCGCAAAGCAGTTTGCTGAAAAATTCGACATCAATGTTGAAGAAGACTTTAAAAAATTTCATCGGCGTCGATGAGGACCCCAAAAATTCGATAGCAGAAATGCAAATGCGACAATTTTAGGTTTATATACATTTTATAGAAAAGAGTTCAAACAAGTATTAGACACGCTCATTAATAATTTATCATTGAACGTGATGTCAGTAATAGAAACGTTAGATCCAATATTTAAAGTTTTCCATTTTCCGCTGAAATCACAAAATTTGAAACTGGAGTACTTAGAAGCATTGATCAATATGATTCCGCCAAAGCTAGATAGGCCAGTCCCACAAGCATTACTTACCGAACTCATGATTTTATTTTCTGATTGCGAATCATGTAAATCATTAACTGAAGTAGCTGGTGTATTGGCAACGAAATATAAAATGTTAAAACTGGCCGATTACATTTTAAGATTTGTCGTAACCGCTGGTTATGGTACCAGTACTAACGAGAGAACGTTTAGTCAACTTAAGTTAGTAAAAAATGTTCTCAGAACAACAATGTCTGATCAGCGTCTGAACGATTTGCTTCTACTGAAATGCGAAAAAAAAAATCGCAGCAACTCTTTCTCTTGAGTCAATAGTGACTTCTTGGAGCCTATTAAAAGAACGAAGAATTTAAGTGTGATTTGAATAGCAATATTTATGAGAATATTTTCTTGTTTCGTAGATTAGTTTAATTAATCACAGATTTATTATTACACTTGTTACTTAAAATATTTGTAAGGTATTTTCATTTATACTCATGTTCATTTATAATTAACTCTTTAAAAAACTGTAGGTACATATTTGTATTACATATCATAATACACCTTTTCCATATTCTTGTTTTTTTCGATATCCTGTGAATTTTTTTTAAAGAGGGGCGCCAAAATTCGAATTCCCCCCCCCTCAGAAAAGCTCTTCGCTACGGCCCTGCCTTAGGGTGCACAGTTTAGAAACTGCTTATTTCTCGGAGTGCAATGCATCACCTTCTATGTAATTGGTTAACGAAAAGATTTAGTATTATATTAACTTTAGGTAATATTTTTATATTATTATATATTTATATTTTTGTTTTATTTCTGCCGATTAATTCCAGGGAGAAGTGAAGTCGGATATTTCACCAAATTTAATTACGTTATAATCTGTAGTAAAGGTTGAGGACATACTTGGACTAATTATCCAGAAACATAAAATTACCTTGATGACTGTAACGAGTTCATGATGTGAATAAATATGAGTTTACATTAGAAACATGGAAATTACCTCTGGAGCCATCCAAAAGGGTGTCCCCACAAAAGTGTTCCTTTTACTTGTTGTATTGGTTAACTGACCTGCAACTCCAAAATCTGCCAATTTGACGTCACCCATTTCGCTCAGCAGAACATTCGCCGCTTTTATGTCCCTATGAAGTTTACGCTCACTGTGAAGATAATCTAGTCCTTTCAGCACTTCTCGAAGAATAATAGCGATATGCATTTCTTCGAAGTTACCTGCCTTCATCAAGTCAAGTGCCGATCCACCGCCGAGATATTCCATTATAATCCATAGCTTGGTTCCCTGAATATAAATACCATATTGAATATGAATTTTCAAAAAAATAATATAAGTACATACGCCCAGATATAGTGACTAGTGAATTAGATATATGTATATACTCCAATCACTTTCATTTTAGCACTCGGTTGGCCATGGAAATTTGACACATTTCACTCTGTATAGGGAACTCTAACGAAAATCAAAATCAGCTAAGCGTTCGTTGCTGAGGGACATACAAGCTTTTCCCTTCATTGATTCGCATACTGTTTTGGTCGAGTATTGTGATTTGTGCATGTTTTTGTTCTTTCCGACGTTAGATTAGAGTGATAAGACCATAACTTTCTCAGAAATGCCTCTTTATAGTGATAATAAAAAGCTTTGTGTGCCCCACGTTAACGGACAATCAGCTGATTTTGACAAATCGTCAACCCTACAGTACGGAAATGTGGGGTTATAATGCTTGTCAAAACATTTTAGGGTCTCAAATCAGCGCTATGTTGTCCGCTCTACGTAAAAGACTCAGTAATTTATATACGGGTGTCCGGGGAGTAACTGTACATACTCATACCAGAGATAGAGTTGGACTAGCTGGTTACGGATTGACTATACAAAATTAATTTCTGGATTTCCCTAGAAAGCTACAGAGGGATTTTCCAACTTCATGGAAATTCTTAGACCATCATAAAATCCAAACTTATTGACGGATATTATTGAAACTTAGGAGGTTCTTGACACATGCTAAGGTTGAGTTAGAAAGATATCAATTATTCCATTATTCCAGGGCCGGACTCATTAATCTTCATTTAAAGTGTTCAGGGTAAAAAAAACACTTTGTATCTCGAATTACAAATAATTGATTCCCTTTTTAGAAAGAAGCTAAATTATGCTTCAATTTTTGGTACCGCTCAAAGCTGTCACATCATCAATTATTTTTTTATGAATTTCTTAATTTGGATAAAGTTCAAAAACTGCAATTTATTCATCTGAACAGGACTTGGTCATCTTGTGCAGGTCGAAAATAAATAATAAATTTTCTTAAAAAAGTCACTGAAGGTGAAGAAGACTATAATAATTTGTTGATATATGTACTGGGTGGCCCCCACCGACGCGAATTTCACTTTGAGGGAGTAAATGATGGTATTTAAAAAAAAAAAATGGTGATGTGTATAGGTTATACAGAAGCATATTTCAAGATTATTCTTATGTATACCGGGTGTTCGACAACAATGAATAGACCAAAGTTGCACTTCTTCCAGTCAAGAGAACAGCTGATGAACAGAATAATCAGCTGTTGCGATATTTGAAGAAATAATGGCGATATGATTCGGAAGGCTGTCTCCAATTTGAAAATTTGGCAAGAGAAATGTATACAAGCTATTGGTTTCCATTTCGAACCACTTTTCAAATATCGTTGACTCAACAATTCATTTGTTCCTATTTTTATTAGGTACTCTTTACTGTATTTTAGTTTTTTTCATTTGTTATTGTTTCGTTATTGAAGTGCTTATTAAAGCTCTGAACTTTTTTGTAAATTTTCTACTGATACTTTCGCATTTTATATTCAAACATGAGATTTTCAGTTCTCTTCATGGTGAAACATTCAATTTTTCGAACTTTATCCAAATTCAAAAATTCATAAAAAAAAATTATTATTGATGTGACAACTTTGAATGATACCAATAATTGAAGCATAATTCAGCTTCTTCCTAAAAAACGAATCAATTATTCGTAATTCGAAATACAATGTATTTTTTTACCCTGAAAACTTTAAATGAATATTAATGAGTCTGGCCCTGGAATAATGAAAAAATTGATATCTTTCTGACTTGACCTTAGCATGTGTCAATAACCTCCCAAGTTTAAATAATATCCGTCAATAATTTTGGATTTTATGATGGTCTAAGTATTTCCATGAAGTTGGAGAACCACCCTGTAGCTTTCTAGGGAAATCCCTAAATTAATTTTTCATAGTCAATCCGTAACCAGCTATTCCAACTCTATCTCTGGTAAGAGTATGTACAGTTATTCCCCGGACACCCTGTATATTTATATTTCATCACAATGTCAAATCCCTTCGGAAAATATGAAGTCGAAAATATGTGACGAACATAATTGACGTTTACACAAACTGATACCAAATCTATACTTCATTCAAATTTATTTTAGCAGTCGGTTGGCCATGAAATAATTTTCTCAAGTTTTTGTAACTAGAACGAAGTTAGGTTGGCACTCATGAAATGTCGTTAATGTCATAACGCCGTTGCCACAACTAATATCAGTTCTTATTACGAAAATTCGAAAATGCCGAAAGTGATTGAAAAAAGAGACAGGGTTTGAGGAAGTGCTATTTAGAATTTAGGTCCGCTCATTCAAACAGTTATACCCTGATATTCTGAAATCCACAATACGTCAGTCGATAGCGAACATATTCAATGTAAGAGAATTTATATAATGTTTCATCTGAATCTAAACGACTTATATTTCAGCTGAATATTTCCACAATCAGAAAGATTGTGAATGAAGAGTATGACAAAGAATTTCCTTCTATTGGCAGACCCGAAAAAGTGGTGGCATTTGGGAATTTTATGTTTGAGTGAATAAATGCGAAAAGTTTACTACAGGATTTTCGATAAATGTCATCGTAGAATAAGTTTCCGAAAATTGATTTTTCTATTTTTCATTTGACTTGTCCTATACGATGTAAATGTCTTAAGGTACTAATAAATACCTAATTATTATAATTACATCAATGTATTAAGATGAATAGCCACAAATACGCGCAAGTTGCCCTGTTACTTGTTTATTCATGTGAAATTTTTGTTCAACGGTGAAGTTGCATCTTAACTTGAAACTTCCTTCAACTCCTTTTCAGTGGCGGCTCGTGATCTAGTTCACTAGGGGGCTACTTTTAGAATAATAATAAAAATATGAAATTTTAAAACCAGTTTTCCGCAAAATTTTATGCAATTTATAATTCTTTTTGAAACATACCTGTTCTTATCTACTTGCTCGTTGTGCTTAATAATATTATTCCGATATTCTAATTGAGCAGCGATATTAGTCGTAACCAGAAAAGCTAATTCTGTAGAACAATTTACATGCTTGGCAGATAGCTCATGCTTCTTAATTTTTTCATTAAGGTGCTTCAAATCTCTAAATCCTGCCCTTGCCCATACGTTATCAATTGTTATACACTTGTCTTGAGAATCGTCTTGCTTAAGAAGTTTTTGGAGTTTTATCTGCCTGGGTTAAATTTAAATCGGGAGTCGGTCTACCCAGCAGTTTAATACGGCTTTTTTCCGCCAGCGAAAGCCTCGCGAAATCAGTTTTTAAAATATTTTGAACACTATTGTCCGCCGTGATTTCAAAACGTAAACAAATACGAACGCACACTAGGTTGTCTATACGCTAGCCGGCAGCGGCTAGAATGAAGCGGATAGGGGCGACTTTTATCGTAGCCCTTTTACTCCTTAAAACAACCGACACGAAGAGTTGCGGCTGGAGCCGAATGACTGTCCGAATGCAAGAATTCGGGGATATACGATTCATCGCCCATACAGGGACGAACTGCTAGATTATGATTGAAATAAACAAAACTGCAGGAGTCGCATGAAAGTTTTACGTTAATAAATTATATAAATAACCGTGGAAAGTAATATTTTCATTGAAAATCGTATGGAAAGGTAAATAGCATAAAAGGATTGATTTCTTGTGATTTCTTGTATGGGGGGCTGTAGCCCTATAGCCCTCACAGACCAGCCGCCACTGCTCCTTTTACTTATATTGAAGCAAGATGATTTTTGTTGAAGAATATAACATTCTTGTAATTATCTGTTAATTCCTTCGAGTGATACCCATTCCCAACCACTGCATCATATGCATTTCATCTTCGGGTTAATATTTTTGAAATCTACAAATGATGTAAGCCAAAGAAGATAAAGAACATTAACTCTCCTCAAGCTAGTGCATATTATGACATTATACTGATCTCTTGTATTTTCCATGCAAATAACTGGATTTGGTATGTCTTCAATCAGTTTGTATAAACTTCAATTATGTTCGTCACATATTTTCCGAAGAGATACGACATTGTGATAAAATACGTAATAACAGAAACTTTTACGTAGAACGGGCAACATAGCGTTGATTTAAAACCCAAAAATGTTTTGACAAGCTTCATAACCCTACATTTTCGTACCATACAGAGTGAAATGTGTCAAATTTCCATGGCCAACCGACTGCTAAAATAAAGTTGAATGAAGTATAGTTATTTGCATGGAAAATACAAGAGATCAGTTTTTAAATATATTTATTTTTGCTGTGGAAGAAAATTGTCTAAAGATGGAATACGTTGCACAGTGACGGCTCGTGCCCATAAGGTGTAGGTCGGCCAGACCCAGCATATGCAGGGAAATATCCTGGAATGAAATTATTATCTATTTTTTCAACTAATAACTGGAAATGAAAACGTGGAATCCCACAATGATCTTTGTTTTTCTAAAATTAAATATTGATACATTTTTTGTCAATTGAGTTGAATGGCTAAAGGGTTGAAGAAAAATATTCAATTTTATTTTCCAAAAATAAGTCCAATTAAAACTCAATTGATATGTTTTTCAGCATCTTGATGTTAAGTTATTGATAGAGAAACTAAATTGACAGAAAGAAGAGGTAATTGAAAATCGATTGGTGGGTTTCCGCGTCTTCATTTCGAGTGCATAGTCAACCCCGAGACGTTGAAGCAGGTAGATGTGTTGAATGATACCAGTGCGATACGTCATCTCTCGTGTTGTAAAAGAGAAAGTCGAAGTGAAAGTGTACACTAGCGATGCAGTGCGATACGTCATCTCTCGTGTTGTAAAAGAGAAAGTCGAAGTGAAAGTTGACACTAGCGAAGCTACGGAATTTTTGATTCCGTCTACGAAACTTCCGAAGTTTTTTGTAAGTTCTATAAGTGTATGCGTTATAGAGCGGAAATTCGTTCAAATTCAGTGTGTTCAGTGTAGAGTCCAGATCACCTCCAAGATCGCTGGTTCCACGGATATCACTGGTGAGTCGATTTATTTTTCTCATAGTATAGAAAATATATAACTTAGCCATTTTTCTTTTGTCTTGAAAAATTTTATTTCCAATTTCTTTGAGTAGCAAAGTAATTATTAATTAGATTCTAAAATGTCTGACCATTCGGACTGCGATTCCGTAATGGAAGAAGACGCGCCAGAAATCGCTAATGTCGTGTCCGAACACGATATTTTGAGAGAGGAGAACGCAAGTTTGAAAGCGAGGGTGAATGAGTTAGATAGATGCGTATCTAGCTTAGTTGCTGAGATTAAAAATCTCAGGGAGAGGCTCGAGTTGCAGGAGGGAAATAAGGAAAGTTACTCCAAAGCACTCAAGAAGAACATTATTTTGAAAAATGTCCAAGAAGTGAACTTACCGGTTCAAAAACAGAAGATGGAGGTGGTCAAAACCCCTCAAACCAAAATTTCCCCACCCGCCAAAAGAGTGAGAAAGGATAGCTCCTCGTCAAATGAAGATACAAACAAGAAAAGAGTCTTGGAAACCCCAGACCAAGAGAAAACCACTCCAGTGGAGAGAAAAGAAAAAATCCCCCCTGTGACCCTGAGAGGTACGTCCGAATGGACTTCAATTTCGAACGCGTTAATGCGAAACGGTATTAAATACCAAAGAGCGACGACAGTAAAGGACGGTATAAGAATCGTCCCACAAAGCGCCGATGATCATAGAAGGATGACGGACTTCCTTCATAAAATAAATAGGGAGTTTTACACTCTTCAACGGGAGGAAGAAAAGAAAATATACGCGGTAGTGAGATACCTACCGCTGGATGCAGATATCCCGACGATCCTTGACGACCTCAAGGATCAAGGGATCGTCGATGCTGAGGTCATAAGGATGACCTCAAATAAAACAAAACAGCCGATGCCCTTATTGCTGGTTAAAACCCAGAATAAGGATATCTTCGAGGTGAAAAGGCTCTACAACATGAACTGTGTTGTTGAACCTAAGAGAAGGACGATTGGGCCTGGACAATGTTACCGCTGTCAGCGATATGGACATGCCCAAAGTAAGTGCACTTTTCCATGGAGGTGCGTGAAATGCTCCGGTAATCACAGCTCCAAGGAGTGTACGCTTACCAGGGAGAACGAGGAGCGAAATGCCTCTTGTGTTCTCTGCGGAGAGCAAGGACATCCAGCCAGCTACAAGGGATGTAGCGAATGGAAATTGGTCACTAAAAAGACCAAGAGATCGCCAAGATCGAACCAGACCAGCTCGAGGCCAACACAAAATACACCGAGGCCATCCCAAAACTCTTCGGAAGTGAAGAAACCCCAGGAAACTGCAACCAAAGCAGTCAAAGAGACGAAGAAACCAGAGAAAAAGACGGAAAAGGCAAAAACCGTCAAAAAAGCCGAAACCAGAAAAGGAATTTCTGGAATCACTGAGGAACTGGATAAGTTCACGAAAAACCTCCTCAGCACGATGATGCAGAATCTGGAGAAAGAGATTGAAAAGAAGATGCAGCAAATTATTAAGAATATTTAATGGCTGATACGACGATAAAGAACAATCTCATAATCGTCTCTTGGAACGTCGAAGGATTGAGAGCCCGCAGACCAGAATTCGAAGAACTGATTGAAGAGAAGAAACCGGATGTCATAGCTCTCCAAGAAACGAGACTTAACCCCAACGTTCGGATAACATTTCCCAATTACGATATCTACAGAAATGATAGACCTAACAGCACAGGTGGCGTTGCTATACTGGCTAGAAGGAATATGGATCACCATTTCGACCAAATATTCAATGGTCAAGAAGTAGAAGCAATATCGATTATTGTGAATACCAATCGAGGACAAGTGAAGATTATTTCGACTTATAAATCACAGGATAAGGACATGCTGGAAGAGGATCTAAAAATGCTACTAGTAGGAAGACACCCGAAAATCATAATTGGTGATCTTAACTGCAAATCGCAGGAATGGAACAGTAGGGTGGAAAATACCAATGGGAGAAGACTGAAGATTTATGCTGAAAAACTTAATGCAGTTGTGATAGGACCTGATATACCGACCTACATACCAAGAGTAAATGGACTACCCGATGTACTGGACATTGTCGTAATGAAAGACATCACTGAAGAAATCAGCATTGATACAATAGAAGACGGAACTTCAGACCACAATCCCATAGAATTCATAGTGGGACATGGCCCAAGAAACGAAGAAGAGACACAAACCAAGGATCGCACAGACTGGGAGAAATATAAGAATTTACTTCAGGAGAAAATCACGGAAATTCCCCAAATAAACACCCGGGATGAATTAGATGAAGCAGTTGAAAAATTGGAAAATCAAATAAAAGAAGCCTATGAAGAAAGCACCAAGAGAATAAGGAAACCAATTCCGAAACATTCACATGGAGATACGCCAAGGGATATAAAGGAACTTATAAAAAAGAACAGAAGACTCAGGAAAATCTACAGAACAACAAAAAGAGAAGAAGACAAGAAGAAACTGAATAAGCATAGTCAGATATTGAAAAATGCTTTAACAGAACTGCGTAATAACAGATGGCACCAGAGATTAAGGGAACTGAATACAATAGATCACTCGGCTTGGAAAATGCAAAAACGCTTACGACGAGAACAGACAGTTATACCTCCACTGCATGGAGCAAACGGAATGGTTTATACGAGACTTGAAAAAGCCGAAGCACTTGCCGACACAATTGAGAGAGAAGCCAGAATAAATTACAGAAATGATGATGACAATGAAGATCTAGAAGAAGAAGTGGAGGCAAACGAAGAACTGATGATGAAACCACCGGAAACCGAAATCATTCCAAAACCGGCTTCACCAACAGAAATCAAAGAGATAATAATGAAACTGAAAAACCGGAAAGCACCGGGAGAAGATAGGATAACGAATTATATGTTGAAGAAATTGCCTAGAAAAGGAATAGCAGCCTTGACGAATATAACAAACGGAGTGATGAGGACCGAATACTACCCAAAGAGATGGAAAACTGCAGAAATGATAGTTTTCAACAAGCCTGGAAAGGAACGGAAATTTCCTCAAAATTATAGACCAATCAGCCTATTATCAGCACTAGGAAAAGTCGTCGAGAGGGTTATCGCCAAAAGGCTGAATGAGGAAACAGAAATGTTGAAGATAATTCCACCCGAACAATTTGGATTTCGACGAGAACACTCGACTGAACTCCAATTACTACGGCTCATAGAATACGTCACCGAAGGAATGCAGACCAAACAGGCCACAGGATTAGTTCTGATGGATATCGAGAGAGCTTTTGATAGAGTATGGCACGAAGGCCTAATCTACAAGATGAAAAAAGCAGGATATTCGACCAAGCTATGCAAGATTATAAGGAACTATCTGAGGAATAGAAACTTTTATGTGAAAATAGATGGAGCAACCTCTCAAATCAGACAATTAGAAGCGGGAGTGCCTCAAGGATCGGTACTTGGACCTCTGCTTTATGTAATATACGTCTATGATATCCCGAAGAATACTAGAAATATGCTCACATTGTACGCAGATGACACAGGAATAGCGTTCAGACATCGACGCCCAGAGATCATACACCGGAGACTGCAGGAAGCCATAGATGAATTACTCAAATGGTGCATCAAATGGAAAATCCAAATCAATGGAAGAAAGACTCAAGCAATATTACTGCAAAAGAGAAGATTGAGGATGGAAGAAAACCTTGAAGTTGATGGAGAAGAGGTTGAATGGAAAAATGAAGCAACATACCTAGGAGTGACGCTTGACAGAGGACTTACATGGAAAAACCACATCAAATGTGCAGTTGATAAAACAAAAGCCGCAATGAGTAAACTTTATCCACTCATAGGCAGAAGAAGTCATATGAATAAGAACATCAAGTTGACGATGATTAAAACAATTGCGCGACCACAACTCACATATGGATCGGCGGCATGGGGCTTCGCAGCCAAGACCCACATCAAGAAAATACAGGCCACTGAGAATAAACTCCTTAGAATGGCGATGGACGTACCCTGGTTTGTTAGGAACAAACAAATCTACAAGGACTTGGAATGGGAACCAGTTACAGAATTTATGAAGAGAAAGGCGGAAAGGATATTCGACAAAGCCAAACAACATCCAAATGAGGAACTACGAAGATTAGTCGACTACGATCCAACGGAAGAAGCTAGAAGGTCAAGAACCTACTACCGAAGACCCAAAGATCAGGTAAGGATTTAAATGTAACCAAAGAAGAGCTTAACCTATAAAAGCTATAGGCAGCATACAAATATCAACACGACTATGATCGTGTGAGAGTCCAGAAACCATAAGAGTCAACTGGTTAATAGGCAAAATGCCCGGAACCTATGAAGAAGCAGTTAAGGGTTTTTAGTGGGTCTCGAGCTCGGAGAGTGAGAATCCCCACACTGTTCCCCCTCAGGAGAGGGTGTGTTCGTCTGTTTGCAGATTTTCCCCCTGCTACACCAAAAAAAAAAAAAAAAAAAAAAATTTCGAGTGCATGATTAATATTTAAGAAATATCAATTTTATTCCAGACTTATGCCCCACCCTGTTGATATACAACCGCACTGTATAAAAGTTTCGTTTTCAATGCGATACATAGGCTTGTTTTAGGAGAAAGGATGTGCCACACTTGTTTGTTTTTGCCAAGCTTTTGAATAATAGTTTTATTCTTCTTCGGGGTCTCTCTGTGAATACCGATAAAAATTTCATTACAACACAGAACATCAACGTCAATACGAATCACAATTTTAAGTTCACTGAAACACATCTACAATTTTGATTTGGAGTGATAATGTACATATTATTTTTCCTTCCTTTATTTCACCATTCCTCCTTCCACTGTCACATGATCTTGCGATAAGATGAAAAGTTTGTTCCGATTTGCTACTACCCCAATTATTCAATAATCCAAGAAATTTAGAATCCAGTCAGATTATCAAAATTCACGAAATGAATTGAAGAAAACTCATCATCATCATTGCTGTATCCCGTTACCGGGAATAAATCTACTATGACACTGACCTAATTCAATTCATAATATGTATATGGAACAGCGATGCGGATGCGATTCCAATATCCCCACTCCGAGGCTCGACTGACCGATCTTAAGCGTATTCAAGAAGCTTTGAAATCACCGTCCTCTTATAAATTCCCTATGAATTACGAATTTTTATGGTCAAAAAAAATCAGTAAACTACTTTTATACGGTACTAATATCCTTTTTCTAAAATAGACATAATTTTCAAAAATTAACTATTCACTTATCATTAAAAAAATCAAACTATAATTTTATAATTAGCGATATATTATATTTTCATTGACCTAACCCTTAAACGGTACGAATACGCTCTTTTCTAAAATAGACATAATATTTAATGATTAACTATTCATTTTATAATATAATATCTTGGAACAGACAATGAGGAAATCTGGAAATATGAAAAGTAAACGCCCAAACCATAGCAAGGTAGGCCCAACTCGTGCTGGCCGACCGTGTTAAGGGCACGAGCCGTCACTGCCACTTGGGTATTTTATGTACCACGTTTTTTACAACAAAAATTGTTTTTAGGCCTATGTTGTTTACACCTATATAATAAAATTTCTGAAAAACAGAACCTTAATGAATGAGGTATTTCAATTCAAACTGACAAAAACTCCCTGTAAATAGTTTCTTATTACAGTCAAAACCGAATATAACGACACCGTTTACAACGACGAATCGGTTATAACGTCTATATGCAAGGATCCCGACCGAATCCCTCTATAAATAATTTACCGTTTATAACGACATCGGATAAAGCGACGGAAAGTCATCAGAATTCCTCGAAATTCATCGGCTATAACGACCAACCATCATACTTTCTTATTAAATCCATCATCATTTTGAACCTTATTCTAATGAATAATAGGTATGTATCACTTCACTCCATCTCCACAGTCCACACCACGCATGCTCTACTGCTCTATGCAGGTCAGTTGATGTTTTGCGACAAGATCGGACTGATTTAGTGCGCATCACGAGAGCCATCGTAGAACTCGTTGAATTGATTTTGACTCAAGGTTTATGAGTCGCGAGATGTCGCAAAAAAAGAGAAAAGCTTTTAATACTGAAGAAAAATTACATTATATGGAGATTAGAAAATGGTGAGCAGAATGGGAATATTGCTAAGAAATGTGGCGTCTCACACTCTACAATACCAACGATTTGGAAGAATAAAAATAAAATAAAAGCTCTATTTGAAAACAATTCAGTGAAACTTGAACGATCCAATAGGTGGTCCGATCCTGCAGCAGTTATTATTTATTACTTTCAAAAACCAGTTCAATTCTGATGTTAATCATAAAGGAAATGAAACTCAAAATGCAAAATGCTTTCGAGACTAAGCTAAAAAATAATCAAACCAAAATTACCGATTATTTGGAAAAATAATTATGTATGTATATTGTTTGTTTTTCGAAATAATTCTTCGTTTTGACTTCTGTTCTTTTATTCGGAAAATGGTCCGTATAGAAAATACCGGTTCAAAATAAATGTTCATTGAAATGAAGAAATACTGCTTAAAACGACTACCGGATATAGCGTCCATATTTTTCAGTCCCTTCAATGTCGTTATAACCGGTTTTGACTGTATAATTATTCAGGGTGAATCTGAATACATTGTTGACTCAGAATTATTTAATCTTTGGTGGCATTTCTTCTATTTTCAATGAATTATTGATATGTGGTTAAACATCTTTTAGAAAAGGATTGAAATAATTTAGAAATTCTCAATAGTATTGTTCCTTCAATGAATCCAACAGCACGGAGGATTTAGGAGGCTCCTCTACGCACGCTCCAGTCGTTCGTTTAGTGCACTGACTAGACTTTTTGTGACTATATATAGTCATATATATTTAAGCTAAGGTATACCAAATACTTATGCAAAACTGAAGAAATATGTCGTAGTCAGCACAGAACTAGCAGATTCAACTTCCCCCAGAGTGATTATCCAGAATATTCCTTTATAACTCCGAAATGACAGGGGCAACTTTTATGCTAATGACGTTGAAAGTTTCAATTTCAGTAATTTGCGAATTCATACTCTACATAAATTTTTCATACGTGGAAGCCCGTTCAAATTCATACCTCCAGGGATAAATTCTATGTCAAAACAGACAACAACTTCTGCGAAGAATATTGGAATGAACATGAAAAATTTCAGTATCTAACATGTCATCATTGACCAAAGAAGTTAAAACAAGAGTTAATTAAAATTACGGGGCATTAAGATGCATAATAAAACTTAAAACTTAATATACTTGAAAACATATACCTACTAAATGTATCATATGAAACTTGTTCAAAATCTTAGAGGGGACAAATATATATCTATTAAAGGTCAAGATTCATTCATTCATCGGATTCCATCTGCTGTATTCGGGAGGAATAACCCCCCACTCCTTTCAACTTATTGACAATTACAACTGAAACTTCTGTATTGAAAATTAATGAGAAAAATCTTCCAATTTATTACTTCAGAACTGTTTTTTTTCCTCAACTGTTGTTTTCTTGGATTTCTCAAACATAAGTATTATAATCGAATCATTTTGGCGCTATTGGTTAACCGTGCACAAAAGTGAAATGAAACAACATCAAAAGAAAAACAAAAAAGTCTATGTACAGTTCAATAACTCTTCTGAACCGTATGGCTCTAAATCGAGAAGATATTCATTTTTGCATGACCGAGCGTGAAACTGTGAACAACATTCCGCCCGTTCCTAAAATTGTTTGAATCTGAGGTAGATATTTTTCTTTTCTCGTTTGAATTTCCATAGTTCGAAGATTTGGTGGTTCAACTTGTGAAGTTCCGGATCGTTTTTATTTTTTGAAACTAATAGTTCGAAAGAAATCGTTAATAATGTCGATATGTAAACATTGTAATCAGTTGGCGACAACTCGGAAATCGGCTAGTGTCATATGCGGGGGATGCCATGAATATTTCCATGTGAATGGAATTTGCTGCGATATTGCAAAAAATCAGGTGTCGGTATTGAAGAACATGCCCGGTACAATGTGGAGGTGTATTGAGTGCAGAGATAACACATCGGATCAAACCGACTGCACAGCTGTCCCAAAATTTACTGCCGATTCCCGCGGTTCCTCTACTCCTCGGAGATATCCAGCTGATGTTGATGTGAGAACTGTTCGTGAGGATGATTTGGATACGATGGGCCGGTTGGTTGATGAGATCCAGAGACTTCGCGATTCCGTCAACTTCTGCTCAGACAAGGTGAGCGACTTCGAGATTAAGCTCAATGGTTTCAGCGAGATGGTTGCCAAAGTTAACAAGTTAGAGAAGGAGAATGAATCTTTAAAGAAACAGGTATCTGTTCTTAATAGAAGAATAGGTCTAATTGAACAACAAAGTCGTTCGAATAACTTAGAAATTCAAAATATTCCTGAAAAAACTAAAGAAAATCTTCATGATGTTATACTTAGGCCCGGTACTTTCACGTGCGAATAAATAAATTTATTCGATAAATAAGTCTTATTCTTAGGATAAGTAAAAATGCAGTCTTTTCACTTTCAGATAGTGTTATTCATCGAATAAAGCTGTCATTGAAACTTGTTAATAAGATTTTATTTGTCATAGATCGAATGTCGGTACGTCATTATTGGTTGAATTTTTAAGATTCTGGATGTATGGTTATTTTTTGTGTGATTTTCACGGAATATTTGATTTGTAGTTGGAATTATGACAATTTCTACAATGCGATCTCTTATTTTACATTAATCAGTGAAAAGTAGTAAACCGTGTTTTCACAGAATTGTTATTCGTCAAATAATTTCATCTGAAAGCACCGAAATAAGGTATCCTTCAGATAGGAAATTATTTGACGGATAGTTATTGACAGTGAATAAAATTTATTCGAAGGTGAAAGTACCGGGCCTCAAAGTTGCTTCTCATATTAATACCGACCTCAATATGTCAATGATCGACTCTATTTCGAGAGTTCAATCTAAACTTACGAACAAGCCTAAAAATATTGTTGTCAGATTTGTCTCTAAGTCGAATCGTGATAACTTTTTGGCTGCATACAAGGCCAAAAAGCAAAGTGATGGCGGGCATTCAGGAATCTCCGTTAAGGATATCGCTGATAAGATTTACATAAATGAACACCTGACCATGGAAAATAAAATATTGTTCAAAGAAGTACGTTCTGCTGCGAAAGAGAGGTCCTATAAGTATGTATGGGTTCAGAATGGTAATATCATGTTACGAAAGGATGATACATCAAGGATAATCCACGTTCATCACGACTTTGATTTGTCCAGGCTTTAGACTCGTTTAAGTTCTTTTTTTTTTTTTTAATTCTATTTAACTATTATGGATTTGAACATTTATTACCAAAATGTCCGTGGTCTTCGAACTAAACTCAAGGATTTTAAACTTAATGTACATGCTAATAGTCACGATATCATTTTTATAACTGAGTCCTGGCTTCATTCTGGTATATTAGATTCGGAAATTGTTGATCTGAGTGAATATTCAATTTTTCGGCGCGACAGAGGTTCAACTTCTAGTGAAAAGCTTGAGGGTGGAGGTGTATTCATCGCAGTAAAAAACTATCTTCAGCCCTCACCTGCTCGGGGTTTTCAGAGTGACGCTGAAGATGTGTGGGCTCAGATCTCTCTTGGAAATCAAAAAATCTTATTATGTTGTGTTTACCTTCCACCAGGTAATAAAGAATCTGCCTTATATTTTACTTCGAAACTTGAATCTCTACAGAAAAAGTTCGAAGGTTGCTCACTTCTAATTGCTGGCGACTTCAATTGTTCTTCGGTGTCTTGGATCCCTGGCGATGCTGACGATTGTTTGGAGGCTGCAAATGTTGAGCCTAAATATCAGGGTCTTATCGACATGTTTTCATTTTTAGAGTTACAGCAATTTAACACTATTAGAAATTTCAAGGATAAGATTTTGGATTTAGTGTTTTGTAATAGGACTCTGATACGCAGCGTTTCACATTGTTGCAGTCCATTGACGCCGGAGGACGGTTTTCACCCGTCACTTGAGTTCTTCGTCCGCACTGCTCATCATTCGAGAGATTTGAGAGGTAATAAGAGTGATTGCTATAATTTCAAGAGAGCAGATTACGATCTGATTAATTCAAAAATTGATAACATTAATTGGAATGTGGTACTGAATAGTGATGACGTTAACACTAATGTTGATGTCTTTTATAAACGTCTTCAAGATGTACTTAACGAAGGTGTCCCTAAAGTAAAAGTTCGCAAAAAATATTCAAGCTTTTTCAGTCACAGGACAATTAAGCTGTTGAAACGTAAGCAAAAGCTTCATAATAAATGGAAGGTGTATAAAGACCAGCGGCATTACATTGAATTTAAAAGGTTGAGAAAACTCTGTAAGATTCATATTAAAGAAGATTTTCATGAATACGTTAACAAAATACAATCTGAAATCGTTGTTAACCCTAAGAAGCTCTTTTCGTTCATTACCACTAAAGAAAAAAATGTTAGTTTTCCCAGCGCTATGACTTTGAACGGCGAAATCTCTAATGGAGGTCATGAATCATGTGAGCTTTTTGCGAAATATTTCAAAAGTGTTTACGTTGAACCATCTTCTAGCTCACAGGTATCATCGAAATTAACTCAGAGTTCACATTGTTCTCGAAATTTTTGTGGTCTTCAGTTCTCTGTAGACGAGGTTGAACAGGCTCTGAGAAAACTAAATAAAAATAAGGGAGCTGGACCCGACGGCATTCCCTCATACTTTGTCTTTTTTTGTTCTTCTTCGTTAAAGTATCCACTAACTTTAATTTTTAATCAGTCTTTACGAAGTGGTGTGTTTCCTGACAGATGGAAGGAGTCATGTATTGTTCCCATATTTAAAAGTGGGGACAGAAGTAACGTAATGAATTATAGACCGATAAGCAAATTGTGTATTTTTGAAAAAGTGTTTGAGCAGCTTATTTATACTTCACTTTCATATTTAGTTGGTGACCAAATAATCCAGGCATGGATTTCTGAAGGGGTGATCGGTTGAGACCAATCTTGTTGATTTTGCTGAGTTTCTCCATGATTCCTTGGACCTTCGCATTCAAGTCGATGCCATATATACTGACTTCAGTAAGGCATTTGATAAAATTAGTATTGAACGGCTCGTATCGGCTCTTGCTGGTGTCGGTGTGTGTGGTGTCGTGTTGCGATGGTTCAAATCCTATCTGACGAAGAGACGACAGTTTGTGTCAGTTAGCGGTTATTCCTCTGGAGTTTTCGAAACCAATTCTGGGGTTCCTCAAGGGTCCCATCTTGGGCCATTTTTTTTTTGATTTATATAAACAATATATCAAAATGCTTCGAGAGTTGCAAATTTTTAATTTTTGCTGACGACCTTAAGTTGTTTATGAGGGTGAGGAGCCTTGAGGACTGTGTTCAGCTCCAGCGTGAGCTTAATAACCTAATACGTTTTTGTCGTGAAAATCATCTGGTCTTAAATATTTCAAAATGTCAGGTTATTACATTTACAAGAAATAAGTACCCTATAAAATACCCGTACTGTCTTGGTGGTGAAGAACTGTGTAGAGTAAGCCAAGTTAGAGATCTTGGAGTAATTTTCGACTCTAAACTGATTTTTGACGCTCAGGTGGAGGCAGTAGTCAATTCCTCTAATAGACTGCTTGGGTACTTGATTCGTCAATGTCGCCCATTTAGTGATTTGACTACTCTGAGAACTCTTTACTACTCCTTCATTTTCTCCAAATTAAACTTCGCTTCAACTGTATGGTGCCCCCAGTATTTGACATACATTAATCGCATTGAAAATGTTCAGAAAAGGTTTCTCAGATTTCTAAGCTTTAAATGTACTTTTCGCCTTGTTCCTGGAAATACTGAAAATTATAATATCAGGCTCAAATTTTTCAACATGATCAGTCTTGAGGATCGCAGGAAGGTTAATGACATCTTATTCTCCGTCAAACTCCTTAACTTCGAGCTTCATGATAGTAACCTTTTGCGTCAAATTGATATTAATGTACCCGATAGGAGACTCAGACGTCCAGATATTTTCCATCTCAAGTTTCGAAATACCAGATGCGCACAGAATTCGCCACTTCAGAGAATGACTCATTTGTGTAACGGTGTGAATGATCATTTCAATTTATTTTCCAATAAATCTAAACAGTTAAAGAAATCCTTGAAAAATCATTATTCATTATAATAGTTCGATGAATGTATCGTTTCTTGTTTTCTTTGATTATATATATGTTTTTTTTTGTACTATGCTATTTTTTTTTCTTCTCTCTCTTTCTTGATGTTTCATTTTTGGATTGAGTTCAATTGAGTTGTTTTTCTTTTATTCATTATTATATGATGTTATACCTCAATTTATGTACATGTGGATACAGTAGTGGACTTTAAATAGTCCGTTGTATTCCTTATTTCTAATAAATAAATAAATAAATAAATAATTCCTTTTTAAATGTTTTGATATTATTTTTTAAAGTTTTCATTCTGTTTGGTAGTGAATTGTTATCCATCTTCTTCTGGGAAATTGTTAAATAATACTTTGGGTAGATGTAGTCCATAATATGCTTATATGTTGTGTCAGTCAGACTTTGAATATCACTTTCATTCCAGATATTTGAAAATACGAAAAATTTTCCAATATGGAATGCATGAATTTTAGGAAATTTTGTAAACCTGAATTCAAATGACTATGTTTCGAAACCTTTTCAACTAGTAGATAATCTATATACTAGTACCATAGCCTTTTCAAACACCTTCACAGATAAAGACGGCTGAGATAGTAAATATGAAGTACTCATGGAAATTCTCGTTATTTCCTCATTTTCGAGCATGTTCCCCAATATTAGGAATGATAGTGATCTTCAAAGTTTCAATTAGAGACAAAATGTACACTATATATTCTGAATCAGAAAAAAAATATGGGACTGCAATATGTGAAAAACACATGGGGTTTATATTTAAAAATGAAAACTACTATTATATCTCTGAAGTGGCGGACTAAAAAAATCTCTTTGTATCTACATGAAAAAGTGTCCCTACTAGAATGTTATATTTGTATTTCGACAGGGCCGGATTAAGACCGCTTGGCGCCAGGGCACAAGATATTTTTTCGCTCCGCCTCCCCCATATTACAATAATGATCATTTAATTAAAAAAAACCTCTAGAGAAATTTTCATAATGAAGTTTTTTCATCGAAAAGTAAAAGCCAGCAAAAATTATGAAGAACATATGATACAGGTAAAAAAAAACTATGAACTAGGTATCGCTGAGTCAAAAGTTAAGAGTAAACCAATGTTAAGAATGCATTAGACAGTTCAATATTCGCAAGAAAATCCTGCAAAATTTGAATTTTTTTTATACAGCAGTTTTTTTGTGTTTCACGAGACTGAATTTCTGAAAACAATCGCGATTTTATTTTTTATTCGCTATAATATCCGAAAAATTATATTTTTTCTCTATTTTTCAGCATTTGAGATTACGGAATGAAAATACATATGTATTCTCAAAATTTCTGCAGCTCTTCCTATTTCTTCCTAATCATCAAATTCAAAATGTTTTTATTAGATCTTTGTTTGTGGTATACTATATGTTCCCAAAATAAAATTCTATCAAACTCCCTCGTTCTGACTGGGCCATTTCAACTTGTTCGTCAGTCGTACTCACTAACGAACATTCAAAATACTCGTCCACCGATCAAGTGTTATTTCCTTTGAGCCTGCGTTTAAAACTGACAACTATCGGATCGCTCCGAACGACGCAGGGGTTCAGTTCGCAATACGTCCACACTGACAAAAAAGTCATAAAATCCGGGGTTGGGATTTTCATTGATGTTGAACGAACCGTTTTTCAGTGGGTACGCGCCTGAACATGATTAAAAATTCAAGAATATTCAATTTAAAAAAAACAAAACGTTTCTTATATTTTTCAGACAGAAAAGTTGGTAGTTATGAAAAACAACATTTTTTAAAAAAATGTATCGCAAAATAATCCCTGCAACCAGAAGAGAGTGGAATGGAGGTCGAAATTCACTTGGTGCATCAAAATTTTTAAAGAATTATTTAATCAACTGTTGAATTGAGCTTTGTGTGCCTTTGTGATTGATTGCTCCACTTGGTCTAAGCACTCTTATTCCATTCACTTCTATCTTTGCACAATGAACACCCTTCAATGAAATATATTATGACGTAAATCGACAGTACTATTAGAAATATAAAAACAGAAACAATAAAATAAAATCACATTCCCGGCCAATGCTTCTGTGAATTCCGCAATCGGCATTCAGAGAAGCGTCTATTTCCATACCGCAAAAATTCGTTTTCGATGCGTGCGCTTTCTATTCACCCTGTATTGCTAACTAGTCACAATATTCCCGAATGAATAGAATGCGCTGGAGCTTGGGCATCGAAGAGGCGGTGGGGAAATAGGCAACGGTTCGTTAGGTTAGGAAAGTACACCGAAAGTATATGACGACTGATATCGATCGAAACCGTATGTTTCTATTATTTGGAATCGGTTTTCTCGGTTTCAGGGATTTCCGTATTTAGATACTGTTACTAACAATTTATTCGCCCCCAATACTGAATTCGCCCTTTTTGCCCTGGGATTAATCCGGCCCTGTATTTCGACATCACTGAGACTCAACGAAATCAATGAGGGCTACCGTTTTTGTGCTCACCAGTTGGCGCCTCTGTAGAGTGAGGTCCTGAACATAGACAAACTAATGCCAGATTTGTTTGTCTACGATGACGGAAACTTGTCATTTCACAGATCATTATATTGGAGATTTTGAGTACAGAAATATTTGGTTACTAATCAATACCTTGTTCATCATTTTTGGATTTTTAATTAACACGTGTGTAAGTCCTTTTCTGACAACGATTTGGCTTCACTCCGTTCATAACATAAAACTTGTGATATGAATATAATTATAATAGATATATTATGGAGACAATGAACTCGATATTAATCATATAAATGCATCTATGATGTGGACCTCACGCTACACTAGCACATCTAGCGGCGAATTCACACGCGGTAGCCCCCATTCAAAGAGCCCAAAATGAGTTTTCACTTATAACTTGAAAAACAAAGAAGGTAGAAGGATGCGGTTTTGGACATCATACATCTACTGAAAATAGAAGTCGGAAACATACCATTAATTTTATCTACCTCTTATCTTACGGTAACAGAGCTGCCATTCAATCCCATCGAAATTTGCCTATTGAAGCTGCAACAACCCTTACGGGCCTATTGATAATCGGGTTTTTAAGAATAACTCTCAAAAGGAGAACCATAATATATTCCAATTCTAGGTATAATTTGAGTGAACCGAGAATACAATTTGCATATGCTACATGGAATATTAAGATTCACTAAAGGTGTGAGTTCTTGATTTTTTTTGAATCATCATTTTTGAAAATTAACCCCGTTTAACGTAGGAGTGAAATTTTAAGGGACGATTAAATTATAATTGAAGATCCTGCAACGACATTAGTTAATATGAAATTAGAGCAGAAACTGGAATAGACATATTGTTAAAAAACGACAACTGGAAAAACAGGACTATAAACAATTTGTATAAACAGTTTGTAAATTAGCAAATAAAGATGTCTTCTTTCCTTTATATAGATGTATAAAAGGAGCTAGAATAAAGGAAGGAATGGCTTTCTAGTCAAGAACCCAAATAGAGGCTGCATGGCAAAATATTAGGAGTGCAGAGGATTCTCATAACGACAGTAGGGCTTTTAGTGGTCAAATATTCATGACAGCCACGATGACACGAGTTCAATGGTTACAAAACAATAAGCCCGTATTACCATATCAAAGTAGGTGGAGGTATAGGTTTGAACACAGCATGTTTGGAAGCAGCGCAAATATGACTGTTGGTACGACGATAATAGATGCCCTTCAGCATTTTAAGAATTCGATTTTTTTTTAACGAAATATTATCGTAATATAAACTTTCGGAAATACATCATACATATTTTATTATGATAATAAAAATGAGTTCTATGTTAAAGGTGTAATGGGCACAAAAAGACTCTCTAGTCACTGATCTGAGAAAATGAATTGATAAGTTTTGATGGCAGAGAGTCCATTTTGGAATCAAAATAATAGTAAGAAACTACTGGGCGGAACTGTCATTAAGACAATGAATCATGTTATAGAAAATGCAGTCTGCATTTGTGAAATAGTTGGAGAATGTAATGTTCAGGATAGTCCTAGAAATGAAACCAGAACAGTCTGATGGAATGGTAGAAAGAGCAGGAGTCCATGACCATGTCCGGGAGAAGATATTGCGTATAGGAAGCGATATAACATATACAGTTTGGAGTCAAACTCGGATGACCTCAAGGAAGGAGATCATGTCTGGTAAAAGTCCCGGATTCACTATATACCGATGTGGAAGATTCAGATGGAAACATAGGAGTTTCAGTATTAAATTCGAATAGGCTCGGAGTCTAGTGGAATAGTGGAAGAATCGAAACCAAAGAGCGATACTCTGGCATTATACTATACCAGCCGTTTTTTCTATATCGCATCGCTTCGATGTTTCGATTCTTCCACTGTTCCACATGACTCCGAGCCTATTCGAATATAATACTGAAACTCCTATGTTTCCATCTGAATCTTCCACATTGGTATGTATATTGCACAAAAATCAGAAATCAGAATTTAAGAAAGTTATTCTAATTCTATCTTTGCTCACTAAATACCTTCTGTCTCAAATTAGCAGGTACGCATGCGCTCTCAGAAAACAAGTTATATTATGAGGCCCTAGAATCTTACTCTGTTAATATTCGGTTCAACACACAGAATATTAAAACCATTGCTTCAATCATACCTTTAAGTGTGATCCATAATATTTAGTAACATAGGGGGAATCACACTGAGATAAAACCATAATTTCTTGTTGTATATCCTCAATCTCATCTTCGGCCTCTTCCAGATCGATAATTTTAATAGCAACAACTTGTGTTGTTCTATTGTCGATACCTTTGAATACTTCGCCAAATGAGCCTTTACCAATCCTTTCTTGTTTTGTGAAGATTAGTTCTGGATCAACCTGCTACAAAAAAATCACACATAAGAGATTTTTGAATTATCAATTGAAAACATGAGTTTCTTAGGTCCAATACCATAAATAAATATTTCAATATGTAATCTCATTTTGAATAGAGTAATTGATCGAAATATGTATTCCCATAAATAAAGTTCCTCATTCCCAGAACAACAGGTATTTTTACACTTTTTAATGTAACATGATAGTTCAAAGGTTGGTAAGGGGTAGTTTTTGATGCACTTATGATTTCATCCTATATATCAGCATGTTGGGAACAACCCCTTTTCCATAAAAAATTCCGAGAAACGGTTATTTTTACACTTTTTACAGTGACATGATAGTTAAACTTCGGAGGGTTGAGGGGGGGTAGTTTTTGATGCACAAATTATTTCACCTTATAAACTGTGTTCAGCCTGTTCGAATTAAGTCATTTCTAACAAAAACCCCTGAGCAACGGTTATTTTTAAACTAACTGCAACATGATGATTCAACTTCGAAGAACTAGTAGGGGGCAATTTTGACGCACAAAATATTTCACCCTGTACACCCTGTGTTCAGTAAGTTCGGAACAACCCATTTTAATAAAAAAAAAAAAACTGTATTTTATTTATTTATTAAGACGGTCCGGCCACCGAATGCGAAGTTGAGCGAAGCCGAGCGTTTTCAATGCTAAATGACAAGCTACGTCACTCGATTCGTAGCTTGTCACTTATATTAGCATTGAAAGCGCTCAGCTTCGCTCAACTTCGAAGGATTGGTAGGGGTAGTTTTTAATGCACAAAATATTTCCCTATAGATTGTGTTCAGCATGTTCGAAACAACCCTTTTCCATCAAAAGACCAAGCAACGGGTATTTTTCAAACTTTTTTGATCGGGGTTTCTTGATAGAAATAGTTTATTCCGAACATGCTGAACACACTCTATAGAGTGAAATAATTAGTGCATCAAAAACTACCCCATCAATCCTGCGAAGTTGAACTACCATGTGACTAAAAATACCAGTTACTCAGAGTTTTTTGATGGAAATGGGTTGTTCCAAACATGCTGAACACGTTATATAAGGTGAAATCGAGGGTGAAATATTTTGTGCATCAAAATATCCGTTACTTGTGATTATAGTGAAAAGTGTAAAAAATACTTGTTGATCGGGGTTTTTCAGTTTTTATTATGGAAAAAGATTGTTCCGAACATTCTTGATTTCCATTAGAAACCCTGAGCAAAAGATATTTTCATATTTTTTGAGGTAAGTTCAACTTCGAAGAATTGGTGGGGGTACTTTTTGATGCAAAAAATATTTCACCCAATAGACCATATTCAGTATGTTAGGGACAACACATTTTCATCGAAAACATCTCAAGTGATAGGTATTTTTTACAGATTTTACTGTAACAGGCTAGTTCAATTCAAAGGAGTGGTAGGGGGTAGTTTTTGATGCACAAAATATTTCACCCTATAGAGTGTGTTCAGCATGTGTGGAAAAACCCATCTCCATCAAAAAACACCTAGCAAGAGGGATTTTTACATAAAGTATAAGCGAAATTTAAAAAAATCGGTACTGCGTTCACACTAGTTGTGTGAAATCGAAAAAACCGTTGCTGCCTTCACACCTGTTCTTCTAGGAGGGTAAGAGCAACTCAGAATAATTCGAAGCGATTTGCGATGTTACATTCATATAGAGGGTGTTTCCCAATTAGATGTGAACCTTGGAGGAGGTGTAAGTATCACTCATTTGCCGTCGTTTGAGCCATATTTATTGATAACCAAAAATAAACAGAGATATTTGAGTTCTAGTGTTTTTCGAAAAATTTCTCACCTTATACTTCATTTTTCGTCAATTTTTTCTACGTTGACCAAGTTTAATTATAATTTTGGATTATTTTCATCATAAAAAGGTATGATACGTATAAAAAAGGAAAACTATCATGTATAAGATGTTGAAAAAGATCCGTTTTGATTACTCATTCACTATTTTTCATATTGGACATTCAAAAGGTTGTTCATAAAAAAATCTGCTGAAACGAAACTAGTGACTGCATTCTAATGAAAACTTTTTTAGGGAATGAAGAAGGAATTTGGCAAGTTTTTAAAATAATTGTTTCATACATGAATTTTGGAATTCGAAAGTTGCAGGCAAATTGATATGAGAAATTGATTTTTTTTTTTCTTCATATACCAAATTTTCAATCATACTTATTCTTTTCCAACATCTAATACAGGATAGTTTTGCTTTTTTCATAAGTATCATATCTTTTTCTGATGAAAATAATCCAAAATTATAATCAAACTTGGTAAACTTAAAAAAATTGACGAAAAATAAAGGTGAGAAATTTTTTGAAAAACACAAGAACTCAAATATCGCGGAAACTGTTGATTTTTGGTTATCAATAAATATGGCTCAAACAATAGCAAATGAGTGATACTAACACCTCCTCCAAGGTTCACGTCTAATTGGAAACACCCTGTATATATATATATATATAAATACCCTGTACTACCTTACCCGATCATGATCAAAAAAATGTTGAAATGATATCAAGAGTTTGAATTATTCATGATATCAGAACATTATGGGAAACACAGTGCATATATGTAGTATTTGCTTTAGAAAGTAGAGCTTCCTAAATCCCAATCACAAGTATAGATTCATTTAGCCGATAAATTTTAATAATATTAATTTACTTGGATTCTTGAATCAGATTCTATAGGTTGCAAGTGTATGTTAATTTCTTTTAGGTAGGTGTTTTTCTTTGTTTAGGTAGGGTGAAACAGGTAAGCCTGATATATAAGTTCGAAGTGTATTGAAATATTTAATAATTATTGAATAAGATAGTTATTTCCATACTGAGGTTATGTGAGCCGGTCAGAGGAAAAGTGGTATAAGTCACAAATTCCGATTTTTGAGTTATACCGATATTTGGGTACCAAAGGTTGCATATTATTCTTCTTATGAGTGGTATGAGTCAAATCGTCGTTTTGACCGAGTTATACCCATTTAATGTTTTTCCTCTCAACAAAATTTTCCATACCTATCAATGCGATTTTTCAATCAATTGAAACGTAAAACCTTCATTTCCAACATTTCACTCAATTGTAGTTAGATCACTTTTCCTCTGAGCCACTCATGTAGTTCTGTGAAATGTCTATATCGTTCATACTAAATAATAAATCACTAAATCATATAATCAAATTAAGTATTGTCTTCACAACATACAATAAAATTCCATTATATTGAACCATCAGGCTATAGTAGTATTTTCAAGACACTGTGGAGTTTATCTGGATTATTTCACTATTGAATGTGATATATCATACTTATATCAACAGTATTATTGTTCCTAAATTGTTTTCAATCTTGTTTTAGATCAAATAAAAAGATGAATTTAAAACATCAATGTTTATTGTTACCAAAGAATCTTGACCAACATTAAAAAACAACAATTCCAAGTATTCAAAATTAATTCAAAATACTTCATACTTCATGGATTTGTTTTGAATAATAAGAAATTTATGTTGAATCTTACACGAGTCAAAAATAGAAGAATTGTTTGATTGACAAATAGACAACCTATGAGTTTTTCATGACAGTCGATTTTGAATAATAAATGGAATTAATACGATTTTGATAGAAGTTCATAGGACAATATGTGAACATCGACATACCTCATTGAAGGCCATAGTGAAGGTAATTTGACGTCTTCACTCCCAAATAGATTAATAGATTCTCCAGGTTACTGCTAATTTACACCGAAATCCCACCAATATTATGGGTTTCGATAATAGGAACACTTTATTCCATGAAGTTGCTTCAATAATTTTCCTGTTCGTTGGAAATCAACAATCTGATTATAGGACAAATCATCACGTAAAATATTCCACTGATTACGCCCGAAAACAGAATTAATAATCACAAAAGTAATTCTGATACACTTCTCCAGTTATAGTTCTTTACCGAAAATAAAATATTGGTCCAAATTAACTATAAACTATACAGTTTTATTTTTGTAGACATCTGATTTTTCTATAACGCCATATTTACTTCAAAGCACAGATCATAGAATCAATCACGCAATATCAAATAAATCCATCATTCATCATTGTTCTGTGATATGTGCTCTGTGTTTTGTAGGTGAAAAGCAGCGAAGTGCCAATGTCAATTCAAATCAAACCAAAATGCAAAAATCTGTCACTAGTCAGTAAGATACGATGGGCAACGCGGATTTTGATTCTGCTGAAGAAAATTGGGATGAGAGCGCAGAAGACTACTATGCATTTTTAAATATTCCCAGAGAGGTGAGCAGTTTATAATAAAGAATATCTACTTTAACGTTTGAACAGTTTATTTTTAGCAGATTACTTTATGAAAATATCCGGTTAAATCTTAATATCAAAATTATGCAATTCGAATTATTTTGTAGGCCACCAAAGAAGAAATAAATAATGCTTACAGACGTCTTAGTCGCATTTATCATCCCGATAAACATTTGGATCCCAATCTCAAGAGCAAAGCTGAGATTTTATTCAATAAAACCAAAAAAGCCTATGAAGGTATACCACTGATTTTTAAAGAATATTTCAATGTATTTTTCATCATTAGGAATTCATAAACTCAGTTCATCACAATTTTATCCGCCTTTTTTTTTAGTTCTTTCTGATCCTCATCGACGAGCTATATATGATTCGCTAGGTGTCAAAGGACTGGAAACTGAAGGTTGGGAAATTGTGAAAAGGCAAAAAACTCCTGCTGAAATAAAGGCAGAATATGAGCAACTAGCCGAGGAGAGAGCAGAAAGATTGAAACAGCAAAGAACAAATCCTACTGGGAATGTTACTATTGCTGTGAATGCTACAGATTTTTTCAATACTTATGATGAATCGTCATTAGAAGATGATTATGAGGAGTAGGTAATTTGTATAAGTCCCAACTGTACATGACATTGAATTCATTTAATTAATTGAAATAATTAGTGTTTTTAGCTTACCAAATATTGAAGTGTCCTTGATGCAGTTTTCACAATCTATTGATTTTCCACTTACACAAAAAGATACTTGTACTTTATCAGGTCAGTTACATACACAGAATGGAACAGGAGGGGGTGGAATTAATTGTAGTTGGAGACATATATTCTCTCATCGTAGTTGGGCAGAAGTTGAAGTGACTGCTGGTAATTAATTGCTAATGAAAATGTTTACCAGTTGAATAAAATTTTTTTCACTAGGTAATGGACCAGCCTTATCATTCAGAGGATTTAGAACCCTTACCAAAAGGTTCTTTTTGAATGGGGGTACTATATTACAATTCACACCAGAAGGTATCAAACCTGGACTAATGTCGAGTAAGTCAATTATGCCAGTTTTTCATTTCTAACAAGTTTCCTTTAGTGTCATTTTTAGAAGGGTTGAAGGAAGCTTTAAAATGAAAGGGAATTGAAGTTTGATTATGAAACTGGCCGTTATGTGATTATCTAATTCCTCTAGCATATTGACTTTCATAAATTCTTTCTGAGATTAATGAGTCTGGTCTATGTAACTTCATGATCGCAACCACAGTCATGATGACATTTGTGGTCTCAAACATAGACAACTTGACTTGGAGCGACTGGGGCCTAAATAAGAACTTCCGTTTATAGATACAATATCCAATGATAGAATGATCTGAAAATGCCCCATTTGTTTAATTTGGTTGATTAATTTGAAATTCTGAATAATGAACCAATCAGGAGCATTTTTGGACCCTATTTTTGTTGGATATCGTATCTATCCATAAGAGTGCTAAAAGTCACACTGAACACGAGATATTGCTACATTGTGAAATGTCAGCATGTGGTCTAGCAAGTCTTGACATTTTGAAATGTATACATATATTGTTGAAGAGGAGATGAGATATTTTAGAAGGCAGCTATATACAACAGGGAATCCCTCAGATGCAAATGAAGTATTTTGTATAAAATTTCTCAGAGATGCTGCATCAAAGTATCACTCAGAACACCTAGATATTAACAGAAACGAGCTTTTCTCATAAGCCAGAGACATTGTCACCCCTCATCTATTTTCGAACCTAGCAAACCAATTACTGTTCAGTCAGAGCACAAAATCTGATGCCTTAACATGTTGAAGACTTCCAAAACTTTCAAGGCTAGTGAGAAACAGAAAAGTATAAAATATGGGTGGTTTATCAGAAACCACTCATTTACTTTTGTGAGTTTCTATGAAATATGAAAAGTGAATGAAAAGAAAGAGGAAATATTCCAAATATGTACTGATATATTAAGTTAGGTGTCCACATATGGTCAACCTGCTTGAAATGGCAACATTAAGCTAGACTGCATTAGAGCAACAACATAGGTGAGAAATGATAAAAATAAAATTTGGTGCAGTCTGCAGCTATAAAAAAGGTTCCTTTTTTTTTGTTACACCTTGAAATCAAAGTTTAATATTGAGCTCTTCTTACTCCATCGGACATTGCGTACATGAAGTTGTCAACAAAACTGTTTTGCCAAATGTCCGTCAAAGCATAGGCGAGCTGTTGTACTGTCTGCGGTGGTTCAGGTAAGCAGTGTAATTGAGGTGAAATTGCAGACCAGACTTGTTCAATCGAATTTGTGTCTGGGGAGCAGGATCCATACAGTTAATGACATGCATTTCTATGAGGTCTTTGAGTTTCTGGCCGAGCATTTTCGCCGATGGTTGCCATAAAGGGAACAATAACAGGTTCTACCATCAAATCAAGAAACCCTACCTTTAACATGGTTGAGGTTATGAGGATAATAATATATTCATGTGCTCCCATTGAAACAAATACCTCCCCAAACGAATACTAAGCCACCAACGAAAAGAGTATTTGGCGTCATGAAGTGTTTAGTATACTGCTGACCTTGTTCTCGATACACCAAGATTCGGATCTGGATATCCGGAAAAAAGTTGCCAGATTTGACAGTTAAAATTATCGAATCATCAGTGAACTTGCTCCATTTTTGTAGTTTGGATATGCCAATATTATATTTTGGGGGATAGCATGTGAGAGAGCTGGAATTGTTTGAGAAGAAGGTTAGATTTTGAAACTCTATTTTTATAGCGAACTAGCTTACACGCGCGGCTTGGCGCTCGCAATATTTCTCAGTAAAGTTGCCTGACAATGAACTGAAACATATTACAAGGCCGATTAGTTTCGATTTCATTTTGAAATCATCTTCAAGGATGGTTTTGAAATGGTGTGAGTCATGTAATGAAAAGATGGAAAACAACTTGATTTCCAACTGTCTTCTCTCTATGTTTTGTGTGGTGCATTTCTCTCCATTTTTTCATCACATGACCCAGACCATTTTGAAACTACAAAAATTGAAACTAGTCAGCATTGTTTCAAGAAGAGGTTCTTGTTCTATAAACCTGACCTTTTTCCTGTCAGTTTTATGTCAACTGAAGAGTGGTCCCTGAGCTCCTCTAGACTCAGCTTGAAAGAACCAAGAGTTCTTAACCTAACTCAGCATAGCTCTCATAGAGTAAGATCCAAGATCGATCAGACATAACTTATTTTCACACAGATAAAACTAGGATCTCAGTAGTCTCATGTGCTTTGAATACCTGCGAACTTGTGGAGTTTGCCTAGTGACACCTGGCAGGCAATTCTCGAATTAGGCGACTCGAAAAAGTATACTCCATTCACATTTATTTTAGCACTCGGTTGGCCATGAAATAATTTTCTCGAATTTTTGTAACTAGAACGGATTAAGGTTGGCACTCATGAAATATCGTTAATGTCATAACGACGTTACGACAACTTCTATTAAGCTGCATTCACAATCAATTCGCGGGCCGAAGTGCACTTCAGCACGAAATTTACCATTCGCAATAATCTTGGTACCAAATACTCAAATGAATCAAAAATGTAACTGATCAAAACATAAGCATCAGCATCATCTATAGCCGGCACAAAATTCCTTGCCGAAGTGATAGTTTGCAACTTGCAAGAAATTTTGTCTTGAATTTCATTGTGAATGGTAACGGAGAACGCCATCTGCTAAGCTTCCGTGCCGAAGTGCACTTCGACCCGTGAATTGATTGTGAATGTAGCTTTAATTAATATCATAGATAACCTATAGATGCGCAACTCTCTGTCTGAATTTGTGTCCTTATAGAGCGACATCTATCGAGTTTTTTCCTTTTTCGCCGGCATGATTTTGGCAGCATTGCTACCAGAATTACAGATGCCTACTGAACTGCCAACTCATTTGGTTTAAATTTCAATACATCAAGATTGAAATTTCGGTCGCGTACCATCACAAATTTATGCCGAAAGTAATTTAATTTCCGACATAAATTAGTAATGATGCGCAGAAGATTTGAAACTCGCCAAAAAATTTCAATTTGTAGATTTGGTAACATCTGATTGGAAAAATTAATCTAACGGAATAAAAGAAGATAATACCTCCTCATATTGGGCTTGAAACTCCTCAACATCTACTTGCCCCCTGAGTTCTTCCCTAATTTTGAATTGGGTTATTAAAAGGAGTTATTTTGGCGAGGATATTTAGAGTTGAGCGATGAAAAATAGTATTAAATGTTCAGAAGGGTCTCACCGATTTTGTGTTGGCTTCATTTAGCCTGAATTACTTCCAAGCAATCCGAACATTTATTATAATATCATTCATCGTTTTTCTGGCTAAATATCCCGTTACATACGGTTTCCTCGAATCATTTTTTACATTTTTACGTCAAAAGTTTTGACTTTCATCAAAGAGGAACCTTTCCTCTTTGCTTCCACCACATTGTTGTTGTTTTTATTATTTTTCTTCTTTCTCAATCAAAGTTGCTGCTATTAAATAGATATTCGTGAAGAAATCTACTCTAAAATATCTATTCGTCGATAGTTAAAAGGAAAAAACTCGATAGACGGCACTACTTCTTCCCGAACAAAATAATTGCAAGGGAGTTAACCCCCCCTGATTAATATCACAAAAATGCCGGAAGTGATTGAAAAAGAGAAGAGAAGGCAGGGTTTCAGGAAGTGCTATTCAAAATTCAGGTCCAACCATTCAAATATAGTAGGTAACCCTGATATTCTAATACATATCTACAATACATCAGACGGTAGCGAACATATTCAATGTGAGTAAATATATATTATGTTTCAAGTTATTGAATCTAAATGACTAATATTTTAGCGGAATGTTTCAACAATCGGAAAGATTTTGAATGAAGGGGATGACAAAAGATTTCCTTCCATTGGGAGACCCAAAAAAATTAAGGCATTTGAGGACTTCGTTTAAGGGTGAACGAAAAGTTACTACACAGGATTTTCGATGAAAGTCATCGTAGAATAAGTTCTAGAACATTAATTTTTATATTTTTCATTTGACTTGATCCATACATTGTGAATGACTTAAGGGATCATTAAATATATCATTATTATTATATCAAATTAAAATAAACAGTCATAAATACGAGCCAGTTGTCTTGTCAATTTATTGTTAATTTATATGAAATTTTTGTTTAAAGGTGAAGTTTCTCTTGATGCAAGATGATTTCTGTTGAAGAATTTAACGTTAATTTCTTTAAGAGATACCTATTTTCTACCACTGAATCGAATGCATTTCATCTTTGGGCTGATTTTTTTAAATTCTATAACTGATGTCTTCAACTTTTAGCCAAAGAAGATAACCAACATGCAATTGCATATGTTGCATATAAATTTTTGGAATCCCTTCAATCAGTTTGTATAAATGTCAATTATGTTCATCATATATTCTCGATTTCATATTTTCCGAAATGATTCGACATTGTGATGAAATACGTAATTACTGAGACTTTAACGTAGAAAGGACAACATAGCGCTGATTTGAAATTCAAAATTTTTTTACAAGCATTATAATCTCACATTTTTGTACTATACAGAGTGGAAAATGTCAAATTTCCATCGCCAACCGAGTGCTGAAATAAAAGTGAATGGAGTATATACGCTAGTAACGTCGTAACGGTCAGAATTCTCAAATAGCAATTCTTGAGCCGGCGACCTTGCCGTATACGAATATTATGTGCGTTAAAAGCGTGCGTCTAGCCACAGATTACAGAGTAGTGCGTCTAGCAAAGTGTGGTTATAACTTATAAGTGGGCGACTAGTGTTCCGTCGCATGAAATTCGAACGAAACGTTAGATTGATTTTCACGGAACTTTGAGGAAAGCAGTTGGTCAAAAAACTACATTCAACTAATGCCAACGTTTCGTAGATATATTTCTACTTCTTCAGGGCAAAGTCGAACTTATGTTTTACAGAAGAAGTAGAAATATATCTACGAAACGTTGGCATTAGTTGAATGTAGTTTTTTGACCAACTGCTTTCCTCAAAGTTCCGTGAAAATCAATCAACATGTCTCTACAAGGAAATGATCTATCAGACCATTCGAACGAAACATTGGTTTTTATTGTGAAAAAGCTGAAAGTGATTTAATTACATTAGAAATCTCAATTGTGATTAATAGATTAATACTGCATCTTCGAATTTAATAGCTTGAAGTTCTAGATGCGACAGAATTTCAATTTCAAATTTTCAATGACCACCTCACACATTTCACGAGCTGGTTGATCCATTTTTCCAACTTTTTTTTTTTATAACCTTTATTGAAATTTACAATCTACTTTTCACAAGTAATAAGTAAATATGGTGATATTAAAATGTCATGTAGAAGTTATCAAACTTATTGAAACTTCTTATTCACACTTCAATTGAAGTCAATTGACCATGTTTTCTGCAACCTTCTTCTGTTGAACGGGTTTTCCGGTAGTTGGTCTATGCAGCTGTTTTCATGTCCTCCCAGATTTTGTAGATATTTTTTTGAGCGTTTTTTTATCTCATCAATAATGAAGGGAATTTTCAAATCATTATGTATGGTGAAGTTTGAGACGTACCATGGAGCATCTGTTAAAGCTCGAAGGATTTTGGATTGGACTCTCTGTATTAATTGGATGTTTTGGCACATCCCCAAAATTGAATCCCGTTTGTCCATATGGGTTTAATTATGGCTTTGTAAATCAATACTTTATTTTGGAGAGATAGCTTGGATTTTCTGCCTATTAGCCAGTACATTTGTCGAAATTTCATATTGATTTGGGTCTTCTTAGCTTGAATGTGTGGTTTCCAGGTGAGTCGTTGGTCTAAGTGGATTCCTAGATATTTGGCTTCTGTTCTAACTGGGATTTGGTTCTCATTTATCTTAACTGGTGGACATATGTTTCGTTTGTTGGTGAATGTGACTTGGACTGATTTTGTTTCATTGATGGTAAGGCGCCATTTTCGATACCATTTCTCCAGTTCATTCAGATGTTCTTGGAGCTTTTCGGAAGCTGTAGCTGCGTTTTCGTGGGCTGTGAGTGTTGCTATGTCGTCTGCAAATGAGGCTATCGTAGTGTTCTGATTTTCTGGAATGTCTGATGTACATATTATTGAAAGTAGATCGTTTTCCAGGTTGCTTAATATTTTTGAATAAAATACTTCCAGAAGTTTAGCAATCCTTTTAATTCGGTATTTGAAAATACAATACACACTAACCTCATCGACTACTACTATATTATTAAAAATGTCATGTCAAAAGTGTCTTAACCTACTTTTAAACATAGAAAAATGTCATTCACAATTGTTCATCTTCTACACTCCCCCTCAATTCGTGAATCCTGGCATTTAAAGACTTAACATTCAACAGTTCTCTAAAATACTCAAATTTAGTTTTACTCAAAGGTTTAGTAAATATATCAGCTTGTTGTTGTCCTGTATTCAAATATTCCAAACTAATTTTTCCTTCATTGATACATTCTCGAACATGGTGATACTTAACATCAATATGTTTCGTACGTTTAGACTCAAGAGTGGATGCCATTCTTATGCATGATTGATTATCCTCATAAATCTTTACAGGTGATACATCAATTTTCAAAATTTCAAACAACAATTGAGCATGATACAAACTTTCAGTAACACATAAAGATAATGCCAAGTATTCTGATTCTGCACTAGAAAGTGCAACAACATTCTGTTTCTTAGATCTCCAACAAATATTATTATCATTAATCTTTATGACATACCCTGAAATACTTTTTCTATCCACTGGATCATTAGCAAAATCCGAGTCAACATAGCAATTTACTTGAATGTCTGTATTCTTACTTTTAACAAATTTAAGTTTATGATTTTCAGTTGACTTCAAATACCTAAGAACATTCTTAAGATAGTTCCAGTGAACTTCACTAAAATTACTCTGAAACTGACTGAAATAGGTAACACTAAAACAAAGATCTGGTCTACTATCCAACATGATATACATCAAACATCCAATTAATTCCCTGTATGGCAATTTTTCACAATTTATCAGTTTCTTCTCATTACTATGTTCATCATTCAATACAATTTGAAGTTTCGGTTGTATAGGTATATCAGAAAATTTACAGTCATACATTCCAAATTTCATCAATGTCCTTTTAATTAACTTTGACTGGCCAATAAAAAGTTCATTATTCAATTTTCTATTTCTAACCCTAAAAATGATAACTTCTCATTATTATATTCTTTCATTTTAAAATTTTTAGACAGACCATCTTTTACAAATGTCAAATATGCCAGATCAATAGAAAACAATATTAGATCATCAACATAAATCAATAAATACGTTTTTCCTTTAAAGTAAAGACATGCATCCTTTTTAGAACGTTGAAAACCTAAGGATATTAGATTTTTATGAAACAAGGAATTCCAACATTTTGGAGCTTGTCTTAAGCCATACAATGATCTTTCAAGTTTACATACCAGATAAGGTGGCACTTCGTCTAGTCCTTCTGGTGGGTACATATACACTGGTTCTTCCAAGGTACCATAGAGAAATGCTGATTTGACATCAAGCTGCAATACATATACATAGATCATATTGCAAATACAATGATAAAAGTAACCTTATTGTCACCATCCGAGCTACAGGAGCATATACGTCATCACTTAACATATCTTGATGAAAGCCTCTAGCCACCAGTCGAGCTTTCTTCATAATGTTACTGTTCAGTTCCTTTTCTCGGAACATCCATTTAGAATCAATTATCTTTGTGTTTTCAGGTGGTTCCACCAAAACCCAAGTTTTACACTCTTCCAGTGAGCTTAGTTCTTCTTTAATTGCTCTTCGCCAGCCTGGGTCTTCCCAAGCCTCTGTAAAATTTTTCGGAACTTCTGATGGTAGATTTCCAGCTGATAAAGCTATCAATAAGTTTGCTTCATCATCTGTTTCATCATCTATTACATATTCTTGTAAATACTTTGGTAATTTTTTAATTCTTTCCCCTCTTCTCAGATTTTGTCCTTTATCTTCCTCTTCAGTTTTCTGTTCTACATCTATTCTTTCTTGGTTCTCATTCCCATCTTCACCTTCAAATCTTTTCTCTTTTTCTTTCTTCTCAATTTCCATTTCAATAATTCTCCTCTGGTTTTTCGAATCTTCATCAAATACTACATGTCTTGCTCGAACAATCTTCTTCATCATTGGGTTCCAAAGTCTATATCCATTGTCTGTGTAACCTACCATGGTTAGTTTTTCACTTCTGCTGTCCAATTTTGTTTTTCTGTCTTCTTTAGGAATAAAATTATAGGCATCACACCCAAACAGTTTGATCTTCTCCAGATTTGGCTTATACCCATACCATATTTCCGCAGGTAGTTTACTTTCTGATATAGCTCTCGTTTTGAGTCTGTTTGTCAAGTAAACTGCAACTCTCACAGCCTCTCCCCAAAAGTTTCTATCAAGGTTTGAGTCAAATATGAGACATCTTGCTTTTTCCATGATTGTCCTGTTATATCTCTCTGAGATCCCATTCTGCTCAGAATTCCGCGGCACTGTATACTGGCATTTGATTCCTCGTTTTCTACAGAAATACTTGAACTCATGGGAATTATACTCTCCACCATTATCACACCTTAGTCTTTCAATCTTGCAGCCAAACTTTGCTTCTACAAGTTTTACATAGTCTCTGAATTTTCCTAAAACTTCATTTTTATTAGTTATTAAGTAACAAATGCAAAAGTGTGAGAAATGGTCTATAAAAGTGACAAAATATCTTTTTCCATCATATGTTGGGGGGTTTATGGGACCACACACATCAGTTGATATTATTTCCAAAATTCGTCGAGCTTTTTGATCTTTACCTACTTCAAAAAATGGCAATCTTGTCTGTTTACCTTTTAAACAGATTTCACATAGGTGAGGTGCAGGGTATTCACCAGAATGCCCCATCTTTCTGTGCACAAGCATTTCATTATTCATTGCGATCATTGTATCAAAACATTCAATTTCAAATTCAAACATGTACAGATTTCCAATTCTCTTACCTATGAGTAAATTCAGATTCCCATTTCTGACAAATACTTCTCTGTTCTTAAATAGGACTTCAAAACCAGATTCTTCCAATTTTCTCACCGACAGCAAATTATGTGCTAGATCCTCGCACACCCATACATTTTTCACTGTGATTTGTCTTTTACCTTTCAGAGGCAAATCTCCCTCTTTGATGATTTTCATGTTTTGTCCCTTCTTGGCAACACTTATGGTTTGATTCACTTCTCTCATATTTGTTAAGTAATGCATGAATTCCTTCTTCAATAAATGGTGTGTTGCACCACTATCATTTACAAATTTGATTTTCCTCCCACCTGACTGTAGACATTCCACATTTCCAGTCATAAATGTAACCTCTTCTTCATGTTCAGTTACATTAGATTGTTTTCTATATTTATCTTTACTCTTTGGACAGTGCTTCCTCATATGTCCAATCTCATGACAAAAATGGCAACGAAATGGAAAGTTTCCGGGGTTTACATTTGATGGTTTTCCCGCCTTTCTTGGCCATTTCTTGTTTCTACTTCCTGAAAAAGCTACATCATTGTTTTCAGCTCCTTCATTTTTGTTCTGTCTTGCTTCCTCCATTAATAATTTATTCTTGACAAAATCAAGTGTTACTTTGGTTTCATCTTGGCAAAACATGATGTCGATAGCCGTTGTGACCTCTTGAAAACTTTTTGGCATCGCTGATAACAGCTGGCACACAATTTCATTGTCTTTTATTTCACAACCGGCAGCTTTCAACTCACAGACGACTTGGTCATACTCCGTCAGAAACATAGTTAACGTTGTTCCTTGATTGTACTTCAAACTACGAAGTTTTCTTTGGAGTAGTACCTGCGTTGCAATACCTTTCTTCATATATGTTCCTTGCAATGTTTCCATGATATTCTTTGCAGTATTCTTGGTTTTTACCATGTCTAGCAAATTGTCTGATAGACACTGAACTATTATATTTCGAGCTTTAGCATCGTTCTTCAAGAAGACAGCACGTTGTGCAGCATCCGTCGGAGGTTCTTCAGTTAGAACTTGCAATACCCCACCTTGTTCCAGTATCAACTTAACACGAAATTCCCAATTCGAGTATCCAGTTCCGTCGAATGGTTTCACAGTTCCAAGTTGATTGTTTCCTGCCATGCTTTTGTAGATCAGTTTTCCTTCCTATATCTCCTCAAATTCAAGCAATCCGTTGTTGATCTGGGCCCATAACCTATTGAAAGTAGATCGTTTTCCAGGTTGCTTAATATTTTTGAATAAAATACTTCCAGAAGTTTAGCAATCCTTTTAATTCGGTATTTGAAAATACAATACACACTAACCTCATCGGCTACTACTATATTATTAAAAATGTCATGTCAAAAGTGTCTTAACCTACTTTTAAACATAGAAAAATGTCATTCACAATTGTTCATCTTCTACATATATCAGATAAGGCAGTGGACCGCGTATACTTCCCTGTGGTACTCCTGCTTTTATTTCAGTTGGTTCAGATAGAGCATCACCCTGTTTCACAGCAAAATATCGGTTGGTAAGGTATGATTTCATAATTAAATAGGGAGAAGTTTTTTCAGTTTGAAGAGTAAGCCATTATGCCAAACCTTGTCAAACGCTTGGGATGAGTCCAGGAATACAGCTGTACAGTATTTATTGTCTTCAAGGCTTCTTGATATGGTGTTCATCACACGATGTATTTGATGGCTTGCCGAATGGTTTCCCTGAATCCAAGTTGATGGTTGGGTAGTATTGTGAAAAAATCTATATCCCTCTTCAATCTTTTGAGTAGAAGTTTTTCCAATAATTTGCCCAAAATTGGTAGAAGGCTTATGGGCCTGTAAGATCCCACGTCGTTTTCAGGTTTGTTCGGTTTATGGATCATTATTATCTCGGCATATTTCCAGATAGTCGGGAAGTAGGAAAGGCTCATCATACGGTTGAATATAATGTTGAGGAGTAGTATAGCCTTTTGTGGCAGTTTCTTCAAAATTTCTGCAGTAATAAAATCGAAACCAGGGGCTTTCTTATTTTTTAGTCTTCTTATTTCTTGAAGAACTTCCTTGGGTTTGAAAGGCTTTATGGGGAGAGACATCTGGCACGCAACATCGAGGAAAGATTCAATTTCTGTGTCGTTGTAGCCTGGGTGCGGATCATTCGGTTTGAGTACTGTTGACAAGTGTAGAGCGAAGGTTTTTGATTTTTCCTCGTCGGAGTTGGCCCATTCCCCAGTTGTCTTTCGGATTGGAGGTTTTCGTGTTATAGGTCTCTTATACTTTTTCGTGGCTTTCCAGATGTTGTGCTCACTGTTGTTGTCTATATTTTGAATGTGGTGTTCAAATTGGGAGTTGTAGTAATCTTCAAGAGTTTTGTGTAGTTTTCTGCATAAGTGATTATAAATTGTTTTATCTGCTGGGTTACGGGATCTTTGCCATCTACTTCTAGCTTGTCGTTTTTCAATTACCAGTTCTCGAATTCGCAGTGGTAATTTCTTTTTGATATCATCCTGTTCTGATGGGGTTGGTGTGGATTCCCAGGCTGCTCTCTGGATTATTTCTGTTATATACCTTGCAGCTTCTTCTAATTCTTCAGTTTCTTTGAGTTCAATGTCTAGTCTTATGTTGTCACTTACTATTTGTTGGAATAGTTTCCAGTTGGTTTTAGATGTTGTGAGTGTACTTTTTTTCTCCCGGAACATTGCAGTTGTACTCAAGGTCATCAAGATTGGTGAGTGATCCGATGATAGGTCTGCATTTGGTTCAGCCTGCATATAATTCCTATTTATTCCATTTGTGACGAAGAAGTCTAAGATGTCTGGTATTTTGTTCAGGTCAGTTGGCCAGTATGTTGGTGTTCCGTACGAAACCACTTGAAGATTTCTTCTTGTTATCACCTCCTTCAGGTTGCGTCCTTTAGGGTTTATTAGCCGTGATCCCCAGTGATTATGCTTCGCATTCCAATCTCCTCCAATTATGAATCTTCGCCTGAAGTTTTGGAAAAACTCCGTATATTGGTTCTCGGTTATATTGTGTCGTGGTGGTGAATAAATTGCTGATATGTCGAAGCTCCACGTTTCTGTGTGTACTGTTATATTTGTAGCTTGTATTTTTTCTGTGACAAAATTTGGCAGTGTATGGTGTTTGATATTGCTCCGAATAAGTATAGCTGACCCACCCTGCGCTCTATCACTTGGATGTTCGGCAGAATATGTAGTATAGTGTGGGATCTGGAAATACGTTCTTTCAGTGAAGTGGGTTTCTGATATCAGCATTATGTCAATTTTATATAGGTTCATAAAAGCTTTAAGCTCATTTTTGTGGTTTGGAAGGCCGTTCGCGTTCCATGAAGCTATGCGGATGAAGCTGTTGAATTTTAATGAAGTTTATTCACGAGTGTTGTGAGCAGATTGAGCATAATCTGATTCTGGTTCATCATCTGCGTGATCATGGATTTCAGGTCGGAAAGGGAACTATTCATCATGGTTTCTAAGGAAGAGTTTTGTCTCTGAGAGGGTGGATCTTCATGTTCGTTATTTCGCTGAAGGGCTTGGGCGTAAGACATTCCTTTTGGTTGTTTGTTTGTTGGTTGTTTGTTTGGTTGTTTGTTTGTTGGTTGTTGTTCTGTTTCTTGAATTGTTTCTGAAATGTTCTGTTGTCTGTCATATTGCAGGGGGTTTTTATTGTTGTTTTTCGTTTTTGATATGTGTTTATATACCTAGCATCCTTTGTAGTTGGACGGATGATCAGCCCCACATAATGCACATCTTGCTGGAGTCGATTTTGGTTTCTGGCAAGTTTTAGTTTCATGCTGATTACCACATTTTACGCACATGTATGGTCTATTGCAATAAGTTTTGGAGTGTCCATATTCTTGGCATCTAGTGCATTAAATAATTTCTTTTTTTCTTTTTGGTGGTTCGATGCTTATTTTCTGATTTAAGATGAACTCCAATTTGTATATATCTTTATTGTTTTCGTTTGGTTCCAAGTCCACATAAAAAAGCGGAAGTGGATTTTTCATTCGATCTCTTATAATACTGATGTTCCTGACTTTATGTCCGTGTTTTTCTATGTCTGCTTTTATGTCAGTTGTTGGAATACTGGGATGAAGGTGTCTGACAACTAACCTGTAGGCTCTGTCTTGTTTAATTTGGTAGTTATGAAAAATTATGTTTTTTTCTCTCAGGAGTTTTACTAGTTGTCTGTAGGTTTCTGGATTTGTGACGTTTATCTTTACACAATTGTTGGTCAAAGTTTTTGAATAATATTGATCATCAGCAATAGCGGTTGATCATTTCTGGGAAGTTTGTAACTCCGTGTATAAAAATGGGTGGTGGTTTTGGTATTTTCGGTGGTGATTCTGTAATATCATCACTCTCGTTTTCCTTGTTGAGATATTGGAATCTATTGCTGGTTTCAATTGGTGAATTTTCATTTATTTCTGGCGAAAGGTTTGGGAATTTTCTTTTCTTTACTGTTTACCATTGAAGGCTGTTAGCCATAATATTATTATTTTAGTCGCCCTCAGGACAACTAGTATTATGAAAATTCAGAATCCGGTGTTTGTTTATTATTTTTCACAATAATTCACGAATGGAATATTTATCTACGTACGTTTGTATAGCATATTTTTCCAACTGAGGGCAAAATATTCGATAATATCTTGTCAAGTTATTTGCTGTACTATACGGGTTGTCCCAAGATGTTCCATACAGTCAATGAGCCGTATTCATGAGAAAAGATTATGCTTTTACTTGCAGGAAATCCTTAAGCTCACATTCATAATATTCCGAGTAAAATCTCGGCTCCAACAGAATCCGTCGTTAAAAGTTTGTTTCTAATCACCACCTCTCTAAAAACAACCCTTTTTTCTTTAAATTTTACCCTTATATTTTGTTCATATGTTCACTCTAAACGATTTCCTAATAGTAAACGTTTCATCATAAATCTCAAGAATGGTAGATATGAGAGAATTTATAATTATAATTTTTAAGGGTCGAATTTAAGCAAGAAAATGAAAAATTGTATAAACATATTTTTTTTTCACTGGAGAATCGTTTAGAGTTGAAAAAATATAAGGGTGCAATTTGAAGAAAATATTTGGGAGTAGTTTTTTCGGGGTGGTTCTTAGAAAAAAAAAATAATGACGTATTCTGTTATAGTTCCTGATGCCATTAAGTTAAAACTTGTTGTTTGAACTTTCCTACCTTGTCTGAGAGCTGAGATATTGACTGTATGCAATATCTTTGGACACCCTGTATATTCTTAAATTTTCAGTTACATATTGCATTAAGATTCTTTTCCACTGGTAGTTATCAAATGGGCGAAGCTTCCAACATATTTTTATCTGTTAGTCAGTGATTTTCAAATCTACCACAAGTATTCAATATATGTTAGAATGTTATAAATAAAAAGTAAATAATTAGTTTGTTTTTTGCGAAGTTCATATTGGTAATACACGGTGGTCAACCCATTATAAAATGTAAGGCTATAAGAGCTTACATTTGTCTTGTAATTTGGGAAATATAAAAATGAAGACACTTGTGAAAATCTTAAGAAATAGCAGCTGATATGACCACTGCATTAAAGTGCTTGCTGTTAGAGCAGTTTATATCACGGGGCTTTCTCGCCATCCGTATTAGCCTTAAAGGAAAGACTACCCTAATGTGGGGTGTTGCCAGAACAATTCTACGATCAGTAGAAGTTGCGAATATTACAATAGTTTCCAATTCGTTGAAAAGATAGCAGCATTTAACGAACGTCTTTTTCAATTTCAGCAGGTTTCGAATTTTATTATTATTTCATTTTAAATTTATATTGGCATATTTTAGAATTAGATACCCTCGAATATTTTTTTTTCTTACCGTTTCAAATCCTTCCATACAGCTCCCTCTCCCCATGCAAACTGTCAGAGACACCTAGGGTATACTGTGTCAAAATCATGCACTCTCGAGAATCAGTTTCACAATACTTTTCAAATTTTTGACCACCTCGATGCTCCTCCATCGATGAAAGGGAATACATCTTATATATTATTATTATTATTATGAACTCTTTATTGCTGTAATATTATTTACAAAAGTGTGTACATAAACAAGTGCAATACTTTTCTACCTTCTTCCGTATACATAAGTTTTATTTGAATTTTGAATATAAACAATAATTCTTCATTTCAGCACTTGCGATGCAAATTGATAGGCATTCAGTAGGTTACATAACCTATCATGGAGGTATCAGGTCATTGTTTTCAACTTCCATAGTGAGAGATACAGGTAGGTGATGAGGATCTTTGTTTGTCTAATAAAATAAGGATTCTGTCCATGAATTGATATCATCAATCATAACATTACCATGATTGCAGTATTATGATGGGGAATCATAATGATCCAAATCATTATGATTCGAATTATCATCATAATTCCAAATGCTTCACTTGGAGTAACAGCAGTCATGCTTGTTATGTACAAACTGGCGACCACAGAACACAAATAATGGTCAATCCGAAACCATAGCCTACTAGAAACGAAGGAAACCGTTAGACGTTACCATCGAACTGTCACGAATTATGGTTAGGTACGGATTCAATAGAAAACTTCAACAGTTTTCGATCTAATGGAGGACTTCCCTACATGTTGGCCAACCTAGAAAAAGGTCTAAAAGGTCTACCATCAGGGAATGATTGCTTTCTAACGAAACCTACTTCATTCTTTCCGCAATGATCAAATATATTTATGAAATTCTATCGAGCTTTCTAGAGTTTACTGTTGAAAAGAAAAAAAGATTTTCATAACCTCGATTGCTGATTGGTTGAAATTTATGTTGGTATTACTACTTCTTGTGACAATTGACATGTTTCGTTGGCAAATGTCAAGAAGAAAAAAGTAATCTGTTAGGTTATGGGCAAAGTTTTGGTTATGTGCACAATCTTTGCTTGAACGCATTCTTGTTTTCTTGTATTTTGTAAGCTATACAGCAGACAATATTAATATTATATATATCAGTAAAAATGACATTTGCCAATGAAATATGTCGATTGTCACAAGAAGTAGTGATACCAACATAAATTTCAACCAATCAGCAATCGAGGTTATGAAAATCTTTTTTTCTTTTTAACAGTAAACTCTAGAAAGCTCGATAGAATTTCATAAATATATTTGATCATTGCGGAAAGAATGAAGTAGGTTTCGTTAGAAAGCAATCGTTCCCTGATGGTAGACCTTTTTCTAGGTTGGCAAACATGTAGGGAAGTCCTCCATTCCGAATTGCTTTGAATTCACATTAAAATAAAGAACTGAGAGGAATGAACCAATGCAGCATTTTGTTTATTTGCGATCTGTTCCATGATGTTTTATCACAAATAATCCAGAACTAACCTGGAGTTGATAGCCATAGTGTTGCGTTCCACAAGATTACTATCAGAATAAGTATTATTCGATTTCCTGGGGTATATTATTGAATCAAGCATGCTATTGGAAAATATTAATAAATATCAAGAAAGTGAAATGAATTCGATTTTGTCCCCTCGAAAACGATTACACTCTGCAGATCTTAAACTTGAAATGAATTTAAAATCCCGACGATATTTTTGGAAATGCACCTTCAATATGCATCTTAAAAATAGATAAATAAAAGTATTCTTCATATTTACTCGTATAATGCGTCGTTTTCGAGTAATTTGAGGTTCAAAAATTAAAAAAATATTTGTGATATTCGAAAAATTGGGTACTTTGGCTAAATACAACTCTGTTTAAAAGATCCACGAATGTTTAGTGTCAAAGATTTAGCTTGTTATTCTGAAGGGCATTTTGTTTCTCCAGGGGTGGCATAGATCATTATGAAAACTGGCTATATCTTTTTATCTGGACCGAATCGGAAAAAATGGTATAGGAAAGTCTTTCTATTGACCTCAAAAATCTACTGTTAAAATATTTCTGCGAGTCAATGATTCACCCTGATGATGGTTTGACAACCGAAATCGATCGCCAAAGAGTATAACTTTGAAAGAAGTGTGTTTTTTGTTTTGTTATCTCTGTTCACCCTGTATAGTCCATTCAAGAATGATTGACATCTCGAGTGGCTATGCAAAGTCGAATTTGCTGGTAATAGCCCATAAGTTGAGATTTTGTGTTGCGGAATTCAGGTTGGTATTGAGAATAAACAGTGATCTATAGGCCCTGTTATAGGTATGCAGTAACCGAAGATAATTCGAATTTTGTATTGCTCAATTCTCGAACAAATTGGAATTATAATTGTATCAATTTTGAATGCTGATCAATATGCTCCGAACTTGAATATTTCTTCTTATACATTCCAGTTCTATGATTGAAACTACGTCTGGACTTTCAAAGCCTACTGGGATAATCATTCTTGAATGGACTATACATAGTTATCACCAAAATGTGGTTGCCCAATTAACTAGAACTACCAGTTAACCACTCACATAATCACATTCTCTAGTTTCCGAATGATTTTATTGAAGATTGTCTTTCCATGAAAACGTTTTCATCATAACGTGATCCTTCGAACATTTTCTGCGGCCTTGCCTCCAATATTCGATACGAATATTGAACGAAGTAGATTTAGGCGATTTCTAAAAATTTTGCTCAGCTAAGCCTGAAAGGTTGGGGCAAACGGTCATTAGTGGTGTGGAACACTGAGAACTGAGATATGGTAGATCACTCGAAGTTACTTTGAGAAGACACAATAACAGCCCTCCGCTATTTCAATGATATCTTTTACAGAAAATAAATCAAAACAGGGTTTTTTCTGAAAATGGTGCATCCTACTGATGCGTATACGTTTTTGCTCGCTTGTTCCTAGGAAAGCGTTATCATTTTGCCCAAATGTTTGTAATTTTGAGTCAAAAATGATTCTGAACGATTGGGTTGAACTCGTTGGTCCGTAAACACTGTAACTTTCGAAAGAAAAGAGCTAAAAGCTTAAAATTTTCAGGGTAGTTTTAGGGGACGCATTCGCAGATTGAGTTCGTAAATAAGGAGAATAAGGTTTCGGAGTTAGAGGTGTCTGAAATATTTTTCCTCAATATTTAAAAAATTAACAATCCATTTGAATTGAAACCCAATAACAAGTTGTTAAAGTACCTACCGATACGAAGGCCTGTGACATAATTCGTGAGGACCGTATCGGTAAGAAAAACTCAAAAAAATTGTATCTCAGGAACTGGCTCTCAAAATTTGCACTTGTCTTCAAAACGTTATTTTGGAGCCATGCACCAGATTTCAACTCTATCGGATCTGTCATGAACACCTGCATATTGGTAAATAATAAAATTTTGAGTAGAATTGCTGCCTTAAATGCGAATCGTTTCGATGTTTTTCCGAAGGACTCTTAATTTTTTCAGAGTTTAACCACTTTAATTTTGCCATTCAGTTGGGTCTTCCTCATTCTCATGTAACTTTCAACTATACCAGGAAAATGATAAGCCAGGAAATGAAATTCCGACTTGTTGTAAAGTGAGTAAAATTTTAATAACTCTTATGATTTCCTTGTACTTTGCGATATCATTACAGAATAGGCACTTTCGGAGGTATGGTTGAATATGGCGCAGAAAAAAAAGTTTCAAAACACAGCAACCTATCGTTTGCTGTAGTAGTTGGTGTTCCTACTGGTGTTAAACTCAAAATAAGATTAACAAGAGCTAATCAAGTGTACAGTTTTCCAATTCATTTATGTGAGGAAATTCTTCCATCACCAATTTTTTATGCTACTGTCGTACCTGTTGTACTGTACACTATAGTGAAGAAAGGAGTTGTGGAACCATTCCTAAAAGAACAGAAGGCTTCGAAAGCTGAAAAACAAAGACAAAATAACTTAAATAACCTACTGGAACGAAGGAAGGAAGCACAAGCTGCTCAAGAATTAATGATGGCTTCTTATAACAGGATTAAAGCTGAGGAGGAAAATAAAAACGGACTTATTATATTGCAGGCTGTTTACGGAAAATTAATTACAGGTATGTTTGACCAATTGCTTGGACGTTTCACCAATTGCTTGCACTTGAATGTGATAAAACCGTCATGATACTTCTTCAACCTTAATTACTTTCTAGCGTGAACTAAGACGATGATTTTACCCTCCACTGAAAGTTGAAGCTTTTACTTGTAGCATAATCATATTGCCTATAAAATTTCCAAGATCTTATTTTTTTATTGCATGTTGGAAAATATTCATATTAATACGAGTACTAACTAATCGAGATGAAGGGATCTTATAAGATAGTGAAATAACCTTTTTTTCCCCTGTGACTGGGCACGTCATTTTTTGGGGAAAAACCTCACTACCAATTTCATTATAAAATGTGAAAGTTTTTTTTCTTGAGGGCGATCCTGAACTCCTGAATCCTATGTTCAGACAGATGTTGTGTATGCAGATTTCAAAAAAGCCTTTGACAAGCTGTGCGATGCTGTTATGACGACGCGGCTTACTGAGGTCGGAATTAGTGGAAGTTTGGGGTCGTGGTTGATTTCATATCTTGTGGGTAGAAGTCAGTATGTGTCGGTCGACGGTTATAAATCAAAGAAGTTTTTCAGTACTTGAATTCCACGGGGTTCCCATCTTGGTCCACTGCTTTTCCTTATACGGGGTGGGCTTTTTCAAACGAAACAGACGAGATAACGGGCGGAATAAATTTATTTCGAAAAAATGCTCGGACACGTCGATTTTCAAATTCACAACTATATCGCTTCAACCCTTAGTGTTAGAACAACAACCCCTAAATTTTCAATGAGGAAGATGGGGTAAATTTAACCTCATTTAGAAGGTCTACTCATCCTGAGTTCAGCATATTGGCTTTTTCTTCATTTGATTCATTGATTCTTGAAATATTGACATTTTAGTTTGAAACAACTATGGTATTGTCGTCAAGCAAGCTGTCTGAATCAACCGAATTTATTCATTTATTTCGTAGATTTGATGAAACTCCATAACTGTCATATACCAAACATACAAATAATGTTAATTTCTCTCATCAACAATGGAAAATAAAGAAATAATTTCATTTTTTTCTGCCAAAGAATAAACCATTTTCACCTTAATTGTTGAAGAAAGAAAGAACCAATAATAATTATTTCGTTGTCTAATGTTGACAATTAACGGTTACTATCGTAACCACAGAATGAATTAGTCAAATAATTGATGATTTCACATAGCATAGTTAGCGGAACGACTGGTACTGTACGAAATTCAAAATTGAATATCTCAAAAACGAATGAATTAAATGACAACAAAATTATAATATATTAATGGAAACAACAATTCCGAAGGAATTGTCGTTCCCATAGGTACCTTTACACTAACGCTTTTTCGCGCGCGATCGAATCGCGAGTACCAGTCACTCGTGTTTTCGCGCGATATGGAGTGGCGCGTGTTAACTATTTTGTGTCTTGAGGTCGCAACGGCTTTTTCTGGCGTGTGCTTTGAAGCGTCCAATTCGAAATCTCTCATTATAAGCGAGCGGTTGGTGTGACTCGTGGCATGTTGAATTTTTCAACGGTTTTAGCGGCACTCCATAGCTTGAAATGGACAAATCAAATAAAAAATGCAAACTGAAAGTGGATTTGTGCTTGGCAATGTATCTGAATATTCCAAAGAAGAGAAACAGAAGATGTTGAGTAAAAGAATGTATGAAAAATCGTACATATGGACATATGCCTCTCTTGAATGAGTTGCGTGAAAATTTTCCTATGGGCTTCAGGAACTATTTGAGAATGGATGCCGATTCCATAAAATCCCTGCTCCGGAAGCTTGAATTTCCCATGTTCCTTATAAATTGAAAACTTGCATGAATAATCATTAATTAATGCAATTAATACATGTACGAATTTTGAACGTATATACTTCTTCAATTAGAAACCCGCGCGAATACACAAACGCCCCGAATCCAAAAAAACTCGGGCTAGTCGCTCGCGAGTTTTTACACGTCCAAAAATCGGGAGAATGATTTGCCCTTACACTAGCATTCTTTCCCAAACGATTGGCACGGGGCGTTCTAGTCGCGCAGGAAAGAGCGTTAGTGTAAAGGTGCCTAATAGTGTGAGTTAGTCATGAACTATCATAGGAAATCCCAGAGAATTCGAAAAATTCAAGTGCAACTGTAGACCGGTTTTGGGATCACTTTCCCTCGTCAGTACAGTATAGCACTGAATCTCTCGAGTGGAGGATGGTGGTCTTATGCGATCTTGGGACGTCGCTTTGAGATTTCTCATCACGATACGCCACCTATCACGCAAAGACTGAACCAAACCTCACTTTCTCTGCAGACTCCTCACACTATTGGAACGACAATTCCTTCGGAATTGTTGTTTCCATTAATATATCATTCTTCCGATGCGCCCGGTTAGGCGGAGTACTGTACACTATACAGTACTCTTTCTTTTTGTATTATATTCTCCGTACCAGAGTACGGCATAGTGAGCGAACCCCCTCAATTCGCCCGTGGTCCTTGAGGAATGTTTGCACATTCGATGACTGCGGGAAGTAGTTGAACTTGGGAGCCATGAACTGTTGTAGGAGTCTGCAGAGAAAGTGAGGTTTGGTTCAGTCTTTGCGTGATAGTTGGCGTATCGTGATGAGAATATCTCAAAGCGACGTCCCAAGATCGCATAAGACCACCATCCTCCACTCGAGAGATTCAGTGCTATACTGTACTGACGAGGGAAAATGATCCCGAAACCGGTCTACAGTTGCACTTGAATTTTTCGAATTCTCTGGGATTTCCTATGATAGTTCATGACTAACTCACACTATTGGAATGACAATTCCTTCGGAATTGTTGTTTAAATTAATATATCATTCTTCCGATGCGCCCGGTTAGGCGCTTGGAGTACTGTACACTATACAGTACTCTTTCTTTTTGTAAAAAAATTATACGCTGAATTCAGCATAAAAAGACCTTTCAAATGAGGTATCACTCACCCTATCTTTTCTATTCAAAATTTAGGGGTTGGTGTTCTAACACTAAGGGTTGAAGCGATATAGTTGTGAATTTGACCTTAAAAGTGGTCCCCCTCGAAACAAAAGTCGACGTGTCCGAGGATTTTTTCGAAATAAATTTATTCCGCCCGTTATCTCGTCTGTTTCGTTTTAAAAAGCCCAGCCTGTATGCATAAACAACATTGGAAGGTGTTTTTGGTACTGCATGTTCCTATTTTTTTGCTGCTTTCCAGTCGGGTGCACGAAAGCCCGGAGCTTGACGCACTGGAGCTTCACGCTCTCGCTGCTGTCAAATTAATCTAACCAAACCTGAGTAAATATGACAAGTCCCACGTTTCACAGCTGTCACTGCGTGAAGCTCCAGAAATTCGGGTGGTGAATCAGGGGTGAGGGGTATGAAAACGGGACGTGATGCTCCGAGTACAAATTGTTCATGAGGATTAGTTTTCTGCTGTACTTTGTTGACCTCCAAAGTGATTCGAACGTATAAGGCCATTATTGTGAGAGTAATTTTTTGTTTTCGAATCTTGATAAATGTATAGATTCTTTCACTAGGAACATCACCGACATTCACCGACCTACTACAGACGGGAAATCTATCCATGGTATTTAAAAGATCCAAAATAATAGGTTTGTTCGTAGTGGCAATTCCCAACTAATCCACAACTGGCGTTCCCCCACCACTGAGAATCCGAGATCGGTCCTGGATTCGGGCGCTCTACGAACTGGAAAAAATGGAAACAAAGCGGCAATAAAGATGCGACTTACCTCTATGGAGTGCTGTGAAGAGTTGAGCTGGCCAGCGTTGAGTAGCGAAATCCAATTGCTCCACACTTGAATTTGTTTCATTAGCGAGAAATTCAGATCAGTTTAACTTTAAGAGAACAGCGGAATAAATCGAACACACTTTCTTGGCTAAGTCAGCGGCGATACTGGTACATATGTCCACAATTCCATCTCAAGACATTGTCGCACCTTTATCTCATAAGATGCGCGAAAATAACAATAAAAAAAAACCCATTTAATAATTTATAATTTCCAATTACCCTAAGAAAAAAACAAACATCGGTAATATTGCCAAAAGGAAAAATGCACATAGATGCACAAACTCAAAAATATTAATTTTATATTAAATTTACAAAAATTAAAGGAGCATAAAACTTGTTCATTCCGGCCCACCAAAATGAGAATCATTTTCAAGTGGAAGAGGATATAGTTTCACTAACGGGCGTTTGAAATCGCCATGTATAGTTCTCACTGTTACAACGCGAACTTGTCCATCAGGACCTTTAAACACTTCAATGATACGTCCTAGGCGCCATTCTAGTGGAGGGCAAGTATCATCTTGAATTAATACTAAAGTGCCTATGGAGGGTTCCATCCCGGATTTCAACCACTTTTGTCTGACCTGAAGGGTACGGAGATATTCTTGCGTCCAGCGACGCCAAAAATCGCGCTGCAATCGTTGAACAAGGTTCCAACGGTTTAACCTATTTAACGGCTTGTCTGAAAAATCTTCGTCAGGTAGCGATACTAGCGGTCCTTGAGTCAAAAAGTGACCAGGAGTAAGAGCTTGCATATCACTTGGATCGGCTGAAAGAGGAGTTAGAGGGCGCGAGTTTAAAACTGCTTCAATCTGGCATAGAACTGTGTTTAATTCTTCGTATGTTAATATTTGTGAGCCAATAGTGCGAATCAAATGATGCTTCACAGATTTTATACTTGACTCCCATATACCGCCAAAGTGGGGTGCCGAAGGTGGAATGAAACTCCAAGAGATAGCCTCTTGATGACAGGCTCTTTTTGCGATTTTCAGTAGTTCCTTACTGGATTTAACGAAATTAGTACCGTTGTCAGAGAAAAGTTGCTTTACGTAACCGCGGCGAGCTACAAATCTACGAAGGGCGGCCAGAAAAGCCTCAGCTGTTAAATCAGAGACCAGTTCTAGGTGTATAGCTTTTGTGACTAAGCAAACAAATAAACATATATAACCTTTTTGTGATTTTACTCCTCTATGTTTACTTAACGTTAAGGATATAGCTCCACTAAAATCCACTCCACTAACCGCGAATGGTTTTTGCGGAATAACACGACAAGAAGGAAGTGTACCCATAAGAGGCTCATAACTGCGTGGCTTGACTTTGAAACACCTGATACATCGTGACACTATATTTTTAATGAGTTTTTTACCTGATACTATCCAGAATACGTCTGATATCAAATATTGAAGAGTCTGGACTCCTACGTGTAGATACTTTTTATGCAGGTATTCAACATAGCGGACAGCGAGTAAACTATCACGAGACATCAGAATTGGATGCTTCTTATTGTAGGAAATAGATGCATACTGAATTCTACCTCCAACCCTCAGAAGTCCATCATTATCAAGAAAAACATTTAATTTCCGAATAGGTTTAGGGAATTTCTTATTTGCGCTTATGTTAGAAATAATGTCTGAAAAGTATTTATATTGTTCATGTTTCGCCAAACATTTCAAAGCATCAAAAAGATCTTGAGAATCAATATTAGATACTTTTCGATCCAGTTTAGGCAATTTACAATTTTTTAAAAAGCGTAGTACGGAAGCCAAAATATATTGAATTTCATAAAAATCTGATTTATTTTCAAGTAAATTATCCAAGAAGTTTGTGGATATTTCAGTAGCGATCAAAGCTACTTGCTTTCTTTTTTCATTGTCTGAATGTTCCGAAACATCTAAATTTTTATTAGACATCGTTGGCCACTTATCACATGACTTCATCAGAAATGGAGGTCCGGCCCACCATAGCGAATGGTTAAGAAGTTCACTGGGTGAACACCCCCGACTAGCGACGTCAGCTGGGTTCAAGAACGAAGGAACGTAATGCCAGTGCTCTGCGTTAATATTTTCCTGAATGAGAACAATTCTATTAGCTACAAATGTTTTCCACTTACTTGGATGAGATTTGATCCAATGCAAGACAATATAAGCGTCAGAAAATGCATATATATTATTTATGTGGATTTTTTTCTTTAAGCATTCATAAGTATATTTCAGAAGTTTTGCTAATAAAGCAGCGGCAAGGAGTTCAATTCTAGGAATAGTTAAAACTTTTTTAAGAGGAGCTATGCGGCTTTTTGCCATTACGAACGATATATAACATTGACTACCCTTTATAACGCGAAGATAAATAATACTGGCGTAGCCTTTCTCGCTACCATCGCAGAAACCACACAAATCAATAGAATCCGCATTAGTTAAATCGATATGCCGCGATAATTTGAAATTATCTAAACATTGAAATTCTGTACGGTAGAGATCCCACTGCCTTATAATGTCAGGAGTAGGACTTTGGTCCCATTCTAGACCCAATATCCAAATTTGTTGTATCAAATACTTCAGTGTGAAAGTTATAGGCGTGAGGTAACCGTGAGGATCATAGCAACGAGCTAAGAGCGATAATAGATTTCTTTTGCTACAATTCTCTTTAACAGTAACAATTTTAAATCTGAGTTCGTCACTTGAAGGATTCCAACAGAGACCGAGAACTTTAGTGACGTCATCAGAATCAAGATCTAAAATGTGAGGATTAATAAGTGAAGGATCTAAATGAGATAAAACTTCTGGTGCATTACTACCCCATTTATGAAGCTTAAAACCAGCTTGGCTCAAAAGAAGAGTGAGCTGCTTCTGTAACTCAATTGCTTTGTCTGTTGACTCACATGATGTTGTGATATCATCGATATAGGTTTCGTTAAGAATTACCTCAGCGGCCAGAGGAAAGTTAGAAATTTCTGATTCAGCTAAATGTTGAAGCGTACGTAGTGCAAGAAATGGGGAACAGTTTAAACCATAAGTAACGGTGAGCAACTTATACACCGATATTTTTTCGGACGGATTGAAACGCCAAAATATTTTTTGATATTTTTGATGTTCCGGTGCAACCATAATACCACGATACATTTTTTGTATATCACATGTAAGAGCTACAGGATGAATACGAAAGAAAAGTAAAATTTCGACAATATCTTTCTGTAATTTACGTCCCGGCAATAAAGTATCATTGAGAGACAAATGAGTTGTGGGATCAGGTACACTTGCGTTGAAAACTACACGTAATTTTGTGGTTACAGCTTCTTGTTTCACCACGGCGAAATGTGGAATGAAATAATCATCGAGATCATGCTCATCTGCAATGACAGGTTCCATATGACCTAAATCTAAATATTCTTGCATAAATTTGGAATATTCTGAATACATTTCAGGATCTTTTAAGAGACGTTTTTCCAATGACAAGAATCTACCGAGAGCCACCTGCTCCATATCAGGAAAGAGGGGTGATTTCTGAAAATTATCTCTAAATGGCAAAGAAACAGTGTAAACACCGTTTTCATGTCTAGATACGGTCTTAATGTAATATTTTTCACAAATTTCATCTTCTGGACTCATCAACATTGTTTGCGGCGCTGAATCTACATCCCAGAATTGTGAAATCAAATTTGTGAGCAACTGGTTGTCAGTATGACAGAAAAACGAATTCACGGCGTTATATGACTTTAGAGGAGTTTGCAAAGGCATAGGACCCATTAACACATAACCGAAAATCGTGTTCATGGCGATAGGATGACTCGAATCGGTACTGATTATCTTTTCACCTTTTATGATTTGCGGAAACAAATCCATGCCGATGAGCAAATGTATTTGCGAGGGTTTGAAAAAAGTTGGATCAGCTAATTGTAAGTCATTTATGAAATGCCAATTTTCAATATTAATTTTTTCTGCTGGTAAATCAGGACATACTCTTTGCAGAATTGTAGCTTGAGTAGTAACAAAAATATCAGGCTGATAAATGTTTCGAATTTTGATAAAAATAGATCCCAGATTGGATGACAAATTTTTTCCACCTACACCCTGTATATTGACTTGATTAGATCGTTTTGGAAAACCTAAACGTTGAGCTAGTTTTTGACTACAGAAAGTAGTTTGAGAACCACAATCTAAAACTGCTTTAACTGATTGATAATTACCGCGAACATCCTGAATATTCACCAGTATTGTGGATAATAAGACTTGTGATTGAGCTGACGTGAATCCACATTGAGTGAAGCTTTGTGCAGGCGATTGAGAAGTATTCGAGGTATTGATTTTCGAAACTCCACATTCAGAGGAAGTTGACGAAGACTGACTTTGAGTAACTTGATGATTTTGAGTAGGAACACTATTGTGGGCATTTTGGCGTTCAAAGTGGAGTAATGTATGGTGGCGTTTATTTCCAGGACAATGACGACAAAAGTTTGAACTTTGACAATTTTTTGTATCATGTTTATTACTGAGGCAATTAAGACAAAGTTTTTGATTTTTGGATATCTCATATCGTTCATGAGCAGTCTTATTTTTGAAAGCGGCACATGTGTAGATTGAATGAAAGCCTTTGCAATAGACACATTTTTCTGTTTCGCGTATACCAGTTTGGGGCGACTGAGCTCTAAGAAAGGTTTTTGTGTTCGTAGAATGAAAGGTTTTGGGCGAACTAACTTTTGAGCTGCCAAGTTTGTTTCGTGAATGAAGTGAATAGAGTGAATGACACTGAGTCTCCAGAAAATCATATATTTTTTGATAAGTTGGCATTACATTAGCTGTTTGGTTAGCGAGTTCAAAGCGAGATAATAAAACATCAGGCAATTTATCTAGAAGAATATTAGCCAGCGGAAAACACCAATGTTTAATGTTGTAATCAAGTCGTTTAAGAGCTTCTAAGTTTTCAGAAAAAATATCTAACAGTGTACGTAATGATTCTGGATCATCATTTTTTAGCGGCGGAAAACTGATAATGCTGCGCCAATAAGTTTGTGCAGTTAAGCGGGGATTGTTATAACGTTTATGAAGAATATCATAAGCAATTTGATAATTTGAGTCAGTAATCGGTAAATGTTTCACAACATTTAGGGGCGATCCTTTGAGATAGGAAAGAAGTAAATTAAATTTAGCGTGCGTGGGAATAGCGGGGTTGTTATGAACCGAACTGTTATACATATCTATGAAAGTGGAGAATTTCGTAATGTCTCCATCAAATTCTACTAAGCGTAACTTAGGCATTATAGAGGCCATGAAGCGATCTGAATCTGCGGAAGGGGAAGTGTGAGACAAATTTCGCTGAGGTTCCTCCTTAAATTCAAATAGTCTCGTATTTATTTCTTGAATCTCGTAATAAAGATCTTCGAAGGCTTGAAAAGCTTTAACCTCTTCGTCTAATTTTTCTGCGCTTTGCGCCTGCAACTCGATAATTTGACTTTGATACATCACGTAGGTTTCTTTTATGTCAGAAATATCCAAAATTCTAGCCTGAAATATCGACCTTTTTGTTTCATCCTCTTCACACAATTTAGCCAATCGATGAAGACCGATCATACGATTAAGCTGAAGACTGCGAAGCGCTTCTATCTTTTTAAGTGCTGTAGCCATTTTGATTTCATTCAAGAAATCAAAACCTCAAACAAAGGGATGTTTCGATATCCACGATCTGCGAATTCTGACGTATCAGTAATAAACAAAACCATGAAACAGGTTAGTTGCAGAAATGTATTTGACGCAGCAATAGAAACACGCAGGTACAGTAACTCGAAATGCGTGATGCTTGATTTAAATTTTGGCCGAACGGAACGAACAAGTTTTGATAAGGAACATATGTGGAATATGGCTCCTGAAGAATGAGTCCTTAATCTAATTGAATTTTGTATTAAGGAATTGAAATTAAATTCGAGATTAAATTCTACTTTTCTGATGGTAAAAGTATTAATTTTGCCTTTTGGCTAATCCGGCTCGAATCGGGACCAATGTATAAAAATATTCAGTGGTCTGATTTCGAACTCAAAAATAAAATGCGAATTCTGAAGGACCACTCGATTGCTCGAGAAGAGTTAGCGAACTGTAATGTTTTTGAATAAATTGTAGGGCAACTGGAAATTGCTTGGGTGGAAAAAATGTGAAACAAAGCGGCAATAAAGATGCGACTTACCTCTATGGAGTGCTGTGAAGAGTTGAGCTGGCCAGCGTTGAGTAGCGAAATCCAATTGCTCCACACTTGAATTTGTTTCATTAGCGAGAAATTCAGATCAGTTTAACTTTAAGAGAACAGCGGAATAAATCGAACACACTTTCTTGGCTAAGTCAGCGGCGATACTGGTACATATGTCCACAATTCCATCTCAAGACATTGTCGCACCTTTATCTCATAAGATGCGCGAAAATAACAATAAAAAAAAACCCATTTAATAATTTATAATTTCCAATTACCCTAAGAAAAAAACAAACATCGGTAATATTGCCAAAAGGAAAAATGCACATAGATGCACAAATTCAAAAATATTAATTTTATATTAAATTTACAAAAATTAAAGGAGCATAAAACTTGTTCAACTTTAATACATACAAAAACCCAAAGTACCTAGGTGTGTTTAAGGAGCGCTTATTACAAACAGTAGAGAAACTGAAAACAAGAAATAATATAATACAAAAATTGTGCGGAACATTCTAGTGTGCTTCAGCATGCAGCATGGTAGATGCGCTTACACTTTACAAAAATGGGGCAAGAGTCCAAGCCCCTCCTTCGAGTGCGGTGAAAACCAAACTGTCGAACACATTGTAGAAGAATAATCAATTTTAAAATAAAATAAAATGAAAAGATAAGGCGGGAAATGCTCCTAATGGCGTTTTTGACTCTCTGCTCCAAATCAGCCCTATATAAGACTGATATCTTGAGAATTTTATTTTTAGCATATCCCCATAGGAAAAAATCCAACGGACTGAGGTCTGGTGATCTTGCTGGCCAAGCAATAGGATCATGCGTTCCCATAGATGATTTTTTTGATCATTATAACACTTTCAAAAATTTGAACGATTGAATTCTATTCCTGTGTTTATGCCTTTCGAATTAATGTAAAAAAAATGGTCATTTTCACATCAGCAGACAAAATTGATTTTTCTGAGTACGGCACTGGAAATAGGTATACCTACATAATCCAACAAATGCTAAAAAGCGTTACAAATTCTGAAAAAATCATTCAAATCAATGTTTAGGTTGTCTGCATCGCACTTTCCGATTTCCCATAAGAATAACACAAGGAAAAATAATTTCTTCTGATTTTTATAACTAATGAACGATAAATTTCATTGCAATATCCTCTCTATATTTTTTAGGGAATTTATGGCTAAACAAAAAGGCAGATGTCATTTGCGATAAATGAACTCGAAAGTTATTTAAGAGCAAAGTTCAATTTACCCCAAATTTAGCCGTTTTCTTTATAATACTCCCAAATTCATAAGATTACAGGTTTTAAAACAAACTCAAAGTTTATTTCCAAATTCTCAGAGTTAAAAAAAAATGATTCCAATTGAACAATTGATGCTAATATTCTCAAAAACAAGAATTTTCCAATTTGGACTGTCATTGATAAAATTCGTTTCAATTAATGGTTAACAGTCTAATTCATATTTTGTCGAATGTTTTGGTCTCTTTTTTTCAAAAAAACATAATATTTTGGAAAATCATTAAGAAAAACGGCTTAATTGAGGGTAAATTAAACTTCGACCTTGAATAACTTTCGAGTTCATTTATCGAAAAATGACATCAGACCTTTTTTGTAGAGCGTTAAATTGTCTACAAAATATAGAAAGGATATTGCAATGCAATTGATAGTTAATAAAAGTTATGAAAATGTCATTCTAATGGAAAATCGAGAAGTGCGTTGCGGACAACCTAAATATTAATATTAAGTTTATGAAGAAATGAAGAATCCTCCCAGAATAAATTTCAATCGATATTAATATTAAGGGCTCATATTTTCAAAGGCATATTTCGGCATTCAAACGAAACTTTTGAACGTGGTTCCGAGAAAGAATAATTTTTTTGTTTTTTTTTAACGCCCTAGTGGCCATATATACAAGGTCTTATTCTATTTTGGTACCGAAAGTAATGAATGGTTGAAATTTGATGAAGACAGTTCACACTGTCTGGAGAAGTTCAAGCTATACAATATTAAATATTGAGCAATTCAGACATTTCGTTCATGCACATTCATCGTGAGCTTTTTTTTTTTGACATATGTAAATTTATATCATTCGTGAGTATTTTGGAGAGTTGTCTGTGGTATTAACTTTTAATTTTCTCCATCAGGCGATGTGAGTAGTAGGTAGAAAGTTTCTTCCTACTTTTCAATTGAATTATTGTCCCTTTTCCGGCTAAAATTGCTCTTATATCTCCTCAGACGTTACGCATACAGGGTTTGTTTCTGCTTTGCTGTGTCGAGACAGTGGTGAGCTGTAGTATTATTCATCTCTTGTTCTGTGCGTGTCCTTTTCCTATTCAGGATTTCTTCAGTTGGGCGTGGCATATGTAATTTATATATAATTGGATGATCAGTGTCTCTTCGGTCAATTTTTACCCCTAAGGTTTCTGCTGTTGTTAGTGCTGCATAGTAAAAAACTAGATTTAGATATTCCAATGAATTTTCGTACTGTAAAGGTTAAAACATCCTTATTCAAGATGTCAATCACGACTGATAGTTCCTTGGATGTTAGAGTCGGAGAATTGCTATTCGAGGAAGAGAAATTGTTTCTTCATACTCGGCAATATATCTTCTCAAGTCAAAATCAATTTGTCGTCAGAGCTCTTTCCTGCCGTCATTGTTTTCAGGCTCACCGAAGTCCCGCATGTTTTTGTCTAGCGCCGGCTCCAGACATGCCCTGACGACCCCCATGTAACGACTTCATTCCGAAGCTTCTCACCATTTTCATGGGTTTGTGCTCCCCTTTCTCCGTTAAGGTGAGGGGTAGAGAAATGTGAGCAGAAAGATCACCCTAATATAGGATATGCGAGAGATTGGGGAACGGCACTGCGGACAGCAGTCGTGGCTGAATGCCTCTTATTATTATTTACTAGCTGACCCGGCAAACCTAGTTTTGCCATTTAAATTATTTCTAGGGTAGATAATAATTACTAACTCATCGTGATTGCTCGATTGGTCGTAAGAAAAAGGAATGCCTTTTTTTCTGTTCTGTACAATTTTTTTTGGAAATATTTTGTTATATAAACCTTGCCCTAACAATAATAAACACAACAAAAAAAGAATTGTCCAATTTGGTGCGATCGTTTGAACAATAAAGCATTTTGAAGTAAACCATAGATCCTCTTTTATTAATATAGAGATAATATGTACTTTCATTTTTACAGATAGAAATGCTAGAACAAATGAAATGAACACTCAGATACTTGACGTCACCATACCAGTACAATGTTTAGTGAAAGATAGCAAAATTGTATTGCATGAGAATACAAAGGTACAGAAATATCTTCCTAGAAATCCAGTTACATAGTTTGCGAATGAATTAGCATAACCTCATATCAATTTATTTTTAGAGTCAGCTACCAGGTTTTTTTGACCCAGCTGTTGGAGAAGATAAGTTATTGCATATTATATACTCTTATAAGCAATTACAGCACGAGGTCACCGTCCAGGATAATGAAAGCTTAAGGTTACCTAAAACTGGTGAGTTTTAACTGAACAATATTTGATCAGCAAGAGGTCTGCCACTCGTAAGTCACATAATTTTGTTATGTTGAAATAAAACTATGTACTAGTTCTAGACGAATAAGTCGGTAATATATTTTGATAATATATTAAACTTCCTCTGGTGCTAGTAGTTGATTTTGCCTTACGAAATAATATTAATCATAAAACTATAACTTCCACAAAATACTTGAATATTTTTACATTTGTTTCGCTAATACTGTAGCATCGTCGCGTTATTAGAAAAAATAATATTCCTTCAACAATCTAACATACTTATAGATAGGAGAGGAAGTGAAGAGTAAGGTAAAAGGCGAAAGTAGAGTAGGACTCTGGAATTTCCAAAATTATGAAATGATATGAAATTGAAGAACTTTCGAATTCATTATCGGTGATCGCTACGGTTACTAAAAAGTGTCACATCAGGGTCTTCCTAGTTCAGTGGCGGCCCGTCAGGGACGGCAGGGTCGGCAGTGCCGACCCAAAATTTCGCGAGCAGCAAAAATGTGAATTCTCACTTGTGTAAAATAATAATGTATTAGAAATTCTCCAAACATTACATAGCTCTCAATAAATTTTATGAAAATACTAGCTGACCCGGAAAACGTTGTTTTGCCATATAAATAATTTCCATGTTGTATCATAAAAAAATAGAAATTAAAAATTTTGTCTAAAAAATAAAAAAAAAATTTAGGGGTTGACTACCCCTAACATTTAGGGGGATGAAAAATAGATGTTGGCCGATTCTCATAGATACCGGATAAGCACAAAAAATTTCATCAAAATCGGTCAAGCCGTTTCGGAGGAGTACGGTAACGAAAACTATGACACGAGAATTTTATATATTAGATTAGGTATATGATATCTGATATCAATGGAATATGGAACTCTTTGAAATACGCTGTTTCAATTTAAATCCTACTCGGTCCGTAGACAAAATACGCTCATCTCCAATCGAGCTATGAAGACAGCGCCGCAGACGCCTTCTCTAGCGACCGAGTGACCGACCGTTCGTTCTGTTCATTCTAGTACGGCATGCAGGATCTGCATTGTAAACATATCGAAGGAGCGCTAATATCAATGAGTCAAATTGCTTCAAACTTGAATAATTTTTGTTGGAATTTCATTCGGATAACAATTAAAATTAAATAAGCCTCTTATTTAATATTTTCTCCGCCAATATCCGATAATTTCAGTTTCACATAACAAATTACAAGAGATCGCTGTTTTTTAAAACGATTTTTTATCGTATTTGTTAATTTTTATAAACGTGAGTGCTGAATATATACTACTAATGAAATTCCGACAATTTTTTAAGAACTTTTCAAAGAATAAAGACCAAAACTATGATGAAAGTTGATATTGTTGGCTCAATACTTCGCACGGTGTAGGACATGTAGGTCCGGCTGGCACCGACCCTGCCGACCCTAGAACATAGATGTATAATACTAACTTGGTATTATAGGTCCATGCCCTAGAATGCCTCTCTTCGGTGACTCGAAGAATGATCGTTCGGGATATCTCGATTCTATCGTTTGCGCTCGAGTTGATGTTAATTTCTCGCAATTCTCAATTTCGTTAGAATGCACTTTTGTTTGTTTTTCCAATTTTATTTTATGGATAAGCATTTTTAGAGTATTTTTATTTGATATATATATATATACATATTTTCGGTTCTTATTTTCATATTTGTTCCGAAATCATGTTTATTTTTCAAGTGGTATGCAGGGCTAAAATAGTTATTTCTCAATCATTTTTTATTTTCTGGATTATCTTCAGAGATTATTGAAAGAGAAACAAAAATTTTGGCGATAAATATGCTCGAGCCGCCACTGTCCTAGTTATCTTATTATAATTCGTGATAAGCTCTACGTTTTGCAATATTGAAGGAGTTAAATGATGAAGGCAACAAAGGATCTTGTGGAAGTGTTGACAAGTCAGATAATTCCCGAACTTCGTATACCCTGGCTGGTTCGCCAAAATATAATATTGAATAATCGAAAGATCACGCTGCATTCACAATTAATTCGCGGGCCGAAGTGCACTTGGCATGGAAGCTTGGAAGATAGCGTTCTCTGTTACCATTCATAATGAAATTCAAGACTGGCACGGAATTGCACTTCGACCCGCGAATTGATTGTGAATGTAGCTTAAGGCAATTAATTCAGATGCATACCACCCGCCGATATAAATATCATCAAGTGTTACGATCTGAATTGAACTAGACAATTTGCCATCGTCAGGGCCCCCAAATGGAGTAAGTTCCACCGAAATAAAGCAGATGCTGACCATGGTTCCGGTGTCATTTGACCTCGTCAGAGCAAAATAGCTTCTTCTCCGATGGAAAAATCAATTCCAATATAGGTGATTTGAGGAATTGAGACAGTTTCCCTACCTCTACAAAGTCCTGGAATCCCGTTGCAAATTCATTTTTGAGATCAGACAGAAACCTCAAGAACACTGCAATGTCCCCTTCAGAGTTCTTGTTTTTTGTATTCAAGAATTGTTGGGAATATCTTCTTCAAAGATATCCAGCTTGCGACAACAAAGAGAAACACTTTGTATGAGATCACATAATAATTTCCCATTTCCTTGTAACTCTGTGTTTTGCGCATTCAAATATTTGCGAATGTCTTTTAGAGCATATTGCGCTCGTTTGTTATAATGTTCAGGAGCTTTCTTGCTTCCTGTGTATTCAATTCTTGTAAAAAGGAGATCACTTGTTCTTTTATCCACCAAAACCTTTCAATAACCTGACCTGTACTCAGCCTACGAACATTATTGTTGTGTTGCAGTAAGTCAGTATGCGTCGACATACTACTTGAACTGACGGTGCTGAAGAGCAGAACGAGATAGCATAAAATTTATCAATGAGGGCTACCGCGTGTGAATTCGCCGCTAGATGTGCTAGTGTAGCGTGAGGTCCAAATCATAGACTCAACTATATGATTAATATTAAGTTTGTGGTCTTCATATATCTATAATACTTTTATTGATATTACGTGTTTAATGCTATAAAAGAAGTGAAGTCAAATCATTGTCAGAAAGGGACTTACACACATGACGAACAAGATATTGATTAGTAACCAAATATTCATATATTCAATTTCTCCAATATTATGATCTGTGAAATGACAAGTCCCCGTCATCGTAGATAAACAAATCTTGCATTAGTTAGTCTATGTTCAGGACCTCACTCTACAAAGGCGCCAACTGGTGAGCAAAAAAACGGTAGCCCCCATTTGATTAAGCTGTCCATCACTTCTTTCAGTGAAGCACAAAGTTTTCCACAAATGGCTGTTTGGTGAATTATGCACTGATAAGATGTGAGACCTGCGTTCTTATCCCGGATTCGCTTTACCAATCCTTTTTCTTTGCCAATCATCGCTGGGGCACCGTTGTCGATGTCGATTGAAATCGATACCATTTTATCATAACTCAAGTTGGATTCTGTGATGAATTCATCAAATGTTTTGAATAAATCTTTTCCTGGAGTGTAAACTTTCAACGGCAATATTGCCACTAAGTTCAAAATGAAAATAAAAAACTCAACAATATTTGACGGTCCAATATTCAACCTTTCGCGGTCAGCCTGTTGGTCACCCTAGGTTTATTTGGATTGGCCCTTTTGCATATCCATAGGGACATTGAAATTGGGAAGGTGATCAATAGATTTTACAAGGATCGTAGAAGATAAGAGACTCTGATTATTATGTATTGTTTTCACTCTCTATTTTACAGAACTGATTTATCTGCTGTTAGCGTTCATTACAGATATTATGATGTTTTTTATTCAGGCTGGTATTATTATAGACTACCAGTTATATGTTTTTTTTTTTATTTTTCGACTATGTTGTTCTTCTGCTCTTCGTGCAATAAGTATCTTTATATAAAAGGATTTATCAAGAATTATTGATGTTATTTCTAAATCGTCTCGCTCATAAAAATATCAGATCCGTCCCTGTTGTTAACGAAACAACTGTTGCAGAACCTTAATAGTATTCAGTGGAAGTTGTAGTTTTAATATATCTTATCGATTTAAAATAAATTTCTATCAAGTGAAGAGCGACTCGATCGAACATTCAACAAAGATTATAGAGTTAGGAAACGCACTAATATCTCTAGGATATGTATGCATATATAGGATTTACTATATTTTTTATTTGAAATTGATGATTATGGACGACGAATAGACATAGGACATAGATAGGATAGGACACAAAACTTCACGGTGATCTGTTATAAGTCATAGGTATTAAACTGCTCCACAAGAGTTAGGGATATCTGGACTTTGGAATAGGTTCAGGGAGACAGGTTCCGTGTTGGAAAGACCAAGGCTTGGTGGGCGACGAAAAACAACACCTACCTGCTCAAGATTGTTTCATCACCGTTTCGGCGAGAAGAAACTCTACATCTACATCTGTAGAATGCTACGGAATACTCTTCAATGCAGATGGGGTCCAAGTTTCCATCGAAACCATCAAGACGACGTTTGAGAGAGGTGAATCTAGGTTCTAGACGTGCATTAAGAGGAGTTCCGTTAACACGTGACCATAAGCGTCAAAGACTGTAATGGGCAAGGCAACATATCAATTGGAACGATCAATGGCGTAGTGTCCTTTTCACTGATGAATCCAGATATGGACTATTTTCAGATGCTCGAAGAATATGGGTATGGATAATCCCACGCATACCCCGTAATCGTCGCTGTGTCCAAGAAGTCCATCCATTCTGAGGGGGTAGCGTTATGGTATGTTTCAACGGGCGCACAGATCTACACATTTGTCCTGAGAATATGACCGCCTTACACTATAGGGAGCATGTCATTGACAATGTTGTGCCAAATTTTCACGGTGCTATTGGTGAAACTTTTCAATTTCTAGACGATAACGCTAGACCGCACCGTGCAGCCATAGTTGAGAATGCTCGCGAGGAGCTTGGTATTCCACATTTACCAATACCTCCGCACTCACTAGATTTGAATCGCATAGAACATGCATGGGATATGCTCCAAAAAAGATTAGGTAATCATCAACCTACCCCAGAATCCTTAAATGATCTGAGAGAGCTTCTGCCCCGTTTATGGAACCAAATTCCTCAAGAAATGTTCAACAACCTCGTGTGTAGTATACAAAGAAGATATCAAGCTGTTATTGATGCCTGTGGAGGCCATACATTGTATTGATAGTCTTAAAATGCTTGAATTCTCTGGGAATGAAATTTCGTTATTTTACTCGAACTTGAAATAATATGAATTTTCATCACAAAAATCTTATTTTAACTTTATTTTTTGCAATTTAAGTCGATATCCCTAACTCATGTGGAGTAGTTTATTTCTGTACTATTCATTGTTTTGAATTGATAAGATTAGTGGGTTTGTACAATTTATATCAGAAATTAATCTGAACCAATTTTATCAATATACCATTATATTAGTTACAGAATTTTCAGAACCACAATTGAAAAAACCTCACAAGACCTATATGTTAGCCTAGAATGAGTATTTGCAGTTTCTTTATGCTTTTTTATTATTCCTTCATGATATGGTTTCTTTATGGCACAATATACAGTTCATTAATCAACTGAACAATAGATTCAGAGCAGGTTTCACAAAACTTTGACTCGCCGATCAACGATTTGACCTTTTCATTTCTGAATATATCGAAGAAATAGCAATGGAGAATCATGTAATATCATCATATATCATATTTTCCTCTTAATCGGCTCTTCATGCAAGAGATGCTTCCCGCATATAACAATTTTCGTGGATGAAAAATTCTCAATTGATTTGTAGTATTGCACTGCTCACTGCATGTGGTGTAATTTTTGCTCATGTCGTTGTTGTCTTTACGCCCTGATAGTTCTATCCAAAAATCAATTAATTTTCCCTAGTGAAGTAAAAAACCATTTCGGAAAATCCTTTTTATTTGATTCACAGTACTCTGTGGCGGATTATCTCAGAAGCGCGTGCTTAAGAGTGGGCTCCTCGAAAAATATCCCGTTTCGGGCATAATTTCATTACAGATCATAATAATTGCACCCAACCCTTCTGCTTTCTCATCCGTTTTATGCCTCCAGTTACATGAGGTGGCCCTCGGCTCTCTGAAAAATATCTGTTTTCGTTGGAAAAAAATGTGTATCGTAATTTTATTACAAATCTCAAGAATTGCGCCCCACCTAATCGTAACCTAGTCGTTAATTCTGTCAATTGTTTGAAATGATCATAGTAAATTGATAAGCTCACATGGCTTCTGTCTTGCTATGGTGAAAAAACTATTGAATGAAGAAAGAATTAGCTGAGAAGTTCACTAGAAGACTGAGAAGGATAATGAAAACTGGTCTAAACAGCAAGAATCTGATTAATACCTACGCTTGCTGAGCACAGAAGATATTTTGGTAGAACTAGTGGAATATAAGGCGGAATTTATTTACTTTGGAATATTAAAATGAAAGCACTCAGAGTCCTCAATATTTTAATTCTCCATAGCATATTTCATTTGGTATTGTATCCTATATTGGTGTGTTAGTTTTAATTATCCCGCCATAAACTTTCTGTTATCGAAGAAAATTACTTTTTTGCCATCAAAAGGCTCATGATCTCGTCATAGTGTTAAAAAATTTGCGTTTTGTATCTTAAAAATCATCATCAATATAATAACGTTGATAAAAATGATCACTGAATCGTATCAAATTTTTTGCCATGTTGAAGTGTCGGGGGAGGGTATGGGAAATTTGAAATGGCGAGCGCCGAAGGCGCGACGCGTGGACATGCTGGCTGTAAATATCTAGAGGAAGAATCAAGCTTTCCAAAAATGCCAAGATCGTATTTTTACCCCGTCTAAAAGTGTCCGAAAATTTCGTGAGAAAATCGCGAAATTCACGATTTTCGCGAAAAGGTACCAAACTGATTTGATTAGCTTGAGAGATCCGCGGTAGCTCGAGAGCCAGGACGGGTGTAGAACTAAGCTCGAAGGACTCGAAATTAAAATAGGCCTGTTCTTTTCCCGGAGCCCGAACGAAATTACCTAAAAAAGCGTAAGAAATTTGAAAATTTTTGACGTCTATTAAAAATCGAGTGACATTCAACAAAATTATAGTTATTTTCCTATCAAGTGCGGAAAGTGATACTTGCCCGCACGAAACTGCCGTTGCCCGAACGATGCGAAGCAGAGTTCGGGTAAGCAGTTGAGTGCGGGCAAGACGCTTTCCGCAAGAGTTAGGAACAATATTTTTTCTACAAGCGCTTGAAATATATTAATGTATCCATTTCACGAAACATATCATATCTCATTTGATTAATTCATATATAATGACAGACGTAATTCTGCATGTCATTACTATGGGTTTCTCATCGTTGACGTTCTGTGCATAGAAACATGATAGAATTTAATTTATTCTATAATATTTGCGTGTGGGAAAAACCCCTGCTAATCCATTCCCGCACGCAAATGCGTGCGGGAAAGAAATAGCAGGCGTTTTTCCCGCACGTTTTGGGAAAGTGACTCTTTGCAACTTGGAATGCGTGCGGGAAAAAGGTTGAACGCGCACGCTTGTAGAAAAAATTATTTTCTATTGATTATCAGAGAAAATTAAGTGAGTGCACTTTGACAATCGATGTCAGAGTGTGATTTAAAGGTTAACGTCAGTTTTGACGGAATTATCTTGGCAGCGATCACAGAACGAGGTGCCTTTAATCGATCGGACTCTTGAAAAAACGTTTTTGGCCTAGATATTTATAAAAGGGGAATCGAGCTACGAACAAAAGGCGTATCGCGAGGGCCGTAGGCCCGAGCTACAGACGAAAGGCGAATCTGCCAGTAAAGGTGAATCTACCTCCAAGGTGGATCTCCTGGCCATGCTAGTTCTTATTAATTGTAATTAATACATGTTTTTTCAAAACACAAATTTTGTCATCAAATGTTGGTCATAGTAACATTTAATTGTTTTCAGCTCATCGTACAAACATCAGTTAGTGGCTGAGGATTCACCTAGAAATAATTCAGGATGAAGTTGGATTACAACAGGTAGAGAAAATATGTTATTGTACATAGTTGATTTATATGATGTCAATACTGATAAGGAGTATTCGAATTGTTGAATATTTGAAATGGAAAAACTTGTTTTCATCATTGTTGTCTTTCCACTAGCAAATAAAACTCGAAATCATGAAATATGAAGGACTGTTTTAATTTCCAAGTTTTTTGATAAAATATATATTCCAAACCGATCATGAAATCAGTATGATGTTAAGATATATAGATATCTTAACGCGCACTATTTTGAAAAAAAGTGAAAAATCTTTCATCTTCAGCTTAACGAAAGCAGATATAACACAATCTGAGATTGCCGCCTTCTATAGTGGTTTTATTACACTATCAATATCTCTCATGATGTTAGTGGATCCAGGATGGTGCAGGGGGTTGTGCCTCCCCTAAGACCAAAAGCTCATCCCTCGCTTGCAATAAATTTTCGTATGATATCACCCTTTCCAGAAAATTTTCAGCAGTGGATTTGATTAGTCCACCAAATCTCGAATCTGGAAGACATTTCTAAATACGAAAATATTGTTTTATTTTCTTGTTATTGACAGGTAACCGTTTTTTTACTATATCTTGAGAATAAAAAAAGCGTAAAGATATCTGCGCCTCAGCAAAAAAGTGCTTTTTTATAATAGAACAGAAGTTTGGATTGTGAGAAATTGGGGGAGGGTTGTGCGCCTCCCAAACTCGAATCCTGTGTCCGCATCTGTAATTTCGGTAACTTGCGGTGGTGAAGTTACAAGAATGCAAGAACATAATTCAACACTTTTCGCATTAAGGCCATGACCTTGTGAATCTCTGATGACCCTATAATGTCTGTTAACAAATCGATTGTTCAAATCGTTAAGATTCCGTTCATCACTCAAGAGGTGGAATTTTCAGATAGCAATAAAAACGCATTATGAGTAGCTTTTCTTTTCCTTAACTATCTCTAAAACTAATACGATGCGGTTTAGTTCGGACAGTGTTATATCATTGATAAGATGTCTAAAAACATGGTGTATGCACTGATTAGATTTTGTTTTTTCCGTTTCGAAAATAAAAGATAAGTTTCGTTCTTCCCACTGTAGGTAGCGCTGTTTAGGAATTGACAGTTGTCAATTGATATTTGAAAATAATTTTAATGCATTCCTACGACTTGCGAATGTGCTTTATTTATAAACCCTTATTCACGATACAATGAAAAGAACTTTTCATTGTATCGTGGCCCTTATTGATGTGTGAAAATGTATACTTCATTCAAATTTATTTTAGCAGTCGGTTGGCCATGAAATAATTTCCTCAAGTTTTTGTAACTAGAACGAAGTTAGGTTGCCACTCATGAAATGTCGTTAATGTCATAACGCCGTTGCCACCACTAATATAAATTTTCATTACGAAAATGCCGAAAGTGATTGAAAAAGAGAGAAGACAGGGTTTCGGGAAGTGCTATTTAGAATTCAGGTCCGCTCATTCAAATAGTTATACCCTGATATTCTAAAATCCACAATACGTGAGACGGTAGCGAACATATTCAATGTAAGAGAATTTTTATAATGTTTCATCTGAATCTAAACGACATATATTTCAGCTGGATATTTCCACAATCAGAAAGATTGTGAATGAAGAGGATGACAAAGAATTTCCTTCTATTGGGGGACCCAAAAAAGTGGTGGCATTTGAGAATTTTATGTTTGAGTGAAATAATGCGACAAGTTTACTACAGGATTTTCGATAAATGTCATCGGAGAATAAGTTCCCTAAAATGGATTTTTCTATTTTTCATTTGACTTGTCTTATACAATGTAAATGTCTTAAGGTACTAATAAATACCTATAATTATTATTATTACATCAATGTATTAAGATGAATAGCCACAAATACGCGCCCTGTTATTTGTTTATTCATGTGAAATTTTTGTTCAAAGGTGAAGTTCATCTTAACTTGAAAGTTCCTTCAATTCCTTTTACTTATATTGATGCAAGATGATTTTTGTTAAAGAATGTAACATTCTTGTAATTATCTGTTTATTCCTTCGGGAGATACCCCAACCACTGCATCATATGCATTTCATTCTCTAGTTAATATTTTTGAAATCTCCTCAAGCTACTGCATATTATGATATTATACTGATCTCTTATATTTTCCATGCAAATAACTGGATTTGGTATGACTTCAATCAGTTTGTATAAACTTCAATTATGTTTGTCACATATTTTCCGAAGAGATTCGACATTATGATAAAATACGTAATAACAGAAACTTTTACGTAGAACGGGCAACATAGCGTTGATTTAAAACCCAAAAATGTTTTGACAAGCTTCATAACCCCACATTTTCGTACTATACAGAGTGAAATGTGTCAAATTTCCATGGCCAACCGACTGCTAAAATATAAGTGAATGAAGTATATTACTTTCGAGAAAGGTATACTTCATTCAACTTTATTTTAGCAGTCGGTTGGCCATGGAAATTTGACACATTTCACTCTGTATAGTACGAAAATGTGGGGTTATGAAGCTTGTCAAAACATTTTTGGGTTTTAAATCAACGCTATGTTGCCCGTTCTACGTAAAAGTTTCTGTTATTACGTATTTTATCATAATGTCGAATCTCTTCGGAAAATATGTGACAAACATAATTGAAGTTTATACAAACTGATTGAAGTCATACCAAATCCAGTTATTTGCATGGAAAATATAAGAGATCAGTATAATATCATAATATGCAGTAGCTTGAGGAGATTTCAAAAATATTAACTAGAGAATGAAATGCATATGATGCAGTGGGTATATCTTCCGAAAGAATTAACAGATAATTACAAGAATGTCTTCTTTGGCCAAAGATGGAAGAGGTTACATCAGCTGTAGATTTAAAAAAAAATCAACCCGAAGATGAAATGCATATGATGCAGTGGTTGGGAATGGGTATCTCCCAAAGGAATTAACAGATAATTACAAGAATGCATCAATATAAGTAAAAGGAGTTGAAGGAAGTTTCATGTAAAGATGCAACTTCACCGTTGAACAAAAATTTCACATGAATAAACAAGTAACAGGGCATCTTGCGCGTATTTGTGGCTATTCATCTTAATACATTGATGTAATTATAATAATTAGGTATTTATTAGTACCTTAAGACATTTACATTGTATAGGACAAGTCAAATGAAAAATAGAAAAATCCATTTTAGGGAACTTATTCTCCGATGACATTTATCGAAAATCCTGCAGTAAACTTTTCGCATTAATTCACTCAAACATGAAATTCTCAAATGCCACCACTTTTTTGGGTCTCCCAATAGAAGGAAATTCTTTGTCATACTCTTCATTCACAATCTTTCTGATTGTGGAAATATTGAATTACACACCTTCCTCACGAATACAATTTGTCAAACAGAAATTATCTTGAAGAAAAATAGTAAGTACTCCTTCGATAGTGTTGAAATATCTGCAGATTCGTTTTTACAACGAAAACTCAAGTGTAAATCACAAATATTCGTTAACAGCTGAGAAAATAGTCTGGTTTATTTCTTTTTGATTTTTTGATTGGTCAGGAACACAAAGATGACTGTAATCTGTGTTCGATATCAACGCAGAACAAAATAAAGCGAGAGAGTATCATTAGATTTTCTTTCATAGAACAAGGATAGAACATGGAGGCGCCGCCACGAAACGAATCTCTTATTTTCGATTTGGTCTAATGTCATTCCGTTAAAAAATTGACGAGTGCATACACCATGTTTTTAGACATCTTTATCATTGAGTATTGATCTCAATGATTATATACCCATAAAAATAATCTACATTGAGTTCCAAACAAAAATGATTTTTTACATATTCGTATATGTAACAGTTTTAGTTGTAAAAGTAGTAATTTTTCTTATTTCTTAGGTCATTTGAATCAAGATGAAATTATCAGTAAAGAAACATTTTTTTTACAGGATTGGGTTTTAGTTGTTGCAAATACGAATTGCGTTTTTAGTGGCCAGTGGTATGTTCGTGATTCGTGATAAGTTCTTGAAGGAACGACAACCTCTCCACCTTTTCGAGGGGAACTACTTTAATAAAGAGGTAAACGAGGCTACCACTCTGCTCTGAACTTCCACTAGACAATGGTGCACTGAGATGTTCATGAGCTGTTGATGGGTTTTTGCGGAGTTACTGAGAACTAATACTTGAAAAAAGTAGCAATTTTCATTGGTTCCTTCCCTAGGTCTGATTTCTTAGTACCTAAGCTTAAACCCACCATCAGTTTATGAACTTCTCAGGGCGGCATTGTCTGGAGTAAGTTTAAAGTGGATTTCTCCGTACCACAGGTTCCCTTATCGCTCCTTGATAAAGGTGAAGTTGTCGTTCTTTCAAAAATTACAAGTAGTAATACCACTAGTGATTGAATTGTCGTGATAAGTCACTTATTTCATAAGGTAACGGGACGTGAGTCGTATTCAGAAAAAATGTTCAATATTGGACAGACTGCGTTTCCGCGCAAACTTTCTCCTCAATTCTAGTCCATTATTAGAAATTTGGTGGGGTAAGATCCGGAGATCGAGATGGTCAAAGAAATTAAACCCTATTTCCCCTTCAACGGTCTTCAAATAATGTATTTTACATCTGATTGATGGGCTAGATCGCCATCCATTTGGAACCACCGATAGAATGCCTTCACAAGAGGCAATCCAATTGATCTAAGAAATTTTCGAACGTCAACTGAAATTCTGAAGAACCCTTTGCGTTTAAATTTTCTCCCTAAATGAAATACATATCTAACTTCGTCACCCATTATTAGGCAGAATATATTCAATCGAAATTGAAAATCGATTTTGAATTTCTCTGAAGGATTGATTTGATATTAAAAATGCTCATTCCGACGGTTGAAAATTCCTTGTTGGGTAAATTTCGCTTCGTCAGACCATTGAGTATTAGTTCCTCAACTAATACTCAATATATTATGAATATTCGAAGGTCAGATCAAGAGTTTTTTAAAGGTTTTTTATTCTTATATTCTCAATATAACCTATGCCAATGTTGTCTGTTTGCAGTAATAATTTTGAACTTCTTGTGCGGCTAAACTATTCTCCCATATTTTCATCAGAATTCGATTAATTCTGAGTTCACCTTTCGTCATTCTATGTAACTCGGTATATTTAATGATGAAATTTCGATATGTTCTTTCAACAATCCTTCCACTTCCACAATAAATAACAAATAGAGCGCAAATTACATTATTCGGATAATATTCCAATTCGAAATTTCGAAATATTTGGAATAATAACAAGAGCTGCAGTTTTGATAAAGCACGAATGAACATCATATCTCAGATGTTCAAGGTGTTCGTAAGTAATGTATCTGGGTGTGAAAAACAACATTGACTGAACATTATCAGATCAATTAATTTACAGCGTCAATTAAAAAGAAAATTCAAATTCGGCATGTGATCGGAAAAAGGTCCATTCTGAATATGAATGAAAAAATTCATTTTAGGCCAATAATGTTATTTGCACACCTATATTATTTTTCAACGTAGATACCATTATGGCTAAAAAAAATGGGGTGCTTATTTGAAAAAATCTTATCCCTAGACCGGGGTTTTCAGGTGCTGGCGGAGACGGCTCTTCAGTGGGGCGAGAGGGACCTGTCTTCCTTGTCCCCTTCAACCTCGTCCTCTTCCGCGGCCTCGTCCCCACGGTCGCTAGAAAAACAGTATCAAATATAAACTAATCGAAATAGATAGCTAGATGGAAAAATGGAGTAAATTTATATATTTCTCATCCAATACAGAGATTTTTACACATTCCATTCCATTCCATTACTGCATCCCGTTACCGGGAATAAATCTACAGAAAGAAGAACAAAAAAAAAAAAATTGCGAACAGAAGTAATTTCTTAGGGCTAGTTGCGACTGTGTGCCCTCCTGTGACTAAAAAGATCTAACCGAGACCTGCAGATCCTTCCACACTCAAGGCACCAACCAGATCTGGTCGCCAATGTATCCTTCTCGATTCTGCATTATAACTGTGTACCAAAGACCTCCACTGTGACCTGTCTAACGCTAGTTGTTCCCAGTTATGATTGGCATTAACTAATTTTAGGGATTGATGTAGTGTATCCTCAAACCGCTTATACTGGCCTCCTGGTTTCCGGGCTCCCTCAGTGAATTCGCCATATAGAGCTATTTTGGGGAGTCTTGTGTCTTGCATCCTCAGAATGTGGCCGCTCCATCTGAGTCTGCCTTCGTTATTTGAGTCTCAATTGTTGTACAACTCGCCCGTTGCAAGACTTCTGCATTCGAAACCATCTGATGTGCATTATCTGTCTTAGATGACGTTGTTGCGTTTGTTCAAGCTGCCTAATATGTCGCCTGTAGGAAGCTTTCGCTTCCGTAAAGAAGCGTTGGGAGGACCACTGCTTTGTAAACAGCTGTCTTGGTCTTCAGATTGAGGTCGTGATTTTGAAACACTCTGTCCTTTAGCTTTCAGAATGCCCGTGATGCCGAATTGATACGGTTTTGTATTTCCGTGTCTAGATTAGCCCTAGTATTTATGAAGCTTCCCAAGTATTTGAACTGCTCGACCTGTTCTAGGGTTTCATTCTCCAGGGTGATATGTGTTTGAAGGCTTTCTGGCGGACTTACCAGGATTTTGGTTTTGTCGATATTGAGTCTAAGGCCTAAGGCTTCGTATATAGGTGTCCAGCATTATCTGTGGAACCTCTGGGCTGCTAGCGATGAGTGAACAGTCGTCTGCGTATTGAAGTTCCGTGATAAACTTGGTACGGGTTTTTGCTCTGAGGCGCTTCAGGTTAAACAGACCTTCATCAAATCTGAATCTCATCCCAACACCTCTTACGGGCATACTCATGTCAGCAATTATCGATACAGCAATGGCGAAAATATTGAACAGTAAAGGCGCTAACGCGCAGCCTTGTTTTATTCCAGAGTTGGTTGAGAAATGGTCGGTTGTAGAGCCATTATGCTGTATTCTAGCGGTGTTGTTGGTATGAAGGCTTTTACACACTGCTAAGAATTTTTCGGGTACTCCAAGGCGGGCCATGATTTTCCATAGCGCTCTCCGATTCACCGAGTTGAAGGCCTTACTTAAATCGATGTAGGCTGTATAGATCCTTGATTGTTGTTCACGGGCCTTCTCTTGCAGCTGTCGCAGTGTGAAAATTAGGTCCACAGTACCTCGATTTGGTCGAAAGCCGCACTGGGATTCAGCTAAAATCTTTTCTAAGGGTGAAATCAGACGATTAGCCATAATCTTCGAGAGTATTTTGCCGGCCACGCTAAGCAACTATATGCCCCTGTAATTGTTGCAATTTGACCTATCGCCTTTGTTCTAATAGAGGTTGATGACTAAAGCGTCTCTGAAGTCTTGTGGCACATCTCCTTGTTCCCAGATCTTGCTGAATAGTGCTAGTAGATTATTGACATCTTCATCCAGGGCTTTGAATACCTCCACTGGAATGCTGTCTAGACCTGGTGACTCATCATTTTTCATAATTTTTATCGCACTTATTATTTCCGACATTGAGATTTCGTCATCAAGCGATGTCATCGGACTATACGCGGGGAGCAGGTCTAAAATGAATAAATCCGAGTCGTTATTTTGATTCAGGACCTGCGAGTAATGCTCCTTCCATCTTTCTAGAATTTTTCTATCATCAGGTAGTAGAGCTCCATGAGCATCTCTTATAGGAAAGTTAGCTCTTCTGCTTGGACCATAAACAGTTTTGATAGCTTCGAAAAAACGCCTGTTATCATGGTTATCGGCGTAAGCTTGTATTTCCCCAGCTTTTTCTTTCCACCAGCTATCCTTGATTTTTCTTATTTCTTGACGGACCCCGCGTTTTATGTTTGTAAGACTCTTTTGGGCTGCAACATCGCCGGGCTTGTTAATTGCCGTTCTCATCGCTTTGTGTTTTGCCTCCAAAAGAGGTGCGGTATGAGTTTCGCTGTCGGCGAACCAGTCTGGGGATTTCCGGGAGCGTTCTGTGCCCAGTATTTCTTTTGCTGTATTTGTAAGAGATGTCTTGAAGCGGAGCCAATGACTCTCAATGTCGTCATTATAATCCGGTGGTGTTAGGCTATCTTTGACGGCAGATGTGAATCTTTCTTTTGTAGAAGGGTTTTGTAGTTTGGAGATTTGAAGGCGCTCTCTTAGATACTTTGGCTTTCGTTGGTATTTTGGGAGCATTGAGATTTTCATTCTCGAGATAACCAGCCATTCAAGCGCTTTTGGTATCATTATAACCAATAATGATTGGTTATAATATCGTGACGTCATGAACTAGCCCTTCAACGTCATCATTTTGAACCGCAGATAACCGGAGATAACCATACTCGAGAGCTGGGTTAAACTTCTGGTTATTGAAGTCAGGTTAGAAGTTGTGAAGGGCCATAACCAAGGGCAAAACCAGCAATAACCGCGGTTATTACGGGTTATTCGCTTGAAATCGATTCTTGTTTTCGAAATAACATAACCTAAATATTCTTTCGCTTTCTGTTGTATTTTCAGAACTTCAGAAGAATCACAAGTGATTCAAGTTCTTCTCATAGCTTTCTAGTGTTTCTTTAATTAATTTAACACTTTCCCTGTGTTTTTTATTGCATTGTACAGGGTGGGCAAATTTCGATGTTTTAGCACTACAGCTTTCAAACCAGTAAAGATAGACAAAATCTGATACCCCATTCTCGTTCTCTTTTTCTGAGAAACTAGCAAGAGTAGTATTCATTTCTGGTCACATTCTTTTGTTTTCGAGTGATAAGTGAAAAATTCGATTTCGAAATAAATTTATATCTCCGCTAATACTGATTATATAGCTCTGAAATGAAAACATTATACAGGCACTTTTTTAAGTAGAATCCATTGGCGTGACTGCCTTTTCAGCAGGATTTTTAATTACGAAGCTATGACCCAAAGTTATGTTTTTTTAAATAGGAATCTAGATTTCTGTGCAATTTTTTGAAAGCTTATTTTTTACTGATTCCAAAAATATATATCATCATATGGTTTCTATCAATATCAATAATAGAAAATGGACAAAAACCTAGTTTCTCAATATTTCTATGGTTTCTACTTTTGATGAGAATAGAAAAATGTAGCATCTTATGATTACCACAGTCTCCTTCTATTAGTTCTTTCATTTCTATGCTTTTCACTCAATTTCTCAAAAATTCAAATTTTGTGTAAATTGGTAAAAAGCATAGAAAGAACGACATTGCCGGAAGTAGACTGCTCTTGTTATGGGAATTTCTATTTTCCTGTGTTCGTCAAAAGTTGAAACCATAGAAATATTGAAAAAATAGATATTTGACCATTTTCTAATATTTATATTGATACAAACCATATGATGATATATATTTTTGAAATCAGTGAAAATTAAGCTTTAAAAAAATTGCATAGAAATCTAGTGTTCCCTTTTAAAAAACATAACTTTGGGTCATAGCCTCGTAATTGAAAATCCTGCTTAAAAGGCAAGCACGCCACTGGATTCTACTTAAAAAAGTGCCTGTATAATGTTTTCATTTCAGAGCTCTATCATCAGTATTAGCGGAGATATAAATTCATTTCGGTATCGCCATTTTTTCAATTTTCGCTTATAACTCGAAACGAAAGAAGGTGGCCAAAAATGACTACTACTCTTGTTAGTTTCTCAGAAAAAGAGAACGAGAATGAGGTATCAGATTGTGTCTATCTAAACTGGTTTAAAAGCTGTAGTGCTAAAACATCGAAATTTGCCCACCCTGTGACCCTGTACGTGGGTTCATTTCTTCCAGTGAATATATATCAATTTTATCTAAAAGTTTAATTCATTTATTATCAGATTGAAAAGGCACATATTATTCTGTTGTAATATTTGAATTTAAATATGAATTTTGGGGCGCAATCGTGGAGTCTAAAAGTGGATAGGAGCTTACTATATCTTTTCATTCCATTGTAGCTCCTTCAGATTTAAGTGAAACGTAAGTATAGTTAAGGGTAAGTGTTATTTTTTACTTCTTAGCACCTATTGTCATTGATCAGTAGGTATGGCATCATTAACATTTAAGCTTTCATGCATTCTAAATTGTGCAACGAAAAATTAAACGGAGTCAAAAACTAAAAACATTTTTTTTCGATCTTAAAGTAGAATTTCAGAATGGAATAATGCAAACAAGTCAGTTCATTCCAATTGTATCTATGTATATTAATAAAAGAGGATCCATGGTTTACTTCAAAATGCTTTATTGTTCAAACGATCGCACCAAATTGGACAATTCTTTTTTTGTTTTGTTTATTATTGTTAGGGCAAGGTTTATATAACAAAATATTCCCACAAAAAATTGTATAGAACAGAAAAAAAGGCATTCCTTTTTTTTACGACCAATCGAGCAATCACGATGAGTTAGTTATTATTATCTACCCTAGAAATAATTTAAATGGCAAAACTAGGTTTGCCGGGTCAGCTAGTTTTTAATAAAAATTGAAGAATTTGTGAGCAGTATTTCAGTCTAAAAAAATTTAAAACACATTTAGAACTATGCCCTATACCGCATTTTTCAAATCCGGACAATTTGCGTATTGAAAATAATTCTGAATTTGAACAGTAGGTAAATTGATCACGAATTTCATTGCTCGATATTTTACTAAACTTAACATAACCTCTCACTTAAGTCACTTTTGAAATTTGAAGAATCCTCATTATATGGAGGGTAGAGCCTCCATACCTCATTATTATGAACTTTCTGTATCGAACTGGCATGAAAATATGACAGATTCGAAGTTGATCTTATTCAATATTGTATTTTTAGGTCCAACATTTATGTAAAACCCAAAAAAGGCTGAAGGCTCGTTTACACGGGAAGAGTTTCTTCTGTCAAATATACGATGATCGAACTTGAGTCATGCTAACACATTTGTCAAAAATTACAACTATAAGTTTCAGATCCTCTATCGCCTGCGAGTATGGCATACGATTTCTCGACCAAAAACAGGAGAGAAAATATCCCCGTGTAAAGCTGCATTCACAATCAATTCGCGGGCCGAAGTGCACTTCGGCACGAAATTCACCATTCGCAATAATCTTGGAACCAAATACTCAAATGAATCAAAAATGTAACTGATCAAAACATAAGCATCAGCATCATCTATAGCCGGCACGAAATCCCTTGCCAAATTGATAGTTTGCAACTTGCAAGAAATTTTGTCTTGAATTTCATTATGAATGGTAACGGAAAACGCCATCTGCTAAGCTTCCGTGCCGAAGTGCACTTCGGCACGTGAATTGATTGTGAATGTAGCTTTAATCACAGTATAGACACCATGGTGTCTATACTGTGCTTTAATGGCCCTTGAGCGTGTGAAGTGAGGGACGACACTTAACGGCAGCAACAGCTGATAGCCTATATCTCTAACTTTTGAAAGATTCTCATTTTTAACTCCTGGTATCGAACTGGCATGATAATTGGGAAAACAAAAGTTGAGCAATGAAAAGGATTTGAAGTTGATAATAATGTAATTATAAGTCTATCAAGTACAAATCAGGCGGTTACCGGCTGGCAGTGAACTTAGAGACTATTCGTAACGTCAATTTCAGCTGATCTTGCTTGGCTGTTTTGCGAAAATGAACATTATCGACTAGAGGAAACGGAACGAATTGATCTTGAATTTTTGAAAATTCACTATATTTTGCACCGAATGTGGGTTGCGGATCGTCCTACGGGATATGCAGAATGATTTTCGTGCTATTAATAATAGGCGTTTTCAGGTTGGTTTCGTATAGAAAAAGACGTAGGTTCTCGGGAATTATAATATTAAGCCTGAAACTATAAGAAACGACAACAGGGTGTAAGTGAAATTGGACATAAACAAAATGGCAAAATTTGACACCACAGAAAGGCTTCTGAACACCCAACAAGAATTAATTAAATAAAATCGTTCAAGTTAATTAATAATTTGGCATATTCAGCAATTCTAAGTTTCCCTTTTCATTGCAACTTCTATTACTATGTTCGAAAAATACACTCCATATCGCCTCTCTCTACTCCTATACCGTTCTTTTAATGGAATCTTTTCCACTAAACTCGATAAAAAGAACAATAGGAGTTGAGAGAGGCGACGGAGTGTATTTTTCGAACTTAGTATATATAGAACGGGCCAATATCCTAAACGAAACCATATGATTGCAGAGGTTGAGTAACTCATCACGGCATCACGGAATAATTTCATTTAGCCTATTGATTTGCGATAATTCAAATAACAAATGATCTAGGGCCGTATTAGGATCAGTAATGATTTTGAAAGTTTTTTGTATGTGATTTTTTGTCAAACGCTTTATTTTGACTAGTTCTAACGAAATGATAGGTAAAACAGTGGAAGAGACTCTTTTGGAGTATACCAGAGACAGAAGACTTTCTCTGTGGTGTATACTTAACTCATAATTAAACGTCGTTTAAAGTTAATTATTATCAACGAGTAATAACTCTTTGTTATTAAATCAGCATTATTATTGATAATGATAAGGATTGTCAAGCAAAAGGTACCTAAGTTTATATACAACACTTTCCTTGTAAGGTAGGTACCTACGTCTTATGCGAATTTGTTTTATTAATGTTAAAGAGGAACGTGAAAAAAATGTCTGTTAGTGCGAATACGGTGAATGATTGCTAAGCAGGTGGTGCTAATCGACAAAGTTTGTTGTTAACCTTAGTTTAGTATGATTTGACACACAACTTTGAAAATAAAAATACTTATGGCATTACAATAAAGGTAAAAGTAAAGGATTGGTATTCAGTAATGAATTCATCATTCAATTCTCAAAATCCAAAGTGGGAAGTTCTGCAGCCAGTTCAAGAAATTATTTTAGGTTAGAATCCTGCCCTCAAATATTCATTACAGGAGCATTCAAATTTAGTGTTAGCTTAGCCATTTAAATGACAGTTAAATGCGCAATGTAATTTAAGTTAAGGGTCCATTTTAAGGGACAATTAACACTTAGTGTGCATGGTGAAAACTAGTCTAATGCTGAAAATAGGCACCATTCGCTTCGATGCAGTGAAATAAGTTTTGCTAAAAACGTTACGTACATTACTCGAGATTTCTGGTGTAAATTGACGGCATTCATTAATGATCCAAGATCGCAAATCGTCCAGTGACTCAGACTGGGTTGCGTAAATCTTGGATTACAGGTGACCGCATAGAAAATAGTCCAGTGGAGCCAGATCAGGTGATCTGGGTGTCCGCATATTCCAATCCAAGCGTGAGGAAAATTTTTATCTAAGAACTGATGCACCGATTATGCGATTTCCGTAAATACCGACCAAACATTTAATTTTTGTGGAGGATGAGTATGCACCTCACGAAATACTCTTTGATTTATACTGACCAATACCGGCAGTTATGTTTTAAAATGCCGTTAAGGTAAAATGAACACTCCGAAAAACAGATATCGAACATGTAGTTTTGATTAGAGTCATTCGGGGCAACTGTGCGCACTTTTGCCTTTCAAGCCATACCCTGTTTCAAATGTTGAAGCTAGGAAAATTAAAACATACTCATAAGATAGAGAATTTTTTAATGTATAAAAAAACATCAAAAAGCAAACAAACAAAATTATATTTCCGCAAAAAAGAATTTAGTAGAGAGTGTCGGAGTGCGTTCACATGCCCCGTATTGCGGGTAAGTGTGCGCACCCTCACGGGGTAAGTGAACGCAGTGCTTTGTGAACCACACAATCAAGACAAATTACAAAATAATGTCATCAAAATGTTACAATATTAGAGAAATGCTGTTTATTGTCAATTCAGAAGCGCCTTTTTACAAGCAGTGCCCCTGTTGGTGGCTCTTCATATTTTTCTGAACAAATAGGACAATATTGATCGAGTCTTAACCAAGAAAATCAACAATGTCATAATTTATTCCTCACTGAACTAATGCCCATATAATGAATCTAGGCGCACACTTACCCGCGCACACTTTCCCCAGTAAGCCAAAATTTGAATTGACGTTCTTATAGAGTTAAGCATCTAAGGAAACCTAAAATTTTTTATTATATATTTAGATTAATATGCCCATGATCGAATAAAATATTGCTTAACACTGTCGGACTCGGAATTTGGACCTGGAAGAATTTGCAGAGAGGCTAAAAATTAACAAGAAACTAGTGAATTTGATTGATTGCAAATAAAAAGTTAAAGGAACGTGGCACGGCGCACTCCTATGAAAAACTAATATGGCGATTCTGCGCCCTTGCTTCACCCAAATGAACCCCTCTTTCATACATTGCATGGTCGAGATATACGCACTGCGCACACTTACCCACTGCGCTCAGTTACCCCGAATGACTCTACAGTTAATCATTTTACTGACCACTTCACAGAACTGGAGTCGGCGAACGGGATCATCCCCATTCGGTTCCTGAACCAATCGTATCTTATTAGGATGGAATTTTTGTTGTTTCAAGATTCTCACAATTGTAGTGCATAGTACATCAGATATATCGAACAATTTCCTAGTAATGAAGATCGGATCCAATGCTACATGACCTAAGACAGCCACGTCCCTCGCTTCTTTTTCATTCACTCTCATTGTGTTTCCGACTGAACCAGTAGCGCCGAATTTGGTAACTGTAAGCAGTGGATAATTTTTTTCCAGGATGTCTTTCATTGAAAATAGCAGCTGTTGTTCGCGCAGATAGTCGTTATTTCTAAAAAATGATTTGATCATTTCCACCCTAGTTTTTTTCTTCGGGATACCTATACCATTTTAATTTTACTTCAAATTTACAATCGCTTTGATACACTTGTAACGTTCTTAAAAACTCACGATAGACTTAGGTGAATCAAAAACATGATCTTTTGGGAAAAACAAATCAATAAGATATTTCTTTTTTGATAAAAACTCACATTATTGGAACGACAATTCCTTCGGAATTGTTGTTTCCATTAATATTTCAATACATTTTTTGGACAGAAAACTGACAACATAACCACTAAACAATTTTGAAATGTGTCGGATACGAACAATATTCTCGAGATAAATTCCACATTGCCTCTTTCACTATTTTTGCTGTTATTTCATTATGGATAGATATTTTGAAGTGAAATTTTAGGGTCATATAGTACTCGATACGATCTTGCGATAGCTAATTAGTTATCGAAATACTCCTAATCCCTATTCTAAATCAAGGGGTTCTGCTCACCCCCGTTTAGGAATTGAAGTTACTGGGATGAAAAAAGCGGAATAGTTGTTCCCCCTCTAATCAGAAATTGACGGATCCGAGCGATTTTATACATATTCATTTTAAAGTTGGAATATCAAGGTGTTGAGTTTTCGTTGGACCATCCTGTATAATATGACCCTGATAGGCGACACTAAGCAATTATTTCACTCCAACAACCACAGCCAACAACAAATGTTCATTTTCCATTATTCCATTCCTTGTGTTTGTTATTTCTTCCAATCTGAGGTTTCAATGTTATCACGGCCATAGGTCATAGGTTAGATCGCGATACCCGTGGCGTTGACGATCCATTTTTAGATTAGATCTACTAGTTGTATGTGGATTAGATTGCCGGTGTGAAGTTGGCTGACTAGGCATTAAACAAGTTGAGTTCAATCAGAGACAAACTCTCTTGTCTCTGGTTCAATGTTTCTAGGTGGCGGAATCCCGAAGATGCTCGAAGTAGGGATAGCCGGCAGTGGCGTGGGCCTATTCTTATTTTCGCCAAAATAAGACTGCCGCAATTCTAAATACAGATTAGAAGCTAAATGATTATGAATATTTGATAATATGCATAATCAAAGATATCTTAATCGACCAGACAGGGTGGTGTGGAACAAGAAGAAAAGACAGGTTTGCTCATTTACTTTGCTGTGCCACAACTTATTGAGAGCTTATGGAAAGGAGATATACGCGAAATACGAAGCCCTTGCTCGGCAGGTGAGAGGCATAAGTGGAAGTTAAAATCTGTTAGAATAATACCTCCAATTATAAATGCCATGGTCTAGTTAATCGAAAAACAGTTGCACACATTGAAGAACTCAATCTGCCTCCAAAACTCAACTGAAATAACCTGAGAAGCGTAGTTTCCAATATGACGGTCTTCTGCATCCACGTGATTATGTTTGGAGTCCAAACACAATCGCCGTAATATTGGAAACTACGCTCCTCAGAGGTGATTTCAGTTGAGTTATATGTAACCATGGTCTCCTTTCCATAAGCTCTCAATAAGTTGTGGCACAGCGAAGTCAATGAGCAAAGCTGTCTTTTCTTTTTGTTCCACACCACCATGTCTGGTCGATTATGGGATTATGCCAAAGATATCTTTGATTATGCATAAGGGTGATCGGCCACCGAATGCGAAGTTGAGCGAAGCTCAGCGTTTTCAATGTTAAATGATGAGCTACGTCACTCGATTCGTAGCTTGTCGATTATATTAGCATTGAAAACTCTCAGCTTCGCTCAACTTCGCATTCAGTGGCCGGTCACCCTAATCGTCACCACCGTTGAATCCCAGTATACAGATGTTATCGCTCTCTGGTAATGCGTGTGAGGTATACAAGTGGTGTGGAGTGAAGTGTTGAAGGAGTCCTTCTCAGAGACATATCAACTGATGAACTACCTTTCCCATATCATTATGCCGTAACAGATAAAATTGGTTCCAGCAATTTGTGAGCATCCTGATGAGAGTTGTTAAATTGTTTCTTCAACGTTGTTGCATAGCTGGCACTTAGTTATATATAGGTGCAAACAAACTGAAAGCTAAACATCTGGGCACTTCTAGTATTTAAATACACCGCCGGTGTCTCGACATGGTTAAACACAGATCTACTGCATTTGGACAGAGAAATTTTAACCACCCTAGTACAATTAACACCCAATAATACACGCAAACTCGGCGACCGAAAGGCTATATCAACTGAGAAGGCGGCCATGGGCTGATCTGCTTGGATAAAGCATGCCTACAAAAAAGAAGATGAAATAAAGTTCTATTTCCAACATAACAACAATCTTATGCACCAATTCGGCTAGCGATCCGCACGGCTTCTCAAGAGACAAGACAAGAGATGAAAAGCAAATTCATGCATGCGAGATTTCATACTAGAGCCTTCACTAGGAAGAAGTGGACCTGCTGGTATCAAACATCTTACTGAAACAATGTTATCTGTATCCACAACCTAAGGGATACACAGGATCAGGTAGTGTTAACACTCAATTACATGAAACATACCTGAAACAACAGATAGACACGATAAAATGTAGACTGTGTAACAACGCGGAGGAATCGTTGCAGCACCTTTAATTTGGTTGCTCAGCCATAGCAGCCACCAAATGCCTAAATCGTTATAACAACATGGCAACTGATATGTCTGAAGTTCATCCGATGACTGTAGTATCTGGGGCAAATCCTCACAAAGTATCGCAATTCAGCAAAAGTGACGCATTGCAGTTGTATTTATTCGCCCTAAATTTGAAATATTGAAGCTTGTCTGATAATCTTCTTATGAATATCAGACATCTATATTAATAAAAGAGGATCTATGGTTTACTTCAAATGGCTTTATTGTTCAAACGATCGCACCAAATTGGACAATTCTTTTTATGATGAGTTTATTATTGTTAGGGCAAGGTTTATATAACAAAATATTCCCAAAAAAAATTGTACAGAACAGAAAAAAAGGCATTCCTTTTTCTTACGACCAATCGAGCAATCACGATGAGTTAGTTATTATTATCTACCCTAGAAATAATTTAAATGGCAAAACTAGGTTTGCCGGGTCAGCTGGTCTGTAATAAACAAGAAAAAACTGCTGTAATTGTCGACGTTTTCAACGTCCGATTGAGTAGCCTTGGTAGAAGGTTTTGCCCGACTCCTCAGTGGCCTACCCTGCCTGGTGATTTGAAAAAAAATATACGTAATGTTAACAGAGAACTTCATCTGCTTAACTTCCGTGCCGGAGTGCCTTTCGGCCTGCGAATTGATTGTGAATGCAGCTTTACAATCTTTACATACAGACATTGACAACTGTCTTTGTTTACATACGATCTCGGATCTGCGGTCACGTGACTTAAATATTCGTCCGCTCTCGGATGGTATTGCCGAACACGGTGTGTGATTAACTAACGAGTTGAATCACAGAACATGAATTAACCTTTGGTTAGATTAGATGAACCATCATAGACAAATACCAGAGACAAAGTACAAAGAGGAATCTTTGGTACGCAAACGTATGTGTTCTGTGAGTTGCTTCAAGTCGAGATGACAGTGAAAGATAACCTGAAATATTTTATACTGTTTACATTTTTTATTCGTTCAATATGTGCAAGTTTGAATCCAGTGATCCTGATTCCTGGCGATGGAGGATCTCAAATAGATGCAAAATTAAACAAAACCACATCAGTTCATTATTTGTGCCAGAAACAAACAAATGACTATTTTAACATTTGGTTGAATATGGAGCTACTGGTCCCCTTTATTATAGATTGTTGGATTGATAATATGAAGCTTATTTATAACAATCGAACAAGAACTACTAGAAACAGCGATGGAGTCTATCTTAGGATACCTGGTTTTGGTGGTACTGAAAGTGTTGAGTGGCTAGATCCAAGTCATGCATCCACTGGTTCATATTTCCACCCTATCACTGATTTATTAGTTAGTTTGGGTTATCAGAGGAACATTACAGTAAAAGGAGCACCTTATGATTTCAGAAAAGCTCCAAGTAAGTATGTGGCAGAGACAAGAGGTGTGGTGGATATCCACATATCCTCTGGTAGTTTGTAGTTTCTGTTAGTGAAAATATGATTTATGCCCTATAACAGATTTTTTTTATTTGCAAAACAAAATGTTGCATCAACTATTCAGGTTATTAGCAACACCGATGATGTACACTGTATAGGGTACTCTAACGATTTGTCGAAATCAGCTGACCCTTCATTGCCGTGGGGCACACAAAGCTTTTTATTATCAGTGTAAAGAGACATTTCTTAGGAAGTTATAGTCTAATCACTAGAATCTAACGTGGGGAAGAACATTTTTTTCCAAAAACATGCACAAAACACAATACTCGACCAAAACAGCATGCGAATTAATGGAGGGAAAAGCTGGTGTGCCCCACGACAGCGAATGCTTAGCTGATTTTGACAAATCGTTAGAGTTCCCTATATGGCTATAGAGGTTAGTGTTCTTATAACCTTACAAGATTGATCCGCACTTAAAATATCTGGAATTGTGACACTTGAATATATATTGTGGTGTGGCATAGATCGCATCTCGAAGGTGATTCACGTTTTAGAAGGTGACCATGTGTAAGGTTTGTATGACCAAGATGGAGACGAGTCACTTTAATTTGGTGCTGGTGATTTGTTGGAAAACATTGCCACTTTTTGTGAATTGTTTTTATATCAGTGAGTTTTGATTCTCACTGAGACCACTAGGTTCTAACTGTTTGCTTAATGTATCACTTCACATCTGCACTCACTAGTATATTTGATCTCAAATTTGAGTTAATAGAGATTGCTTTGCGTGCTTATCTGTCTGCTTTTTCATTACCTGATATGGCAATATGAGATGGGAGCCAGAAAAGGACCACTTCTTTGTCATTTTGGTTGCTTATGAAGAGTAGACTTTTGATGTCTTGAGTTGTTTGGTGCTTGCCATATAACTGTTTCTGTGAGAATATTGAACCAAGCGAGTAGGTAACGATTACAAACTTTTTCTCGGTTTGGAACTTTTCAGATAAAATGCTTGTGTCTGCACATAAACTATTTGAGAACTCCTGGTCTGACTGGTCATCGCAGCTCCAACTACTGTTGATGTTTTAGAGGCGTCTGTGTAAATGTGATGGTAGTCCTGGTAGTTTTCATGTATGTAATTCGTTAAGCTTAGCTTTGATAATGTGAGGACTGGTTTTATGCTTGTCGTGTCTTGTTTGGGTTGTAAGAACTTTAAGTGATAGTGATTGTTTCAGCCAAGGTTCTATGTCATAAGTGATGGAGGGTATATCTGGTAAAGTTAACTGTAGGTGATTACGGTAGGATTTGAATCTTGCGTAGAGAGGTTTTGTTGTTCTGGGTCTATTAGTGAAAAGTTATCTGAGGCTTTTCTTGTCAGTGTAACAGCAGACTGGGTTGGAGATGTTGGTTGAAACAGAGGTAAAGTTGGTTAAGCTTAGTAACATTCTTCTAGACGCTAAACTAGGCTCGACTAGTTCCTATTGTAGGCTGGTAATACGTGTTGTTCTTAAAGCTTCAAGGATGATACGGAAAGTAGAGTTTTGAATGGTTTCCAGGGGTTTCAGTGTGGAATTACACTCTTATGAGAGATTTATACATAAGCAGCAAAGTTGGATCGTCAGCACCCCAGTTTTTATACGACTCTACTTTTAGGATATTTAGCCTCTTCTGGCAGTCGAGAGTAAGCTTGCTTATGTATTCTTTCCAGTTTAACTGCTTTTTCATATGCATTCCTAGAAATTTTGTAAAGGGCAGGCATTGCAGTTGGTGACCATGAATTAATTGTTAAGTCCATTGTGAACACTTCATTATGTTTGGAGAATGTAGAATATGTTTTAGAGCTGGAGAAACTGAAGACAGTTTCGTTGAAGATGTTCTTCCAATAGTAGATTCTGCAGCATAGGTAATGACCTGTGTGAAGTTCTCTACCGCCATGTTGATGTCGTCTGCTGAGGTGCATGTAAGTAGTCATTTTGCCACTTATCCCTCAGGGAATTTGCTCCAATCAGCGTTCTTTAACCTCCATTTTGTAGTGGATTGATATTGTGTTTTGGGTGTGATACAGTTATTGTTGCCGATTTTTATTGGGGGGTGATCGCTGTTGTATAGGAATGGTAAAACGGTAAAATCAGGTTGCCCTTCCATCATTCAGAAGACAGAAGTTGAAGTGAATGATTATATTGGAGATGATCTTTCCTCTATTGTCTATGGTAGGAGATCCCTAGATAGTGTGATGGCCGTTGAAATTACCCACAACGATCAAGGGTGTTGGGACTTGGTTGATCTGGTCATGTAGTTCTTGAAAGCATGTAGCATAGCCAGGTGGCTCTAGTAGCCATTTATGTTCCATTGAAGTATCTCTCAGCATATCCTTGAGTGGTCCTAGGTTGTAATCCAGGCATGGGCAAACTTTTTGAGGGGAGGGCCAGATAAAATGAAAAATTACCTAGGCGGGCCAAAAAAAAAAAATACAAATTTTTACAAGTGATTAACTTTTTTCGATTTCTACATCAAACATGACTAACATCCTAGAAAAGTAAAAAAAATGACAAAAATTAATTATTGTTCGGTAGGATACGAAAGAGTATGTGAAAAATGAAACTGTGATTGAGCTTCTAAGAATTGTCCATACTCTGGTAGAAATTGGCCGTGATGATGCTAAAAGCTAGTTGGCACTAAAGGTGCCAACAGATTACTCAAACGTGACGTGGGCCCAAGTCATAATGCGCATGATTCGAAAATCTAATATAGGATTTTTTGCGGAAGCGTTAAATTAGTCAGATGCGACGTTGACATGTGTATTCCCACGTTCCCACATTGAACGCTTCCGCGCAAAATCTGATGTTAGATTTTCGAATCATGCGCATTATGACATGGGCCCACGTCACGTTAGAGTAATCTGTAGGCACATTTATAGTCGGTTGCTTACGCTGCTATTCATAGTTTCATAGTGGAAAACACCTGTTCACATAACAATATGCAGTTGTTCCCGAGATATTCATTAAATATGCCCACGATACCAGATTCCGCCCGTCATATTTGGTGCTTCTCCCTCCAATAGTAATGTTGTAAATATTAGTCAAAGGTATTTTGAAGATGATATTTTTGTTGCTCTCATCAATGAAAATCAAAAGGTCAAAAATACTTCGAATTACACAGACGTTGACAACGAACCAAACGAAAATTTTAATGCTTGATTCGTTACTAACCACCACGAGCATAATATCATCATCTCAGTAACCGTGCTGTTGACTGCTATAACTCGAGGTCCCAAGACTCCCAAGCAAATCCAAAATAATTTAGTTTAGAATTGAGAGAACTAGAACACTACACCTATGCTAAGTTGCGCGCAAACTTTGCTAAACTAAAATTAATGTTAGATCCAATAATTAATACCGTTCTTAAAGCTCAAAAATCTTCATTTAGAAGGAAACCGTTACTAAATCGATTCAAACTACGCAGAATCGAATAATTGAATAAATTTTCATGTATTAATCAAACTTGAATACTGCCTTCATGTTTGGAGCTCAGCAACAAACCGTTCGTTGCAAGTTTTGGATTCCATGTATCACTATTTGTGTTCTGTGATGCAGTCGTTGGAACATCGAAGGAGATTTGGCGACTTTTGCTTTTTCTGGGGATTACAAGAAATAATGCCAGCCGCTGCCAGATGCACACGCAGTACTAAGCCTGAGCCTCGAGCACAACTCTATGCAATTTGAATAACAAATTGGTGGACTTTTATTTGAGGGATTCAGGGCTGAAGTGAACCAAGTCCATGCAGCCTAGTTTTGAGATACATGACATAGAAGTTGTTTATCACCAATTAATTCAAAAGTTACTTCTTTAGATTTGTGTAAAGTGAATGTAAGCATATGCTTATATTCTAACCTAAGTCATGTATCCCAAAACTAGGCCGCATGGACTTGGTTCACTTCAGGAGCTATGAAGCCCCTATTTATCAGTCCTTCTTCCACCTAATACGTTTCCAGCTAATTTGTCGTCTTCGATGTATAATCTTCAACATTTTAAGATGATAACAAACAGTACGCAACTTACGCTTTGAGACAACTCGGTATTAGGTGATATTGCTATTCCTTATCAGGCGGTCAAACTTAGAAAACAAAAATACTGGTGATTGTTTCAAAATCTTGACGCGGGCCGGATTAGACTTTCACGTGGGCCGGACCTGGCCCGCGGGCCGTAGTTTGCCCATGCCTATTGTAATCTCTCACTAATTTGGTTTGGTTCTGCTGACCGTGGATGTTGTCAAAAAGGTCTCATAATTGTTCATTGTATTACTGAGTGAAGGTGTGAGGGAAATTTTGCATTTTTCTTTTTCTTATGAATGTTTAAGTTTTGTAATGCAGGTATGGAGAATTGTGGGGAGTTAGTTGATGAAGATTCAGGTGGAGGACTGATTGTGTCTGACATGATTGTTTGTAGGCTGACTGTAACCGGTTTTTGTTGTGAGCTTATCCGGTGCTTTCTGGGATATTGAGAGTTATGGAGGTGCTAGTGTTTGGCTTTTGTGGGGTTTCCATTATGTCCATTTGAGAGTTTATATTTTCATTGTTAGAGTATGTTAAAGTAGAGTTTTCCTCCGTTGATGCTGTGTATGTTTGTTGCATGTTGTTTGTTGTTACCTGACATTGTGCTGCGCGATGCCTAGTTTGGCGACACTTAAAGCAGGTTGCTGTATCCTGTGCTATGAAAATACGGTATGAAGTGTTGTCATGACTGATGATAAGTGAGTCAGGAAGATTCAGGTTATGTGGTTGGATGAATATTTGTCTCCTAAAACTCAGTATGTGACTATATTCTGGTAGGGGAGCATTAATTCTCAAAGAGGTCATGGGTGGGGCAAACGTTGGATAGAATAATCCTTTCTGCGGGAGATAAGAGTTTCGTGGCCCTTATTGTATCGCCATTGATTTCTCCAAACTCAGTCATGAATTTTTCGACGATATTTTCAGTGGAAAGATATATGCATATTCTGTTGTGTTATGTTTTTTCGTTGTATCGGTGATCCAAGAGGAATGAGGTAATCTTGAAGTGCAGGAAATATCATAGCCTGTTCTTTACTGGGATAGATTGGTTGATTTACTATGTTTGAGTAGGTTTTCCTAGGTTGGGATGCTGAACTGCTGTACTCAGCAGTATTCTGAAGAGGGATTGTTGGATCCATAATTTCAAAATTAATTATCCTGAATTCATCGGGCGCTGAGTGCGACCCTGTTCATCTGAACAGAGCGTCGCGATAAGACCTATGTATTGAATAGACCTATCATTTGATGTCGTTCTTTGTTGTCGTTTACGAACAAAGTATTCTTGTAAATCAGTAAAATTACTTTTTTCTCATAAAATTACTTAGTTTTCGCACTACACCGGCTATTGGTTTGTAATCACTTCATCAGGAAGATCGTAATAATAACGGTAGAATTTGAACGGAATATCATAAAAAATTGCAGAGTGAGGTTAAGGCAGGTTACTCCGATACTTGCCGTCACCGGACTCAATAACAGATTTCCATGATTGTTTATAGGTTTAATTTCAGACTTCTTGCAGCCATAATTATTCCCATCCCACCTAGAATTTTTTTGTGCCGATTTTTTCTTTCATGCAGTTATGAGATAATAAACCCATTGCTACAAAGTCCAATCCCGAAAAATTTTCAATTCGGGAGTTATGATTTTCCTAGAATTTCATCTAAATTCAGGAGATATAATAATCTCATGAAATGTTATATATCCTCATTGTTCAGCACTTAATTATCTTGATCTAATTGTTGATTAATTTTATCAATGTCTACAAATAATGATATTTTCAAGTAGAAATTTTTTTTTTTTGGTCCCAACGCAACGGGAACCAATGCTCGAAATAATTCATTTCTATTTGCATCCAAAATACATCATTTTTTTCAAGAAATATACTCAAAACTTTGATTTGTTGACTTTTGCTTGGGACAACATTCAAATTCTTCGAAATTGACAATAGACAAACCTACAAAAATCAACAAAATTTTACTGCATTCTAGAAAACAAATCTGCAAATCATAGCTGCTGAACTATTATGGCTGTATGCAACGTTTGATTAAACGAAGTTAAAGCTCTAAGGCCCGTTTGCACCAATCCCCCTTAAAATGAGTACTTAACTAAGCGTAGTTTAAAGTTAATTGACGCTTAATTTTATTACCAGTTGCAAGACTACGGCTTAACAAATCTTAAGTAAGGGGCCCTTAAGTTTTGATATCTAGTGATATTTCAGTTTTTTATTTTGGTGCAACTTCATTCTAGTCCAATAAATCCTTTTCATTGGTTGGCCAGTTGCCGATGAAAGTTGTCATTTCATTAACCTAACTTTATTGTCCTGTCAGTCAGTGTCAAGTAAACTATTATATTATTATCAAAGAATGACAACTTTTTGTTGCTGAATTAGCATTATTATTGATAATGAAATTGATTGTCAAATAAAAGGTACTTGTCGTTATTAGAAAAACCACAGCAGTTCTGCAGCCAGTTTATGAGTTCAACAAATTATTTCAGGTTAGAATCCCGCCCTTAAATACCTAAGTGGTCATTACAGGAGCGCTTAAATTTAAGGCTAGCTTTAGCCATTTAAATGTCACTTAACAGTTGGTGCAACGTAATTTAAGTTAAGGGTTCATTTTAAGGGACACTTAACACTAAGTGCGGGTCTAAGACGTTTAAAGGTAGGCGCACATACATCGGCATCGGACGGACGGCACGGAGGGAAGGGTCGGAATTTTTATGAATTTATCGCACATGTCCTATCGGAATCGCCGGAAGAATAAGTTAGTTGCGAATGTCCTCAAGCGGTGAGAAAATAGCGATTGTTCTGGAAGAAGAAAATTCTCTAAAAACCAAGGATATATAGGAAAGGAGGCGCAGGTCACCAGTTCGTCGGGAAACTGATGACGCCATTGGACGTTTATGTCAAGCTTAATTGATAGAACTGGTGCAGTTAGCAGTGGCGTAGATTATCTGGACGTAAATTGTGTTAAAATAATCGTTATAAAAGATCAACTTTGTCGTTAGTGAGTGGGAGTTAGTGAGTGTCGAGAACACTTTCAAAAGTTACTGATCCTTGATAAATAATTGAGGTTCATTTAAAAAAGTTTCTGATCTTTGCTTTTTAAGTTTTGAATTGGAGATTTTTGAATTTGGTTTTGATTTCACCGAGAAAACACTAATAATGCTAACACTAACTTGGCCACATAAAAGAATCAAGGTAAAAACAAAGAAAAACGAGAGCAGGTAGACTCATACCAATTCATAACAACATAATGGAATATTATATCGAAAAGAGGGGTTGAACTATGTAGGGATGGTACAGACGACCTAGAAATGCACAAAAGCAAAGCATATTTCGCACTTTCTCGCGTATTCAGATCACGAAACCTACAAAGACAGATAAAGACGAGAGTCTACAAAATAATAAATTATTAGAATGATTGAAACGTACCCAAGAGAAACATGGGTACTTACTAACGAGAAGATCAACAAACTTGATATTTTTGAGAGAAAGGTACTGCAGAGGATTTTGGGAGCAGTATAAGATCAGGGTGCGTGGAGGATAAGATACAACGATGAACTGTATCAATGAGGGCTATTGCGTGTGAATTGGCCGCAAGAGGTGATAATGTAGCGTGAAGTCCCCATCATAGACTGAGTAATATGATTAAGAGGAGACTTTCCCGCCATCCGTATAAGGCGTAAAGGGGAAAAGACTACCAGAATTTGGGGTGTTAGCGGAACATTTGAACGATAAGTAGAAGTTATGAATATTATAATAGTTTCCACTTACTTCGAAAAGATGGCAGCACTCAACAAACATCTTTTTTCAATTTCACCAGGATACGAATTGTAGCCAAAGGAGATACAATTTGAGAAATTTTTTCATGTGGAAATTCATATAAGAGATGTTTGCATCTCGGAAAGTTAATAACATGAATTCATGAATTGATAACAGATTTTTGACTGGATTATGATAATTCGAATATAATAATGGATAAGGTCCAAATTGATAAACACTGCACAATCGAAATTTTTATTTTTTCCGAATATTTCACACTGTTACAAACGGAAAATTATCTTTGTGATAGTATATAGAATATAGTATCGAAAATTCATTACTGACAACAGAAACTGACCGGTAATAAACTCGAGTAAAATAGAATAGAATAGAATGTCTAAAAAGATGGTGTATACATTAATTAGTTTTTTTTCCAATTTTGAGAATATGGGATATGTTTCGTTTTTCCCACTTCTTTAGGTAGCGCTATTAAGGCCAGTTTGCACCAATCCCCCTTAAAAGGAGCACATAACTAAGCGTCGTTTAAAGTTAATGGACGCTTAATTTTATTCCCAGTTGCACGACTGTGGCTTGATAGAATCTTAAGTAAGGGGCCCTTAAGTTTTTATATCTAGTGATATTTCAGTTTTTTATTTTGGTGCAACTTCATCCTAGTCCAAAAAAGCCATTTCATTGGTTGATCGGTTGCCGATGGTCGTTGTCATTTCATTAACCTAACTTTATTGTCCTGTCAGTCAATGTCAAGTAAACTATTAAATTATTATCAAAGAGTGACAACTTTTTGTTGCTGAATTAGCATTTTTATTGATAATGAAATGGATTGTCAAATAAAAGGCACTTGACGTTATTAGAAAACCCACAGCAGTTCTGCAGCCAGTTTATGAGTTCAACAAACTATTTTAGGTTAGAATCCCGCCCTAAAATACCTAAGTGATCATTACAGGAGTGCTTAAATTTAAGGCTAGCTTTAGCCATTCAAATGTCACTTTACAGTTGGTGCAACGTAATTTAAGTTAAGGGTTCATTTTAAGGGACACTTAACACTAAGTGCGTTTGGTGCAAACGGGTCTTATATATTGATGTCGAGATCGATATACTTAAGAGGGTAAAAGACTTTCGTCTGATTATTGAAGAAAAAAATTTATTCAATTATAGGTTTTTCTCTTCATGAAAGAAACTAGGAAGAGTCAGTAATATACAAAAATACGATAATAAACTATAATTATAACTGGAAGAGATAGAAGGAATTTTGACACTTTTTCTTCAAAGAATCCTTTATTTAGAAATTCGCCGACGATAAACATGGATGCAAATATTAATAATTTTTACAAAAATTAAGATGATGAAAAATATTTTGGTATATACATCTATCAACGGTAGTGTCCGAATATTATTGAACCTAACTCTAGATTTTTCACAGGATATAGGAAACGTGGATGGTCCAAAAACTAAACCCAACTAATGCCATTAGTTGGGTTAGGCATTAGTTGGGTTTAGTTTTTGGACCATCCACGTTTCCTATTTCATTTCCTGAGATCATAATTCTAGATTTTTCACAGGATATAGGAAACGTGGATGGTCCAAAAACTAAACCCAACTAATGCCATCAGTTGGGTTAGGCATTAGTTGGGTTTAGTTTTTGGACCATCCACGTTTCCTATATCCTGTGAAAAATCTAGAATTATGATCTCAGGAAATGAAATACCGGACATTGAACCTAACATCCCTTGGTCCAGCTAGCTTCCAAATAAACTCCTGTTCAGAAGCCAAAGAAAATAGTTTCTTGTACTTCGATCGAACTTTCTGCTAGAGAAAACTTGATGAGTACTTTGGGATTAAACATTTTTTCAAAATTTCATAGCATATAAAATTTATTACAAACTGATGATTTATGGGTTGGGTCAGAACAATGATCATGTAATCTATGGTTAATTTAATAAAAAATCCTTTTAATCCTTATCACAATATCAGTCAACAAAAGAAATAGTTTTGAGAACAATGGTTGTGCTACTAAACATTGTTAATAATAACAAAAAGGAATTCGTGCTTTCAGTTCGAGTTTTTTATTTTCGTAAGAACCAAGCGCTTTTCAAAACGAAAATGTCATCATTAGGGTTCTCCGTCCAAGCAGCATATGAGAAGGGTCAATTAATGTAAAATAGCCATACAGAAAAACAGTTGATTACCAAAGTAGAAACATTAAGGACCGTCCACCGAATGCGAAGTTGGGCGAAGCTGAGCGTTTTCAATGCTAAATGACAAGCTATACTTCATTCAAATTTATTTTAGCAGTCGGTTGGCCATGAAATAATTTTCTCAGGTTTTTGTAACTAGAACGGAGTAAGGTTGGCACTCATGAAATGTCGTTAAGAATTAAATTCTCGCCCAGTACTAATTGTGTGATTATTGACTAAAAACTAAGTTGTATAAAAATGTTACTCAAGCGAATAATTACGAACCTTAATTTGGATAACTCTGTTTGCTTTTCTGTATATAAACTGTACGGTTTATTTATGATTATATTCTAATGATTTACTACTAATCAAAGATTCTCTCTGATGTGTTACTAAGAACCAAGCACACACAAGACTGCACAAGTGCAGTTCCTTCTTAAGAAAAGATACATGACCACGCCACATTAGATCATACCTTTGGATGTATTCTTTTGGAAATAATATCCATCCTGAAAGTTAGTTCCTACTAATTTTTTTGTGTGTTTTCTTTGGCAATTGTTGATTGTTATTGTGATGGGGGTGAAATGGATTTTCTATTTAATTAACCACAGACCAAATCATCATTGCAGCAGCATCATCGCCATGACCCAACACATCATTTATCAGCGATTATTGAAAATATAAAAGGTTTGGATAAAATTCCAAAAAATTTCTACTCTTTAAATAAGATCAAGTGTTCTTTAAATTACTTGATTGAAGAAGTACAAGCAAACCTATTTCTAAATAAAAACAAAAAGTTATTGGTACTTTCAGTGTGGAGTTTTTTATTTTTGTAAAAACCGAGAGCTTTCAACACTAATATGTCATCATCTGGGTTCCCCGTCCAGACGTAACACCACAAGCGGCATATGAAAAGAGTCAACTAATATAAAACATCCATACAGAAGAACACTCAATTAGCGAACTGAAAACATCAAACAAACAAGAAAAGCCAAGAGAATTACATTGAATTTAATTTAACCATCACCCACAGTCATAATCAAGATAGTGTCATGGCAGTGGCTGTTTCTTGACTGTTTGACGTTGTTCAATACTTTCATTCGCCCTATGCTTCACAGTGCTATTTATTTCCATCTTAATTCAAAAACGCAGAGATGAATTTGTCCCATTTTCAAGATATACATTCGGACGGAAAGAGCAAAGAGATTCACGTTTAGTTTTTGCAAAAAAAAATGTAAGACATTTCTGTAGAACTCAGTGTGAAGATGATATTTTAAGTTAGAGAAATTTTCATATGGTGCCACCAAGTGGAATTCACGTTTCGTGAGAAAGGCTATAACACCTTAGGCTGACCGGCCACCGAATGCGAAGTTGAGCGAAGCTGAGCGTTTTCAATGCTAATATAATTGAATCGAGTGACGTATACTTCATTCACTTTTATTTTAGCAGTCGGTTGGCCATGGAAATTTGACACATTTCACTCTGTATAGTACGAAAATGTGGGGTTATGAAGCTTGTCAAAACATTTTTGGGTTTTAAATCAACGCTATGTTGCCCGTTCTACGTAAAAGTTTCTGTTATTACGTATTTTATCACTATGTCGAATCTCTTCGGAAAATATGTGACGAACACTCGGACGAACATAATTGAAGTTTATACAAAACTGATTGAAGTCATACGAAATCCAGTTATTATATTATATGGAAAATACAAGAGATCAGTATAATATCATAATATGCACTAGCTTGAGGAGAGGTAATGTTCGTTATTTTCTTTGGCTTACATCATTTGTAGATTTCAAAAATATTAACTCGAAGATGAAATGCATGTGATGCAGTGGTTGGGAATGGCTATCTCCCGAAGAAATTGACAGATAATTACAAGAATGTTAAATTCTTCAACAAAAATCATCTTGCATCAATATAAGTAAAATGAATTGAAGGAAGTTTCAAGTTAAGATGAACTTCACATGAATAAACACGTAACAGGGCAACTTGCCCTATTACATTGATGTAATAATAATAATTATAAGTATTTATAACTACCTTAAGACATTTACATTGTATAGGACAAGTCAAATGAAAAATAGAAAAATCCATTTTAGGGAACTTATTCTACGATAACATTTATCGAAAATCCTGTAGTAAACTTTTCGCATTAATTCACCCAAACATAAAATTCTCAAATGCCACCACTTTTTCGGGTCTCCCAATAGAAAAATTCGATGTCATACTCTTCATTCACAATCTTTCTGATTGTGGAAATATTCAGCTGAAATATAAGTCGTTTAGATTCAGATGAAACATTATATAAATTCTCTCACATTGAATATATTCGCTACCATCTGACGGATTTTAGAATATCAGGGTATAACTATTTGAATGAGCGGACCTGAATTCTAAATAGGACTTCCTGAAACCCTGTCTCTTTTTTCAATTACTTTTGGCATTTTCGTAATAAAAATTGATATTAGTTGTGGCAACGGCGTTATGACATTAACGACATTTCATGAGTGCCAACCTTACTCCGTTCTAGTTACAAAAACCTGAGAAAATTATTTCATGGCCAACCGACTGCTAAAATAAATTTGAATGATGTATAGCCTGTCATTTAGCATTGAAAACGCTCAGCTTCGCCCAACTTCGCATTCGGTGGACGGTCCTTAATGTTTCTACTTTGGTAATCAACTGTTTTTCTGTATGGCTATTTTACATTAATTGACCCTTCTCATATGCTGCTTGGACGGAGAACCCTAATGATGACATTTTCGTTTTGAAAAGCGCTTGGTTCTTACGAAAATAAAAAACTCGAACTGAAAGCACGAATTCCTTTTTGTTATTATTAACAATGTTTAGTAGCACAACCATTGTTCTCAAAACTATTTCTTTTGTTGACTGATATTGTGATAAGGATTAAAAGGATTTTTTATTAAATTAACCATAGATTACATGATCATTGTTCTGACCCAACCCATAAATCATCAGTTTGTAATAAATTTTATATGCTATGAAATTTTGAAAAAATGTTTAATCCCAAAGTACTCATCAAGTTTTCTCTAGCAGAAAGTTCGATCGAAGTACAAGAAACTATTTTCTTTGGCTTCTGAACAGGAGTTTATTTGGAAGCTAGCTGGATCAAGGGATGTTAGGTTCAATGTCCGGTATTTCATTTCCTGAGATCATAATTCTAGATTTTTCACAGGATATAGGAAACGTGGATGGTCCAAAAACTAAACCCAACTAATGCCTAACCCAACTGATGGCATTAGTTGGGTTTAGTTTTTGGACCATCCACGTTTCCTATATCCTGTGAAAAATCTAGAATTATGATCTCAGGAAATGAAATACCGGACATTGAACCTAACATCCCTTGATCCAGCTAGCTTCCAAATAAACTCCTGTTCAGAAGCCAAAGAAAATAGTTTCTTGTACTTCGATCGAACTTTCTGCTAGAGAAAACTTGATGAGTACTTTGGGATTAAACATTTTTTCAAAATTTCATAGCATATAAAATTTATTACAAACTGATGATTTATGGGTTGGGTCAGAACAATGATCATGTAATCTATGGTTAATTTAATAAAAAATCCTTTTAATCCTTATCACAATATCAGTCAACAAAAGAAATAGTTTTGAGAACAATGGTTGTGCTACTAAACATTGTTAATAATAACAAAAAGGAATTCGTGCTTTCAGTTCGAGTTTTTTATTTTCGTAAGAACCAAGCGCTTTTCAAAACGAAAATGTCATCATTAGGGTTCTCCGTCCAAGCAGCATATGAGAAGGGTCAATTAATGTAAAATAGCCATACAGAAAAACAGTTGATTACCAAAGTAGAAACATTAAGGACCGTCCACCGAATGCGAAGTTGGGCGAAGCTGAGCGTTTTCAATGCTAAATGACAAGCTATACTTCATTCAAATTTATTTTAGCAGTCGGTTGGCCATGAAATAATTTTCTCAGGTTTTTGTAACTAGAACGGAGTAAGGTTGGCACTCATGAAATGTCGTTAATGTCATAACGCCGTTGCCACAACTAATATCAATTTTTATTACGAAAATGCCAAAAGTAATTGAAAAAAGAGACAGGGTTTCAGGAAGTCCTATTTAGAATTCAGGTCCGCTCATTCAAATAGTTATACCCTGATATTCTAAAATCCGTCAGATGGTAGCGAATATATTCAATGTGAGAGAATTTATATAATGTTTCATCTGAATCTAAACGACTTATATTTCAGCTGAATATTTCCACAATCAGAAAGATTGTGAATGAAGAGTATGACATCGAATTTTTCTATTGGGAGACCCGAAAAAGTGGTGGCATTTGAGAATTTTATGTTTGGGTGAATTAATGCGAAAAGTTTACTACAGGATTTTCGATAAATGTTATCGTAGAATAAGTTCCCTAAAATGGATTTTTCTATTTTTCATTTGACTTGTCCTATACAATGTAAATGTCTTAAGGTAGTTATAAATACTTATAATTATTATTATTACATCAATGTAATAGGGCAAGTTGCCCTGTTACGTGTTTATTCATGTGAAGTTCATCTTAACTTGAAACTTCCTTCAATTCATTTTACTTATATTGATGCAAGATGATTTTTGTTGAAGAATTTAACATTCTTGTAATTATCTGTCAATTTCTTCGGGAGATAGCCATTCCCAACCACTGCATCACATGCATTTCATCTTCGAGTTAATATTTTTGAAATCTACAAATGATGTAAGCCAAAGAAAATAACGAACATTACCTCTCCTCAAGCTAGTGCATAGTATGATATTATACTGATCTCTTGTATATTCCCTATAATATAATAACTGGATTTCGTATGACTTCAATCAGTTTTGTATAAACTTCAATTATGTTCGTCCGAGTGTTCGTCACATATTTTCCGAAGAGATTCGACATAGTGATAAAATACGTAATAACAGAAACTTTTACGTAGAACGGGCAACATAGCGTTGATTTAAAACCCAAAAATGTTTTGACAAGCTTCATAACCCCACATTTTCGTACTATACAGAGTGAAATGTGTCAAATTTCCATGGCCAACCGACTGCTAAAATAAAAGTGAATGAAGTATACGTCACTCGATTCAATTATATTAGCATTGAAAACGCTCAGCTTCGCTCAACTTCGCATTCGGTGGCCGGTCAGCCTAAGGTGTTATAGCCTTTCTCACGAAACGTGAATTCCACTTGGTGGCACCATATGAAAATTTCTCTAACTTAAAATATCATCTTCACACTGAGTTCTACAGAAATGTCTTACATTTTTTTTTGCAAAAACTAAACGTGAATCTCTTTGCTCTTTCCGTCCGAATGTATATCTTGAAAATGGGACAAATTCATCTCTGCGTTTTTGAATTAAGATGGAAATAAATAGCACTGTGAAGCATAGGGCGAATGAAAGTATTGAACAACGTCAAACAGTCAAGAAACAGCCACTGCCATGACACTATCTTGATTATGACTGTGGGTGATGGTTAAATTAAATTCAATGTAATTCTCTTGGCTTTTCTTGTTTGTTTGATGTTTTCAGTTCGCTAATTGAGTGTTCTTCTGTATGGATGTTTTATATTAGTTGACTCTTTTCATATGCCGCTTGTGGTGTTACGTCTGGACGGGGAACCCAGATGATGACATATTAGTGTTGAAAGCTCTCGGTTTTTACAAAAATAAAAAACTCCACACTGAAAGTACCAATAACTTTTTGTTTTTATTTAGAAATAGGTTTGCTTGTACTTCTTCAATCAAGTAATTTAAAGAACACTTGATCTTATTTAAAGAGTAGAAATTTTTTGGAATTTTATCCAAACCTTTTATATTTTCAATAATCGCTGATAAATGATGTGTTGGGTCATGGCGATGATGCTGCTGCAATGATGATTTGGTCTGTGGTTAATTAAATAGAAAATCCATTTCACCCCCATCACAATAACAATCAACAATTGCCAAAGAAAACACACAAAAAAATTAGTAGGAACTAACTTTCAGGATGGATATTATTTCCAAAAGAATACATCCAAAGGTATGATCTAATGTGGCGTGGTCATGTATCTTTTCTTAAGAAGGAACTGCACTTGTGCAGTCTTGTGTGTGCTTGGTTCTTAGTAACACATCAGAGAGAATCTTTGATTAGTAGTAAATCATTAGAATATAATCATAAATAAACCGTACAGTTTATATACAGAAAAGCAAACAGAGTTATCCAAATTAAGGTTCGTAATTATTCGCTTGAGTAACATTTTTATACAACTTAGTTTTTAGTCAATAATCACACAATTAGTACTGGGCGAGAATTTAATTCTTCAGTTTACTTACTGTTATTTTTTCTTTTCCAGATGAAAATGGCCAGTACTTTATAGATTTAAAAAATTTAGTGGAGAAAACCTTTGAAGAAAATAATGGAAGGCCTATCATATTGATAGCTCATTCAATGGGTGCCCTAATGTCACTTCATTTTTTGAATCAGCAAGATCAAGGTTGGAAAGATAAACACATCAAAACCTTGGTAACGCTTGGTGGAGCCTGGGGAGGCAGTATGAAAGCTATTAAAGTATATGCCATTGGTATGTAAATTATTCATATTTTATATCATTATACCATATATATTTGGATGATGGCATTGAGTATTGCACCACGAAGGACAACTTGGTTTAGGAGATTGATGCCAAAATGAAATAGATAGATAGATATATTCTGCCATCAAATAACATGACAAGTCACTACAACATTGCATAAAAAAGCACAATAAAACAGTATAAGTATTCAAAATCTTTTCTCATAAACCATATAAATCCAACATGTAACAGACACTTAAAATGCTTCCAAATCCAAATCTAAGAACTCTTGGATGGAGTATACCATGTTACGTTTCAAAGTCAAACAAAGTTAGGTTTAATATGGAAGAAAAGATTTATTTCCAAATTTGCCATTTGTAACAAAATAACATCCTGGATTGGAAGATAACCGAGTTTTTGTTCGCCAGTACAGATAAATCGGAATTAAGACGTCTTCATCGACAAATTTGACCGATTTTCGATAGCCGCGGCACATCTAGTTTCCGCAGTTATACCCCCCCCCCCCCGCAGGTCAATAAATTCTGATTCTGATCCTAAATTCTGTTCCGAGTTCTCGCGTGATTAGTAGACCTGTTCGAATTTGTGCGGTACTTAGAGTTTAAAATCCGTTTTCTAACAGAAAAAAAAACAGTTTATATTTTTCCGACCTGCCCCTAATTTTTTTTCTTTCCCGTTGGAAGGAGAAAACCAGAGTGGTAACCCTTTGTACTTGGTTTTCCCCATACCTGCGATCCTGTAGTTTTGAGACTGAGCCCCGTTTTCATTGTCCGTTGAGTATATGTCTTAGTTCTGACTGGCGAACGAATCGCCATTGAGATCGGATAATTATCTTCTTTCCGTCCCATTCACTTCGTGAATTCACCATTTTTGTGTTAATAATTGCGTTTGATTTCGGGGAAAACCTCTCGAGTGTGTAAAGTAGACTGTATTATTTCATTTCTCATTGTGTTGCACTTTTCTCTCAACTGAATTTAGAATGTGTCTGTTGTGTTTCTCATTACTAGTCAACGAATAAACTTGTGACATCGATTTTGACTTTCACCTTGTCTTCGACTTGAAGCCACCAATGGTAGGTTTGCTATTTTCCCTTCAAAGAATAGCTGGCACTCTAGAATTCTCCGGGGAAACGTCGTTATAATATATTTATGTTGATAATGCACTAGTCTAAACCTACCTATCTGCTATTCTCTACGTCTATTACCTATCCTATACCTACTAACCTATCTTCACTTATCTATACCTCTCTTATATACTACCTACTCAAAAACTACACCAAATGATTATTAATATACAATTAATATATAACTGTAAATCCCTTGTGGGGTACTTATCCATACAAATAATGAGGATGGTTTTTCCCTGTTGAGTTATGCCTTCAATAGATCATGGAAATATTCCTCCATATAATACGAGGTATGGAAATGATGTAAGGAGATATTTCAAAGAGAAAATGAAAGCCCTAAAAAGGGGGACAAAAACAATTAGACTATTCTCTCTGAATCACGGAAATTAAATTTTACCCTTGATGGTGTGTAGGGTTGATGCGAGGTAACGATAAATTCCAATATTGAAATCCCCGATTTTCGAGTTTAGACAGAGAATAAAAACCAATAGTCACTCTCAGCTTTCTGAGTGTTGTGAATTAATCTTAACTGAACAGATTTATCAAATCCTCAAAAGATATCTTTCTTATAATTGAAAAGATATTTCTCTCTTGTTTCCAGAAAAATTGATTGAAATATGTTTCCGCAAGGTAACTCCAGAAAGAGCGTTCGTTTCGCTTCGCTCTGTTTCAGGATCTCACTAGAGAGTTCACATTGAAATCCTCTGTCATAATGATATTTTTATTATAATACTTCAGTTTTGTCTGATTCGAGCCATCCATAAACAACCTCAGGAAATCAAAATACAGCGCCAGCTATCAGATTATATTCCGGAAATTGCACCGCAACAAGTGAGTTCTATCGAGTTCCTTGCCATCATCACTCCTTCACGTCCATACACCTCTCGATAGCCATAATTTATCCGACAACCCTGGACTCATATATTTTCGGAGAAAATGAGGGTGATCTTTGCCATATTATGAATATGACTAGTAAGCCCAGCGACCTATTTTTTCGGTGGATCCATCTTTTACCACCAAATCAAAAAAAAAGCCATAAGCGAAAATAAAATCAATTAATCACATCAACCCGATTTATACACTGTAGCAAAGAGAAACGTTAATCTTTGACTGTAGTGATGTTTACTCCCGGCCGTCCGGTTTCAAGAACGAGTATTCCACCACTGTCAATATCGTATGTGAGATATCAATTCTTCAGGTTGTTCATTTTTTCCCTTATTTAGAATAGAATGCCGAAGCCAATAATAAGCTATATGCTTATGGAGTGACTTCTTACCAAGGATTATAATTTAGGGTTTATAATTTATAATTATATACGTTTTTTTTCTATTCAGAATATTTTACGGATTTCTACTCCAGGAGAAATATCAGTTCAAAATAGACGGTATAAAAGAATAAATAAAATATCCTGACATAATTTTTGTTTCATACTGAAAGCCCTAGAGCTCCAACTCCAAGGATTAAAATGAACTACATAGCACAATTCTGTAGACGATGGACATGTTCCTGATATTTTTTAGAATGTGTAAAACGACTGGCCAATAAAATTGATAAATATCAGATTTAATTCAAGTGCTATCAGAGTCTTCAATATTTATAATGATTGGAGTAAGGGTTTAATGACTCATCCAAGTAAATAAAGGAACTACTCTTTTTTCTTTACCAAGCTTTCGCATAGTTGAACATCATTACCTCCCGAATATCATTACTGAAAGTGAGATTAACTATGTGACCCAACTACACATATCTACAACAATAATACATAGCATACTTCCACCAAAATTACAGACAGAATTTAAAATTTTCATCTCTCCATTCGATAGTCAAAACAAAACATATATGTATAAGGTTAACAATCAGTTTTCAATTTCCATTTCATCATTTAACTTTCAACTTTTCTCAGTCTATCACGTCTCATTTGATCAAACTTCAATGTCACGATCACAGATACACACAACAAAACACAGTCCATTAATCTTCTTACTCATCCACGTCTGCTTCCTGGTTTCTGTCCAGTCTCATCTTCATCTAATAGCTAGAAATATTGTTCAAATTCTGAGTGTCACTTTTTTATTTACTGTATTTCCATTTTTCCTTATAAGCGAAAGCTTGGTAAAGAAAAAAGAGTTGTTCATTTATTTATTTGGAGGAGTCATTAAACCCTTACTCCAATCATTATAGATATCAGATTTACTCAGAAAAATTTGACAGCCCTTTAGATCTAACTCATGCATTTATTCTACGATCGAGAGTATTTGTCTTTTTTGTTTTGAAAATTCAAAATGGCCAAGAAAATCCATTTCCCCATGCACCCATTCCATAAATTTTCTTGGATAGCCATTTTGAATTTTGAAAAAAAAAGAGGAACATGCGCTCCATCGTAAAAAGAATATCGGGTCATTTTCATCATTGGAGGAGGTTTTTCTGAGTACATACTGATACATTCCTTTATCCACAAATTTTTTTGGCCGGCCATTTTGAACATGGAAGATGAGGAATATGCGCTTCATCGTAGACTGAATAGTTCATTTCGATCCTCGGAGCTGTATTATGAACAAAAGATTATGTTGGGATATTTTAGTCATCCCTCTATGTACTTTAGATATCAATTTCCTTGGCCGGATGTTTTGAACTGATTTATATTCTGGAGAAGGAATCCTCAAAACATTTTGAATAAAATGAAATCGGTTCATTTGATTGTTGGAGGTGGCGTTCTAGGGATGTCAGAATGAAAAAAAAATTTCTTCTGAATACATTCTGATACATTCCTCTACCAACCAATTTTCTTGGCCGGCCATTCCGAACTTGAAAAATGAGGAATAGAGGCTTCATCGTGGACTGAATAGTTCATCTTGATCCTCGGAGCTGTAGCATAAAAAAAATTATGTTAGGGATATCATCCCTCTATGTACTTTAGCAATCAATTCCTTTGGCCGGCTATTTTGAATTGACTTATCTTGTGGAGAAGAAATCCTTAAAACATTCCTCTATCCACAAATTTTCTTGGTTGGCCATACTGAACTTGAAAAGAATACTTTATTTTTTCATCGGATCTGTAGTATAAACAAAAAATTATGCTAAGGATATTTTAGTCATTTCTCTATGTACTTGAGCAATCAATTTCTTTGGCCGGCTATTTTGAACTGACTGTCTTGTGGAGAAGGAATCCTCAAAACATTACTCTATTCACCAATTTTCTTGGCCGGCCATTCAGAACTTGAAAAGTGAGGTATATGCGCTTCATCTTAGACTGAATAGTTCATTTTTATCATCGTAGCTATAGTATGAACAAAAAAAAAGTATGTTAGGGATATTTTAGTCAACCCTCTATGTATTTTAGCCATCAATTTCCTTGACCCGATGTTTTGAACTGATTTATCTTCTGGAGAAGGAATCCTTAAAACATTTTGAATAGAAAGAAATCGGTTCATTTGATCGTTGGAGGTGGCGTTCTAGGGTTGTCAGAATTAAACGAAATTTTTTTTTTGAGTACATTCTGATACATCCCTCTATCCATGAATTTTCTTGGACGGTCATTCTGAACTTAAAAAAATGAGGAATATGCGCTTCATCGTAGACTGAATAGTTCATTTTTATCCTCGGAGCGGTAGTATGAACAAAAAATTATGTTAGGATATTTTAGTCATCCCTCTATGTACTTTAGCGACCATTTCCTCGGCCGATGATTTTGACTTATCTTCTAGAGGAGGAATCCTTGAAACATTCTGAATAGAGAAAAAAACAGAATATGGGTTCATTTTGAAAAATGGAGGTGGGGTTCTAGGGCTGTCAGAATTAACAAAATTTCTTATACATCCCCCTATCCTCCAATTTTCTTGGACGGCCATTCTGAACTTGAAAAACAGGAGGAATATGCGCGTCATAGTAATATGAAAATCAAAAATGAAATCAGGGATTATAAATCATGATCTATAATCCTTGGTATTAAATAAGTCCATCCCTCCTCACATATAGCTAATTATTCGCTTCGCCATACTTTCATGAATAAGGGAGAATAAATTAACCGACTGCAACATTCATATGAGAGATCGGCCGGGAGCGAAAACACGATTATATGACTTGAGGGAATAATTCGAGAAGGATCATACGTTGTACCTATGTATTAAAACTCGTATTAAAAATAATATGGTTCCTTCAGGGCAATAGTCTTAATCATGAATTAATTTGGAATGTTTAGAACATAACATGAGTTCCATGAGCTGTGATTTTCAACATCAATGCATTTCAGTTTTCAGGATAAAGAATATATAATAATACATATTTTAATAATATAATTATGATATTAGATCATAACATCGAATAATTTTCCTTAGATAGGTTTTCCTTGAATAGATTTTTCTTAGATAGATAGCTGAAAACTCCCGTCTGAGAGTGCATAAACTGTTAACTTACTCAATATGTTTCATTTGTATATCTTCCCTCATAAACTAAGTCAATTCAATTGTCTACTAAATTGAACATAACCTCTCAATGTAGTAATTTTTGAAAGATCCTCATTTTGAACTTACTGTATTCAACTGGCATGGGGAAAAATTGTTGGGCAGTGAAAATAATGAGATTCGAAGTTGATATTATAGCAGTTTTAGATCTAACTGAAATATAAAAGTACAATTCTTGGTCAGCCGATGACTGAAGTTACTGCCAATTCACAATGATGTTAATGGTAATGGTAATGTTAAAAGTGAGCTACGATGTTAATGGTAATGGTAATGTTAAAAGTGAGCTACGATGTTAACGCTTAAATAATAATAAATTCGAGAAATATTTATCATTATCATTAACATTACGCTTGACATTAACATTGATGTGAGCTGTATCGTAGTAGCTCTATTATTTATTATTATTTAAGTGTTTACATTGTAGCTCACCGTTAATATTACCATAACCATTAACATCATTGTGAACTGGCAGTTAGGTACATAGATAGGTTACGTCAATGACAGCTGCTGATCTCCCTTGGCTGTTTCGCGAAAATGGACCTTATCGACTTAAGTAAATCGATCGAAGGGATCTCGAATTTCTTAAAATTCATAATTCATCTCGATATTTTGCGAAAGAATTTGGGTCACGGATTGTGCTTCGGGATATGGAGAATGATTTTCTTGCAATCAGTTGTCGTTTTCTGGTTGGTTTCGTGTAGAAAAGTATGTAGGTTCTCAAGAATAATAAAACTACTCCGAAACTATAAGAAACGGCAACAGTCCCGGGTGAAGCTGGATGCGTTTACATGCGTGTTGAAAACTCTCGAATTTCTGAAACTTTTTTCCCGTATTTCCTATCTGTTTTCCGAGTCGAGAGTAGTACGCGCCTATAGTCCGGTTATTCTTCTTTCGTTTTACAATTTTCTCGGACACGGACGTGCGGCGGTTTTCGAAAAACAGATAATTACCGAACCACTAAATCACCAGATTTTCCCCTCTTGCCTCTCCCACTCGGCGCTTACGAAATTAGTACGAGATAATGATTGAATATATCATGAAAAGCTGAAAATTGCTCTGATTAAACTCGTGTTCAAAAAATGGGATAAATCTGATATAAATAACTATAAACCTGTTACTGATTACTGATTGCTGGGTGTGTTGGACGGATAAACCCAAACCTGCCATTGCGACCAAGCGGTCTATTGTAGCACACAGGCAAGCTCATAGAGCTAGATCTCTCCCTCCAGTCCCATCCTGCCCAAAGAGGAGATGATGTCGGAGGGGGAGTGATTCTTGAGTTCCTCTAGGATCATCTTCGGAGAATCAAATACTCCATGTCGACATGGAGTATTTGCCCTGTCTGCCGCCGGGCAGTCACAGATGATATGCTCAATTGTTTCGTACTCCTCTAGGCAGAGTCTGCAGAGCGGGTCATTGACGATGCTAAGCTTTTTAACTCTTTGAGGTGCGGAGATGGCATCAGAAATAAAACCCAAGTGGAGCAAAAAAAAATTTAATCTTAATTTTCAAATAATTTAACATAAGCTCATTCAAAATGAATAAATAACACATTTAAAACAGTATTATCAGATATTTTTTCATATTTTTGCCTTAACAGGGTGGTACATTATACGTACCACCGATACACTTATGTGTTAATTTGTTCTCATTGTTCAACTCACTTTATATTTAAATTTTTCGACCGGTGATATGTCTGAAAACATGATTTATGCTTTGATAACCATAAGAAGGTTTGTAGCCAAAAACGTTCCCATTTCTTCAGAGTTAGTTGGAACATAAGGTTTTCCTGTGGCAACTTTGATCTGTTCCGCATAAAGTTTTGTCTGGAATACCAGATGGTCTAGGAATTCGTCAGTAACAAATTCCCGGAATATTGAGTATGGCGTCAAAGTATTTTTTTACTCATTATAAAATCGGGAACACCAAAAAAATGTGTGAAGTTTGGAGGAGGTGAAGGTTTTGAATTGGATTGTGACCATGTTGGCGCAATGTAGTCAGTGGCTATGTTTTGGATAGACGGAACTCGAGGCGCGTTGGATATAATCCTATCTCTCAGAGTTGAAAAAGGTAAATCACTTTCAGATAGTTCTTCGTCAGTTTCGTACACAGGAATATCTTCTATATCTTGACTTTCATTCTCTTCGACCTCCGCTGCATTCTCCATCTCAGATTCGGAATCAGACGGTACAGACTCAAAATAATCTATATTTTCAACCTCTGCCTCTAATTCAGCCAGTGTCATTCCAACCAAACGAAACGGTAGAGGGTCTGTAGGTTTATTCGACATTTTTCTGTAAAAATTTTTTTTTCAAAAAACTGCATTAGGAGAGGTGGTACAAAAAACGTACCACCATATTTTCTCTTTTTCTGTAACCGACGAAAATATTTCAATGATTATTTCAACAGTTTTACTCACCAGAAGGTATAGGCACAACACAATTTTCAAAATAACCGCTTCAAAACTAAATTTTTATCACTTAGACACTACAAGAAACAGAAAAACTTGTCGAGACAAGAGAACCAGCATAATATGTAGTATTGGTAAAGTAAATCGCTGTAAATCTTTCACCCAATCGTTGATTCTATAAGCTGTTGCCTCATAAATGTCTCTGCAACTCACGGCAACAGTCAATATCGATGTAGATTTCTGTTCAGTGGGTTTGAAATGGGTGGTACACTAATCGTACCACCGCCGCGGAAGAAGGTCCAAATTGGTGGTACGTTTTGTGTACCACCTAGACCCAAAGAGTTAAGGTGGGCTCTGAGTCTACAGTGTCCTATGAAAGCCGCCATTATAGATCTCAGATTTGTTCTAGAAAATCCTAGCCAACGACTGGTGTATGGGCTGGGAGGCACTGAAATAGCCCTATGCGAGTAACGCAGTGCAGGACGGTTGCGCCAGTACTCCTGTTAGTTTATTGTCAAATACATATTGGAAATTTTTTTGAGAAGATTTTATTCAAACGAATGTTATACTTTTTTGAGAAGAAAATGATTTTGACAGATTATCAGAATGGCTTCAGAAAACAGCGAAGTACAATAAGTGCCATATAACAACTCCTATGCAGAATTATGGACTCATTGAATAGTGGAAATAATACAACAGCTTTATTCCTAGATTTATCAAAGGCTTTCGATAGAGTGGACCATGAGAGTTTATCGAGAAAAATAAAGAGATATGGAATCCGAGGAGTAGCACTAGATTTGATGAGGTCCTATTTGAAGGATAGAAAACTGTTATTGAAGCAGATGAAAATGGCAATTTCCTGAAATCTGAAGAACGTCAAGTTAAGAGAAGGGTACCACAGGGATCTATGCTCGGGGCTCTTTGGTTTATAGTGTACACAAATGAATTACCTGATATTATCAAAAGTTTCCTCACGATGTATGCAGATGACACGTCTTTGGTGATAAAAGTTAAAAGCAAATATAATTCAAGCACTGCTAATACTGGCCGAATGTTTCAAGTATAGCAACTTATTATTGAACTTTGAAAAGACCGGATAGAATTGCCTGTAACAATTTTTCATTACAGTCCAAATCTACAGTTAATCTGCTGGGACTTGACATCGATGCACGACTTGACTGGGGGTCCCATGTGAAGGGGTAGCAAAATTACTGGCAAGATGTTGTTATTCTGTGAGAGTTCTAGCAGTAGTGAGCCAGCAGGCAGCTTTAATGATGTATTATGCCCACGGATATTCAAGAATGAGATATTGTGCAGTTTTTTTAAGGAACTCCATGGATGCTGCTCGCATGTTTGAGAGATGCTTGAGGAATATCTTTTGCATGGATAGGATGGAGTCATGTGGGCGTCTTTTCGTAAAATACGGTATACTAATGTTGCCATCTATTCAATATATATGAGGCAATTTCTTTCGTACTAAGTAACCAGAGTTTATTTCGGAAATCATGAATACATCACGAGAAAGAAAAATGATCTGAAGGTACCAAAGTTCAAATTTTCTCACATCCAAAAAATGCTGTGTATAACATTATACCGACTGTCCCAAAACTAGTGAATCTACGATAGAGTAGATCAAGTACTATTGAATGACACCAACATTAGTTGAGCGAAAATGTACCGTTTTCAAAAAAACCTAACCTGAAATTGCCGATTTTCGGTCTATTTTTCTAATCACAGGGCCAATTTGTGATTAAGGACAGCGTTTTTCGCCCATATTATTACCCCTGTAGAGGAGTTTATTCTGAGTAATACAAATTATGTAGAAGAAACAATTGTTTTAATTTACATTTACTTAGGTTTTCGATTAACTACTTGAAATAATTTTAATTAGGTGTGATAAAATAATAATCTAGGATTTATATGATTTAAAATCGTTATATTTTTTCACAAACTGGCTCTGTGATTGAAAACAATAGTACGAAACTAATATTGGTGCCATTCAATAGTATTTGGTCTACTCCATCGTGGTGTGACGTTTGATTCACTAGTTTTGGGACACCCTGTATATCGTCACTACGATATATAATTAGATACCAGGAGAGAACAGATTACTTTATAATGCCAAGAAATTGAGGAAATTTAAGACTTTTTGAACAATAAAGCGTACTTATTGTGTAGCCGAATATTTAAATGATGAGATTGTAATATATTAATTTAATTTAATTTTTTAGTTTTTGCTCATCAGATATTTGTTGAATTTGACACGCTCGAATCCTATTATGTAGGAATAATGTATTTATTTTTGAGCGAATAAAAAATATCTATTTATCTATCTCCTCCTCCGTGATGCAGTGATCCTGCAAATTTATTATGTCCAAACCAAATCTGTATCATAAGAACTTTATGCGACTGTTTTCATGAATATACCATATTATTGGTAAACTATCACATTTGTGATGTTTTCAAAGTCTAAAATGTTTCGATGGCCATGCCATCATAAATCAAATTCACCCATATTATGCATCTTAACATTTTTCTATCTAGAGCATCATCAAGTATGGGCAAGATCTCATTTATTATAATAAATATTGTCATTAGGCCTTAGCCTGTTTGGCAATCAAATATTTATTTATTTGTTCTTGATTTATATCATTTTATCATCTATCTGGTGGTTATAGTCAGAAATTTTGTTTCAGGCGACAATTTAGGTTCATATGCTCTGAGAGAGAGCATAATGAGACTTCAACAAATAACATCACCGAGTTTAGCCTGGCTCCTACCTTCTCCTCTTTTTTGGAAAAGTAACGAAGTGCTAGTTCAGACCGAAAAAAAAAATTTCACCCTCAGTAATTTAAAGGAATTTTTCTAGTAAGTAAAACATTTATATAGTTTAACTTTGTAAATTGCCTTTTATCTGTATGACTTGAAGTTTGATATATAATTTCATGCCTCCATTTTTTCATTTGTATTCATTATTATGATTATTCTGTTATTTCCGCTGTTTAATTTGTAAGGAAAGTAGATTCCGGAAATTAAATTGAAAAAAACTGACTTCTACCCGCAAATACTAGTGTTGGAATGCCTCGGTGGTCAAGTGGTTAGATATTATCACTTCACTATGCTATGGGGTATGTCCTATATTCCTGCCGGTGTACCCAGAGACGATTACTATTGGCCCTGTCGTTCGGGATCTATTGTTATTCTGTTGCGGTCAGTATTTGTGTTCTGTGAGCCTAGTTGGGTTTATTGTAATTGCTGGAAAATAATTTCTTTGTTGGCATTTTGAAATAATATGTTTTCTTAAAAATAAATATCTTAAATATTTACATTCATTTATTTCCACAAATTACATTTATCATGTAAGTGAAATGATGGAATGAAATTTTATGAATTTAAGTTCTTGTAAAATCTTCATCAAACTACATTAAAATGTTCAGGAGAACAGCGCCCTCTTTGGTAGTTGGATTCGCCAGTCTTGTAATACTAAAAAGGTATATAACACTGACTTCACTGGATTAAATATTGGCAAATTTTAAGACTACAATTGCCAAATTAAGTTGAAACATTTTGTTCGTATGACTTCCAAGTATTCCACTTTTCAAAACAAAACTGGAAGAACCAATATGGTTTATAACATTTGTAAATTTCGAACTCACAACTTTCCAAATACTGATTCTTCTGAAAAAAGAGGCTACAAAAACCAATCGATATCTTACTTACCAGCTTTCTGACCACCTGGTATTTCAAATTATTGGTACGTAACGCCTTGATAGTGATAGCGAAACACTTGTCGTGAATGAAAAACTCGTTTTGTGAAAATCGTATAATCTGTTTCGAGTTGAATTCACAGATATGTTTTTTATTGAACAAAAATCAATGGGTTTTAAATTATTAAGAATGAATATCAATTTATCATAGTTGCTATGTATAAAAAATTCTGGAAGAATTTATTCGAAATTGAATACACTAGAGGTAGAAACGATAGGTTAAAAAAATTTCCAAATTTTCAGTCGAAGCATTGAGTTTAAGGACACAAAAATTTTCAATAAGTTCAGTCATCAAATAGGAAGCAGAACCAAAATTCAGAGTTCAGAGGGACCCAAATATGATCTAGAGACAGGAACTGAAATTAAAAAGTCAATTAATATTTATTGTATTTCATGAAATTAATCTTGACACAAGCTAAGATATATCAAGTATTTTGATATTCCAGGGCCGAACTTATTCTTTTTTTTATGGTTGTCTAACTCAATAAGAAGAAAGACAAAATGGTACCTTTATAAATATATATTTTTCTTTTAGTGGTATTTCATATCCTGATGGGTGGGAGATGAGGAGAGATACGGAAATCTATCAATTAGACTTCAAACCACCTGGTGTTGAAATAAATTGCATTTATGGAACAGGAGTTGACACTGTTGAAAGGTAAATATTTTTCGTTTTCAAATTCTATCTTTCAGAGTTCCGTGTATCGTGGTCGAAAACACGGAATCAGTCTACTATTATCACGGTCTACTTTTATACTACGGTGGATTTTTTTGATGAAAATTTTCCCATGCTTGTTTCTTAATTTACTAACGTTATCACCCCACCTACGTCTTCTTTAGGCTTCCATCCAAACTTCAGGTCGCAAGGCAGCCTTACTTATCATTATACTGAATGGAGTTTCCTTGGTAGATTCTTGAACCGAAGATCTATATGCCATGGTTATATGTAAATATTGATCTTGTCCGACATCATGACGCGCGGACGTGGTATTATTTGCGCTCGATGTAATGTCAAAGTTGATAGATATGATGATTCCATCAACTGCATTAAGTGTAATAATAGTTATCATTTAAAGTGTGTGAATTTAACTCTAGAAAGTTTCAATAAATTGTGTGAAGATACCTCACAGAAATGGGTTTGTGATGAGTGTCTACAACCTGATGTTGCCGATGCTGGTGCTGGTGCATCCCCTCTAGAGGAAGTCCATATTACGAGGGCGGATCTTCTCAGTATAAAATGTGAAATTGTGAATGAAATATCTTCGACATTTTTTGATACTGTCAATGATTTGAAATCATTGATAGTATCGCAAAGTAAACAAATCAGCGACCTCAAGAAGGAAATATGTACTCTTAAAAACATGATGGCAACAGCTGCTACCGCTGATAATACCCTAATTTCAGCCTGCCGGAATTCCCTCGTTGAGTCATCGATGCATGTAGCCGGCGCTGATAACACCCAGATTTCAATCGGCCGGAATTCCATCGCTGAAACGTCGATGCATACTGAACAAACTCATCTCGATGCTCAAAACATTTCTAATTTTATTAATGATAGCAATGTTAATGCCTCTAAAGAGAGCGGATTCAATGGGAGTCGGCGGGATGGGAGAGATAATTCATCGGGGTGGACTGTTGTAACATCGAATAAAAACAATAAGAAAAATAAAATCAAACAAGGTTCACCCGGGGCCGAGACACCACAAATTCCCCCTGCCGAACACAGAGAGGGTACTAAAAAAGTACTGAAACCGATAGTGGGAACCTCGAAGGCGGGGAATCTAAATGCTGTCCCGAAGATTCAATTCTCGCATATCCATATTACACGACTCAGGCCGGAAAGATCTACGAATGAGCTGCTGGACTTTTTCGATGGAAACATACCCAATGTCTCTTGTGAAAAATTAACTTCTAGGAAGCCTGAGATATACTCGTCATTCAAAATTACTCTACCCACGGAATTTTTGGACAAAGTCTTAAATCCTGAAATCCTAAAAGTTTTTTATGAAACGACGCCTGTCCAACACCGCTTCGTGAAAAACAGAGCCCGTTCAACGTTTTTACCATTTTCTGATCGCTGTCACGGGGAACTCAATGGTTATTATCAAAATGTTCGTGGTCTGAATATGAGGTCTCATGAATTCAGGAATTCAGTGTCGAGTGGTGATTTCGATTTTGTATCTATAACTGAGACTTGGCTGCAGGATGGGATACAGGATGGTGAATTGATTCCTTCTGAGTACGATGTGTTTCGGTCTGACAGGGATTTAGTGAGAACCGGCTCATCTACCGGGGGAGGAGTGTTAGTTGCGGTTCGGAGTGAGTGAGTTACGTCTTATAATTTTCGTAAAGCCAATTTCATTGACATGTATGAACACTTCCTCAAGGCTGACTGGTGAAGTGATTCTGATATAGCATGTACTGAATTTTATGACGTTCTCAATAATATTTTCGAACAAACTGTTCCAGTCAAGATAAGGAGGAAACAACGTTTTCCTTCATATGGTACTCCTCTGAGATAGTTGCGTTGATCAAATTAAAGCTAAAAGCTTTAAAAAATTACAGAAAGTTCAAAAATAATATCAATCTTCTCAAATATAGATCACTTCGTAAGCTGCTCAAATCTAAAATAAGTATTCCACATCGAAAGTTTGTTAGTTCTTCTGAGGATAAAATACGTACTGATCCTGCGTCTTTTTGTTCATTTATGCGTCAGAATAAGGGTTTTTCTCGTATACCTGGTGTAATGAGAAATGGTGATGAATCTTTTAAAACTCCAGCTGAAGTTATTGATGCATTTGCTGCTCACTTTTCTGGTGTGTATGAGGGACCTGCCGATACCTTGTTTATGGAACATGATATTGATAGTACTTTCGTTGAACTAGGAAATATTACGAAGGATGATGTCATTAAGGCGTCTAAAAGGCTGTCGAACAAGTGTACGGCTGGACCTGATGGAGTTCCTAGTTTTTTAGTCAAGGACTGCATTGGTGCGTTTGCTGCACCTCTAGCGCATATTTTTAATTTGTCTGCTATTAAGGGAAATTATCCTTCTATCTGGAAACTATCAAAAATTAACCTATTCTCAAAAAAGGTGAGAGATCGAATATAAAAAATTACCGACCTATTGCTATTTTGTCGAACTTTTCCAAATTATTTGAGATTAATTTGCATAATTCAATTTTTCCATCAGTTAAGCACCGTATTAAACTTAGTCAACATAGTTTCATGCCAAAAAGATCCACCTGTACTAATCTTGCCTATTTTTTTGAATTGGTGCTTGATTCATTGGATAAATCTGAACAAGTGGATGTAATCTACACGGATTTTCAGAAAGCATTCGATAAAGTCGATCACAGAATTTTGTTGAGTAAATTGAGGTTTATATTTGGATTTGTAGATAGGTTGGCCTCTCTGATGGAATCTTATTTGTGTGAAAGAGTATGTTTTGTAGAGATCGAGCAATCTCGCTTATTTGAGTTCTGTGCAACATCTGGTGTTCCTCAGGGCTGCAACTTGGAACCTTTGCTGTTTCTTCTCTTTATTAATGATATTCTAAATGACACTGACATTTTGATTTTGATGTTCGCTGATGATTTAAAGCTATTCACCAGAATATTATCTATTACTGATTGTGTTCGATTGCAGAAGGCGCTCGATACTCTCTTGAGATGGTGTGAAAGGAATAGGCTGTCGTTGAATGTTTCCAAGTGCCATGTAATGTCTTACACTAAAAAAAGTAATAAAATTCTTTATAACTATCAAGTCGATAATCATGAATTATCTCGTTTAACTGAGTATAGAGATTTGAGGGTGCTGTGTGACAGTCAGTGCTCTTTTGTGCCACACTAGAACCAACTTATTTCTTCTGTCAGTAAAACATATGGATACATTATTCGTAATGGTAGGCGCTTCAACAACTCGAACACGTTGATAATTTTATTTAATAGTTTTATTCGTAGCAAATTAGAATATTGTAGCATCATTTGGAGACCCATATATAGTTGTCATAAAAAACGAATTGAATCAGTACAAAGGAAGTTCTATAAGTATCTAGTTTGGAGAGAAGATGGTGTCTATCCAAATATAGGTTGTTGCAATGATATGTTACTTAGTAGATTTGGAGCCGAGCCTATAGAACAAAGGGTTAAAGTAAAAGCACTATTATTTATTTATAAGATTGTGGATAACCTAATAGAGTGTAGTGAATTGATTAAGCATCTTCCCTTTTTGGTGCCCCGATTGGGCTCTAGGAGTGATGCTGTATTTTACTGTAGGGCGGGTAGAACAAAGGCCAGTCTCAGATCACCAATTAATTTCATTTGTAACTTATTCAATTGCATAGCCGGCAAATGCGATTTGCATAATGACTCTCCCCGATCTATAGTGGCTGCATTTATGGAGGGGATTGGTAATGTCAACCAATTATTAGAATAAGTTTTTTTTTCATTGCTCTCAATATTTTAAGTAAACTTTCCTGTAATTGGGTTGTTTGACCTGTTGGAAATAAAGTCTTATTATATTCATCCCAGTCTCGCTAGTGATCAGAAACTCGGGACACATAATAGTTTTGGTCGAACCATTGTCTACCAGTATTTTCACATTATCTTTTTGGCGATAACTACATATGCTTGCAAAATCCTTAGATAAGATTCCTCGTATTGATAATACGACATGGGGACATTTTCAGCTTGGGTGGATTTATGCCCCTTATCACCGACCCCTTTTATATTCCCTACTGTGGCTCCTTTTCCAATTCTGGGCAGTTTCTCTTGACATGCCCACTTCCAGCACACACAGCATCCTTTTTCCTAGCTTGCAATATTCTGCGGATTTCTTCTCTGACAATTTCCTCGATAGATCGGTCTGTTTCTTGGACTTGTCTTTACACGAAGGCGTCCTCTATGCGACGCTTGCTTCGTTGCCTCAATTTCCAACTCCTGGAGATTTTCCCTCGTTTTCAGATCTTGGTTATTTATTTGTGCATGGAAAACTTGTTGTATATGAGCATCGCCATATCTCATCTGCAGTTTCGACGTTAGAACTTCGTAACAGGCTTGTTGACTCTCCGGAATCGTTTGCAGAATGTTGAGTGCCTCTCCCCGTAGAGCTATTATTAATGCCGTGGCTTTTTGGTTGTCCAATTGTTCGCCAGCGCAACAGCTTCAACTGTTTTTGATATGTCGACCGGCATTTTTCCATCGAAAGTTGGAGGCTTTATCTTCATTCTAATACCTTCGCTGTCATTTTCCGCTTTCGCGGAGCTGTAGGGTGATGAAGCCATAATTTCTTTTCGATTTGACATTCCTTTCAGGGAATCTATTAATTTGGAATTATGTTCAATTATTTCTGCCATTTCTTCAAACTTTTCGTTAACTTTGTAAAATGTAACGTTTTCTTCACATAATTAAAACGCCCGACCACTTGGCCGTCTATTTTGAACTGCAGAAGAAATGGAAACAAATGAAAAACGTAATATGAAATAATGAAGTCAAGGATTATAAAACATGATTTCTAATCCTTGGTATGAAATAAGTCCATTATGCATTAAAGACGTCTTCCTATTATGAATAAAAGAAAAGAAATTAAGCGACTGCACCATTGATATGAGAGATAAGATAAGATTTATTAGCGTCATAACAATATTACATTTTAGACTTGTACATACACTTAAATTCTTGAAATTTATTAACCAAGTAAGATCAAATTACTTAGCTGCAGCTGAACTCTGCCCAAGGGAGTCAAAGTCACAATCAAGGTATTCCTCCACCGAGTAAAAATACTGTTCCATAAAAAACCTTGATGGTTTTCTCTTAAAATTGTTGAATGATAATTTCTTAATTCCGTCCGGCAGTTTATTAAAACATATCAAACTTACTTTCTGCTCTTCTTTAACCTTTGAAATGCAATAACAATTTTATTTTTGTTCCTAGTATTGTAATTATGTTGATCGCAATGTTTGTCAAAATTTTTCGAGCTTCTTTGTATTTCAAGAAGCATTTGAAAAATAAACATAAAAGGAAGACTCATAACACCAGCCTTACGAAAAAGGGGCCTACAGTGGGTTCGTCGATTGCTGTTGAATAAGGTCCGCATTGCTCACTTTTGCTGCCTAAATATAGAAATTGATTCACTAGCCCTGCCCCACAAATTCAAACCATATGATAATCTTGAGTGAAATAAGCCAAAATATGTAAGTTTCAAGGTATCAATGCATACAGTTTCCCTAAATTTCCTCAGCAGAAAGTTCATAGACGCCAGTTTCGACGTTAAAGATTTTATGTGGGAGCGCCAATTTGAAGAACTATCAAGTGTAAGGCCAAGCAATTTTATTGGTTCACCCTCACTTGAACCTTTGCTCCCACCGATAAACAAATGTTGTGTTTTATCTTTATTTAAAGTTGTTCGCAGTAAGCCATGACTCAGCCAATTTCTCCGCTCTACTAATATGAGCTTCCGCCGCATCAATCGTCCTTGCAAAAGCCAATAACGATGAATCGTAGGCAAACAAGACCGAAAAATAGGGCAACAAATTTAGTGGAAAATCATTTATATATATACATATATAATGAATAATAGCGGCCCCAGAACAGATCCTTGGGGCACGCCAGTACTCACTTTAAGGCTTTTGGATTCCATCTCATCAACCTGAACAACCTGCTCTCGATCATCCAAATGTGATCTAAGTAGCTCAAGTGCAACACCTCTAACTCCATAGCTCTCCAGCTTTGAAAATAAAATGCTATGTGAGACACAGTCGAAGGCTTTCGAGAGATCGATACAACTAAGTCCCACAATGGGGTATTTTCCTAAATTTCAAAATATATGTCATTAAAATCCTTATAACTCAAATATATCGAAATATATTTTTTCCAAATTTTAACATATTGCATTTTGTCTGTATTCACTTACGAAAATTCTGATTTCATATGTGCTCTGTCATTTTCACAATCCGGCATCAACATAGACATTATAAATATCAAGTTTTGTGATCACATTTGACAAGAAAAACAAACAATGACTCAAAATGTCATCGGTTTTAAGAAGGTATAGACACAGATTACAGAAACAATTTTATGTCTGTGGATATCTTCTTTATCGGTTCCACTGTTGTCGAATTAACAAAAATAACTAGACTTTCTCATATTCGAATGTTTACTATGTTTCGAAGGGTGTATTTTTGAAATTTCTGAATTTTCACGTGTTGGATAACTAATGGAAAAGGGTTTCCATAAATAATCTTAAATTCGATTTTGCAGTTTTAGGAAACTTGCCCATTTCACCTCTCTCGAGAGCCCCCAATGTCCTATCCACAATGCTTCTGACAGCATCAATAGTAGAGTAGTGTAGAAAAGTGCTACACTTTTCATGCAAACGAAAGGACCTATAATCAGTTTCCGAAGGTGTGAATAAACTGGTACATAATTTGATTTTGACTAGTTCGTTATCGCTACCACCCTAGATAACAGCGAACTCTGTCTCCGACTAGCAGCTACTCTGGTAGGTTTGCTATTCTTCCTAGTGAAAAGAATAGCTGGCGCTCGAGATAAGTTTTGTCCGAGGAAACCACGTTACACTACCTCCGATTTCTATAATTTCCTTTGTGATTTTATCTTTTCCTGGAGTTTTGCCGTTCTTCATTTGAGACAGGGCTTTTTCGATTTATTCTATAGTAATTTCTGGTATTTCCTCGGAATCGACATTTAAAATTTCTCTTTCCCTGTGCGTACTAGGTTCTGATGTCACAGAGGAGTACAGCTCAGAGTAGTAGTGTTCAACGACGTTTGTTATTTGGTTCCTTTCGCATTTGATAGCCCCGTTTTCATCCTTCATTTGGTAGATTCTTTTTCTGCCTTTAATTTCTATTGTCCTAAGTATCCTCAAATTTTTGTTTCTTTCTATTGTTTCCTTGATCTTTTCGGTATTATAGTTTCGAATGTCTTGTCTTATTTTCTTTCTTATTTTTTTATTTAGTTCTTTGTATTCCAGGGTATTTCTGTCCAATACGCTTCTTTCTCTTATCAAGTTTCTGGTTTCCTGTTTCAACTTATTTTATTGGATAGGTCTCTTGAGCATATTTTCTTAGTTGCTGTCAATAAAGTTTCTCTTATTCTTTTCTCCAACTCACTTGCATCCATTGTACCTAGGTTCTCTATGAGTGTTAGTTTTTCCTGAAGTTCCTTCTGGTATTTTTCTCTGTTATTTTTGAGTTCATCCATGGTTGGGAATCTCTTAGGTGTTAACAACTTCCTTCTCTTCATATTTGTGTCAATTTCTACCCTTGCCCTCACCAATTTTATTGGCCAGCCCTAATAGACTTAATCTATAATCCTTGGTAAGAAGTCACTACATCCCTCCTTGCATATAGCGTATTATTCGCTTTATGCATTCTATCATTCTATCATGCATTCTATCAAATAAGGAAAAACTGTAGCATTGATATCAGACATACTGTACTGACCGTGTTGGAATAAGTCGTTCTTGAAACTGAACGGCCGGGAGTAAACATCACTACACTTGATTTGTTTTTCGCTTATGATTTTTTCAATTGATTTGGTGATAAAAGATGGATTTACCGAAAAGGTAGATCGCTGGGCTTACTAGTAAATTTAATACTAAGCATTCATGATACCTAAATAAGTCATATTCCTAATTCATAGATCAACAAAAATCTCACATTCATTGAACAAACTAACTGAATTATATAATGTGTAAATATCGACTGGACAAATTATGTATATGATGAGGGAAAATGATCGGGTCAGCAGTCGGCTGACCAGATGTTACAGTCTCTTTATTGTATTGGCCAAGCTTTCAGAAATTTGCACTTCCTTCATCAGGGCTACTAAAATATATAAGAAGGTAATCACTAAATGTTCGTTGATTAAAAAAAAAACACTTACAACAATGTGAGATTGCTGACCCGATCATTTTCCCCCATCATATAACTAAATTATATAAACTCGAACCGTAACGATATGTATATATTTAATCTAGATTATTGACGTTGTACATTTTTTAGGCTCTACTACAAGCCGGGTACCTGGTTGGATGGTTATCCAGCACTCGTCATGGGGAATGGAGACGGTACAGTTAATTTGAGGTCGTTAGAAGGATGTCGTCTTTGGCAAAATTTGCAACAACAAAAAATATTCCCGAAATCGTTCCCTAAGGTGGATCACTTAGGGATACTCAGAGATAAAGGTGTTTTAGAATATATTTCTAATTTAGTTACTTCTTCCAATAGAGCTTGAATTACTTATTTCTCTCTATTAATGGCATTAATGGTTCTTTTATATGTTCAAAAATCAGAGTGATGTTGAATAATATTCATCAAGTGGCCATAAATTAGCGACATTGCTTTATGCAAGGTAAATAAATAATCATTTTTCGGTTATTTCAAAAACCATAGGATATTTTAAATTACTTTTTAAAGGGAAGTGAAAACTTGTGGAGCCTCCATCCAACATTTTCATTTACTCATTTACGAATGGCTCTAGTAATATTCACGTATCGAAATTTTTTTTTTCATAGAAGTACAGGAAGTCTTGATCTCAATGCGCCTTGTTTTTTAAATATAATTGCTTTTTGAATTTAGGAAAATATTTCGTACTTTACGAGTCTATGAAAGTTTTCGGTTAAATCTCTATGATATCGGCGAATAAATTTTTTATACATTCCGAAAAACGCTGACAAAAAAAATAACTGAGAAATTATCAATTTGCATTCAGCTCAATTTCATTACTCCCGTTCGTTACTTTGTAATACAAAGCTATTGTTGGCGGATGGCATATTTCTATAGTTCAAGTAGCGTATTCGTTATCGCTTCGACCACATCACGAACCAAACGAAGTTACTATTTCCTGTTAAGAAGGATCCATAACATGTTTCTGATTCAGCGTCTCTTTTCCCCCCAAAATATTTTGAAGTCGATTCTCTTTCCCATGAGAAACATTGAACATTGAAGGGGTAATATTCTGTCCAGATGCAGCGAGAAACGCGCGATTCACTACGCGCGTGTCCAATCGCGAGTGTCCAATCGCGAGTGTCGAGATACTAGGGGGGAGCGCCCACCAGAGTAGCGTTCATTCATTCATTGCTGTATCCCGTTACCGGAAATAAATCTACAAAAAGAAGAAGAAAAAAAAAAAAAAATTCGAACAGACTTGTAACTTCTTAGTGCTAGTTGCGATTGTGTGCCCTCCTGTGACTAAAGAGACCCAACCGTGACCTGCAGATCCTTCCACACTCAGGGCATGGATAGTCTCCAACCAGATCTGGCCGCCGCTGTATCCTTCTCGATTCTCCATTATAACTGTGGACCAAAGACCTCCACTGTGACCTGTCTAACGCTAGTTGTTCCCAGTTATGATTAGCATTAACTGATTTTAGGGATTGATGTAGTGTATCCTTAAACCGCTTATAATGGCCTCCTGGTTTCCGGGCTCCCTCAGTGAGTTCGCCGTATAGAGCTATTTTGGGGAGTCTTGTGTCTTGCATCCTCAGAATGTGGCCGCTCCATCTGAGTCGGGCCCTCGTTACTTGAGTCTCAATTGTTGTACAACTCGCGCGCTGCAAGACTTCTGCATTCGAAACTTTGTGGAACCATCTGATGTGCATTATCTGTCTTAGATGACGTTGCTGCGTCTGTTCAAGCTGTTTAATATGTCGCCTGTAGGGAGTCCAGCTTTCGCTTCCGTAAAGAAGCGTTGGGAGGACCACTGCTCTGTAAACAGCTGTCTTGGTCTTCAGATTGAGGTCGTGATTTTGGAACACTCTGTCCTTCAGCTTCCAGAATGCCCGTGATGCCGAATTGATACGGTTGTGTATTTCCGTGTCAAGGTTAGCCCTAGTATTTATGAAGCTTCCCAAGTATTTGAACTGCTCGACCTGTTCTAGAGTTTCATTGTCCAGGCTGATATCTGTTTGGAGGCTTTCTGGCGGACTTACCAGGATTTTGGTCTTGTCAATATTGAGTCTAAGGCCTAAAGCTTCGTATATATGTTTATAGGTGTCCATTATTATCTGTAGATCCTCTGAGCTGTTAGCGATGAGTGAACAGTCGTCTGCATATTGAAGTTCCGTGATAAACTTGGTACGGGTTTTTGCTCTGAGGCGCTTCAGGTTAAACAGGCCTCCATCAAATCTGAATCTTATCCCAACACCTCTTACGGGCATGCTCATGTCAGCAATTATCGATACAGCTATGGCGAAAATATTGAACAGTAAAGGCGCTAATACGCAGCCTTGTTTTATTCCAGAGTTGGTTGAGAAATGGTCGGTTGTAGAGCCATTATGCTTTATTCTAGCGGTGTTGTTGGTATGAAGGCTTTTACACACTGCTAAGAATTTTTCGGGTACTCCTAGACGTGCCATGATTTTCTAGAGCGCTCTCCGATTCACCGAGTCGAATGCCTTGCTTAAATCGATGAAGGCTGTATAAATCCTTGATTGTTGTTCACGGGCCTTTTCTTGTAGCTGTCGCAGTGTAAAAATTAGGTCCACCGTACCTCGATTTGGTCGAAAGCCGCACTGGGATTCAGGTAAAAGCTTCTCTAAGAGTGGAACCAGACGATTAGCCATAATCTTCGAGAGAATTTTACTGGCCACATTAAGCAACGATATGCCCCTGTAATTGTTGCAATTCGACGTATCGCCTTTGTTCTTATAGAGGTTGATAACTAAAGCGTCTCTGAAGTCTTGTGGCACATCTCCCTGTTCCCAGATCTTGCGGAATAGTATTAGGAGACTATTGACAATGTCCTCATCCAAGGCTTTGAATATCTCCGCCGGAATGCCGTCTAGACCAGGTGACTTATCATTTTTCATATTTTTAATCGCGCTTATGATTTCCGACATTGAAATTTCGTCATCAAGCGATGTCATCGGACTATACGCGGGAAGCAGGTCTAAAATGGATAAATCCGAGTCGTTATTTTGATTCAAGACCTGTGAGTAATGCTCCTTCCATCTTTCGAGAATTTTTCTATCATCAGTTAGAATAGCTCCATGAGCATCTCTTATAGGAAAGCTAGCTTTTCTGCTTGGACCGTAAACAGTTTTAATAGCTTCGAAAAAACGCCTGTAGTCATGGTTATCGGCGTAAGCTTGTATTTCCCTAGCTTTTTCTTTCCACCAGCTGTCCTTGATTTTTCTTATTTTTTGACGGACCTTGCGTTTTATGTTTATGAAACCTATTTGGGCTGCAACATCGCCAGGCTTGTTAATTGCGGTTTTCATCGCTTTGTGTTTTGCGTCCAAAAGGGGTGCGATATGAGTTTCGCTGTCGGCAAACCAGTCTGGGGATTTTCGGGAGCGTTCTGTGCCCAGTATTTCTTTCGCTGTATTTGTAAGGGATGACTTGAAACGGAGCCAATGAGTCTCAATGTCGTCGTTATAATCCGGTGGTGTTAGGCTATCTTTGACGGCAGCTGTGAATCTGTCCTTTGTAGAAGGGTTTTGTAGTTTGGATATTTGAAGGCGCTCTCTTAGATACTTCGGCTTGCGTTGGTATTTTGGGCGCATTGAGATTTTCATTCTCGAGATTACCAGCCTATGATCAGTCCAGCACTCCAGATCTGCTCTGGGTTTAGTGACCAACACCTCTTTCAGATCTTTCCTTCTCACGATCACATAGTCGAGGGTATGCCAATGCCCTGAGCGCGGGTGGCGCCAGGTCCCCCTTGAATTGGGTCTCGTAATAAAATAGGTGTTCGTTATACACAGATTGTGTTCTGCACAAAGAGCCAGCAGACGTTCTCCATTCGAATTGATGCTGTCTGTGCCGTGTTTCCCTATTATTCCCGGCCATAGTTCTGAGTCTTGACCTCTGCCCACTCTAGCGTTGAAGTCTCCAAGGAGAATAATTCGTTCCCGTTTTGGGATTTTACTTAATGTAGCAACGAGTGTTTCGTAAAAAGTGTCCTTTAAGTTGTCAGAGGAGTTCAAAGTGGGTGCGTATACTGCAATGATGTTCACAAACGTGTTATTCGCTGCAGGAAAACGTAGGGTCATTAAACGTTCTGAGATACCAACTGGATTTTCGGTAAGTTTGGCGGCCAGGTCGTTTCTAATGGCAAAGCCTACGCCATGTTGTCTGATTTCGCCTTCCGGCAAGCCTTTCCAGAAAAAAGTATACGCTTGTTCTACCAAGCTACCTTCGTCCGAAAAGCGTGTTTCGCTTAAAGCAACTATTGCAATGGATGTTCGTTGCAGTTCCTTATCGATTAGGGCAGTACGCCTCTCTGGTCGGTCGGCCTTGGGGTTGTCTAGCAAGGTTCTGACGTTCCATGCTGCAAAAGCTATGTGCTTTTCATTGGTGTTTGTTCGATGATTCACTCGCTCAGGCACCCTCCCCCGGAGATCCGAATGGGAGGGTATTTTACCTCCGGATACGAATTTTGTCCTGTTCGACTGATCCATCTTTTTGTAGGAGCTGCGTTAGAAGGTGTTCAAAAGCTGCACTGGTAACGCTGTCAGTGCAACTTTGGTTGCGGCTACGACTAGATTATCTTGTGGCACAGGTATCCTGAGACGACAAGGTCTGAGACGTAACTTGAGCAACGCAGAGAGCCATTTCCTGCTCAAGCCAATGTTTAGGCTACGTAATTGTGGGAAACAGAGTTATACCGCTCATGTTCGGTCGCCAGAGCCTCGTTCGTAAGAACAGGGTGCACCGCGAGTAGGTGAGGTTGGCATTTGAGAGGAGAAGCTATAAAACGCATCCTTTCCCCTTACACCCCAGTAGCGTAGCACTGACCTGGCACACACATGACAAAGGCGATGCATAATTTTCAGATATCGCACATCTGAGTGAAGTGTCAGTTGCGTGAAATATGTCGTTCTCAGTTCATATCTGAAAATTTACGTCGCCTTAGTCATGTATGTGCCATGTCAGTGGTATGCTACTTTGGTAGGCGCTTCCACTAGGGTACAGTAGATCCCGTCCACGTGCACACGCGCTTGCATTAAAATCGCAAGTGTTATGGTTGGAACATTCGGAAGATTCCAGATCACAGAAAGGAATTCTCAATATCAAATTTAGAATTAGAAAATAAGAATTCGGGAATACTAAAAAAAATGTTGGGTGGAAATTGAAGAAATATTTTCTGAAGGAAGATATTCCAAAGAGAAAAAACCAGCCACACTGGACACCGGAGATTTAATGATAGGGAATACTGCCCTGGAAAGTCGCGTAAAAAAACCCAAGCATAAGGACGCAACATGACTTTATACGCAGTCAATCGAGCATTTCTCGCTGCATCTGGATAGGTCCTAACTGAGGAGACGTTGAGAATGATTCATCTATATGAATATGGGTGATGTTTGGTACAAAATATGTGAATATCAATATCCATTTTCGTTGTTATTATAACGTGTCCTTCGTTTAAGATGTTAGACTCTTCATTCATCATCATTAATTATCGAAGTTAGACTCAACGTAGTTCTTGAGTGTTTCAAATAGAGTGGATCAGTAGTAACATTTGCAGTCATATGCAATGTAATGTATATTCGATAACTTTGACATCTCATAAACTAAACAAGAACAAATTATGAAACGAAATAAAATTGGTTGTGGAATCTCGGGATTACTTTACAGTTGAAAGATTTTTATACGACCTCATGTTATTAATGAGTCTATTCCGTTATCAGGCTAAGAGTTCGTTTTCTTCGGTACGACTATCACGGCTGTCGACTTACGACGACCCACCAACGATCGAAATCAGTACTGGTGCTTCAATTGAGTCTGATTCTGATCATCTCTGTTATAACCTCTGACTTTGTTATCTTCCATTTGTTGAAATCGGGTATCCTGTGTTTTTGCACTAGTCAAATTATCTTGAATTTCAGATATCGATTGAAATTTATTCTGGGAGGATTCTGCATCTCTTCATAAACTTTTTAGGGTTTTCACTCCCAATCTCTGAAACAAAATTAATTAAAAATGAAATCAACGATTTGCTCCTGCAAATAATAATTTGGCAAATTGTTCGGTAGGAATAGGTAGATCATATTTGGATCAATATACTAAAGAAGGAACTGTCATCCGGTAATTTCAAAATTAAATGAATCAGCGTTTCTAAGCAGTCTCTGTTTCTGTGTGTTGACAATTAATGTCAAACAAAAGCCACAATTCTGAAGATTTTCAAAAATAGATTTTTCGTCTGATGAAGGAGTCTGATATAGACTCCGAAACGTTACAACTGAGAATTATAATTTCAACGTTAGGTATTTATTTTGAGTTCATTGTCAGGCAACAATTTTTTCTAGTTAATTTGCTCCTGACAAATTAGTGCAAGAATTTACGCAGGAGAAAATCGTTGATTTCATTTTTAATTGATTTTGTTTCAGAGATTGGGAGTGAAAACCCTAAAAAGTTTATGAAGAGATATCTTGAATTTGTTTTTTGGAGTACTCTTTTGAAAGGATATTCCAAATTACTCATATCTGTCTCTATCAGTTACAAGTTCATTATTGATGTGCAATTCACATCAAGCACTTGCTCTTGTTTTATTGTCCACTCATGAGATACATACAGTCCCTGGCCAGTTTATTAGACGCACTGAGATTTTTTTTTATATTTACTGGTATTGCCCGAGGAAAAAGCAGAATATTTAAATTTCATTTCCACAGAATGTCAGTTTTATCTACGACTCTCATTAAATTGTTCTATTTGGCATTTATTTTTGATGTTGTAGTATTAATACTTAAGTATGAATCAGTACTATGTCTTCCAGTGGACGTCTTGCATTCTTCAGGTTCGTACGTTATTTCGATAATCCACATATGAAATCATTATCTTCGAATGCAGCAAACCGAACAATTCTGCTTTGATAGTATGAAGCTCTCATAGCTACACAGGGTGGCTCAGCAAAATATTAGAATTTCATGTTTAATCATCAATAAATCAATATTTTTTATCCAATATGATATATTATATGTGAAAATCATTTACAGATGAAGTATATGTAACATATACATTCAATTTAATAATTCAATATTGAGATTTTGCATCGAATCAGTGCGTCTAATAATATGGCCAGGGACTGTACATGTATTTGACTGTAATGTAAATATTTTTTCATTATCAATCAATGTAGAATTTTTTAGATGATAAAACATTGGCAAGCTCATTGAAAATTGGTTGTGATTAAGAAGTAGAACAAGGTGTATGTTGAACAAAAATATATAATTATAAATGGATATTGATTACATTTTTTCTCCTTTATGACATCATTCTAAATGACTTTAGCCTTTCAAACTCCTCTCCAAAAGAACATTTACTCATTCCAGATTTGAAAAGGATAAGCGCAATGTCACCTGAAGGGAGGTTCAAAAGGGACACGATCGATAATCAATATGATAATTTTGATTTGGACCATGGACTCGGATTATGATAACTTCCCAGGCCTAAGCTGAATCGTGTCAATAGATTTATGGTTTTTTTCAGGAAGACTGCGCAAATCTTCCGATAATTGGAGTTTGTTTTTTGTTTTCTTAATCGTGAGGGTTTTCGTTATAGGGTAGAATTCCACCAAAACCGTGTGCGACACGAACATTTTGTGAAGCAATCCCGCAGTTCGTCTGCAAGCTGTTTGCCTCCGTTTCAACCGGCATAGCTGTGAGCAACTTTCACATGCGCAACACTGTTGCACACACTGAGAACGAACAAGTTTTTAGTGTTCCGCTTTCCTTCAATAATTGAATATGGAGGATCAAGAAAATGCAGTGCTTCGTGCTGCAGCGTGTGCTATTAGTCCAAGAGCCAGAGTCAAAAAAAGTCTCTGAATTTCTTAAGCCTGGTTTTTTCTCAGGTGATTACAATCATAATATACAATAAAATGCTGCGGTCAGTCAAGTGGATGTTAGAACATGTGCCTCTGGTGCGCATTCAAACATGTCGTGATTACCGACATAACAAAATCAATTGCTTAAGGCTGAAACTTTATAAACTTTTGTATTTTGGTATTTAAATCAAAATTATGATAGTCAGTCAGCGTCCGATCGGGACACAGCTGGTCAGTCAGCTTTAATGTGCGTAGACTGGACTGGACGTGTGACTGGAAAGCATCAAAGGATGATTAATGTCAGTAGAATGCATCAAGAATTGGGAAATTCTGTTTGCAATGCCCTTCCTGGACTGCATGATTTGACTGGATGTGATTTTAACCCAGCTTTTTACAAGAAAGGTAAGAAAAAACCTCTGCAGATAATGAAGCAAAGCGAAGATTTTCAAAAAACATTCGCTGACCTTGGACTTGTAGATGCAAGCAACCAGAATAACATGTTCAATAAGGTTCAAGAATTTGCCATTTATACGGCTTGAAAAAAATTAAATCAATTGACGAGGCAAGATTCGTTTTATTTTCACAGACGTATAAATGTTTAAGCACCACAAATGATCCTTTTAAAATTGAAATAAAGAATGTAGATGGGTCGAGTATGCCACCATGCCAATCGGAATTGATGCAGCGGGTCTTAAGAGTGAGCTTCATTTCAAATATTTGGCGTAATGCTCACCGTCAAATTCCAACGGAGCTATCTCCTACAGACGACGGGTGGAAATTGGTGGATGAGAAATATGACTTTGATTGGTTCAAAGGCGACCAATTACCAGAACTTGTACAAGATGTCATTATCCCACCTCTACAAGAAAATACAGGTATAGAAATATCTTTATCTGGATTAAACAATCACAAAAATACTTTTTTTACGGAATTTTATTTATTTTTCAGATTCTGCAACACCCGAGCTCGACATATCAGATCACGATAGTGAAAATGATGATATGGATTCAGATAAAGATTCAGATTATGAATCATGTGATGATTCTTTATAGCTTGTTATCGTTAATGAATTATATAAATATTAGAAATGTTTGAAAATCAATGAGTTCTTACTTGTGCGTATACCCATGGAATTTTATTTCTGAGATTTTAAAGAACAGTTGCTCATTAAAATAAATGTGTTATATTTTGAATGATTATGATGTAATATCTATAGGGAGCGAAAAAATTTAATTTCTTATCCACTAACTGACGGGCGTTGTTCTACGGAATGGCTGACTGATCATTTTATTTATCAGTAGTTACAAAAAAAATTTCACGCTTAATAGACGAATTGCATCTTTATAAACGACGCTACGCACATTGAAGCTGACTGACCAGCTGTGTCCCGATCGGACGTTGACTGACTATCATAATTTTGATTTACATACCAAAATACAACAGTTTATAAAGTTTCAGCCTTAAGAAATTGATTTTGTTATGTCGGTAATCACGACATGTTTGACCGCGCACGAGAGGCACATGTTCTAACATCCACTCTTCGTCTATATGTATTTTGCCCAATGAAGAGAAGAAAGATGCAGTGACGGCTCGTGCCCATAAGGTGTGTGCCGTCCAGACCCAGGATATACAAGATACAAGATGGGCAAAATTCGTTGTCTTCTGAGAGGTTCTCGAGAACTATAGCAGCTAGAAGAAAACGAATACATTTCCGAGCCCATTTTCGGAGAAACAAAGGATGGTGAAAACCGCAGCCGACGATACTTCGTTTTTGAGTTTGACCATTTCGTAACTATTTTGTTACAAATCTGAAACTTTAACCTTCTACAGGCACTTTTTTACGTAGAATCCACTGATGAACTCAAATTATTTTTTCATTTGGAATCATTAGGTGAATTTTTTTTTTAATACAAATTTTTATTGAACTTGTTATTTTTGAATTGGAAAAAAATCTTTTGTCAGTAGATGCTACGTATGAAAGTGCCTAAGAGAGTTTAAGTTTAAGTTGAGATCTGTAACTTCGAAGACGAAAAAGTTATGAGAACTTTTCGGAATCGTCAAAATCTCAATTTTTGTTTATAACTCGAAATCTAAAAATGATAGGCCGATTCTGTTTTCAGATTTGGATTAGTCATGAAAAAAGAGCTAGAAAATGTGTCATCCGTTTTTCTTCTAGCTGCCATAGTTCTCGAGATCCTCTCAGTAGACAACGAATATTTTGCCCACCTTGTTCAGGGGAATATCCTGGAATGAAATTAAGATACATGTATTTTTCCAACCAATAACTGGAAATGAAAACGTGGAATCCCACAATGATCTTTGTTTTTCTAAAATTAAATATTGATACATTTTTTGTCAATCAAGTTTCTAAATATAAGTTGGATGGGGTTGCGGCTAAGGGGTGAAGGAAAAATATTCAATTTTATTTACCATAAATAAGTGCAATCTCATTTCCCAAAAATAAGTGCAATCTCAGAGTCTTCCAGTTCTCTCCTGTTCGTCTTGTCTCGTTGAGACCTATGATATCCCAGTTTATTTTAGTCAATTCTTCCCCAAATTCAAGTAGTTTGCCCTTTGAGGATAATGTTCAGACATTATACTAACAAATGCTGTCGAAAACAGAAAAAGGTAAGTGAGCAATATACACTTCAATTAATGTCAAGTCGGAGAGAACTACTGCAGCAAGAAAACGTAGACTACCGAAAAGTAAGAGAGCTAAACAAAGATATATCGAAACACATAAGAAAGGACATAAGGAAGTATAACAGCGAACAAATTGAAAAAATAATAGATCAAGATAAAAGCTTGAAAGTTTTAAGAAGAAAACTTACAAACGCCAGAAAAGAAATCCTAAAACTAAAGAACGAACATGGTAGAGAAACAACTAACACAGAAGAGCTACCCCAGATTGTTGAAGAATATTATACCGAGTTATACAAAAACCGACAGAAGGTCGAAGTGGAAGCAAAAGAAACAAGAAAAGAGACTGGAGTAATAAATCAAGGAGCGGAAGAGCTACCTGAAATAACAATGGAAGAAATTAAGCAATCGCTGAAGGAGATGAAAAAAAATAAAGCACCAGGCGACGATCGAATAGTTGCGGAAGCAGTGAAGTTCGGTGGAGAAACTCTACTGAAAGCAATAAAAAAGTTATTTAATCTATGCTTGGATAATGCCTCCCTGCCCGAGAACTGGAACAACATACTGATGATCTTGATCCATAAAAAAGGCGACAGCGCCGATTTAGAAAATTACACACCTATAAGCTTATTATCCCATCTATATAAGCTCTTTACAAAAATAATAAACAAGAGATTGACTTCTATCAGACGACAGATCAGACTGGCTTTCGTTCAGGCTACGGAACAAATGACCATCTTCTCACATTAAAAATGCTCATTGAGAAAAGTCTAGAATATATCAGGCCACTGGTTCTCATGTTTGTCGACTTCCAAAAAGCTTTCGATACCATTGAAATGAATGCCATTCTGAAAGCTCTTAGTCACTTTCGCATAGACTATCTATAGATATACCCGTCTAACGGCCGTTTTCAATAACCTATCCAAGATAAGGGATAGATCGCTATCTACAGTTTGTCTGCCTATCTATCCTTGTAGTTATCTATCTATGGTTTGCATTTCACAATTATGGTTTGACGTTATCTATCTCAAGGCAAGGATAGATAGGAATCCATTCAGCTCACACCACAGAACACTAATATAAGACCTCACATAATTAATTCATTTCTAGCGTTTGAGATATTGGGGTGTGTTAGAAAGTGTAAATATTTGAATATTATGTATAGAAGGTTAATCGTGTGTGTATGACTACATACCCGTATGCATCGTTTCATTGAACGAGCTTAATTCCAATGTCTTTTTTTCCCATAGAGATTCTATGCTTAAACGTCGTTCAATGAAAGGTGCATACGGCAATAAATACATCACAATAATTGTTGATCGAGATTCTCAACCACGCAATATTTGAAAATGAATTCCTCAACCGTAAGTACCAAATAAAAGCGCCGTTGTTATCGATATTCATTTTTCATTAATTTCAAGTTCTGAAGGCAATGATTTTTTCAGCCTAAATCAAAACCAATGACTAAAGAAGAGGCCATGCGTTTGGTACAATTTGTAGCAGCTGATGGGGTTATTACCAGCAGAGCTATTAATGCTACTAACAATAAATTGAAAGAGGAGATTTGGAGAAGATTGACCGAATCCTTCAACTCTTCGGTTTCAATTTTCCCACATTGCGCCCTCAAATATGGATTAATTAAATCCAATAATTCACTCACAGCAACTTTGCTCAGTTGAATTCTACATGTGAACTCGTAATCATTCAAAATAATCATGTAATCAACTCGTGCTTTATAAACTTTTTGGGTCTCTTCCGATTCACTTTCTTCATCATCAATCATTTCTAATAATTCCATGTCGCTATCGTCGCTACTCAAATAATCCATTTTTTAAAGTTAATTACAATTCAATTGTTAAGAAAAAAGCACTGAAATGCACCCTGATAACAATTTCCAACGCTTATCTCTACCCCTTACTGCTCGAACTCGACAGATCAAAAAACTGAACTACCGGAGATAATTTTTACAATCGATGGTTTACTTCAAATTTCTTTGAAACGCAGATAGGCGCATATAACGTGCGTTCAAAAAAATTCGTCGTCAAGTAGGCTATGGAATTTTGAACGTCGATATTTCGTGTCTAAACGTAATTCTTAGCTCGTGCTTTACTATTTTCCAGGTGAACTGTCATTTTAGCATTTTGGGTTGTTGTTGAATTAAAATTATCAGCAAATTATAAAGATGGTTTTTACGGACGTGTGAAAGACTTTTACTATTGAATTCTACTTCAAAATTGGAAAGAAAATTGAAGGAAAATGGAAATATTCTGTTCCGGCGACTTCATTGAAGCCTATGTTGCTGTAGATTATTAAGAATGAATTTTTCCATTGTACTGTTTTGCGATGGGTTGACGAAACAGGTATGTTCAAACAAAAAAGGAAGTGGTATACCAAAAAAGAAAACTCTAGAGTTCAGTAATAATGAAAACATGGTGACAGAAGCTCGACAAACCTCTCTTCAGATTTTATCTCAAGTGGATGGAGTATCCGTTGGCATATGCCACCCGATTTTGAAAAAAAGATATCCATTTGTTTCCATAAAGATTGACATGTTATCAGAAAACTGAAAAGGTGTGATTACCTAACCTTGAAGCATCCGAGAAAAATTGGAGTTCAGTATCATACTGAACTGATGCATACTGACAGTATGCATCAGTCAAAGGCAAAATGTGGACCTACTTTCTTTTATGGAACAATAGCAGAACGTTATGAAGGAGAAAGCATCATACCTTTTTATAGCTGAATTGAATTTTAATAAATTGTCCAAAAGCTATTTTCATGTAATTCAGTTCTTTTAGTTTAGTCATGGATTTTCAGTAATGACTTAATCAATTCAATATTTATAGAGAATTAATAAACATTTTATTGAGAATCTTACTGTGATTTATTCATATGACTGAAGTAACTAGAACCTTCTTACAAAAAAACATACTACTACGATCAATTCAAGATTCATGTCTCTTACGTATGAAAATAGTGGACGGTTAAAATTTTTACGAAGAACTTTTCTAACCGCCTCAGATTGTTTGGATTCTTGTCATCTTACTCAATGAAAGAAATGCTTTTCGAAAGTTGGGTGAAATTTACAGGTAACCTTTTCTGAAAAGGGCTTTTCCGTACAAAATTACGATATATAGGTTAATGTCATCATTGTTTACATTTTGGGAAGATGAAGTAATTCAAGGAAAGACATACGTTCAGCCACCGAACATCAGCCTTCAAAATTTCATAGCCTACTTGACGACGAATTTTTTTGAACGCACGTTATAATGAAAGTTCCTATCTCTGGTTGTCAATCTGACCTCATTTCAGAGGAAGGGATAGATCGCTGCGGCCAGTAAGAATCGCTATCTGCAGATAGAATATTGAAACGTAAACAAGCACAGAATGACAGATTTGTCTATCCCTAGTATCTATCTATCCACCGTTTTGATGGATAGATAGGTTATTGAAAACGGCCGTTATACACAATATTTACAGCAACTCGACCGCGAGCGTGAAGATCCATTACAAAACTAAAAAATTTCCCATAAAAAGAGGAGTTAGACAAGGCGATACACTGTCTCCAAAAACACTGTTTTAGAATATGCTTTTAAGACTTTGAACTGGAAAAACAAAGGTATCAATATAGACGGGAAAATGCTAAATAATCTAAGATTTGTAGATGATATAGTGCTGATAACAGACAACCTCAAAGAAGCCGGTTTGATGTTAAACGAGCTGAAACAGGCCACTGAAAAAGTTGGCCTTTATATAAATAAGCAAAAAACAAAAATCATGACAAACCTAGTACTGGGAGGGACTATATCACTAGGCAACAACCCCATCGAGGAGGTCGATGAATACAAATATCTGGGACACCAAATTAGAACAAATAGAGACAACCAAACAAAGGAATTACTGAGGAGAATTGGTCTTGGATGGGCAGCATATGGAAGACTGAGAGATATCTTCGGTAGCGACGTTCCAATGAACTTCAAGCGGAAAGTATTTGATCAGTGCATGCTGCCAGTGATGACTTATGGCACCGAAACACTTACCTTGACAAAACGCACCGTAGAGGAATTGGAGGTGGCTCAAAGAAAGATGGAGAGAGCTACGCTAAGTATTAGGATCCAAGATCGTTGTCAGAAACACCGAAATTCGACGAAGGACAGGGGTACAGGACATAATCCGGCGAATTACAACTTTAAAGTGGAAGTGGGCGGAACATGTTGCGAGATTTAAGGATGACAGTGCCCTTATAAATTCCCTAGGAATTACGAATTTGCATGGTCAAAAAATCACTTAACTACTCTTATACGGTACGAATTCCCTTTTTCTAAAGTAGACATAATTAAAATGTTCAAAAATTAAACGGTACGAATACGCTCTTTTCTAAAATAGACATAATATTTAATGAATAACTTATTCATTTGATAATATAATATCTTGGAAAAGACAATGAGCGAATCTAGAAATATGAAAAATTAAACGCCGAAACCATAGCAAGGTAGGCCCAACTCGTGCTGACCGACCGCGTATGTATCTAGCAGCGACGTAATACGATGTATTGTACAGTTCAACTTCGTGATAACTGCGTGCGATGTAGGTGCTGTATAGTACCATAACTTGAAGCGTTTCGCTAGGCTAGTGCTGTTGGCCGAACTAGCGTCTTTAGCGTTAGGAAAGAGAACTTCGAAATAAATTAATTCAGGGTGACTAAGGCTTCATGTTGATCGAAATAAGTTGTAGTACGTTATACTAGGAAATTAATCGAGATTTGAATATCGAAATTATTTGAATATCGATTATTTGGAATAAGTAATGAAGAATAAAATAATTATTATAATTATTTTCTATTTCTCGATTTTTTTTTCCGACCCTGCATTCCCTGACGAGCCGTCCTTGCGAGTGCTAAAATAAGGTGAATGGAGTATAGATGTCAATATAACAAAAATTTTTATTCAAAGTAGCCACGTGGCTACTTGATAATCTAATAGATTTTTCATTGCTCCAATGCTCTATGTGGGAGGTATGTAATCACATTTTCTTCAAACCTTTACTATTTCGATTGGAAATAAAGCTCGAATTGAAGATCTCAACCAATGGAAGTATTGAAAAATGCACTCCAGAAAGAGTTTGTATGATCCAAAAACACATCCGAACGATCTACAGCAGACAGCGATTCTTTAAACTTATTTATGATTTCTTTTCTCATGTTCCAGATTTCCCTTCTTTTCCAATTTTTCGCCTGAACTATTTTTAAAAGTGAACACATCTTCAATTCTCGTGATTACTTTATCAACAACTTACCTAAAAAAACAGGTCCCGCCGGTTTTCTAATTCTTTCCTTCTTTAGTGTTGCTCCTAGGAGAAATCTACTGAGCAAAGAAACAAATGTCTTTGCCTTTGTTACTTTTTTCAGCGCTCCTTTTATTTTACATTCAGCATTAACTTCTTTAGATCGCGTGCACAAAACTGTATTCCGCTTGATAGTTTTTTCCTTATCACTGTTTTTCATGCAGACGGTGAAGTATTTTCCGCCTACGTTATTCTAATTTTTCAGATTCATAATTTCATTCATATGTTTCCCCTGCAAGTATTCAAGTATGAATTTTTGACATAATCGCCACTTGCCGAAACACTATGTAGAAAGAGCATTTAGTAGACAGCCAGAAATTCTCTGATCTGTACGGATTCCGTAACACCGTTTATTTGAATACGCGATGTATTCAGTGTGTTTCCTATCTTTGGGATTATAAACACATTTTCCACTTTTTGTATCATGAGTATATTTACTTTCTTTCTTGGGAATTCCCTTCTTATTCTTTCAGGATAATAATTCATGAGATTTAAGTGTTAAAAAACAGTTCGAAATTTTGAACACCTATCAATTAATAAACGCTCTTTAAAATCCCAATTGAGGTAATTTGGATATATTTGAATAATTCACAGTTTGAGTGTAGGTGCTCTAGCAATAGAGAACAGAGATACTGAGGTATTCCTTTATACGCATATAGGCAAGGGTTTATCGAAGTCTCCAATAAGAAGGATGATAAATAAATAAAATGAACAGTTGAACATTCAATATAAATATATTGAATGTTCCATATAACATTAGCGTGTTTGTATAAAATGAAAAATTGGACAGAAGTTCAATTTCATTCAAGATGTGAAACGAGTCATATAAATTTATAATACACAATATGAGTAGAAAAATGTGTTTCAATAATTTACAATGAACTGTCTATACAAGCCTTTATAGAATGGATCTTATGGTCTTGCTTTTTGATGGACATGAAATTTTATTGAATTTGATATTGATTTTTTATTGAATATTCGACTTTAGCTTGTCAGCGTTGAAGAGAAATTCTCCCCTCTCGGTGGGCTTGCACACTCTCCGCTAAGGAGATCATAGAATTTTAATAAATTAAATTTTTCTCCATAAAAACGGAAAGAAACTAACTTCTGAAAATAAACTAATTCCAAAATTAGTGAGAAGGCACGAGGCCGTTTGACTAATTGGTTCAAATGATTTCCAGTTGAGAAGAAAAACATTCTGTATGCTTTCCTAACTCTCCGCTAAGGAGAACATTCTGGATTTTAGAAATAACAACAGGATTGAGCTCTGACGTATGCTGAAGTTCTTCCCTCTAGCTCGTGATTTCATTGTTCAGTTCTTGTCGGTGCCCCCGGTCCCCTATTCCTTTGTTCCAAAAGGATTATCCCTGGAGAAGTCAGGGATGGTAACAACCATATTTAAAGTCTTGTTAAACTATGTCCTTGTGATACCTTTTATTGATGCTTGAAGAGTATCAATTTTGTCAGTCTATTTCTGATTCAGTGATTCTTGATTGCACCTTATTGTATGGGTTATTGATATAATGGAGGCGAATTGTGAAATAATTGAATAAAATTGATTTCACCAATTGCAGGAGATTATTACATACGGTTCTTATTCCAATGTGTGCTCAGTAAGTTCTCAATCTTCTGAAACCAAGCAATATCATTTCATTCATATATAAAATTAGGATCTGAATAATTTTGCAAAGATCTTATTATGCTTTTTGCCTCCATGCCTCCAAAGAAGGCTTTCAGAGACCTCTATTTTTTCGAAGAAGAAGCGTCGAAGATGTTCTTGAAGAGAGAAGTGATTGCGCACATGTTTCATAGTTGATTTTCTAACTCATTCTTCTGCTTACTAGCCAGCAATGTATTTCACTATATCTGTGAAGTACATTGAATTTGAAATTTCTTGGAAATGCATCGTGCATTCCAAATCCTCAATTTCAGGCATGTCGCAATTCAAGGAATCTAACATGCGAGGATATATTGAAAAATTCTAAGCCTATTATAGAAACAAACAAAATTTAAATGGTAGAATATTTATTATTATTATATTACTCAACATATTCTACTCTTAATTGGATACATTTATTACAGCGAATCTGCAACGTCTCTAGACCTAGACCAAAAAAAATGTTTCTTCTTCCTCTGCGAACCAGATCTCCAAAGCTTTTATGACCTTCTCGTTGGAAGAAAATTTACGATCTTATAAACTTTTTTTCAGTTGAGGAAAGAGATGATAGTCGGATGGAGCCAAATCTGGTGAATATCACGAATTTTTTGCATGGCAACATGAGATTTGTGTGCAGGGGCGTTGTCCTGCAAAAAAATCTTTGGATAGTTTCTGGATCGTAGAAATGTACACAAGTCTCATCCATAATAACAATTCGGTTTAAGTGCTTCTACCTTTGCACGCTTGTGGTCAACATTCAAACATTTGGGAATCCATTTTGCAGCAATTTTTCTTATGTCCAAATTGAAGTATATAATGAACGCGTTCGTATGAAATATTCAGTGCTTCAGATATCCGTTTTAGCCCAATTCGACGGTCTGATAAAATCATGTCTGAACTGCATCAATATTTTCGGGGACTGACACAAAAACTGGCCTTCCCAATCGGTCATCATCTTCAATGGAAAATTTACCTCTTTTGAAGCTTGCAGTCCAATTTTTCACGGTCGCATACGAAGGACATTGATCACCAAGGGTATTGAGCATATCTTCGTAAATCTGCTTACATCTTAACCCGTTTAAATACAGGTACTTGATGATGGCTCGATACTCAAATTTTTATTTCTTTTAATTTATTGCGTAACTCTGTTAGTTTACCTTTTCGACCTCAGACTTCACACTGACACTGACAGCAATAGCTCATTAGCTATTATTCGTTGATATGGTAACGCAATATTTTTTTTATGTATGGAACTGATCTAGGCTAACTAGATATCAATACATCCTCGTATTCCTGTTCATTACACTAGAGGATGAAATATTCAATATGCTTGTGCTGTCTTGTGTCAAGCATTTTGCCGAATCAGAACCCTTTTATATGCACCTTCAAATTGCAATGCTGTGGGATTGTTGTTGAAGCCACACCTAGATCTCATGGAGAAGAGAATTTCTAGGTGGTGGTGACTCAACTTATATGTACATAAGTTCCCCGTTCCATAATCAATGTATCCAACATATCTTGAACCTGTCCATTCAACATGCTCTTTTATGGACATTTCATCCATTACCAATACTGCGATTAATTTTTGTCCTTTCGCTTTTTCAGCGTCCACCTTAATTTTCACTGCTTCTGAAGTATAACCTTGTGATCCATCTACCGAACTACACCACTTTATCAAAGTACGAGGAAGTGGCAACGAAATTTCTCCAAATGTTCTTCTGATATAATTGTAAGCAGAAGCTGAATAAAAATTCAATGTCAGTGCGAAACTTCTGTTCTTGTGGAAATTTTGCTGCTATTCCTTTCAGTTGTCTTGAAAGGAGTTGCTTCTCTGCTTCAGGTACACATTCCTATACAAAATAAAATAAAGTGAATATTCGGAAGCAGCACCATAGAACCACTAAGCATCTGAAAATAGATAGTTCAATCTAACTTTAGCAAAAAAAGCGATCATGGATTTTTTAGTAGCAGAAGCAAATGATCTAAGCACAGTTACAGGCAAAAGCAGATAAAAATTAAAGAAACTTTTGTGTAATATAAGAACAACAATTGGACAATTATAAACAACTTTCTCAATTACAAATAGTGTTTTATTATGGTATTTCTATAATTCTTCTATTATTGTGAGATTCGCTGTGGAAATAGGCCAAATTATAACAATAGCAACAGCAAAACCCTGAACACCTTCAATACTACTGGTGATTGAAAAGACATTTGATTTCTTCTTTTTAAATCATCAAGACGACTACTGAGATCATTGACCTTCTCAATTCTGCGAATTTTGCGAGAATTCTAGTCTTTGAATTTCCACAATTGTTTTATAATAGATTGAGAAATATTCCAGTATCTCATCCTCTTCACTGGATTTTCTAGTTCTGATTCTACAAAATCTCCCACATATACAGACACTGTTTTTTTTCTACAGAAAGTTAGAAATAATATGTGGAATTAGAGAACTAATATTTTTTGGTTGTGAAGGGGCCAGTGTAGGTTGAATATTTAAACTTGTTGATTAACATTTTTCTACCATTTACTCCTTCCTCCAAGTCATCTTGGCTGTAGGAACACACAGTTGTGAAGCATCTTTACTACATCTAAACTCTCTTCAGAAATGGGTGGAGTATTGATTATTACAGCAGGATCTATTGCTGTTGGAGCAAATGTTCAAATACAAAATCGAAAATACATAATCACTAATAAATTTACCTTCAACATTTTCTTCAGCGGGGATTTTCTGAGGTTTTTTTTCCCCAGATGTTTCGGGAAATCAAAAACCTATGGAATAGCTTTCCTCTTCAGAACCTTATCGCCATAGGCATCCAGTTCTCCTCGTCTTTGAGATGCCTACTACAAATTTTTGAACCAGCTGAAGGTTGAAGTGATTCTCCTCAAAGCTAGGCTCCACTTTTTCTACAATATTTCATCTTTTGGAAAGCTGCAATCTTCACAATTTTTTTATATGAAAAAATACAATCGCTATTACAACAAGACTGCCCACGAATGAAATCTGAAATTTTGCCCGTACTTATAATGAGCTGTACAATTATATGCAGCACAAGTCCAAGACATGATTAAATTACTACTTCCTGAAAATATAAAAGAGTGAAAAGGTGAACAATAATTATAAAATTACGAAAATTCTACACCATTTCACCGAAATCACTTGAATCACTGCCGAAAGCTAAAGACTGATGAACAAAATAATTTTCACAAAAATTATATCACTAAATGGAAAGACCGAATACAAACACTAACTATTAACACTAAAACAACAGTGAGTCACTTCACAGAAATCACTACAACCACCATCAAGAGCTAAAAACGCAAAAAGTAAATATTTATTTTCAAAATCATTCCATCCCATTCTCCGGACAATGTTCTCTCTCGCACGGCCAGTCCACGCTTTATTAAGCCTACGGTTCCGAGACCTATGTATCTTTTAAAACGATCAAAGTGGCTTATCATTCCCCTGTAAATCTTTACAGGGGAATGTCATAATGTATCTACATTATCCTATTGTGGGACGGTACATGGAATTTTCAAATTACAAAGAAGAGCGATCAAGATTATTAGCTTATGTGGATTATGGTGCCTTAAAAAAACTGGGCTTGTTGATATTTCAAAGTCTCTTATATGCACACAAGGGAGCCCCAAAAAAAGAGATCAGATCTGAAGTGCACTGCTATGATACTAGGGCAGAGAAGGCTCTGTGCTTACCATACTGTTTTAAATTGTATAATATGCATATTCTAAAAATGGGATCCTTGGTTCTGAAAGATTTTAAATGTGAAATAAAAAGGTAATTAGTTGATTTGGAACCATATAATGTTATCTTTGTTCAAATTATTTTGATTTTTACAACTGACTTGTGTGAACATTGTATTTAGTAAAACACCAACAAAATAAGAATGAAAAACGTCCAACATGGCGTGAACAATGGTTCCTGAAAATCCATCCTTTTGAAATCCTAAAACAACATACCCTTCAATCAATGGGCATGTGGTTATGACCATCTCTGTGATCATCCCGAGTGATGTTATGATCGAAATTACATCAATGTTCGATTGGAAATCTAAAGAGGTGATAAGTTATTGGGCATGTCATCTGGAAAAACTAAGTTGATCACTTCCTCCGTTTCATCCGAAACAGATAAAAAAAAAATTGGGCTCAGTAGAAGTTTCCTTCCATCAGCAAGCTGCTCAGAAGGGCCAATGGAAGTAGCGGTTCCAACATAGTTTTGTTGTTATAGACGAATTGCTAATTTTAATATTGGAATTACACTACTGGACAAAAAAAACGGACAAGCAAAATGTTCAACGAATTCATTTCAAAATAACGGCCTTTGAGTGAGTTTTTGAAGCCTGATCTTCTTTGAGGAGAAGTAGTACATTAGATACGGGATAAAGACGATCGACATAGGTTACTTTACGGATCAGTGGCGGCTCGTGATCATGAGAGCTGAGCTAGGAGGCTGAAAGTTTTCGAGGAGTGTTGGAAAAAACTCTTCCCAGTCAATAAAGTATATTTCTTCAATATAATGAGAAGTTGCCAGTTCGTAGACTAATTTTCAATGAAAATAGTTTGCAAAATATATTTGATCGTCCAGCAGGAACCAGCGCGGAGGTGAGAGTTATTTCTTGCCAGGAAGGTTCGAGTTCTCCACGAACCCGTTACATTCAAATTGAAATCATAACAAAATCTACGCCGGACAACGCCCCTACTGCCGGCGATTAAGCGAATATAGTCGAAGACGGCACGAAAGAATCGATGGAGAACAGGGGAGCTGTGCCTCCTCTGATACATTTTACGGCCAAGTATGGTAGAGTGAGTTAGCTGAATTCTTATTCGACTAGTATATGAGTCTAGAGAACATATGCATGAGTTACACTATCAACGGAAGCAGAAGGCCCAATAGCCTTATGAGCGGAGGACCGAAAAATGAACAAATTTTTCTTTGAAGTGCGGTAATATGCTTCATCTTTGAGCAATAGCTTGAATTACGAATTGATAAAGTTGAAAAATAGAAATTACCACGCGAAAGGTAATATCAGTTAATATCGAATAATTTTCAGTTATTCTGAATTTCAGCGTAATTTTGGTATACAGGGTGTTTCCTAATTGAATGTCAATATTTATGAGGGTGATTTATGGGCCAATTTTAAGAAGAAATCTTCATATATGAAGATGTTGGGTATACCCAACAAACACAATATACAGCAACTGTACAAATACTGCACTACAAGTGCCACCAGAATGCAGCACAGAGATTGCTGTACTGAAACTGCACAGTTTCTGTATTGATAATTCTGCATTTTCGAAATGCAGTTTTTTATGTACAGTGACTGCACACTTTCTGTATTGATAATTCTGCATTTTCAAAACGCAGTTTTTGATGTACAGTAAATGCACAGTTTCTGTATTGATAATTCTGCATTTTCAAAACGCAGTTTTCGATGTATAGTAACTGCACAGTTTCTGTATTGATAATTCTGCATTTTCAAAACGCAGTTTTCGATTTATAGTAATAATAATAATTTAGTTAGAAAGCGCATGAAGTGGACAACGTCCATGAATGAAACTATAGTGCGCATATATAACTCCATCACGGGACTAGGGCAGAACACGAACAACTATAGGAAAAGGCTCCATGAGGAATTCTGCAACGCCTACCCAAATCTCAATGTCACAGAACAACGAGTGGCAGACCAGTACCGCGTAATTCTGAATGAACTAATACCAACGGCCCGAATCGACGCAATTAAACGAGAACTTCAGCGTCCGCCTACAATAGAGAATAACACCAACACCTCTGATGAAATTCACATGCCTGGGCAACAACAGGCAGAAGAAACTGATACTGAAAGTCCATCTTGCAACGCAAGTGAGCCTGAACACCAGGACGATAGGGAAGAGCTCCACCGACAAGTTGACTCTGACATGAGGAGATACTTTGCCGAACTGGAAGGAACAGATCCTCTTCATCGAGTAGCACCTCCACGGCTCAATACATCCAGGAAACTGTCACTTATAATCGACATCTTGAATAAGGACGTTTTACCTGAATACCTACAAAACGGAAGTTCATTGGAATATCTGCATCTAGTTTTTCACTGTGCAGCGCTGACGACAGCGAAAACCATGGGGGCAAAAATTCTCCGAACGAACAATGATGGTCCAAAATTACACAAATTACACGCGCCAGCATGGCAGAAACGTCTTCAACACAAAACAGAAAGGCTAAGAAGAGACATTGGACGACTGACGGAGTACTTGAACGGGAATCGAGGAAGAAAGGTTGTGAAAGCTGCCAAAGAGATCATGGATAGAAACTGGACGCACACAGAACGAGAGACGGAGAATGCTACAGCTCACCATTGCCTCGACACTCTGAAGCAAAAATTAAGTCTGTATGCAGAACGCCTGAGGAGATATAAAAGCAATTATAGCCGGAAAAGAGACAATAATTCATTCGAAAAGTCGGAAGAATCTTTCTACCGGTCACTCACATCGTCGGATGGAGAAAATGAAAAGTTACCACCAAAGGAAGCCATTGAACAATTCTGGACCGAACAATTATCAACGAAACCTCAGTTCAATGGAAATACCGGATGGATTGAAGATGAAAAATCTGAAGCTATAAAATATGAGCCGATGCAGCATGACATGATCACAATTGAAGAAGTAAAATCAGCTATCAGAGGACTGCACAACTGGAAAGCACCTGGGCCTGATGGATTACAGAACTTCTGGATCAAGAAACTTTGGATCATGCATGACAAATTGACCTCCGCAATAAATGATGTCATTGAAAATCCTGAAAGAATGCCAGTATTCCTTACACATGGCACAACATACCTGTTACCTAAAGACCAAAGGAATACAGAAGACCCATCCAAGTACCGACCAATCACATGTCTTCCAACGATGTACAAATTAATCACATCGTGCATTTCAAACCGAATTCACAACCATTGCGAAAGGAATAACATCATCGCCATGCAACAGAAAGGATGCACCAAAGACAGCCGAGGGTGCAAAGAACAACTAATAATAGATTCAGTTATCTGCAATCAAGCGTTCTCCAAGCGAAGGAATCTTTACGCTGCGTACATAGACTACAAAAAAGCATTCGATTCTATACCTCACGAATGGCTCTTGACGATCTTGAAGATTTACAAGGTGGATCCCAATATTGTTAAGTTCCTGAAAAACGCCATGTCAACCTGGCGTACTAGTCTTCAAATGAAAGCAGCAGATTGCTTCATTACAACAGGACCTATTCCAATAAGACGCGGAATTTTCCAAGGAGACTCGCTGAGCCCTCTGTGGTTCTGCATGGCCCTGAATCCCTTGTCTCATAGATTGAATTCTACGGACTACGGATTTTCCATCAAGAGCGGCAGTAGAACTATGATGAAACTGAATCATCTCCTTTACATGGACGACTTGAAACTCTTCGCATCTACCAAAAAACAAATGCAACTGATGCTGAAAATGGTGGAAGGATTCTCGGAAGACATCAAAATGAAGTTTGGACTAGAAAAATGTCGACTGCTAAACATAACGAGAGGGAAAATAGAAGATGGTACGTTCAAACTCAAGGAAGGTGCAGAAATTGAAGCATTAAAGGAAGGAGACACATACAAGTATCTAGGCATAAAACAGGCAAGAAAAATCAATCAGACCCAGATGAAGAAAGAATTAACAGAGGAGTTCACCCGAAGATTGAGGAGGATGATGAGAACTGGTCTTAACAGCAAGAATCTGATAAAAGCGATTAACACCTACGCTTGCTCGGCGCTGAGCTATTCATTTGGTATCATCTCTTGGACGACCACCGATTTAGCAGCTTTACAGAGGAAAATAAGGACGATGCTGACTAAACACAATAAACATCACCCCAAAAGCTCAATAGAACGGACAGAGCTGCCACGACATCTTGGGGGTAGAGGAATTGTTGATTTGTCCAACCGTATGTCCCAAGAAATTGAAGGACTTCGAAAATATTTCTTGAGCAAGGCAGCTTCGTCAGAACTCCATCGAGTAGTTTGTGTTGCTGATAGTTCTACACCATTAAAGCTACAACAGGATCACTTGGAAACCGTCGAACACTCTGCAGAAAGTAAAATGCAGAAACTGATTGGCAAACCTTTGCATGGGAGGCACCAGAACGAGGTCAAGCATGATTACGTCGACATATCTGCGTCGAACTACTGGTTGACTTCCGGAAGGTTGTTTCCTGAGACAGAGGGCTTCATGCTCGCCATCCAGGATCAGGTGATTCCAACAAGAAATTACATGAAGTACATCGCCAAGGATGCCTCAGTGGCGGACGATAGCTGTCGTTATGGCTGTGCGACACATGAAACTATCCAGCACATCACCGGGGGATGTCAGAAGTTCGCGGGCACGGAGTACAAAAATAGACATGATGCTGTTGCCAAGATTCTTCACCAAGAATTGGCACTAAAACACCAACTTCTAACTTCGAAAAAGGTTCCTTATTACAATTACCATCCGGATGCTGTGCTGGAAAACGAACATCACAAGCTCTACTGGGATCGCACGGTTCTCACAGACCGAAAAATAACCCACAATAGACCAGACCTCATATTGCTCAATAAGGATGAGGACAGAGCACTATTCATCGACGTGGCAATTCCAAATAATAACAATCTTCTAGATAGGCACACTGAAAAAATTTCAAAATACAGAGATCTCGAGGAACAGACCAGAAGACAGTGGAAGCTGAAAGATATCAAGACCATCCCTATTGTCATTTCATCTACAGGCCTGATACCGAAGAAACTACTAGAGAACTTGAGGAAACTTCAGTTGGACGAAAATATCTATAGAGTCATGCAGAAGGCGGTACTGCTCGGAACGGCGAGAACTGTACGCGAGTACATGGGGAATGCAGAGGAACACCGTCTGCTCCGACAGGAAGTGCGGGTGGAGCAGGAATCCAACCTACAGCAGGGAGGCGAGGAGCGACCCGGACCCGACCACCACCACGAGCCCGAAAACCTGGAAAGGGCTCCAACAGAGCTTAATCCTTTTGATATCTGAGATATCTGGGATAAGTGAATTTTCCTCTGGAGAGGAGTGTGAAAGCCGCAAGGCTAAAGTCATAGTGCCTTTATTTGAATGTTAAAAAAATACATCCTTTCACAGAACAAGGGCGAAGTCTAGCATAAGCTACTCAACTTAACCCTTCCAAATACATACAAAAAAAAAAAAAAAAAAACAATTAATTTTTCTAATAAAGTACATGAAATAAAACATTTTTAACAGCTTTGTTCGGTCAACAACCGTCCCCTTAATGCCGACCTCAGCGAACTCACGGAGGTCAACTCATACATATGAGCATGCTCATTGTAGAGCTTCACAGCGTTGAACGTGAAAGAGCGCTGAAACGTGGCTGAACGAAAACTAGGCAACATAAGCCTCTGTCCATGCCTGATCGCGACCTCATGAACATCCCCTCTGAAAACAAGTTTCTCTCGCAAATATGGTGGAATGGATGTCTGTAATATGCGATGTACCGCGATAGCCATCTGCAACCTGAAGATATTCTCGACCCTGAGCCACTTAAGTCTATTTATCGCCTGACTTACCTCCCTGTCATACTTCCTCAAACCGAAAATGAATCTGCAGCATGAATTTTGAACCCGTTGCAATCTAGATCTTGCCACGGCATCAAGACAAGGATAAAAAAGAATCAGACCATATTTCAATATAGACAACACCAGGGCTTCACAAAGGTATTTACGCGAGGATATGTCAAGGAAATGTCTTTGTCTATACAAATTGTAATGAGAAAATGGGTTTTCCAACCTATTCCCTCATTTTAGAATAATTATTTTAGTTTTCCTTTTTAAATAATTTTGTTTCGAATTAATTTCCGAGAAATCTTTTCGAATTTCCAATTCAGGATTCCGACATCGTTCGGAATTGTAAACATACCGCACCGTTTTTATTCCGTTTTTATTTCCATCCTGAATTGGAAGATAACCGAGTTTTTTTGGTTTGCTAGCACAGATAAGTCGAAATTAAGACGTTTTCATCGACGCAAAATTACCGAATTTCGACTGCCGGGCACATCTGATTTCCGCACCCCCCCTGTGGGTATAAAATCAGATGTTCCCCCGCAGGCCACTTCACTTGCGACTTACGTTTTTCACTTAAGATTTCCTGACTGTCGACTTGCTAATTACGATCATTAGTGCCGTCCGCCGGAATTTTTCAGAAGATTTTTTTTGTTTCTTTATATTAGAGTTCAAATTCTTTTTTTTTGCTTTTTCCTCATTCACCGCCGTTAGGGCGAATTACTTTCTGTTTCGCGAGTGCAAGTGGCCAAGCCAAAGGTAAGACGACACGCCGTTATATTTTTTTTTAATGTTGGAACTTCAGTTTTCCGTCTCTCATACCCGAGTCTGAGTTCCACCCCTACTGTCATTAAAGTACCCTGCAGGTGCGTACGCCTAGGGGGTACCGAGGACACTTTGGGGTGGCTCACCCTTTCCCGAAATTTCCCGTCTTATCTAGTTCACCCCTACTGTCATTAAAGTACCCTGCAGGTGCGGACGCCCAGGGGGTACCGAGGACACTTTGGGGTGACACACCCTTTCCCCAGTTCCCGTCTTTTTACCCCGTTCCGGTGTTCACCTTTACGGTTAGGGAGGCATTCTGCTGGTGCGGAGGCCCGGGGAGTGCCGAACGAGCCTGAAGGTGAGCCGTCGTGTTTCTGTGCTGTCTTTTATCCCCTAACCCGGCTGAAGTCCAATATCTGTCCGTCAAGTGTACGTCTCAGGTTCTGGCTGGCGAACAACTCCGTTAACCCCCGTATACCGTTGAGATCGGATCCATTGTTATTCCGTTAGTTTTTGCCCTGTAAATCTCACCGATTTCGAGTCACTGAATTGTGTAATAGTGCTAGTTGTGTTCCCCTTTTTCGAATCGACAAATAAAAGTTGTATACGTTGATTCTGCCTATCATTGTGCGTCGCTAACATCCTAGACACAAGGGAACCCTGTCTCCGGCTAGTAGCTGCCAGGGTAGGTTTGCTATTCTCCCTTAAAGAATAGCTGGCGCTCGAGTCCACCGAAGAAAACCACGTTACAAAAATGGCGCAACGAGCAGGGACCGTTCAGAATCTACCAGGAAACAACTGAGGTGAGAGACAATAACCGGACAGTGAGTGAATTCCCGAAACAGTGAGTAAAACCTCAGAACAGTGAGTAACTATTCCTTGAACGGAAAACTGTGAAAAATAAACTTGAACTGTGTTTTATTCCCTGCCTCTCTGTATTGAACTGTTACACTGTGAATTGAATTGGACTATATTTTGAAAATTTTCCTACTGTTGAACCCCGTTGAAAATAATTTGTGATTATTCTTTTTGCCGATTACTGTATTGATTTGTTGAAAACTGAACTGTTATTCCGCCGTTATATCAGTGAAAATTATTTCCGATTTCTAATTGCATATTTCTGATTTATTGAATTGAACTGTTTTAATTTCACATTGAAGGTGAGTGAATTTCCGGACTTTGAAAAATTGAAAATTTATTGTCGCAATTGGTAAAATTTAACAGAGGTGATTTACCTATCGGTTCAATAGGGAATCACCTATTACCTGTTGATAACCTATCTACCTGTTTTCTATTTTCTTTTGACCTGTACTGTTGAAACTTACCGATTATTTCTGATTTTTCTGAAAACTGAAAGTCAATTATTGTGATTTATTTTCTGGCTATTGAACTTGAAAGACTGTTTGGAATTTAACCTGTGCGTTTTGGTGCTATTCGAATTTCAGGAAATTTTTCGGACTATACGAAGTGACTTGCGATTGTGTGCGGCATTTCTCGAATATTTTCGGACTTTAGTGGGACTGATAGAAATTTTTTTCGAGTAACGTTGGACTTTAAAAATTTTTTTTTTGAAATTTTTTTTTGATACATCGGGACTTAGATTGTTTTTGGTGCGCCGGGACTTAGACTCTTTTTTGATACACCGGGACTTAGACTTAATTTTTGTTTGGGGTACACCGATACCCACTTCGAACTTAAGTGAATAGGTTGGCTAACGATTAACTTACCGGGTTGGACTTAGAACTTAAACGGATTGTGAAAGACATACCGAGTGTGAAATATTGGTGCGTTCTGAATCGGACTTAGTTAAATATAATATGTCGAACATGGATGTGAACCGGTTACTCAGTGATGAACTTACATTCGAATTACAACTGAGAGGACAATCGATACCCGGTACTGTGATGACTAAACGGAGTCTGCTACGACAAGTGCTTCAGTCTAATGAACCTCTACTACCCCCAACATCAATGAATCCCGCCTCCGAGATTGAGATCTGTCAAAATAAACTAACCGATTTGGTGGAATCCCTTCAGAACTTCAATCATAGTAATGCGGCTAACGAATTTTCGCGAATTTACACCAGATTAATACACATTCAAGGCAGGCTGAACTTTATTGTCACCACAGACACAACACAGTTACAATTGATTGAGCAAATGAAGGCGACTACAGATAAGGCGTTGGAGACACTGGAGGAGCTACGTAGGAAGAGTAATGCTGAACAGCCGCAGACATCCAACCGAGATCACAGGTCTCTTTTGGATGAGGAGGTGCCCAGTTCACCTGGGATGTCGCCGATCCAACCGGAGAGGTTATCAAAGGTTGAGACATCACTTATCGACTTAGGAGATGGTGTCGATCCTCCTGCTGTGGTTAATGTCTCACGTACCGGTACACCTGTAAGAAATCCAACATTAGAACGGGTCATGAACGAAACAAGGCAGACATGTAGAGCATTACTGCGACAATTACCAGCAATACCGCTCACACAGTCACAGGACTGTGAGACAGCAACACCTGAGGGTCCGACACAAAGTAGATGGGTTAATTCCACACGAAGGGTGTCTTTTCCACACTTACCTGCACCGTGGATGAATTCTGACCGGCCAATTATCACAACACCTGCCAGATCGGAACCGGAGTCTCGATCAACAGTACCAACTGTCCCGGTACACAAATGGAACATCTCCTTTGATGGCACTGGTAGTGTAACTGGATTTCTTGAAGAGGTGGAGAGGCTGGCTGAATCCCGTAGGGTATCCCTGGAGCAAGTTTTCGAATCGGTGTATGAGTTACTAAGAGAGGATGCGAGGGATTGGTTCATTCCCAGGAGAGGTACTTTCGAGGACTGGGAGGATTTTAGCAACCAGCTAAAAGAAGCATTTCTGCCAGTTAATTACGAGGAGAATCTGTTGGAGGAAATAAAAAGGCGAACACAAGGCCCTGAAGAAAAGTTGCTTCTATATGTTACCCGGATGCAGAACTTATTCCAGAAACTCACCTATGCAAAACCATCCGAGGTGGAGCAGATCCGGCTTATCCGGCAGAGGTTGATCCCGCCCTTACAGCAAGCCTTGGCCTTCCAGGAGACCACGACTTATGATGAACTTCTTCGTAAGGGAAAAGTTTTCGAACTGGTCCAGTGGCAGATGAGCCAGTACACCCGGCCACCCTCCAAACCAGGTTTCGTGGAAGAACCTCACCTGACATACAGTCCCCGTCAACTGAACCGATATCAAGCCAGTTTTCCTATGGATACAAGAGAACAGGTTCGCCAAACAGCTGAGCACAGGGAATCAGTCCCGCCGACACAAGCCAACCAGACACGACTTTCTCCGCCGAGGGAAAGCCGTCCAGAGCCACCCAAGTCCAGAGAGTCAATAGCCCAGCGACAGGAATCTCACCGTCCGACTTCTGGAGACAGGTCCGAAGGTCGATCCAGACCTGCAACACCGCCACCCCGCCGTCCAGCCGAAAATAGCCCCGCTGACCGGACGGAACCACCTTCAGGGAGGAGAGTGTCCTTCCAGACACAGTGTTTCCGATGTGGTGGATATGGCCACATGCGTCGAGAATGTCGCAGGCCACCGAAAATCTTCTGTTCTCGATGCCAGAGGGAGAACATTCTCTCACGAGACTGTCCGTGTTCGGGAAACTGAAAGGGAGATTGGAGGCGGAGTCGACCACATCTCCCGGAATCCTGACTCCACTGGCACCGACTACCTGTAATGATAACCGTCCGTTAGTAGAGGTCAGAATAGCCGGCAAACACTTCCGAGCACTGATAGATACCGGAGCGACCAGGAGTTTCTGCAGTCAGGCCGTATCCGATCAGTGTGAAAGTAAAGGAATCACAGGACAAACAATGCACAACAGTTTCGCAGTAATAGCGAACGGACAAACCACCGTCACACCGAAACTGTACACCACCACCGTGCAAATTTCCGATTACACACTGCCTGATTTGAAATTCTTACTAGTACCAAATTTACCGGTTGACATTATTCTGGGGATGGATGTTCTGTCGACTTTCAAGTTTTCCGTAAATCTCAGTACCGCCGAGTGCTTTCTGGAAGGCCGTCTGATCTCGAAACCGATGACTCCCGTCGAAACCACCGCAGAAGTTCACACCGCCGAAGAACACCTGTTGGAGCTGACAGAGTCTCAGAAACAGGAGCTGGAGGCATTTCTGAAAGAAGAATTAAAGAAGTTTGAAGACCTATATGGTACAACCGACCTGATTGAACATAAGATCAAACTGAAACCGGGCACCGAACCGATCAAACAACGATACCGACCCCTAAACCCGAAAATGCAGGAGATCTTTAATCAGGAAGTAGACCGTATGCTGGCTGAGGGAGTGATTGAACCCTCCAAGTCACCGTGGAGTTCACCGGTAGTATTGGTCAGGAAGAAAGACGGAAAATACCGTTTTTGCATCGACTTTCGTGCCGTCAACCAAGTGTCTGTAAAAGATGCATACCCGTTGCCGTACATTTCTGGGATTCTGGACAAACTGCGTAAGGCCAAATACATCTCCACACTGGATCTGAAACAAGGATACTGGCAGATACCGTTAGCAAAGGAGAGCCGTCCGATTACTGCCTTCACAGTTCCAGGAAGGGGATTGTTCCAGTTCACCGTCATGCCGTTTGGTCTTCACGCTAGTCCGGCCACATTCCAGAGATTCTTAGACACCGTTATTGGCCCAGAAATGGAACCGGAGGCGTTCGCTTACCTGGACGACATAGTTGTCCTGGGGGAAACTTTCGAGGAACACCTGGAGAACTTAAGAGAAGTATTCCGGCGGTTGAGAGAAGCCAATCTTCGTCTCAATCCCGAAAAGTGTGACTTTGTGCGAAAATCCCTAAAATACCTAGGACATGTCGTTACCTCCGAAGGAATCCGTACCGACCCGGATAAAGTTTCCTCTATCGTAGCATTCCCAGCGCCGAAAACCATCCGTGAATTGCGCCGTTTTCTGGGAGTTGCTAGCTGGTACCGCCGTTTTATAGAGAACTTTTCCGATGTCGTTGCACCGTTGACTCACCTGTTAAAGAAGAAACCACGTTGGAAGTGGGGTGAGGAACAACAAAAAGCGTTCGACCTCCTAAAACAAAAACTGACCGAATCACCTATACTGGCCTGTCCGGATTTCAATCAACCGTTCGTCCTGCAAACAGACGCCAGTGACGTAGGCCTTGGAGGAGCCCTGACCCAAGTTCTTGATGGAGAGGAAAGGGTGATCGCCTATGTCAGCCGTACCTTGAACACCGCCGAAAGAAATTACTCCGTGTCCGAAAAGGAATGTCTCGCCATTGTTTTCTCGATAGAGAAACTGCGACCATACCTGGAAGGATTTCATTTCACCGTAATTTCCGACCACATGAGTCTGAAATGGCTGAATTCCATCAAGTCACCGTCCGGAAGAATTGCTCGATGGGCCGTTTTCCTTCAGCAATTCGACTTTGAAGTCCAATACCGGAAAGGTGCCCTGAACAAAGTCGCCGACAGTCTGTCCCGAAACCCGTTACCGTCTGTAGATTCCGTATGCCTGGCCGACGTCGAAGTTCGCTGCAGTTGGTACAACAAAAAGCTCCAAGAGGTACAAAGAGACCCAGAAGATTTCCCTGACTTCGCCGTTGAGGATGGGAAACTGTATCGTCACTTCTGGGACTCTTCCGACTTTACTGAAGTTGGATCTGGACAACCATGGAAGCTCTGTGTACCCACCGAACAACGACTGGAGGTCCTGAAAGAAAATCACGATTCGGAATTAGCTGGTCACCTGGGAATCTCCAAAACCATCTCTCGGCTAGCCCGGAATTATTACTGGCCAGGGATGTTCAGAGATGTCGCAAAATACGTAAGAAACTGCCCATCCTGTCAAAGGTACAAAGTACCACAGCAGAAGACGCCTGGAAAAATGCAACCACATAGAATGACTGATGCACCGTTCCAAGAGGTCTGTACAGATGTGGTTGGGCCACTTCCCCGTTCCAAGAAGGGAAATTCTTACGTAGTGGTGATGCAGGACCGTTTCACGAAATGGGTTGAATGCCGTCCGTTGCGGAAAGCCACCGCCAAAACCGTTTATTCAGCCCTGTACGAACAAGTTATACTCCGATATGGCTGTCCGAAGCTGGTGATATCTGACAATGGGGTACAGTATGACAGTAGACTGTTCAAAAACAGTCTCCGAGAGCTGAACATTGCTCACCGTTTCACCCCTCCGTATACACCACAGTGCAACGCCGTAGAACGAGCCAATCGTACGTTGAAAACTATGATAGGTCAGTTTTGTGAAGCCGACCACCGTACTTGGGATGAGAAATTAGGCGAACTAACTTTCGCCCTGAATACCGCAAAACAAGAATCTACAGGATTCACACCGGCATTCCTGAACTATGGAAGGGAATTAACAGTTCCAAAGGCAATCTACTCGTCAAACACCCAAGACGATGACACCGAGGAGACAAACAGAAGCCCAGAAGAAAGTAGAGTAAATCTTACTCACCGTACAGAACAAATCCGTCATCTTCAGGAGGCCTATGAGTTTGTCAATACCAGGTTGTACCGTGCATTTGAGCAGCAAGCTCACCATTACAACCTCCGTCGAAGAGAAGTTCGTTTCCATGTCGGTGATAGAGTTCTGCGCCGTGCTAATCCGTTGTCATCCGCCGTTGATAGCTTTGCAGCCAAGTTGGCTCCGAAGTTCTCTGGTCCGTATACCGTTGTGAAAGTGATTTCACCCGTTGTTTATGACCTGAAAGATGACAGTGGTAAGAAAGTCACCAATATTCATGTAAAGGATTTAAAACCGTTCCATCCGTCTGATCATTAGTAAGTACACTGTACAGCAACCGAAATAAAAAAACCAACCGTACCGTACAGCATGCACCGATAATAAATGAGATACATCCGTTCTGTCTGACTCTATTTCACTCCTCTATTACCGTTAAAAATAATATTTATCACCGAAAATAGGTTAGTAATGGGGTACTACCGCTGCTTTCACTGAATAAGTGCCCAGGTGAGTGAAATAGAGCCTTATACTTGTATCTCCTTATTAACTGACAAAATGTACATACCTATATTTCCGCGATTCCACCATAACCTATAGATCTAACCTGGTCTGCCAGCGTTGGAAGATTCTGTTCCGTGCAGTTTTGTTTGTTCTGTGCAGCTTTTATTACCACCAAACAGGGCCGTCTGACTGTCATTGTGTAGATAAGTGGTATCCCAGAACACCTACAACAGAAAATTCCGTTAATACACTGGAAAAACAGGAACCGTAACCGTTAATTCAATTTTTCTGTATTAATTGTGGGACCGATAATACCAAGTGAGATACACCCGTCCTGTCTGTTTCACCCCTGTGTCACTGTTAAATACGATAACCGAATAGAAAATAGCAATAGAAGGCTGACACCGCTTACACCGATATTACAAACTGGCCTGAACGGTAAGTGAAATAGAACAGTATATTTGTATCTCCTTATTAAAATTACCGACCGTACTTACCGTTTCTTCCGAAATTCCACCGAACACCCTGTTATCCCTCTGCTCCAGGATATCAGTATACTAAATGCTTTTCTCTCCTTTTTGTGCAACCTACAACTGCTGCTGACTCCAACACCATCGGAGAATTGCACCACCGTCACAGGGGGGAGCCAACGACGCTGTCCAGCATTCCAAACTACCCTGGTTGGACGATATTGGTAACTGTTAACCCCCATGACATGTGCCCGGAGCCGGCTTTGCGAAGTCCACCCTAAAATGGTTCAGAAATAACACAACGAATGACAAATCGAAATGGTACTCACTTTGAAGATTCCGTCCTGCACTGTTTCCACTATTTTCCGGCATTTCTTTCACCGATGGAAATGGAAATCGAAATTTGGAACCACCCGGCGAAATTTGACAATTGGACTTTGGAGGTTAGCTGATAGAACACCGAGCTTCGACAGCACCATCGAAGCGGACATACGTCAACGCGGACCATAGAGTGGGAGCATTGGCCGAGTATACGCCACCTGGAGTAGATTAGGTGAACTTGTTTATTGTAAATCCGATCTCAATCGTCTTGCCGTGAATAGTCAAACCGTTAACCGGACTTAGTAGATTTCACCGTGAAAAATTTAATCCCCTATTTCATCGTGGATTCAATTTTTCAACCGGAGACGAGGGGATGTAATGAGAAAATGGGTTTTCCAACCTATTCCCTCATTTTAGAATAATTATTTTAGTTTTCCTTTTTAAATAATTTTGTTTCGAATTAATTTCCGAGAAATCTTTTCGAATTTCCAATTCAGGATTCCGACATCGTTCGGAATTGTAAACATACCGCACCGTTTTTATTCCGTTTTTATTTCCATCCTGAATTGGAAGATAACCGAGTTTTTTGGTTTGCTAGCACAGATAAGTCGAAATTAAGACGTTTTCATCGACGCAAAATTACCGAATTTCGACTGCCGGGCACATCTGATTTCCGCACCCCCCCTGTGGGTATAAAATCAGATGTTCCCCCGCAGGCCACTTCACTTGCGACTTACGTTTTTCACTTAAGATTTCCTGACTGTCGACTTGCTAATTACGATCATTAGTGCCGTCCGCCGGAATTTTTCAGAAGATTTTTTTTGTTTCTTTATATTAGAGTTCAAATTCTTTTTTTTTGCTTTTTCCTCATTCACCGCCGTTAGGGCGAATTACTTTCTGTTTCGCGAGTGCAAGTGGCCAAGCCAAAGGTAAGACGACACGCCGTTATATTTTTTTTTAATGTTGGAACTTCAGTTTTCCGTCTCTCATACCCGAGTCTGAGTTCCACCCCTACTGTCATTAAAGTACCCTGCAGGTGCGTACGCCCAGGGGGTACCGAGGACACTTTGGGGTGGCTCACCCTTTCCCGAAATTTCCCGTCTTATCTAGTTCACCCCTACTGTCATTAAAGTACCCTGCAGGTGCGGACGCCCAGGGGGTACCGAGGACACTTTGGGGTGACACACCCTTTCCCCAGTTCCCGTCTTTTTACCCCGTTCCGGTGTTCACCTTTACGGTTAGGGAGGCATTCTGCTGGTGCGGAGGCCCGGGGAGTGCCGAACGAGCCTGAAGGTGAGCCGTCGTGTTTCTGTGCTGTCTTTTATCCCCTAACCCGGCTGAAGTCCAATATCTGTCCGTCAAGTGTACGTCTCAGGTTCTGGCTGGCGAACAACTCCGTTAACCCCCGTATACCGTTGAGATCGGATCCATTGTTATTCCGTTAGTTTTTGCCCTGTAAATCTCACCGATTTCGAGTCACTGAATTGTGTAATAGTGCTAGTTGTGTTCCCCTTTTTCGAATCGACAAATAAAAGTTGTATACGTTGATTCTGCCTATCATTGTGCGTCGCTAACATCCTAGACACAAGGGAACCCTGTCTCCGGCTAGTAGCTGCCAGGGTAGGTTTGCTATTCTCCCTTAAAGAATAGCTGGCGCTCGAGTCCACCGAAGAAAACCACGTTACAAAATATCTCAAAGCAAGGAATGATCTCTTCAGTATCAGTGATATATGTTCCCTGAATCTCAGCTGGCAATCAAATACAATTCCAAGATTTTTGCAGGAACTGGAGGAGGGAACCGATTCACCTCCCATCCGGACATCGGCCATCATGATTGCATTTCTGGGAAAGAATGGCAGATAGGAACATTTGCCGACATTAATTTTCAAATTATTTTTCTTACAATATTTCACAATCTCCGACAAATCATGATTTATTTGCTCAACAGCTTGGTCAATAAGAGAGGGGTGAAAGGAAAGGCGAGCCTGAGCGTCATCGCAATAAAAATAAATACATACAAATCTGACTATTCGATACATATCCGCTATATATATCAAAAACAGGAGAGGGCCGAGAATAGAACCCTGAGGAACACCCGAAGTTATCTGGCAATATTCAGAAAAAATTCCATGCAGTCGAACCCTCTGATATCTACCAGAAAGATAAGACTTGAAAAACGTTAAAGCGGCGTTATCAAAACCAAAATAATATAATTTGGCACAAAGCAGATCATGGTCCAAGGTATCAAAAGCCTTGGCGAAATCTAGTAAAGTTAAAATTGTAGCATGACCCCTATCCAATGATCTCAAAATATCATCTGCTATATTCAACAGCAGTGTGGTAGTACTATATCCCCTTCTGAAACCCGACTGCGCGGCAGTGAGAATTCCATTGACTGTGACATAATCATAAAGTTGGCGATATAATATCTTTTCGAGCACTTTCGACATAACAGGCAATATACTTATCGGCCGAAAATCGGATACAGATTCAGGGTTTGCTACTTTGGGTAAGGGATTAACAACAGAGTACCTCCAAGCAGCCGGATAATATGCGGATTCAATACAAACATTTACAATATGCGTCAAGAAAGGCAGAATAACCTCGAGTGATAGCTTGAGCATTTTAGCAGATATGTTGTCAATTCCCTGTGCATTCGAACCAAGACTCCAGACTACATCTCCAACCTCCTGCGCACTAGCTGGTTTGAATGCAAATTCAATGTTGGGATTGAATTTATTGGAGTAATAATACTTAGTTGTTTCTGCGCAGGAGCCTGGTGGGGTGAACACCGACTGAAAATAAGCGTTGAACTCATCAGGATCCCTAAAACGATAGTGACTGCATAGTTTCTGTATTGATAATTCTGCATTTTCAAAACGCAGTTCTTGATGTACAGTAACTGCACAGTTTCTGTATTGATAATTCTGCATTTTCAAAACGCAGTTTTTGATGTACAGTGACTGCATAGTTTTTGTATTGATAATTCTGCACTTTCAAAACGCAGTTTTTGATGTACAGTGACTGCATAGTTTCTGTATTGATAATTCTGCATTTTCAAAACGCAGTTCTTGATGTACAGTAACTGCACAGTTTCTGTATTGATAATTCTGCATTTTCAAAACGCAGTTTTTGATGTACAGTGACTGCATAGTTTTTGTATTGATAATTCTGCACTTTCAAAACGCAGTTTTTGATGTACAGTGACTGCATAGTTTCTGTATTGATAATTCTGCATTTTCAAAACGCAGCTTTTGATGTACAGTAACTGTACAGTTTTTGTATTGATAATTCTGCATTTTCAAAACGTAGTTTTTGATGTACAGTAACTGCACAGTTTCTGTATTGATAATGCTGAATTTTCAAAACGCAGTTCTTGATGTAAAGTAACTGCTCAGTTTCTGTATTGATAATTCTGCATTTTCAAAACGCAGTGTATGATATACAGTGACTGCACAGTTTCTGTATTTGCAATTCTTCATTTCGAAAATGGAGTATTTGATATAGAGTTAATAATAGAATCTAGAATAATAATTCATAGGAATTCCTAAAACTTAAACATATACCTTCTTCAAGAAGTTGAAAATTCGATTATGAAGGTTAAAGAGACATTTCATAAACAGATTTAATTCAATAATTGAAGACTCCTTTCATTACCAAAATATGGATTATACCCATGGTAGAAGAATACTTCATCGCACCATGGTGGTACCAGAATTAGCCAAATGATGGCATCACTGCTCTTGACGGTTGCGATCACAGGGTAGCATACACGTCTATTGCGGTGCAGCATACGCCAAACGATGGCGCCACCGGCGAAGCACTACTCTATATCCTCTACGTAACCGGCGTTTATGCGTTTATAGCAGGCACGAACTACGCTGCTTCGACAACAGTTTGTCTATGTTTGGCGATTGTCATAGGTAATTCCTAGGGTTCATTAACCTACAATCACCCTTAAGATCAGGCCATTTCTCACATAACGTAAACTCTCCCCTTCACTTACCGCCAAATTATCAAGTGAAATTGGAAATTTCCGATTTGCAGATTAGGTTTTCTGTTTATTACTAGGAAACTTCTCTATATAGAGTATTGTTTCGTAATTGCAAGTTTCGATATAGTATAGTTTTTACACAGTGACTGCTACATTTAAAGTGCAGCTTACTGTACAGTTTGAGCACAGTGTCCATTGTATTTAAAATACAGTTTTTGCACTTAACTGCTGTATTTGAAGTGTAGCTTGCTGTACAGTTTTTGCACAGTGACCACTGCATTTAAAGTGCAGTTTACTGTGCAGTTTTTGCAAAGTGAATACTGCATTTAAAGTACAGCTTGCTGTACAGTTTAGGCACGTCACTGCTGCATTTGAAGTGAAGCTTGCTGTACAGTGATTGCAATACCATCGCTGTTTTTGAAGTGCAGCTGTGGCTGTATGTCGAATGCAGTTTGTACTGTACAGTAACTGCACAGTCCACCTGGACATATACGGTCCTTTTTGGTGCAGTTATTGCATTACCGTCACTGCAGTCAATTGAAGCAACGAAGTACAGTTTTTGTACAGTGACTGGATTTCAGTGTTTGCTGGGTATGAACATATGTCCTAAACGTCTTGCCTTTTGAGATACAAAGTGGTGAAGTTTTAAAAAATAAATCATTTACTATTAATATCTACAACACCATTTCAGTCCAACGTACGGGTTTCATTTGAAGAAATAAAATCGTCGTATGTCTCTGCATGTTGATATTGTCATATATGTATGTACTAACGATATTTGTAATGATCATGCAGAGAAACGATTTTTATTTTTCAAAGCGGAAACTGTGAATCGGATTGAAAAAAGTCAGGTGATCAACTTTGGTGAGAAATGATCGGGAATTTCAAAAATAATTTTTATTTCAGGGAAAATCTGTGACATATGTCACAGATTTGCTGTCTGAAGTAGTATTGTAGATATTAATAATAAATGATTTATTTTTGAAAATTTTACCACTCTGTATCTCAAAAGGTAAGACGTTTAGGACATATGTTCATATAAAGTTTTTTTCTTAAAATGGGCCCAAAAATCACCCCCATAAATATTGACATTCAATTACCCTGTATATCATTATGAATATTTTTACAATATATAAAAAATTTAATCGCCGATGTCACCCCGCCGCTATTTTTAACGAAATAAGTTAAAAAACCGTCGAAAAATGATTGTGAAAATGAGTTTTGTAGATACTGAAGCTCAAATTCCAAACATAAAAACCAACTAAATTGGAAAAAAAAAGACGGAGTGAATTCAAGAGGTTCTTTAACTTCAATAAAAAAAATTAAGGCTTTAAGTACATCATTCAAAGCATAAATGGCCGTTTTTGAATGGAGATTCTTGAGGTATTACTTCCCCATAACATTTTCTTGTTTAGCTTACGTCAATAGCTCTTCCTGATAAGAAATACGATTTTTCAAACGAAACTCTGCATTTATAACATTAATGATAACACATTAAGAATATACATATAAAATTATGAAAAATAAACACATTCTTGTATTCTAATATTGAGTATTGCCTCCACGTGCTCTTATCACTGCCCCATGAGGCATGGTAAGTGGTAAGTTCCAATACAGTTGGCAATTTCCTGTTGTGGAACGTTTTCCCATTCTTCAAGAAGAGCTGTTCTGAGAGCTGGAATGGTTTCCAGTTGACGGTTGTGAATAAGCATCTCTCAACCCACACATCCCTCCCACATATGCTCAAATGGGTTTACATCAGAGCTACGTGGAGGCCAGTCCAATCGATGGATGTTTATCTCATCTCTCATCGAGATAATCTGTTACAATTCTCGTCACATGTGCAACTGCTTGCGCGATTTCTTCTGCATAATAGAATAATCACTTGCTAAATGCAATGCTAAATTCCAGTGAACTGTAACTGACAAGATGAATTACATAAACACTAATCATTACGTTGACACGCAACAGAATAACCGTGTTCCTTGATCAAAAAGTAGGTATGTATTGTTCTTAATGCCTTAATGTTAAGCTGCGTTTACACTAGCGAAATTTCCCTCGCGAAATAATTGCGCGAGGAAATTTCGCCTAGTGTAGACGCCTCCCTCACCGCGAGGAATTGCGGGGCGAGGGCCCTCGCTGCGAGCCACAGGTCTGTCGGTTTTTGTCCGCGCATCAAAGAGTTTCGCTCATCGAATTTCGCATAGTGTAAACGTGGTCGACAATCTCCGTACTTACTGCGAAACAAAAACTGAAGGCGGCTCGCTCCACTCGCGAAAGATTTCGCTCTTAATTGCGCTTTGTTTTGGGAACTGCGAAATTTCAGTCGATGAGAGTAATTGATGCCCGTGTGATTTTCGCGAGGAAATTTCGCTAATGTAAACGCAGTTTTATAAATTGCATGAAAAATCGTATTTCCTTACAGGATGGATCTATTGACGTAAATTGAATAGGAAAATGTTAAGAGAAAATCAGGCTCCAAAAACACATTTAAATACCCATCATTGCGACATTAATTACCTCCACAGGGTGTTCAGAAATTTAGAGGAAATTGAAATTTTCAGTCCACCCTGTATACCATCGAATTCAAATCAAATTCCCGCAGACTCGGCATCAGGTGAAGAACTAGATGAAATAGGCTACAAATAGAAAACATGATCAAAATTGATGCATACCTTGAAAAGTTATTTTAAAATGAATTCGGTGAAAAAATGTATTATATGGAAAACGGTATCGATGTTATCCAAATTATCATTGATGATGCCTCTGCAAGAAGATTCGGGATTTGGGCATGATTTTAGATCAATTGAAATATCAAACAAAGGACTTCTTTAATGAATTATATAAAAATTGTTTTTTTTTACTACAATAGAAGCATTTGCTTGAATCCTAATTAAATTTCATACACTATACAGTAACAGTTGTTATATACATCTAACAAATATATTGAAGGAAACATAAAATTATCATATAAATATATATCCCAGTACTCGTAAAAAGTTCAAATACCTGTATAAAATTTTCGCTTGATAAGATCCTTGACAGTTATGCATGGAACTATATGTCATGTATCCCATATACTGAAAAATTATCATCGTTAGTGAATGTTGAAATGTCTGAGATGCAGTGTTCAGTTTTTTTAAACATTATTTTTTTATTGAAAGCTATTTTTACTGAATTTTTGAAGTTTATGCAAAGAATTATCGGATTCCCAAAGAAAAATAGCTATCTGCATTTTTCTGCGGTTTTCATTTTTACGAATCCACTAAAAATCAAAAATACTTTTTTTTTTTACTTTTCAAGTGTCTATCTCTGTTTCTTGTGGAATAGCTATGATTGACATCGTTTTGGAACTTATCTCTATTCTTGAATACAAACAAAAGACATTCATGAATGTACAAGGCATATACAGTCATTATATTCATACGCTTGAATTTGCCTCTACAAGAGTCCCTGAACTTCATTTTGCACCTGGTTCCCATACTCTTTTTTGCACAGCAAATACTGATTCCACACTTGCATTGCTACCCCAAAAAATAATACCAAATCTTAGAACAGATTCAAAATTTGCATGGTATAAAATTTTTAATGTATTAACATTCATGTATTGAGCTACGACCCTGATTCCATAACCAATGCTAGATAATTTCAAACAGACCTTTTGATGACCTTTTTATGTGGTTAATTACATGTTGAAAAGTATATATTTTCTTAATCTGACAATTCAAGCTTATCGAAATGTGTGGGAGGGCGCCAAAGTTGCAAAAAAAAACGTCACGTGTTATTTTGAAGATAATTATTCAAGAATAACGGAAAAAACATAATCGGACAGTTTTAGCAAGCAGAAACAATAAAAACTGGCCATAAAGGTCAGAAAAATCAGATTTTCGAAATATCTCCTCAAATGGGCTTCAAATCTATTTCGCATTCATTATAAAAGTTGTAGAGAACCAATTTTTTCTACGTTCAAACGATTTTGAGATATTTCGCGATTAATGCGAGGTATTTAGCGATACATTCTGAAGCGAAAATTCACTCGTTGGAAAATAGTATATACATTCTAATACCTCAATTACACTCAGCCACTGCCACTGCCACTCGCGCTGCCGGAAATATTTCCCGAAATATTTCTGCGGCAGTATCGAAGGCAGTGAGTATTTACACCCTGCTCCATCATTTCTCTCGCGGTCAAGTTTCGGCAATGACGGATATAAAAATAAAATCATCAACTTACCTCGTTTTCTGTATTTATGGTTTCTTCTACCTCATACGAAGGTCCCAGAAACCTTTCCATGATATCAAAGGCAAACCATATAGGTTGAAAAACATCATCTGCTCCTGATCCAGACTTAATGGACTGGATTTTTCTCCTCAGAAGTGGTCGGAATGTGGCCATAAGTGATTTTTTGTGTATGGGGGATATTCCAATTGAGGAATTGAAGGCGAAAAAAAAATCAGCGCTGAGGCTGCAATTATCTCTTCATCCGTCATTGCCGAAACTTGGCCGCGAGAGAAATGATGGAGCAGAGTGTAAATACTCACTGCCTTCGATACTGCCGCAGAAGTATTTCGGGAAATATTTCCGGCAGCGAGAGTGGCAGTGGCAGTGGCTGAGTGTAATTGAGGTATAAGGTTCAGTCAGAGACAACACTTAAATTTTCGTAACTAATTTCGAAATTGTCGTCATAGAAATTCCTTGTCATTTTGTCAATTGGATGAATGTAGATAAGACTGGGATTTCTGGGATAAGACCTTGCCCTTTCGCATATGTGGCTAAGCTCCTCGCCCTTATCGCCCTCTAACTCGAGAACAGTTAAAAGTACGTAAAATTGCTTCAGATTAATGTTGTGTAGAATTTCATTATATTCAACTTTCATTATGAATACAAAAACGATTAGAGATAGAGGCAGGGAAAAATTCGAAAAAAAAGCATTTTTGTCATCTTCAAAGTGTCAGATTAAGAAAACCCCCCTTGCTTAGGTCAGGTTAATGGTTCAACACGTCTACAACACCGATATTAATCCCTTGAAAAATAGCTTCCTTTGGTTCCAATAAACATATTCTCCAAAAATTTGACACGCTATAAAATTTTTTTTTTTTACCATTTTCAACTTTTCCATACGGCCAGTCCCATCGCGCAAACTGTCTGATAAGCATGAATTCATTATAAGAGACACGTAGGGCATATACAGTATCTTAATCTGACACGGTCGAGTATGTACACCTGACGATTTTTTTTTTTAGATCTTTGAGACTCTGCGGACGCTTTCCCCACCGCTGAAAGTGCATACATCATAGAACCTTTTTTTCCTTCTACCATCTAATCTTCAAAATCCACTAGGTTTCTACGACGCTCGAGTAAATCCCGATTTAGCATCGTCAGCTCCCCAACTAAAACCCACCATGGCCGCTCATGCAATGAAAATATAGGTTAAATTATGAAGTTATGAGGTCAGCATTGGGTTAACTCCTTTTTTTCTGCTATTTTAACGTGTTGATGACTATAATTTGATTTTTTACATTTAACATTTTAGCCTTGAGAAAGAAACTAGATGAGTTTCGAAACGTCGACAATGTAACAAGAAATTTAATAAAGATATTCGGAGTACAGATTCCTGTTATTGTTATGTCTGAAAATTTACATCATGGATAGTACTGAGAATTCATTTCTTAAATTTTTAGTATTGTAATCATTACTGAATTTGACATAGTGTCAAACCGCTGTAGATACATTTCATATTCTATTAAATCATAAGAGCATACTTACTGTGATAAATAATTCACATTAGGATTGATGGATTTCAGATAATATGCATAAAGGCCGATCAGCACTGTAGCAGTGGCGAATAGAAAGCCATATCTGCTCCTGTGATTAATTAGTAACCATGGCGGCATGCTATTGGAAATTCGCAGCCACATGTTATTGTTACCTCTTCTTAGCCTGCGCATACGGGCCTCATCTCGTTTTCTTTGATCCTGTCTTGAAAAATATATATATTCAAAAAGGAAAACAAATGAAATCCATGAAATACTTATAGCCATTTAAAGATATCAAGACATATCAAAAGCTTTCCTTCAGGAACGAATATTACATATTACAAATTAATAGTTTACAATGGCCACATGTCCCGTTTATACACAAGTCTATATCTCATTTTATGCAATTTTATGAGATATCATTATATGACCTTGGAAACACTAGTTCGATTTTCACAAAAATAAAATAAGCTAAAAGCAGTACGGACTATAATTAGAAACTTTTAATATGGTATTTCCTGCTACTCATAAGCTTATATAAATAAGCAGAACAAGCTGAAAGTCTGGAATATAAAAGAAACCCGCAGAAAATTTGGGATAGATACAAAAACACTACCCTATATACTTAAACGGCGGCAAAAATCAGGAAACTGATTTCTTCTTCGAAAACATTAATACATTCAAGGTGAGTTCCGATATCGCTAGTGTTTCTAGCCGCGTTCGAATTACGATACACAGAACCATTGAATATAAAATACCAGAAAGTATGGTATGAAAAATCTTGCGAACGGAAACGGCCCTATTAGACTACCTTGTGTGACACATCGATTATGTGTTTAATAACATAACTAGTAAGCACAGCGATCTATATTTTCGGTGACTCCATAATTTACCACCAAATCAATTAAAAAATATGATAAGCGAAAAAAAATCAACCAAATGAACCCGATTTATACCCCGTAGTGATGATTACTCCTGGCCGTCCAGTTTCAATACCGACTATTCCAGGCATGGGCGAACTTTTTGAGGGAAGGGCCAGATGAAATGAAAAATTACCTAGGCGGGCCGAAAAAAAAATACACATTTTTACAAGTGATTAATTTTTTTTCGATTTTTACATCAAACATGACTAACATCCTAGAGAAGTAAAAAAAAATGACAAAAATTAATTATTGTTCGGTAGGATACGAAAGAGTATGTGAAAAATGAAACTGTGATTGAGCTTCTAAGAATTGTCCATACTCTGGTAGAAATTGGCCGTGATGATGCTAAAAGCTGGTCACTAAAGCTGCCAACAGATTACTCTGACGACGTGGGCCCAAGTCATAATGCGCATTATTCGAAAATCTAATATAGGATTTTTTGCGGAAGCGCTAAATTAGTCAGACGTGACGTTGACACGTGTATTCCCACGTTCCCACATTGAACGCTTCCGCGCAAAATCCGATGTTAGATTTTTGAATCATGCGCATTATGACATGGGCCCACGTCACGTTAGAGTAATCTGTAGGCACATTTATAGTCGGTTGCTTACGCTGCTATTCATAGTTTCATAGTGGAAAACACCTGTTCACATAACAATATGCAGTTGTTCCCAAGATATTATGATTATTCATTAAATATACCATATTCCGCCCGTCATATTTGGTGCTCCTCCCTCCAGTAGTAATGTTGTAAATATTAGTCAAAGGTACTTTGAAGGACGTGATTTTTTGTTTCTTGAAATTTTTGAAAAATATGTGATATTTTTGTTGCTCTCATCAATGAAAATCAAAAGGTCAAAAATACTTCGAATTACACAGACGTTGACAACGAACCAAACGAAAATTTTAATGCTTGATTCGTTACTAACCACCACGAGCATAATATCATCATCTCAGTAACCACGCTGTAGACTGCTATAACTCGAGGTCCCAAGACTCCCAAGCAAATCCAAAATAATTTAGTTTAGAATTGAGAGAACTAGAACACTACACCTATGCTAAGTTGCGCGCAAACTTTGCTTAACTGAAATTAATGTTAGATCCAATAATTAATACCGTTCTTAAAGCTCAAAAATTTTCATTCAGAAGGAAACCGTTACTTGATCGATTCAAACTACGCAGAATCGAATAATTGAATAAATTTTCATGTATTAATCACACTTGAATACTGCCTTCATGTTTGGAGCTCAGCAACAAGCCGTTCGTTGCAAGTTTTGGATTCGATGCATCACTATTTGTGTTCTGCGATGCAGTCGTTGGAACTTCGAAAGAGATTTGGCAACTTTTGCTTTTTCTGGGGATTACAAGAAATAATGCCAGCCGCTGCCAGATGCACACGCAGTACTAAGGCTGAGCCTCGAGCACAACTCTATGCAATTTGAATAACCAATTGGTGGACTTTTATTTGAGGGATTCAGGGCTAAAGTGAACCAAGTCCATGCAGCCTAGTTTTGAGATACATGACATAGAAGTTGTTTATCACTAATTAATTCAAAAGTGACTTCTTTAGATTTGTGTAAAATGAATGTAAGCATATGCTTATATTCTAACCTAAGTCATGTATCCCAAAACTAGGCTGCATGGACTTGGTCAGTGGCGGCTGGTCTGTGAGGGCTATAGGGCTACAGCCCCCCATACAAGAAATCACAAGGAATCAATCCTTTTATGCTATTTACCTTTCTATACGATTTTCAATGAAAATATTACTTTCCACGGTTATTTATATAATTTATTAACGTAAAACTTTCATGCGACTCCTGCAGTTTTGTTTATTTCAATCATAATCTAGCAGTTCGTCCCTGCATGGGCGATGAATCGTATAGCCCCGAATTCTTGCATTCGGACAGTCATTCGGCTCCAGCCGCAACTCTTCGTGTCGGTCGTTTTAAGGAGTAAAAGGGCTACGATAAAAGTCGCCCCTATCCGCTTCAGTCTAGCCGCTGCCGGCTAGCGTATAGACAACCTAGTGTGCGTTCGTATTTGTTTACGTTTTGAAATCACGGCGGACAATAGTGTTCAAAATATTTTAAAAACTGATTTCGCGAGGCTTTCGCTGGCGGAAAAAAGCCGTATTCAACTGCTGGGTTGACCGACTCCCGATTTAAATTTAACCCAGGCAGATAAAACTCCAAAAACTTCTTAAGCAAGACGATTCTCAAGACAAGTGTATAACAATTGATAACGTATGGGCAAGGGCAGGATTTAGAGATTTGAAGCACCTTAATGAAAAAATTAAGAAGCATGAGCTATCTGCCAAGCATGTAAATTGTTCGACAGAATTAGCTTTTCTGGTTACGACTAATATCGCTGCTCAATTAGAATATCGGAATAATATTATTAAGCACAACGAGCAAGTAGATAGGAACAGGTGTGTTTCAAAAAGAATTATAAATTGCATAAAATTTTGCGGAAAACTGGTTTTAAAATTTCATATTTTTATTATTATTCCAAAAGTAGCCCCCTAGTGACCTAGATCACGAGCCGCCACTGGACTTGGTTCACTTCAGCAGCTATGAAGCCCCCATTTATCAGTCCTTCTTCCACTAAATACGTTTCCAGCTAATTTGTCGTCTTCGATGTATAATCTTCAACATTTCAAGATGATAATAAACAGTACGCAACTTACGCTTTGAGACAACTCGGTATTAGGTGACATTGCTTTTCCTTATCAGGCGTTCAAACTTAGAAAACAAAAATACTGGCGATTGTTTCAAAATCTTGATGCTGGCCGGATTAGACTTTCACGTGGGCCGGATCTGGCCCGCGGGCCGTAGTTTGCCCATGCTTAGACTATTCCACCACGGTCAATACCGTATGTCGATGTCAACCCTGCAGGCTGTTAATTTTTCCTTATTTAGAGTAGAATGCCGAAGCGAATAATAAGCTATATGCAAGGAGGGATGGAGTGACATCTTACCAAGGATTATACAGGGTGAGTCAAAAATTTGTACCGAGCTTTCCTAAGGTGATAGTACATTGAAAAATAAGTGTAGTTTGTTAAATGAATTCATGGCCCAAAATGCATATTAAGGTAGATTTATCCTTTGAAAGTTAATAAAACTAAAAAAATTTCCCCACATAACTGCATTTTGAGCCACGGGCAAACTATATTTATTTTTCAATGTTCTATCACCCCCAGAGAGCTCGGTACACATTTTTGACTCATCCTGTAGATTAGGGTTTATAATCTATAATTTCTTACAACTATTCAGAATATTTAACGGATTTCTACTCCCAGGAGAAATATCAGTTCAAAATAGACGGTCAGAGAAATTGATGGATACAGTTAATAGAGGGATCAATAAAATATCCTAACATAATTTTTGTATACTGAAAGCCCAAGAGCCTCAGCTCCAAGGATTAAAATGAACCACCACTATTAGGTAGACGATGGAGAGCATGTTCCTCATATTATTTCGAATGTATAAAACGGCTGGCCAATAAAATTGATACAATTTTAGAAATTTATAAGATTTACTCAGAAAATTTTCTATTTCTTTCTGATAGCCATAGAGCTCTAACTTCAAGTATCAAAACGAACTGGTATTCCGCCTACGGTCGAGAGTATTTTCCTCTTTTTTTCTATTGAAAATTTAAAATGGTCAAGAAAATTTTTTCTCCATGCACCCACTCCATGAATTATCTTGGATGGTCATTTTAAATTTTGGAAAAAAAAGAGAAACATGCTCTCCATCATAAACAGAATATCGGTTCATTTTGATTGTCGGAGGTGGGGTTCTAGGGCTATCAGAATTAACCAAAATTTATTCTAAGTACATTCTGATACATTCCTTCATCCACCAATTTTCTTGTCCGGTCATTTGAACTTGCAAAATGAGGAATATGAGCTTCAGCTTAGACTGAATAGTTCATTTTGATACTCGGAGCTCTGGTATGAACAAAAAAATTATGTTAGGGATATTTTAGTCTTCCCTCTATATACTTGAGCCATCAATTTCTTTTTCTTATTTCTGGTAGTTCCTGTCCTCTCATATGCGGTCCCCCATATCAAGAGAGACGTTCTTTAGCCGACTATTTTGAACTGACTTATCTTATGGAGGAGGAATCCTTAAAACATTCCTCTATTCACCAATTTTCTTGACCGGCCATAATGAACTTGAAAAATGAGGGATATGCGCTTCATCGAAGAGTGAATATTTCATTTTTATCCTCGGAGCTGTAGTATGAACAAAAAATTATGTCAGGGATTTTTTAGATATCGATTGTAATTTATTCTGGGAGGATTCTGCATCTCTTCATAAACTTTTTAGGGTTTTCACTCCCAATCTCTGAAACAAAATCAATTAAAAATGAAATCAACGATTTGCTCCTGCGTAAATTCTTGCACTAATTTGTCAGGAGCAAATTAACTAGAAAAAATTGTTGCCTGACAATGAACTCAAAATAAATACCTAACGTTGAAATTATAATTCTCAGTTGTAACGTTTCGGAGTCTATATCAGACTCCTTCATCAGACGAAAAATCTATTTTTGAAAATCTTCTGAATTGTGGCTTTTGTTTGACATTAATTGTCAACACACAGAAACAGAGACTGCATAGAAACGTTGATTCATTTAATTTTGAAATTACCGGATGACAGTTCCTTCTTTAGTAAATTGATCCAAATATGATCTATTCCTACCGAACAATTTGCCAAATTATTATCCTGATCCAACAGAATACACGTAGACTCTTTAATTTTTCGTTTAAAATGGTCTGGTTCCGTCATTAAAATTTTAGTGTTGTCCCAATCCATCATGTGGTCTCCCGTATTAGAACAAATGTGATCTGCGATTTGTGATCGATTAATTACATTCAACAAATTTGTTGAATGTAATTCCTTATGTTAATGGCCTTTCAGAAAAAATAAGAAGAATCGGTTCGAAGTTCAACATACGAACTGTTTTTAAAACGCAAAATGATTAAAGATCTATATTAACAAAAACTAAACCTTTGAACGAAAAACAAAAATCAAAAAATTGTATTTACAACATACCCTGTATTTGTGGTAAAACTTATACAGGTGAAACGTCCAGACCTCTAGAAATAAGAAAACGCGAACATAAAAATAATATTAAAAATAGAGAAATTAATCGATCACAAATCGCAGATCACATTTGTTCTAATACGGGAGACCACATGATGGATTGGGAGAACACTAAAATTTTAATGACGGAACCAGAATATTTTGAACGAAAAATTAAAGAGTCTACGTGTATTCTGTTGGATCAGGATAATAATTTGGCAAATTGTTCGGTAGGAATAGATCATATTTGGATCAATTTACTAAAGAAGGAACTGTCATCCGGTAATTTCAAAATTAAATGAATCAACGTTTCCATGCAGTCTCTGTTTCTGTGTGTTGACAATTAATGTCAAACAAAAGCCACAATTCAGAAGATTTTCAAAAATAGAGTTTTCGTCTGATGAAGGAGTCTGATATAGACTCCGAAACGTTACAACTGAGAATTATAATTTCAACGTTATTTATTTTGAGTTCATAGTCAGGCAACAATTTTTTCTAGTTAATTTGCTCCTGACAAATTAGTACAAGAGTTAACGCAGGAGCAAATCGTTGATTTCATTTTTAATTGATTTTGTTTCAGAGATTGGGAGTGAAAACCCTAAAAAGTTTATGAAGGGATTTTTTAGTTATCCCTGTATGTACTTTAGCAATCAATTTCCTTGACCGGATGTTTTGAACTGATTTATCTTCTGGGGAAGGAATCCTTAAAACAATCTGAACCGAAAAAAATCGGTTCATCTGGTAGTTGGAGGTGGCGTTCTAGGGTTGTCAGAATGAAGAAAAATATATTCTGATACATTCCTCTATCCACCAATTTTCTTGGCCGGCCATTCTGAATTTGAAAAAAGAGGAATAGGCGCTTTATCGTAAACTGAACAGTTCATTTTGATTATCGGAACTGTAGTATGAACAAAAAATTATGTTAGGATATTTTAGTCATTCCTCTATATACTTTAGCCACCAATTTCCTCGGCCAGTCATTTCAACCGACTTATCTTCTACAGAAGAAATTCTTAAAACATTCTGAATAGAAAGAAAAAAAAAAGAATATCGGTTCATTTTGATCGTTGGAGGTGGGGTTCTAGGACTGTCAGAATGAAACAAAAAATTTTATGAGTACATTCTGATACATCCTTCTATCCACCAATTTTCTTGGACGGTCTTTCTGAACTGAGGAATATGCGCGTCATTGTAATATGAAAATCAATAATGAAATTAGCGATTATAAAACATGATCTATAATCATATAGCTAATTATTCGCTTCGCCATACAATTATGAATAAGGAAAAATAAATTATCCCACTGCAGCATTGATATGAGAGATCGGCCGGGAGCAAAAATTCGATTATATGACTTGAGGAAATAATACTTATTCGAGGAGGATCATACGTTGTGTGTCTTAAAACAAATATGGATCCATCATAACAATAGTCTTAATCATGAATTAATTTGGAAAGTTTGAATCTCAGAACTTCACCAGTTTAAATGTTCCATGAGCTATGATTTTCAACATCAATGCATTTTAGATTTCAGGATAAAGAATATATATATTAAAAAAAAACTAACCTCTGAGAGTGCATAAACTCTTTACTTACTCAAGATGTTTCATTTTTATATCTTCCTTCAAAAACTAAGTCAATTCAATTGTTTACGAAACTGAAAATTTTTGAAAGATCCTCATTTTGAACTTTGAACTATATATAAATGGCATGGAGAAAAATTGTTGGGCAGAGAAAATAAGAAATACTCGAAGTTGATATTATTGCAGTTTTAGGTCTAACTGAAATATAAAAGTACAAATCTGGGTCAGCTAATGACATAGCATACATACATACATAGGTTACGTTAATGTCAGGGGATGGGTTGATCTCACTTGGCTGTTTTGCGAAAATGCGACTTGAGTGAATGGCAGGAATGCAAAGATATTACATGTGTGTAATATCTTTGCAGGAATGGATCTCGATTTTTTTTTAATTCAAAATTGATCTAGATATTTTGCGACCGAATTTGGGTCACGGACTGTGCTACGGGATATGGAGAAAGATATTTTGCTATCAGTTGTCGTTTTCTGGTTGGTTTCGTGTAGAAAAGTAGGTAGGTTCTCAGGAATAATAAAACTCCTCCGAAACTATAAGAAACGGCAACATGCCCCAGGTGAATCTGGAAGCGTTTACATTCGTATTGAAAAATCTCGAATTTCTGAAGCTTTTTTCTCGTATTTTCTATAAGTCGCAAAATTTCCATTGATTGTTATGATTTGAACATAAAAATATGATTTTTCAGATGCTTGTATCCTCTAAACAAAAACGAATTGGATATATGTTCATAGGAAAAAAATGTTCAGAATACGCACAGCTACCATCTGTCAAAGTTTGTCATAGAGCTTGTAGAACAGCCTGTATATCATCGAATCAGTGTAATGAAGGCTGTACTGTTTACTTTTTCTTTCACGTTTTCTACTCTGTTTTTTTTGTTTCAGATAGAATTTCTAAATGGAGAGAGGAAAGAAATTTTTATGTCAATGAAAAAGAAGCCCTTCAGTATTAAAATCTCATTCTGTAAACAAATTTGTCATCACTACACTACTCATGGGGAAAAAGGGTTTTTCCTAAGCTCTTGTATCATACGCCGAAATGTATGGTACCCCAATGTATAGAATGCATGCCTGGGTCTTCTAGGCAATTTATGAAAAAATACGAATGCTTTTGTCCATTTCATACTTTGCCTAGGCATTTTATACAGTTCTTAGGTGTTTTATCGAGGTATATTTGGTCCTATCCCCATATTTTGGTCCAAACAATCTGCCCTTAGCCTATGACCCAATAGTTATGAATCACCCTATATAGAATGCCTGCTGATCTGTCGGGAATGTATGAAATGAAATGATTCAGATAAGAATTATCTTATCAGCATGGGTATGTATAGGATGGGCACAATTCGTTCTCTACTGAAGGGATCTCGAGAACTACGTATAAGAACTAGAAGAAAACCAATGACACACATTTCATAGCTTTTTTTCAGAGAAAGAGAGAATGGTGAAAACCGTAGCCTCCTACTATTCTTCTTTTTTGAATTACATATTAGCAAAAAATTAGTTTTTGGCGATTTCGAAAAGTTCTCATAACTTTTTTGTCTGTGAACTTACAGATCTGAAACTTGAATCTTCTTAGGCACTTTTATACGTAGAATCTACCGACAAAAGATTTTTTCCAATTCATAAATAACAAATTAACTTGAAGTTTGTATTAAAAAAAAAGCTCGCCTAATGATTCGAAATGAAAAAATATTTTTAGCCCCTCTTTTGATTCTACGTAAAAAAGTGCCTGTAGAAAGTTCAAGTTCCAGATCTGTAACTTCAAAAACAAAAAAGTTATGAGAACTTTTCGTAATCGTCAAATTCTCATTTTTTCTAATAACTCAAAAACGAAGAATCGTAGATAGCTACGGTTTTCATCATTCTTCGTTTATCTGAGAACGAGCTCTCGAAAGTTGTATGTGTTTTTGAATCCCCTATCCTACCGTCAATTTTGCTATTAGTAATTAGGGCAAGTAATTCGAGTTGCCTACGTAACATGGAGGCTTACCGAGAGACTTTCACGATTTTTGGCCATAGGGTAGTTAGGTGTCTTTGAAGTGCTTATAAGCGGCATTGACCAGCACAAAATAATTTAAGGCCAGAGCAGTACAACTGACATTTAGTAAGTAGCAACTTGAGAATTTGGCAAGTAACTTTAAAGTTAGCAAATTTGATAAGGATTCCAAAATGGTATGGCACTAGCTAGATTATTTATTGAATAGAGGACAGTTTTTTTCCGCAAACACCCATTTTAAAACAAATTTCTCTTCAAGGCCGTTTCTAGTTCTTGCGGCTCTTTTGATATGATAAGGGACTCCGTTATCTTTGTAGAGATTTGCATGTTAAATGTCTTTACGGTTTCTTCGAAATCATTTTTAAGTTTATCCGTAAATATGTAGGCTTGAACTGACCTCTCTTCGTATTCCGGTTGAAAAAGAAACTCTATTTATTGTTTTATTTCTACCTTTACATAAGTATTGTTGCCAATGTTCTTTTCTGATAATGGAAATAATATTTGGTTGCACTTCTACCTTCTTGACTAATACTAGTCCGTATGCGAGTCTTACTCCGTCGAAAGCTTGGCTAAGACCAATAAATGGGGCTGCCATAAATGTTGGAATATGGCACAGAAATACCACATAAAATTTGAAAACTCATCAGATAGGTTTCATACTGACTTGTTTTTTTTTTTACTAAGTTGTTGAATTATATCACATTCCCCGATCAAATTAGACACATTTATTCACAAATATTATTAATCGCCACTTCTATTAAAAATGTGAAAGTCTGTTAGTTTGTTTGTTTTTACGGAACTCCGGAATCAGATGTCCGATTTTGATGATAATTCAACTAAAGTGTAGAGAATTTTTTCAAGTAGTTTTTCGTGCGACATTCATTCCTATATAGTGACGAAATGATGAATTATATTGATTTTTCTTAAACAAATTCGAATGGAAGAATTGTCACATGAATCTTAACCAGAATTATTCTCACCGTTTCATTCTCCACAAATTGGCGGATTTTGTATTAAGTAATAAATTCATGTCCAATTCCTGAAATTTGTTTACTTAAGTTAAAATTGAATGTTTTCCTAGTAAGAAAATACAAAAATTAAATCAGACCATTAGAAGACAACATCTGTTTCGTTGCCTAACTACTAACCTGAGAAATCGATTTTGAAGATTTTAATCTAAACTATTGTTTATTTCATGGGACATTCAAGTTCTCGAAGCATTGGTTGATTTTGTATTATATGGGAGAATATATTCAAGTCCCATTCCTGAAATTTGTTTACTTACATTAAATTTGTTTTCCTAGTACTTTTGAACATATAAAAATAAAATTAGACAACATCTGTTTTCTTGCCTAACTACTAACCTGAGAACTCGAGTTGGACATATCTGAAAAGAAAATTCGAATTGAGGTGTCACTCGACCCTTGTTCCTATTCAAATTTTGTAGGATGTAGCGTTTTAACACTTTTGAATACAGCAAAATGTGCCCCCCCTATGAAAATTAATGAAGGTATTCCATTAAATTCTGATAATCATTATGCTATGAGAAATATACTGGGTATGGCTCCTTTCGATTAGTACTCCCTTCATTCAAAAAACAAGAAGTCACATGAGACGAAAGCGCGATTTATCATCTCTTGTGCAGAGACGTGATGAACAAAAATAAAATATCATCTAACCTCTCAAATCAGGCACATTTTTACAATTTTTACATTTACCATACTGTCACTGGAAGTATCCGCCACTAAGACCAAGGTGATTTAAAATAAATCGAATTTCAATTCTCACCCTGTTTATGATTTTAGCGCAGTTCAACCAAAACTGCAGGTCTTTAACCATTTAGCAGGTAGTATTGAGGATGCCATTTTTCACAATGTGTAGGGAACATTAATACAAAAAAAATATTTTTTTCAGTTTTTTATTCAAGGTTAGGTAATAAAAAGTAAGTTTGGTGTCAATAATCTATTGTAATTCACGTTTTCGATTGGATTAGTAAATCAATTGATAATAATAATACTTTATTGAGATTATTCTTGAAATTCTTATTATATTTTTCATCCATTTTGAGATTGAATTTTTTCTCTGGGATCCAACCCGGCAAAATCGTCTATGAATGGAGTGACTTATTTATAAATGAAATCAGTGAAGGACTGTCGCCCAAATTATTTCGAGGTGAAACAAATTCATGTGCTTGTTATTGAACAGTAATTATACGTATGTGCCTTCTCATAAAAGATCGTGAGGAAATTTGACGAGAGCATTATAACATACAAGTAAGTGAAAAGTTTGGAGCCTGACCGAAGCATTCAATTCGCTGAAAGATTGAAAGAAATTTAGTCCTGTGGTTTACATACTATTTTATGCATGTCCTTATATTTCAAAAAAATTGAACCTCAAGGGGCAGTTCACCAAGAAGGTGCTCTAACACTTTACCCCTATTTTCGATTACATTTTCGAATGAGCACATAAAAACTAAAAACAATGTGATATGAATGGACGAAAAATTGAAAATGAACATAAATATTGAACAGAATTCACATAATAAAAGAAACATAACCAACAGGATCATCTTTAAAACAATGAGACCTGATAAATTTTCGGAGAAAAAAAAATACTCATATTGTAAAGAATATGATTTTCATCTCTCTTTTGAATCTAGCCGGTATAAATTTATCATATTCATTTGGAAACGAGTTGTGAAGTTTGACTATATTGGATTTAAAACTTCTTTGAAAGATCGATGTTCGGTGCTGGGGACCTATATCTCAGGTTTTCGTGAAGATAGAGGAGACATTTTTATTATTAATTGTACTGAGCTGAAGGACCGAAGGTCGATGGCTCTTGTCTGATATTCAGTCAATAAAAAACAGTTCTCTCTCTCTCATTACTATAATTTTATGGTAAGTACAGAGGGCATAATATTCCAATAAAATTTTCATAGACAACCAAAGAGACTCCTTCAACTTCTGTGAGGCATATATAAACCTGATAGAGCTATTTTAAACACGTTGAATTCGACTTAATGTCTCCTAGTTAAGGCAAAAACAGAGAAGTGGTAATTAAATTTCGAGAAGATTCACATAGGACCATTTCTGTAGTGATTGGTAAATAAGACCTATGCTGGTACAGCATCCTCAAGGCTCCATAAGCTCTCCGAATGAAACAGGCCACAAGATCGCGAAACCTCAACGTACCATCCACAATCAAACCCAAGTCTCGAGCACTCTCTTCCAAACTTTATGTTATCACCACACAGTGAGATATGAGCACAAAAGTTCCAAACCTTCACCTGACACACCACAAGACTCGAAAATCGCCATAAGATTATCATACCTCACAGTATCAAATGCTCTACTGAAATGCAGCAAAAACAAAATTGAGCACTTTGAATAATCTGAATAATTTACCGGAAACCAGATTGATTAGCAGGTAGGATCTTATTGAACTCAAAAAGCTGAACTGCTACAATCTTTTCCAATAACTTGAACATAACAGGCAGAATACTGATCGGTCTCAGGTAAACAGCTCCTTGGGCATACCATTCTTTAGAATAAGTATTATTATTTATTATTATTATTATTTATTTAAATAAGAGTAGAGGAATACACCTATAAACTGACATAAAAACTAAGTTTAAATTGAACTCCTGAAAATGAACTTAACATATGATTGAAAACAAAGAGAAAAAAAAATATAGAAACACCGTCATCTCGACGAGGTCACCCATCTGTCAAAGCTGTTCTTGAATCCATTCACTGAAGACGATTCTACGACGGTTTCAGGCAAGGAGTTCCAAACATTGAACACTCGGTTTGACAGAAACATTTGCCTCTGGGTAGTCCTGAATTTTTCCTTCGCGAGCTTAAATCCATGGCCCCGTAAATTGTTCGTGTTCATACGGTACATATTCATAATATCCGGACCAAAGTGACCATGGACCGCTCTGTAGGAGAACATTAAGTCGCCTCTCGCACGTCGTTGTTCAAATGTGGGCATATCGAGCACTCTCAACCTTGTTGCGTAGTCAGGTCTCCTAACACCGTAGGGAATTCTGGTGCACCATCTCTGAACAGACTCCAACCCATCCACCTCGCCTCGCAAAGAAGTCCACCAAGCCGGACCAGCATACTCCATTATCGGCCGAATATAAGATTTATAAATCATGCCCCAGGAGACAACATCAGTGTTTGGGAATGCCTTGCTGAAGAGGTAGATCATCTGTCTGGCCTTTGTTGATACTGACGCGATGTGGTCCGACCAGCTCAAATCTTCCGCTATAGTCACACCGAGATCCAAGTGGCGAGTCACTGTGCCAAGTCTTACCCCATCGATGTAATAGGGGGCCCGAGGGTTGTTCTTTGCTATGTGCATAACACAGCATTTGCTCAAATTCAGGGGCATCATCCACCTCTGGCACCAACTGCTTAGATTATCGAGATCCTGCTGAATTAACCGTGAATTGATTGAGCGATTGAAAATCTTCGTGTCATCAGCGAAAAGTGCACATTTAGATCTAATTGATGCAGGTAAATCGGCTGTATATAAAATAAAAAGAAGTGGGCCCAGAACCGAGCCTTGTGGGACACCACTCTCAACAGTTTTCGCGGACGTAGACAGATCACCACCAACTCGTACACGAAATGACCTATCCGACAAAAAAGATCGGAACCACTCCAGTAGTCTCCCCCGGATCCCCATGTGTTCCAACTTATGCAGAAGACGCCGATGAGGGACTCTGTCAAAGGCCTTCGCGAAGTCGAGATACACCACATCCATTGGAATGCCCATGTCAAGTGCCCTACTCCAGTCATCAATACAAGTGAGCAAGTTAGTGAGTGTTGACCTCCGGGGCAGAAAACCATGTTGCTCCTTGGGGATTAAGTTATTTTGTGATGCAAACTCAAGTACCAGGTCGCTAATTATTTTCTCCAGTACTTTGGAAACTGTCGACAGGAGGCTTATTGGGCGGTAATTGCAAGCTGACAGTTTGTCCCCACCCTTGAAGATAGGTGTTATCAAAGCAGATGACCAAGGCTTGGGAATACTGGATGTCGATAGAGATCTTCTAAATATAATGCACAAAGGCTCGGATAAGGCTTGTGCGCAACGTCGAAGTATCGATGTGGATATCCCATCAGGACCAGGTGACGAACCTTCCCTACAATTAGAAAGATTTCTTTCCACCATGTTTCTAGTGATGGTTATGTCATCTAAGCAAGATGTTGTTCGGGCGGTATGCATCGAGGGGACAGCGCCCTGAGGTTCATCCACAAATGCCGATGAGAAATGACTCGCTAGAATATCAGCCGATTCGGCCGGTGACGCACTTACAACTCCAGATGAATTTTTCACAATAGGGACACTGATTTTTGCGTTCATGTGGGATCGAACGTACTTAAAAAACTTCTTTCTGTTACTTTTCATCGTCAGATTTCTCTCGTAATCAGATCTCGTCTTCTGGATTGTAGAGGACAAAAAGTTGGAGAATGACCGATGATCGTCATAGCTTCGAGCTGATCTATCTCTCAAATACCGCTGCCACAAGGATTTTTTGCGCCGTAACATCCCCAGCAGATGACTGTTTATCCAGGGTCTTGAGGGAATCTGCTTGATATGTATGTCCTCCGAGCAAGCCGATAACGACTCGTCAAGGATTCTTGAAAAGGTTGACCACATCCTATCAATGTCATCGGATTCGGGCAAGAGATCATTCCAACTGTATGATAGCAGTTTTTCGGAGAGTCTCTGGTAGTTGGTTTTCCTTGAAGTTCTAATATGTTTGGGAGCGGTGGGTGAGCAAACAAGCTGAAGCTCCGTTGATAACACTGCGTGATCGGACTTACCGAACGGCGGTAGATGAGATATCTCCGAAGTAAGGTTAACGTCGGAAACGATTAGCAGGTCCAGAAGTGAAGGCACCTGGCCAGAGCGAAATCTAGTAGGCTTGCTAACTAACTGATGCAGACCCGAGTTGAGGAGAAAGTTAGCATAGGGAAAGGAAGGCGATGATTCAGCCGGTAAGTGCAGCAAAGGCCAATTGAGATCGGGGCAATTAAAGTCGCCAGCAATTAAGATGTTCTTCTGGGATGCAGAAGACATGGATAGAAATTCGACTAAGTCGGCATCGGCAGCACATGGGCGAGGACGATAGATACAGCCGACCATAATTGAGAAGTGATTATTAGTTATTTGTAGAAAAAGGTTGTCGATACCACGCCAATCCTTATGCGTCACATCAATCCTGAAGTTGTCAGTAATATCGTTTCGGACATATATACAAACTCCTCTGTATCCCACTGATTCAGTATTGTCGTCTCTGTAAAGCGTATATGAAGGTAAAGAAAAGATACTGTCGTCTATTGAAGGCTGAAGCCAGGATTCCGAAATGAGTACTAAAAATGGTTTATTGAGTTGAACATACAATAATAATTCATGGAATTTCGCAGAAAGGGATTGAATATTTGTGTAAATGATGGGCCATATTGTGAGAGTGTTTAGTTTTTTGAGGTGCCGCGCACTGCCTGGGTCTGTACTATCTTCGGAACACCCTGTACATATTTGATGGTTATATCCTTCTCCCCAGAACTTTGTCTCATTTTGAGCTCGTCTCTGAGTGCATTCAACTCGTCAACTTGCCTTTTAGTTCTGTCCTCCTGGACCCTAATGTGCCGAAACTGAGGATGGCCCGATAGAGAATTTCTATTTTTCAACAATGCGTAGACTTTGTCGGGGTCGGAAAGAACAACTCTAGTCCAACGTGGTCTGGATTTGTCTTTCGAAGGTAGGCGCACTATTTTAGTAATAAATTTACTAGATGAATTGCTGATGCAGTCCAAAATCTGTGATACCGTCTCCAGGTCATGGGAATCGCTGCCACCTTCTGGCACATTAGTTATGATAATGTTGTGCGATTTCTTGACCCTCTCTAGAATTTCTGGCACAGCTTCTGTGTAGGGGCGATTATCTAGCCCGGAGCTGGCAACACTTGCAGTGATGGAGCAGATTTCGGCCTTCAAATGTGATTGAGTGCGTTGAAGGTCAGAGATTTCGTCTTTGCAGGACTGAATATCGATCTGTTGGTTTGAAATTATTTTGGAGTGCTCCTCAATCTTGGTAGTGCAAGCCACAAGTGTATTCAATAAGTCGTCGTGCCGTTTTTCCATTCGTTCGATTGAACTTGTTAGATTACTGAGCTTTTCCAAAATTATATTGAACTGTTGTGTGTTCATGGAAGAGCTCAAAGAGTTGTCAGCAGTGGTCTGCGAGCTAGCAGATGGGGATTGTGGGCGTGCAGTATTACTAGCACTTCTGAGCGAGCGCTCCCTCGAGTTGCACGAAGGACATACCCACTTTTCATTTCTTTCCCTCAGAGATTCAACCTCGCGCTCCGTGTAATTAGTGCATTCGGGGTGATAATATTTACCGCATTTAGCGCACGAGAGCTGGGAGCGATTGGAGGCAATCGCCTTAGAACAAGCTGGACAGCATCGTGGCATTTCAATGGTTGGGAAGAACAATTACAACCTTTCACTTTCCTGGGCCCGTAGGAAAGACTTGGACACAGGGGTGGAAGGCCTCGGATAACAGAAGGAAATAGGAAGGGGGTGAATAAAAGGATCCTTTACGCAGATTCTCAACTGCGTAAATTTAATATCCTGTCCAAACGAGAGCGCTACACACCGCTCCGGTACTAGTTTGATACTAATGATATGATAATTAATAACAGAAGTCAGAACGTATTGTCCCCGTTGGTAGCCTAATCGAGGTGGGAGCGATATGCGCGGGCGGTGTTTATTATGCAGATGAATGGCGCAGATAATAAGTAAACAATCAAATAATTCGGAGAATACCCCAAAGGATCAGGAATTTGTGAAAACGATAATGTTTCAAACCAAAACTTACGAAAGTTTTATCTTCTGGGAAAGAATCACAGTTCACAGACGTGAAACAATGCGAAATATCGGAATAAAGAACAGAGCAATCGACAGTACGTGTTCACTCCAGGAGCTCTCGAAACGAATTATGATCTAAGCACACTTCCACGAAGTGGGAACTTTCGAACTGAGCAAGATACTGTTGTAAATATTGACAAGAAATGGCAGAATATGAGGACAACAAATTTCGACGATATCGATATACAACATAAGAAACCGGCGCATTATTTTTGATTTTTTCGAGGTTTGTTATTATATCATTATTTTACACTACCTGTCGGAAGTTTAAGCCTTCAGAACTTATTGGAACTGACCTGAAGTATCGCGGCTATAAATTCGAAAATAACTTTTCACGGTGACAGAATCGACTGAATTTTATTTTGGCACTTTTTATACAATCTTCTCTATCGATTGCTCTTGGCAATTTACGAGATCATAATAGAAGGATATTAACTATATGAGAGCCAAAACTATGATATCTTGTCTTCTCCATTATATACTAGGTGTGGTTTAATGAACGGATAATATGGAGCCTGCGGGTAGAGGACTCTATGGTGGTTCAGAAGAATATATTTTACGTTTAATAAAAGTGCCTTGGTTTTCGAAATATTGGAGACTTTCGAAAATTCAAGAGAATTACACCTTTCGTCACTCGTTTTGCAGGCAAGACTCCAAATGAAGGAATTTTTCTTGGATAGTATTCCTGGATAGATGATCTATCGAATGTAATTCATTATTCTTGAGGCGCTTGAATAGTTCTTCATGAAAAAAGATCTAACTCAACTTTTCCGTTTTGCTTATTTTTTTTTCATAAGTTCAACCTAGCGCGGTGTAAAAAATAATATGGTTACCTGAGAGCCAAAGCAAGAGGGAACATGGCCGTTTCATTTTGATTCCGAAATGGTATAAATCTATATTTTCAGCATTTCATACAATATAAATTCCTATTGCAATCAGTTGAGGCCTAGTTTAATGTTAACACTGTAGCTAAAATGAGAAATGCAAGCAGAATAAAGTGATCAGCTATAGGAAGGTATAGAGCATGTACTGAAGCTCATGGTGGCCTCTTAGAGCACCTTTTGTGAAATTTAATTCAATGAAACGATACTCATTTTAAAATTGTTGATATGCGATAAAGCTATGATTCATTAGAAAGTGTAGACCATAGAGCATATATCAGAACTCATGGTGGCCAATTTCAACATAATTTGTGAAACTTTATTCGATGAAACGATATTTTAAAATTGTTATTTTTTTCTCGTTTTCTCTTATTATTGAACCCCAACGTGGTGAAATCAATATTTTCGAGTTAATTTCAAGTTATAAATTAAATTTCACCATGTTTGTAACAAAGATCTTGACTCAATGTAATAGTATTAAAAAAAACCAATATTAAAATATGGTTCACCAGGAGCTCTACTAGATGCTTTACAACTTCTTATGAATAATTGCTTTATTCTGCTTGCAAGTCTCATTTCAGTTGCTAAAAATTAAAGAAAAAGACTTACATCAAACTCCGCCTTGACTCATTGTGATAGACATTTATTTTGTATTTAATGCTGGAAATATAGTGAGTTATACCATTTCAAAATCTCAGTGAAACAGGCATGTTTCCTCTTGCTTTGGCACTCAGGTAACCATATTATTTTTTACACCACGCTGGGTTGAACTTAGGAAAAAAAAATAAGCAAAACCAAAAATTTGAGTTAGATCTTTTTTATGAAAAACTATTCATGCGCCCCAAAAATAATAATCTACATTCGATAGCGCATCTATGCAGGAATACTATCCAAAAAACATTTTCCTGCAAAACGAGTGGCGAAGGGTGTAATTCTCTTGAAGTTTCGAAAATCTCCAATATCTCGAAAACAAAGGGACTTTTACTGAACATAAAATATATTTTTCTGGACCGCCATAAGGTCCTCTACCCGCAGGCACCATATTATCCATTCATCACGCCACACCCTGTATACAATGACTAAAATTGGAACATTGATCCAAAGAAAACTTGTCCAAGTAAAATTGGAAATTAGACACGATTTTCTAAATGGAGTTTATGTGGATGTTTTCGAAGTTCAGGGTGACTGGTGAAGTAAGGAACAACGGCTAAGTGGAGATAGCGGACCTCAAACTAAATGAGAATTTGGCTTTCAAAAGTCCCATAAGGGTATTCGTTTCGGAGATATAAGGTGATTTATGAAAAAATGCTGAATCTATAAACTCCCATATCTTCGTTAATATGGTAAAATTTTCGCTGATATTTCACAATTTGTTCCTATAGGCATTCACCTTCAGCATAAGAAAAAAAAAAAAGAGAAAATTGCAAGCCCATATTCAAAAATTTCAATTTACTTGTCAGGTGAGAAATATCACACGGTATGTGAGATAAAATAAATTCAAAAACAAATTTGAGAAGAACGAGAGCGAGAAAAACTGATGAAAGATCTGTTTTTTGTTTGAATGGTACTAATTCTCTATTGTTTTTATGATAATATGTTGAAATCAGAATATTACAATATTTTCATATTCACATCATGAAATATAATATTCCTGATAAAACAAAAACACTAAATTCGAGTCAAAGATAGTTGATAGTTAGGAAGGTCTATTGTGCCTTGTGCCCCCTAACAGAGCTGTTCTCACCACGCCCTGCACATCTCACAGATAAGTTTGACTTACTTTAATTACTACCAGAACTCCTGTTCATTCTACTAAACTGAAAAATGTGGAACAATAATGGGGTATTTTCCTAAATTTCAAAATATATGTTATTAAAATCTTTATACCTCAAATATATCGAAATATATTTTTTTCGAATTTTATCATATTGCATTTTGTCTTTATTCACTTTCGAAAATTCTGATTTTAGAAGTGCTCTCTTATGAACATTCTACGTCATTTTCACAATCCGGCAACGCCCTTTGAGTCAATAATGGTCATGAAAGTTTTCTGATCAACATAGACGTAATAAATATCAAGTTTTGTGATCAAATTTGACAAGAAAAACAAACAATGACACAGAATCTCATCGGTTTTAAGAAAGTATAGACACGGATTACAGAAACAATTTTATGCAATCTGTGGATATCTTCTTGATCGGTTCCGCTGTTGTCGAATTAACAAAAATTACTAGACTTTAGTAAAGGCATTCTACGTCACAAGCTTTCACATATTCGAATATTTACAAGTTTCGAAGGCTGTATTTCTGAAATTTCTGAATTTTGAAGCGAATCTTTCAGGTGTTGGATAACTAATGGAGAAGGGTTTCCATAAATAGTCTTAAATTCGATTTTGGAGTTTTAGGAAACTTGCCCATCCACCTTATATGTTTCCAACAAAATTTACTCTTCATCAAAATAATGTAAACTTTATAAGCATAAATTTTCTGAGGGGGTTGGACTTAAAAAAAAACATTGTTTCATTTAACATATAAATTTTTTAATACAAACAACTGAATACTGAAGAAAATAATGATTTTCAATTATCAGGGATTCATCATTCGTTATAAATAATATGTGTTTGTTTTATCAGGAATATTATTTTTCATGATATGAATAGAACAATAATATTGTAATATTCTGATTTCAACATATCATAAAAAAAATAGGAAATTTGTGCCATTCAAACAAAAAAAGATCTTTTCTCTTTTTTTTTCGCTCTTTTCAAATTTCTATTCGATATTATTTCATCTCATATACTGTGTGATATTTCTCACCTGACAAGTGAATTGACTATTTTAATACGGGCCTGCGATTTAATTGATTTTTTTTTCTTGTGCTGACGGTGAATGCCTATAAGAACAAGCTTGCGGAATATAAGCGAAAAAATTACCATAAACGAAGATTCGGGAGTTTATAGATTTAGCATTTTTTCATAAATCACCCTATATCTCCGAAACGAATACCCTTATGATGAAGTTGCATATGTATTTTCATCAGATCAAGATATTTTTTTATGAAAACTCTTATTGAAACACGAAAATATTCTCCATTTCTCGATGTAAACATACAAAACTCTACTAACTTTTCAATTACGAAAACTGACTCCAGAGGGCGTATCGCTTGTTTGGAATTCCTAATAAAACCTTTAGGTCAACGCATGATTTAAATTTCATGACTTATTTACTGTAGCTATTAAAAAAAAACTTAAAATTAAACTTTGATTGTGCGCACCAAAATTCATATGAAATTATTGTCTTGAAATTATTCAGGGAATAAACTTTTGAAATTAATCGTTTTTTTGCAACAAATTCAATCATAATAGTTTGGAATTGATTGAACGTATTCATACCTTCATAAGATAAACTCCTGAAAATGGAATTTCAAAATATATGTTATTGAAATCCTTATAACTCAAATATATTTTTTATATTTCAACATAATGTATTTCATCATTATTCAGTTTTAAAAATTGCGATTTCAGAAGTATTCTTTCACAAACATTCGATGTCACATTCACAATTTGGTAACGCCTATTCAGTCAATGATAGTCATCAAAGTTTTCACTCAACTGAGCTATTGGGAATTCCAGCAAGCGTTACGCCAATTTTTGTAAATAAAAAGTTAATACACTTTTGTTTGTTTATATCGAGGAACGGAGAATATTTTGGTGTTAAAATTAGAGTTTTCATAAAAAATATATCTTAATCTGTTGAAAATATTTTCATCTATGGATCTATGTCGCCACTATGAGAGAAGCTTAGTGAAGATTTCATATTTTGGATCGTTTGAGCAAATTCATCGAATACGACTTTCTTGTAGAGGTGTCAGTTTTCACTATTTTCCACGATGGATTGAACGTTGAGTCGATGCTTAAGAACATATGTATCGTATCCTCATAGCATGGTATGTATTTTGTCAAAAACTTTCAATCGGCATAAATCATGAACGCCTGCATGGATTTTGGTGAAAACTTCAGGGAATGAATATGGGCCAGTGCCAAATATTTGCACATAATGACTTGTCGATAGCGCAAGTCCGGACTGAGAAAATTATATTCTTTTTTCCACTTCTTATAAAACACCCTGTACATCAAATTTTCGAAAAGCGAAATTTTTCTCAGAAACTAAAATAAATACTCTTTCGAACAAGCCTATTAGGATCAATGGCATATTTCGCATCATCATATTATGAACCATTGAATATTTGGGATTTTCAAATTATATTGAACACGGACCTGTGAATCTCCGAATAATGCGTCAATTCATATTGAATCGATTGATATTCTCAGTAACATGACTTAGATATTGTCAAGTGGCGTAACTATAGAGTGGCACGGCTGGCCAAATGCCACGGGACCCGACCCAAGAGGGCCCCGGCGGCTTAAGAGGCCGCGAGATCAGAAATAATTTTTTAACATTTTACCTGAGTATTTTATTCTACTTGAAAAGTATTTTTCTCATTTTTTTGAATTCTGTCTAGACTCCATAAAGTGAGAAAACTAAACACCGTTTTTTTTCAAGTTAATCGTTGAGCATTTCAACACTTCCTTAACCAAAAGGTGTTGAACCATTGGTTTCTACATTTTTTGTTACGGTACGTTCGCATAATTGACGCATTATTCGGGTGATCATTGACGATCGGCGAATTTCCAAGAAAGCAAAGTATATAAGTATACCAGATGCAGCACCCAACACCAGTGTCTATCCAGATCCAGAACAACCAAAACAAGGTTCGAGCAAAAATCAAAGAGAATTAGGCGTATTGTGAACCGTGTTGGTTTTTCGCAAATCAGGCATCTAAAAAAATACAAAATGTTTGGATTGAAGACTATGACGACTGGAAACATATTGTACATGCCATAGAAAGACACCAGACATCGAAAATTCATCTGGATTCTTATCTTACGTGTCAACAGTGGCGGTAACATGGAAGACTCGATGAAGAGCAAGAATCCATGATGAAAATAGAAAAATCTTTTTGGCGCCAAGTACTTTTCTAGACACCTTGACGTTATTCTGATACTTTTAACTTGTAATTTAGCCTTTCGTGTCCACAGGGAAAACGCAGATAAAAGTGATCCCAGTTCCAAAGAAAACTTTCTAAGTATTGCTGAGTTATTCGGGAAATACGAACCGATTTTACAAGAATTGTTAAGTAAACCAAAGGACAAATGAAATACTTAAGTCCAAAAATACAAATTGAGCTAACATACTGGTTCTAAAAGTATAAAATGCAGTCATGAATGAAATAAATGCCGCACCATTCTACACTATCATATTTTGATCAAATGCCGTTATTGTATGATCGAATAGATGGTAATCAAACTACCTCAGCAATGTCCAAGCAAATTATTGAATCCATAAATGAAAAAATATTCCTCTTAATAAGTGTCGAGAACAAGGTTATGGTGGTGTTAACACAATGAAAGGAATTTATAGTGCAGCTGAAAAACTCATAAAAGATGTCGAACCAAATGACATATATACATAAGTACCTACTTCGGGAAACACATCTATATATGATGTGAAAGACAGGGAACCCTAAAATAACTTTCAGATGAAAATGTTAATTCATACTTAGTAGAGAAATGCAGAAAAGCTTTGAGCGAACTGGCGCCGGTAATGGAGAGGCAGATATCTGCTAAGCGAGGAATCCGCTTTTGTTCGTCAGAAACAATCTATCTGTCTATTGTATGTCTGTGAGAAACTTCTATTAATAGATGACTAGACAGAAAATTTTCCTCTGCATCGAGCATGGGAAGTGGTCTCAGACGTCAAGGACTCTCATTGAAAGACAGTCTTCTGACCCGAGGTCTAAAAACTCCTGCCTCTGAGAGGAAGAAGCTGAGACTGGTGCAATGAGTGGCCACCTTTCGAATAAGCATTCGAAGAAAATATGACTCACTGGTTTCTCCTTGTACCGCTGATGTACGAGCACTAATGAAACAGTTGGACATATTCTGTTCACCTGCAGCAACCTTAAACAGTTGAGAGGAGTTTATACCTCGGGACATTCTCGCTATCCGTATAAGGCGTGAAGGGGGAAAGACTACCAGAATGTGGGGTGTTCCTAAAACACTTGAACGATAAGTAGAAGTTACGAATATTACAATAGTTTCCACTTTCGTCGAAAAGATGGCAGCACTTAACGTACGTCTTTTTTCAATTTTACCAGGATACGAATTGTTGCCAATGGCGAAACTTTTCGAGAAATTTTTTCATGTGGAAATTCATAGAAAAGATAATTTCACTGCGGAAAGTTAATAACATTGAAAAATATTTGTTCTTCAATGAAAACATTTTTTATCCGTTTGACGAATAAAAAAATTTCTGACTTTCTGAAATGAAGAGTTATAATGAAAACCCCATATAAATTAGTGGTTTCTGACGTAAGATATTCTTTTTGTCTTTTTGAACGGACCATTGATATAATTTTATGTTTCCAATTTGTTCGATTTTGTTTAGGAACAAAAACAGAAGTACAAAATTCAAATTTGTTGAAATTATTCATTGCTGTATATATTGAAAAACAAAGTTACCTAATGTCAGACTGTCATAATAAAAAGTTTGAGTTAAATCTGTTCTCTCAAGATACTACAATTATTATCTATTTCATCTTTCTTTATGTGTCCTTGAACTAAAAAAGCCTCACTGTCAACATCTGATTGAGATGATAATCTCACTTCAATCAACCTTAATCGTACAGTTAGGTTATTGACGGATCTATCCTGCAATGGAACGGATTCCCATACACTTTTGAATTCAAAATAAGCTGAATGTAATGTGGATATAATTCTACTAATCTGCAACAGTTCTGGTAACTCGGAATTGTTGATTCTTTTGAGCTCATCATTCAGCTCCCGAAAATTCAATTGAAGACGTCCAATATTTGCCATCACATCTTCTCCAGTTGATTTTTCACTCTTAAAGAATTGTTTCATCAAACTATCAATTCGTTGACCTGAAGTTTGCTCATAAATCGACGTTAATTTATCCCAAACATCTTTTGCTGAATCACAAGTAGCAGTTACCTCAACATTGGAATCATTTAGGCTTCCTACCAATATCAATTGTGCCAATGCATCAGCTTTTCGGAAAACTGTCTTAATTGTTCTTCTGAGTACAGAAGAAGTTACATTTTTCTATTTTATCTCCTCCTTTATTTCCTATTTTAACCACTCCTCAATAACGCCCTGAGTTCATAAACTTTTGTGAATTAGAGGATCGAAAGAGTGATCTTATCATTAAAATAGATAATAATTGTAGAAGAAAGATGAAAAACGTTAGAATCTAAAAAAATGTTTCAAGTGTACTCAAATAGGACATTTCGCAAAATGATGTCAACAAAAATCTAAGAAAAAAAAACATTGAAAAAGAGACGAGTTCTTCAAGAAGTGCAAATAGAACTGGCGAAGCTTATGTTTCAATTCGTTACAATATGGAAGATGTTTGGTTAGCTGGGGGCATCCAGTCACATGACAAGTTACAAAGACTATTTTGTTACTTATCAAGCTTTTTAAATTCCTAAAGAAATAACTGTGGGCAATAATGAAGTCATTTTTGCATATGGAAGTGGAGATATAAATGTAGAAATATAAATAGAATATAAATAATCTATGGATCAACTATTAAGAGAATGTGATATGTTCCAAAAGTTGGAAAGAATTTGTTGTCAATTGATCAAAATATTGAAAAGGGTTTATCGTTTTCTGCTAATAAAAAGGACTGTGTATTCAAGAAGAATGGAGCACTTAAATTAACAGGACGAAGAACTGAAACTGGCTTATAGGCAGTGGCGGCTGGTCTGTGAGGGCTATAGGGCTAAAGCCCCCCATACAAAAAATCCCAAGAAATCAATCCTTTTATGTTTTTTACCATCCCATACGATTTTTAATGAAGATATTACATTCCACGGTTATTTATATAATTTATTAACGTAAAACTTTCATGGGACTCCTGCAATTTTGTTTTTTTCAATCATAATCTAGCAGTTCGTCCCTGCATGGGACGATGAATCGTACAGTCATTCCGCTCCAGCCGCAACTCTTCGCGTCTGTCAGATACGAAGTTTCAACGAGTAAAAGGGCTACGATAAAAGTCGCCCCTATCCGCTTTAGTCTAGCCGCTAGCGCATAGACAACCTAGCGTGTGTTCGTATTTGTATACGTTTTGAAATAATGGTGGACAATAGTGTTAAAAATATTTTAAAAATTGATTTCGCGAGGCTCTCGCTGGCGGAAAAATGCCGTATTAAACTGCTAGGTAGACCGACTCCCGATTTAAATTTAACCCAGGCAGAAAAAACTCCAAAAACTTCTTACACAAGACGATTCTCAAGAGAAGTGTATAACGTGTATAACAAGTGATAACGTATGGGCAACGGCAGGATTTAGAGATTTGAAGCACCTCAATGAAAAAATTAAGAAGCATGAGCTATGTGCCAAGCATGTAAATTATTCGACAGAATTAGCTTTTCTGGTTACGACTAATATCGCTGCTCAATTAGATTCAGCTTACCGGAATAATATTATTAAGCACAACGAGCAAGTAGATAAGAACAGGTATGTAAGTTAACGTTGCATCAGAGCAAGGTTGGTCGCTAAAGGCTATTCACAAAGAAAAGGCATGGATTATGAAGAAATTTTCAGCCCTGTTGTTCGTTTTGACACTATCAGGTCAGTGTTAAGTATTGCAGCGAGTGAAAATCTTCATCTGCTGCAGTTTGATGTGAAAACAGCTTTTCTATATGATAAACTTCAAGAGGAAGTTTATATGAGACAGCCTGATGGTTATTGTGATGAAACAAATAGAGTGTGCAAGTTGAATCGGAGTTTATATGGTTCGAAACAAGCTCCGCGTTGTTGGAATCAGACTTGTGGATTTTCTTCAAAGACAATGTGGAATGACTGTCTCTAAAGCAGATCCTTGCTTATTCATAAGTCGACAAAATGGGCAAAAATTGATTCTTGTGATTTGTTGTTAAATTCAACTGTAACGCCCTCTATCTTTTTCCACAGCAATATTTTATTGAGGTATATTTGGTCCTATCGCCATATTTTGGTACGAACAATCTGCCTTAGCCTATGTCCCAATAGTTATGAATCACCCTGCATATTGAAAAACAACGTAACTGAATGTCAGACTGGCATAATAAAAAGTTTGAGCTAAATCTGTTCTCTCAAGATCCTACAATTATTATCCGTTTTATCTAATAATAAGATCACTCTTTCGATCCTCTAATTCACTCAATAATTATTAATTAATTAATTATGCTATAGTTATAGTTTGATAAGGGGGTTACAACTTATGTTATACACTTATGATATTTATAAACAGAAAAACACATTTGCCCCTCTAGGGGTATTTTCCTATTAAGTGCGGGAAGTGGTACTTGACCGTATAATGTTCTAGCATCATATTGTAGCCGAATTAGTCCTTTAGGCCCGTTTGTTCAATTCGTGATTAAAGTTAATCCTGGATTAATTTTGACATTTCCGTTCAAATCTGTCACGTTAATCCAGGATCAACTTAAATCTCGGCTTAAACCTGAATTGAACAGCCGAGTCTTAGGGTTATAATCGCCAAAATTTAAAAAAATGACGATTTTTTCGATTTTTGATAAAGTTGCGTTCGGTGCTTGAGGTCACAAACTTGGATTATTCCTTAGGCCAGCATCATAACCAAGTCTACAAAAAATCAGACTTATACTACCCCGTTCTTTCAGACGACAAAGTTACTGGATTATATATGTATTCATTTAATATTCATATTCTGTTTATTACTATGATGGTAATCATATATCTTTTCGAATTAAAGGATTAACATGGAGATTAGCGGTTTTTTGAATTCTGTTTCATGTCGACCTTTTTCTAATCGAATATTTTACATATTTATTTGAGACTTTAAATGAGTACATAATTGAACGAAATTACTCATTATGATGAAATTTTGGAAACGCGATAGACAGGGTGTTTTTCGAACCTGCACGATTAATTTGAAATTCTCACAAGAACAACCCTGTTTCTTGGGAAGTGTTGAAATTATTGAATGTGGTATTTCATCGAAATGGGCCTAGCAGCCAGACCGGAAATAGGAAAAAAAAGTTTCAGAAGTTCAAGATTTTTGACGTTTACTAACCGCGAATGTAAACAAATCTGAGTCTGACGTCAGTCGCCAGTTTGATAAAACTAACGAAAGTAAGGTTAGCACCAATTACAAACAGGGGTGGTTAGTGCCGATTCAACTCGCGAAGAGTAGTGTTTTTTGCCTCGGTATATTTAGGCAAATCGCCTCGATAACGTGGATATCCAGACTTTCTAGTTACTACCATAATATAATAATTGGACATGAAAAATAATCACTCTTATGTTGATATTTATAATTTATTTGCAATTCATGCGAATGCAACAAGATTATTCTAAGAACATGCTGAAAATCCAACGACATATATCTACAGTTGAGACCAACAAGTAGAACAAAATTCAGGAGATAAGATTGGAATTTTGTTATGCTAAAAAAAAAGGCACCTTCAAATATCATCGGAAGAGAAATTAGAAAAATTCCAAAAGTAAAATCGAGAGAGCATTCCCCGAGTATGGTATAATAGTCAACGCTGTGACCTTTGTCAGTAGAAAGTTATAACAATACTTAAGACAATCTTTCGTCAAATTTGGGACAAATTTTCTCAAGAGCATTGAGGTTTCGGTATAGGAAAGTTCACGTGAACCGGAGTTGAAATTTCGGGTAGAATCCAAGAATTAATTAAAATTTCCTTAATAACCAGAAGTACCACGGAGACCAAAATATTTTATCTGAATAGATCCGTGTCATTAATTATGATTCAGAAATTTCCAGAAAATACCTCGTTCAGATTTCTACACACGTCCAATGGACACTTTGTAAGAAAATAAAGCAATTTAAATTCATGAAATATATCTAGCAGTATGAACCACGAATAAAGTTTTATGGTACCTAGAGTAGCCAGAAAACAAAAATGGGCTAAGGCTCATCATTTCTGAGTGATTTATTGATTTGGGTGAAAATTTTGATAAGCTAAATCTCCAGAACTGTCCAAAAAATTCTTTTGATATTTGGTTTTTTTTTCATCTCAAGCTAACAAACTGTTAATACATAAACAATATCTTTGAAGTACAGACCTGTACTCGGGAATTTCCATTTTTGTTTGCAGGTCTAATAAAGCATGTACATGAAATATCAATTCGCCCTCAATACCATGTGATTCTGCATTTATTTCGAATACTAGAATTACTAGAACGTCACACAAGACAATAGTTCTAGTAATGATGAGATATGCTGGCCACGCCATTTACTGGCTACCGAACTCAATAACAAAATTGAAAAATTTAAGATTCGAAAATTCTCAATGGCAAAAATTCGGTTAAATTCAACGCTTTTTTTTGTTCTGAGTGGCAATTGATTTAAACCTTCCTGATCATATTGGATTATTCTCTTATCTTACTGTAGGTTTATTCCTTCCTTCATGTGTTCTCTCCATTACTTACCTCTTCGGCATAGACTTTTTGCTACAAACAACCCAAAAAAATTGGATAAATATCGGGACAAGCAACCGTCGCGGCCAATTATGAGGTAATGGGCTGAATGGTGTTACTCGACTTGATCAATAATTTGATCTCCTGGTGAAAACATGGCGATACTAACCATGCAAAGAAATTGGTAATTAATGTACTTATCGTATATTGATCCCGAAACCAAAAATCAAAATTTCTGATTCTGTAAAGTTGTGCAATGGTATATGAACAGTTTGTTAGTCTGATTGTCAAATTTGAAAATAGTTTGTTGGACGGTTCGAGATTTATAACTAACCAAAAGTCTTGAGCGAATTACCCAGTATCTATGAAAAGAAAAGCCTTAGCACATATGCACTTGTTGTTTTCTGTTTCTTTCCCTTTATGTATTATCTGTCCATCATGAAACGTTGCAGTTATTTGCGCACAAAAATTTAAAATATTGTCCCTCAAGCCTTCTGAAATCGTTTATTTGAATGCGATGCAACTTTGAGACATGACTGGGCGTATACCCACAGAGGCTTCCGTGAAATTACGTTCCGATAGATGACGGATAGATGCGTTCGTCTTATTGTCGGAAGTTAGATTGACTGTTAGGAGGTACGAAGTTAGCCGGATTAGCTAGTTTTGAAGTAATTTACATATATCAAATTAACTTAGAATTTGGCATAAATAGTGGAATTGCATATTGGGGAATGAAATCCCCTATTTAAAATACATACAAGTAATATCATGCATTTCTAACACAAAAATTTTACCAATATTTACTACTACAAGCCGAAAATGTGAATTACTTTGGAATTGTGAAGGACATTCGTGCAATAATTTGAGTTTCATACAATACAGTCATTAATACATGGTGGAGGAAGTTGAAGCAACAAAAAAAAGCATAATGCAGAATTTAAAATAGATTCGAAATTTAAAGTGAACAAGATTTATCTAAATGCAACAAATAGTACAGAAGCCTGAAAATTAAAGCGCTTAAAAGCGTTTTGTTTTTTTGGCAGCAAAGCATGGAAAGAGCTTATTGCGGTAGAAGATCTTCAAGAAATGAAAGTAAAGTTTTCTCAATAAATGAACAAATCCAAATAATACATACTCTCTTTTGACCCTTTTAATGACATCTTTCTCTAAATCCTCTGGTTTGTATCTCTGGTAATAAAACGAAGCTTTCTCTAGAATCTTCTCGAAATCAATGTCATCAGGTATTTGAGCCAACAAACAGTGTATGCTGGCAAGATCACAATCTTGTTTGAAAATTTCGTCACGCCTAGCAACTACAAGGGCAGTAGCTACATAAATTGACATGAGTGGTGGAGAAGCCAGGAAGAAATCATATAATCTGACGACATCTTTGTATCTATTGAGGGAATGTCCAAACCAAGTGAGATACCAAGGTAATGCAAACATTGTACCTACGCTGGACCTGAAACAAGTTGATATTGCGTTTCAGATGTCTTGAATTAATGAGCAAAATGAGCTAATGCACTCAGTATCAATGAGAATAATAAGTAAAAATACCGATGTGGAAGATTCAAATGGAATCATAGGAGTTTCAGTGTTGAATTCAAATGGGCTCGGAGTCTATTGGAACAGTGGAAGAATCGAAACCACAGAGCGATACGATATCGAATAAACGGCTCGTTTAGTTTAAAGTGGGGATGCTTGGAAATGAATTAGATTTCGTCCATTGAATTTGTCATGTTTGTTTTTGAAAAGTAATTGGCTACAAAATTTTATAATGACTGAAATGCGAATTCCTAGACGTTGATGCGTTGATACGAAAACCGTAAATACTTATAGTAGACAATTTACAGGGTTACTTCTCTAAAACCCACCTTTACTAAAGTATCTACATAGGAATACAACAAGATTGAATCTCTTCAAAAAATTCAGTTGAACGGCTCACAACTTTATTCACATCTACATGTTTCGGTAGACACCAGCCGTACCACTAAGATGTCTAAACCTATACATTGTTTCAGTTACTGAAAATAGAATAATCATCTGATTTCGTTTCTATGATCTATCTGTATATTTTTCCGCCGACCTCTTAATGATAGCACTGTTTAACGTAAACGAAATTAGCTATTAATAAACCCTTTTATTGGTTAATTTCCCATTAATGCATTATTGTCATGGGTAATCGAACATAGAAGTATTCAGCAGCTTCCCAAATAATTATTTTATTTGTATGTCGCATTGATTTTTCGTAGTACCTAGCGGATGAATTGAGAAGAGATGAATTGTGGAGGTTGCAGAAAAATTATGATGGTTAGAGAGTAATCAATATATCTATTTACTACAACTCCAGCTTCCACCAGATCCACACATGTCAAATTTGACTAGGTATCTAGTCAAATGTAATTTTTTTGAATTCTAGTAAATTCACAAAACAGAGGTTTCTACTAAACATAAGACATAATTTTATGAGCTCCCTATTCTGGAGCAAGTTGAACTGAATTTAAGCTAGGTCAGGTATTCTTGTTTTTAATTACATACTGATTAGATATTAATTTCTTTAATAGATTACTTTTGGTCGGCAGGAAGAAATTGCATGGCGATATGTCCACCTTTTGCACAATTACTGTAAAAATGTATGAAACTTATTTTGAAGCAATAAAGAGTTCAATAATGAACCGCCACAACATCCTCTACCCCTAGGTACCATATTATCCATTAAGTACGTCACACCCAGTATACAAGGTGATTTATTTATTTTTATTTTATTTTTTTTATTTATTAGTTCGGGACACAAACAGGACGAACCCAAAGCAGTGTCCACAATTCAGTGTTATAGAAATAAAAATTAATCCACATATGAACATCAAGCCCTAAATTGAACACATAAATCGATGATTGAACAGAAAATGATATATTATTATACAAAACAGTGTGGTATACATAAGAATTCATCTGAGCGACCTCAACCAACAGTACCACGAGTGAAGTTGCAACGGCGAAAATAATTAACAAGAATGGACCGAAACCTAGAGGCAGAGTCAGAAAATATATCCATGTTAGTGACTTTAGACAGCTCATTATGTGTTTTCATTAATCTGTGAATTGGAGAACTAAGAAAATAGTAAGTACTCGCAAAGTCAGTACAAAATGTATCCGTGTGTCGAGTGTTGTAAGAGGGAACGATCAACCTCACATATTGGGACAAATGAGTACAATCAATTTTGTTGTTCACCAGTTTGTAAGTGAACATTGCATCAGCTATCCTTCTGCGATGCTCAAGGGGAATAAAGTTTAGTTTCCGATAAACTTTGGATGTATTAAATAATGAGGATAAATTCAGATGCATACCACCCGACGATATGAATATCGACAAGTGTTACGATCTAAATTGAGCTAGCCAATTTGCCATCGTCAAGGCCCCAAATGGAGTATGCTCCACCGAAGAAGAGCAGATGCTGACCATGGTTTCGGCCTCATTTGGCCTCATCAGAGCAACATAGCATTTTTCCACGGTGGAGAACGTTTGGAATTGATGGAACTTTATTCAATGTTGTCATGTTCTAATGGTCAACATCTGCTCTTCTTCGGTGGAGCGTACTCCATTTGGGGCCTTGACGATGGCAAATTGGCTAGCTCAATTCAGATCGTAACACTTGTCGATATTCATATCGTCGGGTGGTATGCATCTGAATTTATCCTCATTATTTTATTCATTGCCGTTTAGGCGGTATCACTCTTCATTATTGTACCGCTGGCATCGTACTCTGCCGCGACCTGAGCGCGTCCCAGACTTCTCAATTCATCATGCGCCCGACGTTCGCAAAAGCGAATCGGCGTACTGAATTAGGGAAAATATGGGACATATGCTATTGTCTTCGTCTTGGTTTCTATCTGGAGGGGATTGAATCGGATACCGTTTCATGTTGGATGGCGCTCTGGGTAAATAATACCCAGTAGAACATGACAACATTGAATAAAGTTCCATCAATTCCAAACGTTCTCCACCGTGGAAAAATGCTATGTTACTCTGATGAGGCCAAATGAGGCCGAAACCATGGTCAGCATCTGCTCTTCTTCGGTAGAGCGTACTCCATTTGGGGCCTTGACGATGGCAAATTGGCTAGCTCAATTCAGATCGTAACACTTGTCGATATTCATATCGTCGGGCGGTATGCATCTGAATTTATCCTCATTATTTTATTCATTGCCGTTTAGGCGTTATCACTCTTCATTTTTGGATGTATTATTCACAAGAGGGAAAAATCGAAAAATCGCAATGTCTCACGAGCCTCCTCCGAACACCCTTCAGTCTATCTATATAAATCCCATAGCGCGGATTCCACACAACAGACCCAAAAAATAAGATGCTGTTGACGTAGACCAGGAAAAGAGTGCGAGCCACGTCGGCACTCCGGAATTCAAATGATGTCCGAAATCCGACACATGAAACTATCCAGCACATCACCGGGGGATGTCAGAAGTTCGCGGGCACGGAGTACAAAAAGAGACATGATGCTGTTGCCAAGATTCTTCACCAAGAATTGGCACTAAAACACCAACTTCTAACTTCGAAAAAGGTTCCTTATTACAATTACCATCCGGATGCTGTGCTGGAAAACGAACATCACAAGCTCCTCTGGGATCGCACGGTTCTCACAGACCGAAAAATAACCCACAATAGACCAGACCTCATATTGCTCAATAAGGATGAGGACAGAGCACTATTCATCGACGTGGCAATTCCAAATAATACCAATCTTCTAGATAGGCACACTGAAAAAATTTCAAAATACAGAGATCTCGAGGAACAGACCAGAAGACAGTGGAAGCTGAAAGATATCAAGACCATCCCTATTGTCATTTCATCTACAGGCCTAATACCGAAGAAACTACTAGAGAACTTGAAGAAACTTCAGTTGGACGAAAATATCTATAGAGTCATGCAGAAGGCGGTACTGCTCGGAACGGCGAGAACTGTACGCAAGTACATGGGGAATGCAGAGGAACACCGTCTGCTCCAACAGGAAGTGCAGGTGGAGCAGGAATCCAACCTACAGCAGGGAGGCGAGGAGCGACCCGGACCCGACCACCACCACGAGCCCGAAAACCTGGAAAGGGTTCCAACAGAGCTTAATCCTTTTGATATCTGAGATATCTGGGATAAGTGAATTTTCCTCTGGAGAGGAGTGTGAAAGCCGCAAGGCTAAAGTCATAATAATAATAATAATAATAATAATAATAGATTTATTGCAGAGTAATCAAACAATTTCATAGAATACATTAAACAGAGAAAAATAACTGCAAAAGGACTTACGTCAGTGATACTGTTATTATTATAAGCCCCGAGATGCCAACCAAAAAACCAGTCATTCATTCCCACACTTCACACCATAAGCTCCAAGAATGCGAACACCCAGAGGAATTAAAAAAAAAAAAATAAGAATACAGCACAAACTTCTCAGTTCGTTGTGTTCAGCAACACTCTTCGATACTCACTCTTAAACCGCGATGGATTACTCAACCTCATAGGGGCAGAAATGCGATTATATAGAAAATATATCGAAAATGAGAAAGATCTGCGGAATAAAGATGTTCTATGAGCAGGTGGTGAAATTAATCCTCTAAATCTAACATTCACATTGTGAACGTCCGACCTAAACCTAATCTTATTGTACAGATAGGGAGGCGTTCGGAAACAAATGATGGAGTGGAACAAAACCACGGCATGGAGCTCCCTTCGCTTATCCATGCTCAACCACCGACAGCACTCCAACTTATGGATAACTGGTTCAAATTTTCTTATACCATAAATGAACCTTAGGCAAGAACGCTGCACTCTCTGTATCCTTGTCTTATCAACAACCCGCAAGCATGGACCGTAAACAACGTCACAATAGTTGAAATGGCTCAAAACCAGAGAGTCGGTCAGTAAAATTTTAGTCTTTTGAGGGAGAAGACGTCTACTACCGTATAACTTTTTCAGTCCTGAATACGCTCGCTGAATACAAGATGTTACGTGTTCGGTAAATCGGAGCTCAGTATCCAGAATAACCCCCAAATTTCGTGCAGATTTAACCACAGGAATCCTAACACCATCAACTCTGACATCCAATTGAGACTCCAAATTTTTGCTGTCTTTTCCAAATATGAGAATCTTTGTTTTATTCGGATTCAAGGAAAGCTGATGATCACTCGAAACCCTCAATAACTGAGCAACATCCTCATTGATCATACTGGTTGCCTGATGCAACGATGACGACTCAAAAGTGAAGAGTAGCTGTGTGTCATCAGCGTACTCAAAGTCCACACAGTACTGCAGTCCATCAGTGATGAAAAATGTATAAATGCAGAAAAAAATTGGAGCAAGAACTGAGCCCTGCGGAACACCACACCCGACCGGTCCCAATTCCGAACTACCTGTCGATGTTTCCACATACTGATACCTATTTTGCAGATAACTCCTTATAAGTTCGACGGCTACATCGGATAATCCTATATGCCTCAGTATTGCAATCATAAGTTGATGATTAACTCTATCGAAAGCCTTGGAGTAATCCAAAAGCAGCAAAACACAGCTTTTACCAGTGTCAACGTTCCGAATAATGGTATCCACAATATCCAGCAGAGCTGTACAGCAACCATAACCCTTCCTGAAGCCTGACTGGCGCGGCGGCAAGATGTTGAATTTATCCAAGTGAGATCTTACTCTAACTGCTAAGATTCTTTCCAGTACCTTCGCGCAAGGAGACAATATGGAAATGGGGCGGATGTCATTAAAACTTGTGGGATTGCTAACCTTGGTTATCGGAACCACCTTGGAAACCTTCCAGGAGTCGGGAAATTTGGCATCTATTATGCAACTATTGCAAATGTTAACTAGATGTCTGAGTATATGTGGGCAGCAACGCAAAAGCATTTCAACGTTCAAACCGTCAGGCCCAATAGCCCCAGAATTAATGGACTTAATAATGTCATAAATTTCATCTTCATCTGTTAAGGTGAAGTGCAATCTTCCATCAAACAGAGCGAAACTAGATGATGAATAATAACTAATTGCATCGTTGACCTGATTAGCACTCAAGGTTTGTGAAAATTTGAGAAAAAATTGTTCAAATCCTGTGGTTTATCCAAAGTAGGCGGGATCGTCTTCGCGGCAGTTTTGACATGTACACCCAGTTCTCCTAGTCTTGTCCATAAGATCCTGCTATCAACCCCCCTCCCATCAATGGCAAACTGAACATAAGCTTTCTTTTCCCTATTCACAGCAGCAGTGGTCGTATTACGAATATTTTTATAATAATCCCAGTTCGAAGGGGTTCTGTTCTGTTTAAATTTATTGAGAGCAGCATTCTTCAGCGAAATCAATTTCTTGATGGTAGAAGTGAACCAAGGCTTGTAATTTTTCCTACACCGTATAAACCTCACCGGAGCCAACTCATCGTAAAGACCAATCATCAACCGCGTAAAACATGCAACCTTGTCCTCAACATCAGAAATGTATAACACATCATCAAAAGGAGTAAGTGACAAATATTCCGTGAGAGTTTCATATTCTAAAGTACGTAAACATCTTGATTTGAACACTTTAACACCCACACTACCCCTCACATCCGCAGCTTCGGCATAGACGAGAGAGTGATCCGATATGAAATCCATGTTTAATGAATTGAACCGATATTTACTCTCACTGTCCTTCGGAATCAAGATGACATCCAAAAGGGTGGAAGATGTTCTCGTCACACGAGTTGGACGATCTACAATTTGCTCCAACTCAAAAAGTGAAAAGGCCTCCCGAAATCGCCGCGTCTTATAATCGTCTGGACTTAGGAAATCAATATTTACATCACCACCACAAATGAGCTCATCGCATTCCCCAATAAAAGATGCCAAGGCCTCCTCAAATGAATCCAAAAATTCCGGAAAACTCCCACTCGGAGGTCTGTAAAAAGCTCCAATAATATACACCTTTCTGTCGAATTTAAATTTAATCCAAATCTGTTCTAAGTGCGCAGACGTATCACCCAGTATAATCTCAAAGCGTAACCTATCCGATACATAAAACAGGACACCGCCACCAATAGATCTGCGATCCACCCTGACGCAATTATAGCCATCAATATCAATTAACGAAGTGGGGATGTGACCACCCAACCACGTCTCCGAGATACCAACAATATCGAAATTATTTTGCTGTAACACATGCTTGAAATCCTCCAAGTGCGGAATCAACGATTTTATATTGAAAAATGAAAAAGAGAACTTACCCATCCTCACTTATGTGTGCACATTCCTTACAAAAAAAACATCCTGTCTGAATCAAGTTACATCCCACTCAACAGCCACTGACGCAAGTAGGTATGAAAATAAACAAATAACAAAAAAAAAATATGACAACACTGAAAAAAAAATCCGCAAATACAAACATTGTCACCCCCTAAGTTTTATTTAAAAATTTATCAATATCTGAAGTTGAACTGATCATGTGTCTTCTGCCGGACACTTCAATAAATACTTTCCCCATATTCGACCAAACTTTTTTCATACCCATCTTCTTTTTCGCTTCGAGTAACAACTTATAGTTATCCTTTGTTAATTTTTCTGCCAACACAAGATGAGTTCCCTTCAATTGTTTTTTATTATAATAAAGATCATTTCTGGAGTTCAAAGAATTGAACCGAATCAAAATGGGTCTCTTTTTATTATTTTTGATTTTTGGGCCCACCCTGTAGCATTCTTCTATTTGAATATCTTGTAATCCAAAATTTTGCTGAAAGAGTTCTTTCACTTTATTTTTCAAATTTTCGCCATCAATTTCTTTCATTCCATAAAGTCTCAACTGCTTTAATTTATTCTCCAGTTCCAATTTCTCAATTCGATTTTTCAGAACATTCATCTGCGTTATTTGTTCGTCATATTGTTCCTGCAAAGATGTTAACTTCCTATCTGTTTCATCCAGTCGCTTATTAATCATATCTTCAACGACATCTGCCATTCTAATAGACAACAAAGATATAAACTCCTTATTGGATAAACATTCCATTATGCATTGTTTGATTTCCTCTTTTTGATTTTTTGTAATCGGCATATTTTCAGCTTTATTAATGTTGCTTCAACTGAATCTTCACACTAATCTGTAGGCAATTTAACGACGAATCGAATGGTATATTTTACTAGTCGATATGGTGCTTCTATTTTACCTCAGGAATAATTAATTCAGGAGTGAAAATTTATACGTCTATTCGATGCGAGACATGTGGGTACATGTCTCGCATAGGTTTAGAAGAAGCTTGTTTTCCTTGCAAAAATCAGCAAATCGATTTAAATCTTCTTGAATACGTACTGCGTCGTTAGGACAAGAAATAGAATGAAACATCTTTAGATCATCGGCAAAATTTAAAACATCTACTAACGTCATTAATAAAGCAAAAAAAGTAATGGGCCTAAGTGGGATCACTGAGGTACACCCGATGTGATATGCACCGCTTCAGATCTGAAACCACCCAAACAAACACGCTGATGTCTATTAGTCAAATAGGACCCAAACCACTCCCACACACACCAAACCCAGCAAGCTTAGAAATCATTATGGAGCGGTCAATTTTATCGAAAGCCTTGCTAAAGTCGGTATAGACAGCCCCAACCGAATCCATATTCTCCTAGATATATTCAATATTAGTCTCCACTGAGCGATTGTTCATGAAACCAAAAATAAATCATAATAAAGGAAATCCGTCACGACGCTCTCAAACAACTTACCAATTGCGCAGAGTTTAGAAATAGGTCTGTAGTTCTCAACAAGATTTTTATTCCCTGATTTGAATATAGGGGTGATACTGCTAAATTTCCATTTATAAGGGAATCAGCCATCCTTTAAAGACTTGTTGAATAAAATAAATAGAGGTTCAACAATCACATCGCAACAATTTTTCAAGAAAGAGGAAGGAATACTATCAGGGCCAGGACTCCCATTGCGCATGGACGTGATCTTAGCACGGATATCATCGAGCTCAATACTAAAATTACATAAATGCAGAAGAACCCCTTCAGAAGGTTCATTATAGATTATAGCCGAGAAAGGAAGAAAAACTGAGGCAAAATAATCAGAGAACTTATTACAAATTTCCTCCGGCTAGTCGAGACACAACTGGGTGTACCGACAGAATAGGACAAACAAGGAGAACCCTTCTTATTCCCCACATATCGCCAGAAAAATTTCGGATCATCCACAATGCTACCCTCCCAGAGATATAGAAGGGGGGAGAATGAGCTTCGACCACTGCGCATCCTATTTTCATGGGACAAAAGTGGGGCCGCCATTTGTCAGGTCATATCACGGTATTATGATCACGGTCTAACAATTTAGTGAATATTCTTGTCATTTAGCTGCCATTGCCTGCTGTCCATTCAAACGAATGTAAACAATAATAACAAATATCAACGTATTTTTGGTGATATTTAGCGGATTCGTGTGGTTTTATTAGCTTTTTTTCGCTGAATAGCAGGATATTTACGATGGCTTACTTCACAATTATAGGTAAGTTCCCAATTATATGAATTTTTGAATATCTTTAATAGATTTACAAATTTTTTAACTTGTTTCAGTATTTCTCCTTCAAAATTGATGAAAAGACACATCGAATTGAAAAAACTCCAAGCATCATATAAAAGGAAATTATACAATTAAGTCTCTAAAAAATAAAATAAAACACATGAAAGAAGTGATGGACTTTTTGAGACAAGATCAACGTATTTCTGAAAATGCTGCCCATCATTGGGAAAAATCTTTTGATTTAGTGCCACATTGATGAAAAGATATTTAAAAAATGTAGAGAATGATACTATAACCCTAAAAGTTCCAGTCTTGAGGGAATTGTAATATTCTTCAAAAATAAAGGTAAGATGAGATAATTTGATATGAAACTGAAATGATTTTATTTTATGATTGTCTCAGGGGGACTTCATGTACCATCATATGGAATTATAACGATATGTCAATCATGAATTTGCTGATTTCAACTAAAAGTAGAGTTCCAAGAGATGAAAATTTTCTCGAAGCATTTGCAACAATTCAGTCCCAAAAATTTTATGATCGAGTTAATGATTTGTTCCCTTCCTTGAAAGAACATTTTTTATATTCTTCAGTGATTGACAGACATCATGGCTTTCTTTTAGTGAAAAATATTGCCAGATCTCATTTTAAAATCAGAATATTCAATCTGTGTAAAAAGTTTATACTGAAAAATTCAAGGTTCTGCAATTAGAAAACTTCATCATTTGATTATATGCAGCAATTGATACTGGATATACAATATTGTATAAATAAAATGAATAGAAAAATGTTTTTTTCTTTTATATATTTAATGCCAGAGGTACTGAAAAATTTATCGACTTGTTAGCTTTCATCATATCATGTCTTACTTCCAATACAAAATATCAGATCAAATTATCCACTTTGAAAAATTTAGTGTCCTTCAGATAGACAAAATCGTGTTTCCTTAGAAACAGAAAATAAAATTAAAACTTAATAGCAGAGTTCCAGAATTGCATCTCGAAGGAAAGTGGGTGAGCAATTTTTCAGGTTACTTTGCTCTTATCGTAATCAGGGAACAGTAGTGAAAAGAAGCAATTCTGGAACAAACCAAATATTGGTGACGCTTCGAAGTCTATATATATCAGTATACCCCATAAGACCAAATTGCTAGAATCTTCAAAATCATGGATTTTATTTTGAAAACGTTACCTATTTTGATATTTCGTTTCATGTTTTTGTTTGTTGTTAGAAACACAAATCCCACTGATTTGCTCCCAACCAGAATCAACATAGAAGTATTTCAATGATTTCAAAAATTTTGAAATTGAGTTAGGTTCTCAAACTGGGAGAAAAAATTCGAAAAACTTTCATATAAAGTCAACATAGGTACCTACTCTATTACAATATGAATAGAAAAGACAATTAAATTAAAATCTAGTGCTCCCTTCATCGTTGATTACAAACGCTTGAATATAATTCAAAAGGATTCATTGGTACAGTTTAGATAATATGTTCAATAATTGCACATCTCATTATATTCACCAGAATACACAAAACAAAAAATTTTTTCCTTCGTTGACATTTTTGCTATTCATTTTGTATTGTACTGAATAAATAATAAACTAATTGACCGAAATCTCATAATTTCAAGTACTGTTATCAACGAAATCATAACATTCAAATTCTGAATTTTACGTCCCCCTGTATATAACTCTTGCCACATGCTATCACTTTTAGGCGGTGCTGTATATATTTCCTGACAAATGGCGGCCTTCAATTTTAGCCAGTTCGCGCAGCTTGAAGCTCAATCTCCCCCCTTCTATATCTCTGTACCCTCCACGCTCGCCAAATACTTTTTGTAATCCTCTGAGATCAGATACCTGGCTCTAGCCCTCAAAAGCTTGAATGTAGCGTAATCCAACGAGTTGGCATATATCTTCCACCGCTTATGAAATTTTTTCTTTTCCCTAATGGTCTTGATAGAAGCTAGGGAGACCAAGTTGGATATTTTCTGCAGTATTTGGGCTAGGAAAGGACCGAACTATCAAATATATCATCCAAAATCTCATAGAATCTATCCACAGCAGTATCTAGATCTTGATAACACAACCCGCTGGTCCAATCCATGACACCAAGAGCTTCATTTATCAGCACGATTGAAATTTCGATTGCATTACATTACAAACATTTCTTATGATGAACAGGAAGATTTATATTGAACTGTAAAGTATTATGACTTGGATCTTCAGGAACTAGAGGGAATTCAGAGAGTTGAAAATCGGTTATATTGAAATTGTTATTAAGAACTAAGTCAAGTGTATTGCCGGAGACATTGATAAAGCTGTTGAACTGATGAACTGTATGTATGTATCGTGAAACATATGAATCGAGGTTGATTTCGTGGCTCTCTCGCGTTTTCGATCGATTTTGGGTGTTTGTTAACGTGATAAATTCCCAAAGTTATAGAAGGTGTGACTAAGTATCGGCAGTTTTATAGTGGAAAATATTTTTCCGATCGGTGTAGGGGCTTGGACATAAATCATAAATAACAATTAAATATTTTCTTGAATTAAGATTGTGAATTCACAGAATTCAACATGCCAGCGAATTGTTTGTCATGTGGTACACCGGTGAGCAGAAGTAAGCCGGCTGTTCGATGTTTTTTGTACGTTAATGAAGCACATCTGAATTGCCTGGGGATTCCTTCGGAACCGGTGTGAACCTAGCAGACCGTTTCCAGCAGACCGTTCGACGGAAACACCCGAACGCGGTGACCAGTGGCGTACTGCCAAAATTTTTTAACACGGAAACTATGCACCAGAGCATAACCATATTTGGAATGTAGGATCTCTATATCGATGTGATTAACCACAAAAAAAATCAGCGACTCGCATAGGGATCCAGGGGGTGTTTCGTCATCCCCTAAACTTAAAAATTTTATAACGCGGAAACTATTCGCCGGAGCATAACCATATTTGGAATGTAGGATCTCTATATCGATGTGATTAACCACAAAAAAAATCAGCGACTCGCATAGGGATCCAGGGGGTGATTCGTCATCCCTTATATTTCGAAATTCGATAACACGGAAACTATTCGCCGGAGCATAACCATATTTGGAATGTAGGATCTTTATATCGATGTGATTAACCACAAAAAAAATCAGCGACTCGCATAGGGATCCAGGGGGTGATTCGTCATCCCTTATATTTCGAAATTCGATAACACGGAAACCATTCGCCGGAGCATAAACATATTTGGAATGTAGGATCTTTATATCGATGTGATTAACCACAAAAAAAATCAGCGACTCGCATAGGGATCCAGGGGGTGATTCGTCATCCCTTATATTTCGAAATTCGATAACACGGAAACCATTCGCCGGAGCATAAACATATTTGGAATGTAGTATCTTTATATCGATGTGATTAACCACAAGAAAAATCAGCGACTCGCATAGGGATCCAGGGGGTGATTTGTCATCCCTTATATTTCGAAATTCGATAACACGGAAACTATTCGCCGGAGCATAACCATATTTGGAATGTAGGATCTCTGTATCGATGTGATTACCCACAACAAAAATCAGCGACTCGCATAGGGATCCAGGGGGTGATTCGTCATCCCCTAAACTTCAAAATTTTTTAACACGGAAACTATTCGCCGGAGCATAACCATATTTGGAATGTAGGATCTCTATATCGATGTGATTAACCACAAAAAAAATCAGCGACTCGCATAGGGATCCAGGGGGTGTTTCGTCATCCCCTAAACTTAAAAATTTTATAACGCGGAAACTATTCGCCGGAGCATAACCATATTTGGAATGTAGGATCTCTATATCGATGTGATTAACCACAAAAAAAATCAGCGACTCGCATAGGGATCCAGGGGGTGATTCGTCATCCCTTATATTTCGAAATTCGATAACACGGAAACTATTCGCCGGAGCATAACCATATTTGGAATGTAGGATCTCTGTATCGATGTGATTACCCACAACAAAAATCAGCGACTCGCATAGGGATCCAGGGGGTGATTCGTCATCCCCTAAACTTCAAAATTTTTTAACACGGAAACTATTCGCCGGAGCATAACCATATTTGGAATGTAGGATCTCTATATCGATGTGATTAACCACAAAAAAAATCAGCGACTCGCATAGGGATCCAGGGGGTGTTTCGTCATCCCCTAAACTTAAAAATTTTATAACGCGGAAACTATTCGCCGGAGCATAACCATATTTGGAATGTAGGATCTCTATATCGATGTGATTAACCACAAAAAAAATCAGCGACTCGCATAGGGATCCAGGGGGTGATTCGTCATCCCTTATATTTCGAAATTCGATAACACGGAAACTATTCGCCGGAGCATAACCATATTTGGAATGTAGGATCTTTATATCGATGTGATTAACCACAAAAAAAATCAGCGACTCGCATAGGGATCCAGGGGGTGATTCGTCATCCCTTATATTTCGAAATTCGATAACACGGAAACCATTCGCCGGAGCATAAACATATTTGGAATGTAGGATCTTTATATCGATGTGATTAACCACAAAAAAAATCAGCGACTCGCATAGGGATCCAGGGGGTGATTCGTCATCCCTTATATTTCGAAATTCGATAACACGGAAACCATTCGCCGGAGCATAAACATATTTGGAATGTAGGATCTTTATATCGATGTGATTAACCACAAGAAAAATCAGCGACTCGCATAGGGATCCAGGGGGTGATTTGTCATCCCTTATATTTCGAAATTCGATAACACGGAAACTATTGGCCGGAGCATAACCATATTTGGAATGTAGGATCTCTATATCGATGTGATTAACCACAAAAAAAATCAGCGACTCGCATAGGGATCCAGGGGTTGTTTCGTCATCCCCTAAATTTCAAAATTTTATAACACGGAAACCATTCGCCGGAGCATAACCATATTTGGAATGTAGGATCTTTATATCGATGTGATTAACCACAAAAAAAATCAGCGACTCGCATAGGGATCCAGGGGGTGATTCGTCATCCCTTATATTTCGAAATTCGATAACACGGAAACTATTCGCCGGAGCATAAACATATTTGGAATGTAGGATCTCTATATCGATGTGATTAACCACAAAAAAAATCAGCGACTCGCATAGGGATCCAAGGGTTGTTTCGTCATCCCCTAAATTTCAAAATTTTATAACACGGAAACCATTCGCCGGAGCATAACCATATTTGGAATGTAGGATCTTTATATCGATGTGATTAACCACAAAAAAAATCAGCGACTCGCATAGGGATCCAGGGGGTGATTCGTCATCCCTTATATTTCGAAATTCGATAACACGGAAACTATTCGCCGGAGCATAACCATATTTGGAATGTAGGATCTTTGTATCGATGTGATTAACCACAAAAAAAATCAGCGACTCGCATAGGGATCCAGGGGGTGATTCGTCATCCCTTATATTTCGAAATTCGATAACACGGAAACTATTCGCCGGAGCATAACCATATTTGGAATGTAGGATCTTTGTATCGATGTGATTAACCACAAAAAAAATCAGCGACTCGCATAGGGATCCCGGGGGTGATTCGTCATCCCTTATATTTCGAAATTCGATAACACGGAAACTATTCGATGGAGCATAACCATATTTGGTATGTAGGATCGTTATATCGATGTGATCAATCACACAAAAAATCAGCGATATAAAGATCCTACATTCCAAATATGGTTATGCTCTGGCGAATAGTTTCCGTGTTATCGAATTTCGAAATATAAGGGATGACGAATCACCCCCTGGATCCCTATGCGAGTCGCTGATTTTTTTTTGTGGTTAATCACATCGATACAAAGATCCTACATTACAAATATGGTTATGCTCCGGCGAATAGTTTCCGTGTTATCGAATTTCGAAATATAAGGGATGACGAATCACCCCCTTGATCCCTATGCGAGTCGCTTTTTTTTTGTGGTTAATCACATCGATATAAAGATCCTACATTCCAAATATGGTTATGCTCCGGCGAATGGTTTCCGTGTTATAAAATTTTGAAATTTAGGGGATGACGAAACAACCCCTGGATCCCTATGCGAGTCGCTGATTTTTTTTGTGGTTAATCACATCGATATAGAGATCCTACATTCCAAATATGGTTATGCTCCGGCGAATAGTTACCGTGTTATCGAATTTCGAAATATAAGGGATGACGAATCACCCCCTGGATCCCTATGCGAGTCGCTGATTTTTTTTGTGGTTAATCACATCGATATAGAGATCCTACATTCCAAATATGGTTATGCTCCGGCGAATAGTTTTCGTGTTATAAAATTTTGAAGTTTAGGGGATGACGAAACACCCCCTGGATCCCAATGCGAGTCGCTGATTTTTTTTTTGGTTAATCACATCGATATAGAGATCCTACATTCCAAATATGGTTATGCTCCGGCGAATAGTTTTCGCGTTATAAAATTTTGAAATTTAGGGGATGACGAAACACCCCCTGGATCCCTATGCGAGTCGCTGATTTTTTTTGTGGTTGATCATATCGATACAGAGATCCTACATTCCAAATATGGTTATGCTCCGGCGAATGGTTTCCGTGTTATAAAATTTTGAAATTTAGGGGATGACGAAACACCCCCTGGATCCCTATGCGAGTCGCTGATTTTTTTTGTGGTTAATCACATCGATATAGAGATCCTACATTCCAAATATGGTTATGCTCCGGCGAATAGTTTCCGTGTTAAAAAATTTTGAAGTTTAGGGGATGACGAAACACCCCCTGGATCCCTATGCGAGTCACTGATTTTTTTTGTGGTTAATCACATCGATACAGAGATCCTACATTCCAAATATGGTTATGCTCCGGCGAATAGTTTCCGTGTTATAAAATTTTGAAATTTAGGGGATGAAGAAACACCCCCTGGATCCCTATGCGAGTCGCTGATTTTTTTTGTGGTTAATCACATCGATACAAAGATCCTACATTACAAATATGGTTATGCTCCGGCGAATAGTTTCCGTGTTATCGAATTTCGAAATATAAGGGATGACGAATCACCCCCTGGATCCCTATGCGAGTCGCTGATTTTTTTTGTGGTTAATCACATCGATATAGAGATCCTACATTCCAAATATGGTTATGCTCCGGCGAATAGTTTCCGTGTTATAAAATTTTGGCTGTACGCCACTGGTCACCGCGTTCGGGTGTTTCCGTCGAACGGTCTGCTGGAAACGGTCTGCTAGGTTCACACCGGTTCCTTCGGATGTGTTGAGGACGTTCGGACGCGGGGGAGGCATGAAATGGGTGTGTGACGGTTGCTGCACAGGTGATAAGGAGGTGCCACGTAATAATCATAACAATAATATTGATATCAAACTCGATAAAATTATGTCCGATTTGACTGCTATCACAAGTCAGCAGGCGAAGTTCATGGATTCATTGAACTTTTATGGGAACAAGATAGATGATTTTGAGCTGAAGATGGCAATCTTTGAGGACATCAACTCGAAGCTGCATAAGCACGATGCTGAGCTCAAGACTCTTGTGGATGAGAATACGGACATAAGGCGAGAGTTAATTGTTTTACAACAACAGCTCAAGTCGAAAAACCTAGATGTCATCGGAATACCGGAAAGAAAAAATGAAAATATACTAACTATTGTGGAAAAAATCGCCTCTAAGCTTGGTGTTCCAAATGTGGGAAATTTCATAGAGGGCTGCTATAGAATTCACTATATGCCAAAAGTTAATTTGGGGACAAGACCTATCGTAATTGACTTCAAGAATAAGTCTTACAGAGATGAGTTTTTGCGAGCATATAGGGGAGATAAACAGAAAATCAAAACGAGCGATATTGGTTTTGATGGGGTTGAAGAGACCATATACGTTAATGAAAGTCTGTCCCCCTATTACAGAAAACTATTCAAGTCAACTCGACAGTTTTGTAGAGACAATAATTACAAATATTGTTGGGTCCAGGATGGCAGGCTGTTGGTGAGGAGAACTGATTCCTCGAGGATTTTTAGCATTGTTTTTGAGGCTGAGCTGAACAAGTTGCCAAAGGAGTAGTGCGTGATTCCTTTTGGTAGTTATTTTTAGATATAGTTCGTTTACATTACCGGGAATGGCTTTTAATTTGACTTTATCTTACCAAAATTGTCGAGGACTGAGAACTAAAACGACAGAATTTCTTAATTCATCATGGAATAGCACTGCGGAGGTGATATGTGTTACGGAATCGTGGCTCAGATCGACTATTAGCAGTTCGGAATTTATGTGTAGGAATTATAAAGTGCATCGGAAAGACAGATGTGATACGGGCAATATTAAAAAAGACGGAGGTGGCGTATTCATTGGCGTTGCTGAATGCCTGCAGTGCGCGCAGGTGACGGAGGTCTGTCATTTGACCATGGTTGAGGACGTTTGGGTCAAGATTAGGCTCGGTGGAAATAGAAGCCTATTTATTGGTGTATGTTACATCCCCCCAAATACAACTTCTCAAGATTATGCGGGCTACTTTGACGCTGTGACCATCTTCATGGAGAATCATGCCGATGACATTTTCCTCCTCGTTGGTGACTTCAACCGGCCACTTTTTTCCTGGCATGCGGATTTGAATGGGGAGCTTGTTTGTGATGATGTGCAGAGAGACTCGTACACCTTCTTCCGGAACTTCACAGCGTACAACTCGTTAGTACAGTTTAACGGTAATCTCAATAAAAATGGGAGAATATTGGACTTGATTTTGGCTCCTAATATTGACATCCATATATCGCATTCTTCATCTCCACTCGTGAGTGAAGACCCACATCATCCTGCCTTAGATATAATGGTTAACCTTAGCATAAATAAGCATAAACCGAAAAACTTTATGTCAACGTTCAAATTCTTTAATGCTAATTATTCCGAAATAAACAATGAACTTTCGACCGTAGATTGGAAGAAGATTATGAACAGTGAAAATGTAAATACTAATGTTGCTCATTTTTATAGTATTCTCAATCATGTGATAGAGAAGTATGTCCCCGAGGAGATCTATGAGACCCGGGGGTTTTCCCTGTTGGTTTTCCACTGCGTCAATTAAGTTAACAAAAGAAAAAATTAAAGCTCATAAAAAGTATAAAAAATTCCGTAAAACTGAGGACTATGCTTATTTTTCTGTTCTTCGTAAACAATGTAAGAAACTGATTGAAAGAGATTACTCTGATTATATAGCACACATCGAAAATAATATATCTAAAAATCCAAAGAACTTCTGGTCACATGTTGCGGAGAGTAGAAGAGACGGGCGGATTCCTAGTTCGATGACTCATGAAGATAAGGTATATGATAACGGCCAAGATGTTGTTAATGCGTTCGGTGAATACTTCGCAGGTGTTTTTGATGATCCCAATAAACCGATCATCTATAAAAATAACAAAAACACGAATAATTTCGATAACATCAACATTGATTTTATTCAGAGGGAGGATATATTGAAAAAGATAAGCGAGCTAAAACTCAATAAGGGACCTGGACCGGATTCAATTCATCCTGTATTTATAAAATCTTGTGCCAATTTTCTAGACTTGCCGCTACAGATGATTTTCAATCAGTCTATTCTCACCGGAATTTTTCCCAGTAAATGGAAAGTTGCTAAAATTACTCCTGTTCATAAAGGTGGAAGAAAAGATATTGTGTCCAATTACCGACCGGTCTCTGTTCTGAGTCATTTTGGGAAAATATTCGAGTCAATCATAGCAGACTTTCTTTTTCGATCACTAGGAGGGAAGCTCAGCATGAAGCAGCTTGGATTTTTCAAGGGAAGGTCAGTTCTTACTAACTTGGCCCCATATGTTGATTTCATCTCAAAAAATCTGGATCAAGGTACTCAGGTGGATGCTGTGTATACGGACTTCGCCAAGGCCTTCGATAAGGTTCATCACGGAACATTGTTAGGCATATTAGCAGATTTTGGGGTTTCAGGGAATCTATTGCTGTGGATTGAATCTTACTTGTCGGATAGATGTCAGTATGTTGTTGTGGAAGCATTCTCGTCCGCAGTTCACGAGGTCACATCAGGAGTTGTACAAGGGTCGCATTTGGGTCCACTTCTTTTTAATGTTTTTATCGACGACGTGTCAACTTGTTTTTTACATGTTTATTTCGAAATCTATGCTGACGATCTCAAAATGTATAAGTCGATTGTAAGTTTGGATGATGTCACTGGATTTCGTGAAGATCTTGACAGGTTTTCTGTATTCTGCTCGAAACGATATTTAACACTCAATATTGGGAAATGTAAGCATATAAGATTTACTAAAAATACTAACGTTATGGAACGTAATTGTGGAGGAGGTGAGATGTGTGAGGGACCTCGGAGTGTTTCTTGATTCGAAGCTGTCATTTGAGTTTCACATAGACAGTGTAGTCTCTAAGAGTTTTAAGATGCTAGGTTTCGTTTTGAGGATTTCTAAGGCGTTCAAAAATGTGGAAACAGTCAAGACTCTATATTTCAGCTACGTACGTAGCAATTTGGAATATGTAACACCGATTTGGAGTCCCTTCTATCATAAATATATCGAAAAATTGGAAAAAGTACAAAGTAAATTCACAAAAAGTTTGCTTTACCGTTATGGTAGTAGACAAGACTACGCTTATGAATATAGACTTCAATTGTATAAAATGATGAGCCTGGAAAATAGAAGAGTAATGTTCGATCAAATATTTTTGTATCGTATTTTGAATGATTGTTTTGATTTCCCGTTGATAGAGAATATTCATTTTAATGCACGCTCTTTCAGTGGTCGTCGAAGACACTTATTTTTTGTACCACAGGCTAGGACCTCTCTTTATTATAACTCCATTTATTTGAGAATAACACGTTTTTACAATTGGCATGTTGGCGAACTTGATTTGTTTAATTTGTCCTTGTCCGAATTCAAGCGGAGACTGATACAGTATTTGTCAAAGTATTAAAATTAGGTAATTAAATTTTTTATATATGGTGCTAGTATAGATCTTCATTTCATATTTATATTACCATGTTTCACGATATTGTTGATTTTATGTAAGTTAAATTTGTAGTGAATCCCTGTTATTGGGTTTATCCTGTTGGGGTTCCAGTTATGTAAATAAATAAATAAATAAATATACTGATTCAAGCCCGATAGGGAAATGGCGTCCACGAAGGAAGCCGAACAAGGATCTCTAGCATTACTTGGGATACTTTGGGTTCATACTCCACTTTATTTCTGGCAAGTTGAAGTCGCCGCAGATAACAAAGGTATGGTTATAATCATTATTATTAACTACTTGTAAAGGAAGTTAAGGCCACCATGTCTCTTGGTGGGATGTAGGCACATCTAATGTGAACTCTAGCTTTGCTACCCCGATTTGGAACTATAGTTACCCAAATGTCCTCAGCTTCTGAGCACCAGGAGCTCTCAGAAAAACTCGTGAGATTATTCGAGACTGTCACTAGAACACCACCCCCCTACTCTTGAGCAACGAGCCAGACCTTCTATCTCGCCGGTAGACATTATAGGAGTTATTTAATACCTCAGAGTCTAAGATATTATCATCGAGCCAAGTTTCCGTTAGACAAATTATATCATATCCACTCATAGATGAGTACTAACAATTTAGATTTTATACCACGTACATTTTGATAATATACAGAAAGACCCATGAAAAGAAAACAAAAAACTGAAAGAAAATGAACTAACAAATACAACCGACTACAACTCAGAGGACTTATACGATCTTAGATAATAATAATAATAATAATAATAATGTCTGGCCTGCCTGGCAGCTATCTGGTAGATGGCCTGCCAGGTAGCCATCGTAACGACGTAGACGGTGCAGCCAGCCACGCCTGCTGTCCGCAGTCCCATTCCTTTTTCCTCTCTCTTTCACATCCTTTATAGGGGTGCTCTTTCTGCTCTCATTTCTCTACCCCTCACCCAAACCGAGAAAGGGGAGCACAAACCCATGAAAATGGTGATAACGAGAAGCCTCGGAAACAAGTCGCTGCCTGGGGATCGTCAGGGCATGTCTGGAGCCGGCGCTGGACATGACAGCATGCGGGACGTCGGTGGCAGGATGTTGAGGAAGCGGGCTCCTGCTGCAAAAGAAGCTACAGCTCCAAAGCAACAACAGCAACCAACGAGTCCAATTCAATTGTCGACTCGAACCGCTGAAGGTGCTGCGCAGGATATTCAGCCAGTGCTCACCCAAGCGGGGTTAGTTAGAAAGCGCATGAAGTGGACAACGTCCATGAATGAAACTATTGTGCGCATATATAACTCCATCACGGGACTAGGGCAGAACACGAACAACTATAGAAAAAGGCTCCATGAGGAATTCTGCAACGCCTACCCAAATCTCAATGTCACTGAACAACGAGTGGCAGACCAGTACCGCGTAATTCTGAGAAATGAACTAATACCAACGGCCCGAATCGACGCAATCAAACGAGAACTTCAGCGTCCGCCTACAATAGAGAATAACACCAACACCTCTGATGAAATTCACATGCCGGGGCAACAACAGGCAGAAGAAACTGATACTGAAAGTCCATCTTGCAACGCAAGTGAGCCTGAACACCAGGACGATAGGAAAGAGCTCCACCGACAAGTTGACTCTGACATGAGGAGATACTTTGCCGAACTGGAAGGAACAGATCCTCTTCATCGAGTAGCACCTCCACGACTCAATACATCCAAGAAACTGTCACTTATAATCGACATCTTGAATAAGGACGTTTTACCTGAATACCTACAGAACGGAAGTTCATTGGAATATCTGCATCTAGTTTTTCACTGTGCAGCGCTAACGACAGCGAAAACCATGGGGGCAAAAATTCGCCGAACGAACAACGATGGTCCAAAATTACACAAATTACACGCGCCAGCATGGCAGAAACGTCTTCAACACAAAACAGAAAGGCTAAGAAGAGACATTGGACGACTGACGGAGTACTTGAACGGGAATCGCGGAAGGAAGGTTGTGAAAGCTGCCAAAGAAATCATCGATAGAAACAGAACACACACCGAACGAGAGACAGAGAATGCTACAGCACACCATTGCCTTGACACTCTGAAGCAAAAATTAAGTCTGTATGCAGAACGCCTGAGGAGATATAAAAGCAATTATAGCCGGAAAAGAGACAATAATTCATTCGAAAAGTCCGAAGAATCTTTCTACCGGTCACTCACATCGTTGAATGGAGAAAATGGAAAGTTACCACCAAAGGAAGCCATTGAACAATTCTGGACCGAACAATTATCAACGAAACCTCAGTTCAATGGAAATACCGGATGGATTGAAGATGAAAAATCTGAAGCTATAAGATATGAGCCGATGCAGCATGACATGATCACAATTGAAGAAGTAAAATCAGCTATCAGAGGACTGCACAACTGGAAAGCACCTGGGCCTGATGGATTACAGAACTTCTGGATCAAGAAACTTTGGATCATGCATGACAAATTGACCTCCGCAATAAATGATGTCATCGAAAATCCTGAAAGAATGCCAGTATTCCTTACACATGGCACAACATACCTGTTACCTAAAGACCAAAGGAATACAGAAGACCCATCCAAGTACCGACCAATCACATGTCTTCCAACGATGTACAAATTAATCACATCGTGCATTTCGAACCGAATTTACAACCATTGCGAAAGGAATAACATCATCGCCATGCAACAGAAAGGATGCACCAAAGACAGCCGAGGGTGCAAAGAACAACTAATAATAGATTCAGTTATCTGCAATCAAGCGTTCTCCAAGCGAAGGAATCTTTACGCTGCGTACATAGACTACAAAAAAGCATTCGATTCTATACCTCACGAATGGCTCTTGACGATCTTGAAGATTTACAAGGTGGATCCCAATATTGTTAAGTTCCTTAAAAACGCCATGTCAACCTGGCGTACTAGTCTCCAAATGAAAGCAGCAGATTGCTCCATTACAACAGGACCTATTCCAATAAGACGCGGAATTTTCCAAGGAGACTCGCTGAGCCCTCTGTGGTTCTGCATGGCCCTGAATCCCTTGTCTCATAGATTGAATTCTACGGACTACGGATTCTCCATCAAGAGCGGCAGTAGAACTATGATGAAACTGAATCATCTCCTTTACATGGACGATTTGAAACTCTTCGCATCTACCAAAAAACAAATGCAACTGATGCTGAAAATGGTGGAAGGATTCTCGGAAGACATCAAAATGAAGTTTGGACTAGAAAAATGTCGACTGCTAAACATAACGAGAGGGAAAATGGAAGATGGTACGTTCAAACTCAAGGAAGGTGCAGAAATTGAAGCATTGAAGGAAGGAGACACATACAAGTATCTAGGCATAAAACAGGCAAGAAAAATCAATCAGACCCAGATGAAGAAAGAATTAACGGAGGAGTTTACCCGAAGATTGAGAAGGATAATGAGAACTGGTCTTAACAGCAAGAACCTGATAAAAGCGATTAACACCTACGCTTGCTCGGCGCTGAGCTATTCATTTGGTATTATCTCTTGGACGACCACCGATTTAGCAGCTTTGCAGAGAAAAATACGGACGATACTGACTAAACACAATAAACATCACCCCAAAAGCTCAATAGAACGGACAGAGCTGCCACGACATCTTGGGGATAGAGGAATTGTTGATTTGTCCAACCGTATGTCCCAGGAAATTGAAGGACTTCGAAAATATTTCTTGAGCAAGGCAGCTTCGTCAGAACTCCATCGAGTAGTTTGTGTTGCTGATACTTCCACACCGTTAAAGCTACACCAGGATCACTTGGAAACCGTCGAACACTCTGCAGAAAGTAAAATGCAGAAACTGATTGGCAAACCTCTGCATGGGAGGCACCAGAATGAGGTCAACCATGATTACTTCGACATATCTGCGTCGAACTACTGGTTATGGCTGTGCGACACATGAAACTATCCAGCACATCACCGGGGGATGTCAGAAGTTCGCGGGCACGGAGTACAAAAATAGACATGATGCCGTTGCCAAGATTCTTCACCAAGAATTGGCACTGAAACACCAACTTCTGAGTTCGAAAAAGGTTCCTTATTACAATTACCATCCAGATGCTGTATTGGAAAATGAACATCACAAGCTCTACTGGGATCGCACGGTTCTCACAGACCGGAAAATAACCCACAATAGACCAGACCTCATATTGCTCAATAAGGATGAGGACAGAGCACTATTCATCGATGTGGCGATTCCAAATAATAACAATCTTCTAGATAGGCACACTGAAAAAATTTCAAAGTACAGAGATCTCGAGGAACAAACCAGGAGACAGTGGAAGCTGAAAGATATCAAGACCATCCCTATTGTCATATCATCTACAGGCCTGATACCGAAGAAACTGCTAGAGAACTTGAGGAAGCTTCAGTTGGACGAAAATATCTATAAAGTCATGCAGAAGGCGGTACTGCTGGGAACGACGAGAACTGTACGCAAGTACATGGGAAATTCAGAGAAACAAGGTCTGCTCCGACAGGAAGTGCGTGTGGAGCAGGAATCCAACCTACAGCAGGGAGGCGAGGAGCGACCCGGATCCGACCACCACCACGAGCCCGAAAACCTGGAAAGGGCTCCAACAGAGCTTAATCCTTTTGATATCTGAGATATCTGGGATAAGTGAATTTTCCTCTGGAGAGGAGTGTGAAAGCCGCAAGGCTGAAGTCATAAAAATAGACATGATGCTGTTGCCAAGATTCTTCACCAAGAATTGGCACTAAAACACCAACTTCTAAGTTCGAAAAAGGTTCCTTATTACAATAACCATCCGGATGCTGTGTTGGAAAATGAACATCACAAGCTCTACTGGGATCGCATGGTTCTGACAGACCGGAAAATAACCTACAATAGACCAGACCTCATATTGCTCAATAAGGATGAGGACAGAGCACTATTCATCGATGTGGCGATTCCAAATAATAATAATCTTCTAGATAGGCACACTGAAGAAATTTCAAAATACAGAGATCTCGAAGAACAAACCAGAAGACAGTGGAAGCTGAAAGATATCAAGACCATCCCTATTGTCATTTCATCTACAGACGTGATACCGAAGAAACTATTGGAGAACTTGAGAAAACTTCAGTTGGACGAAAATATTTATAAAGTCATGCAGAAGGCGGTACTGCTCGGAACGGCGAGAACTGTACGCAAGTACATGGGGAATGCAGAGGAACACCGTCTGCTCCGACAGGAAGTGCGGGGTGGAGCAGGAATCCAACCTACAGCAGGGAGGCGAGGAGCGACCCGGACCCGACCACCACCACGAGTCCGAAAACCTGGAAAGGGCTCCAACAGAGCTTAATCCTTTTGATATCTGAGATATCTGGGATAAGTGAATTTTCCTCTGGAGAGGAGTGTGAAAGCCGCAAGGCTAAAGTCATAATAATTTATTGATCCTGTTAGACATCAAACAATGTATAGGACAAGTCACAGAAATCAGACCATTACAATTGATCACATAAATATTCACTAACCGAGTAATAACAATTCTCTTAGAGCAATTCTTTGACCACTCTCTTGAAATTCTTCAGACTGAGAAATCTTATATTCGCAGGAAGATTATTAAAAAGCTTAATGCATTGATAAGATGGTGACATCTGGTACTTAGATGTTCTGTGTTTTGGAAATGACAGCACTGTTTTATTTCGGGTGTTGTAATTGAGAAAGCTTTGTCAGATGGTTTTCATTCTCTTTGGCATATACCAGGCACTTGAGGATGAATATGGAAGCGACAGTCAAAATATTGTTCCGCTTGAAAACCGGTTTACAAGAACTGCGAGGTGCAATACTGAACATTATACGTATAATCCTCTTTTGGGTTATGAAAACTTTACCAACGTCCGATGAGTTCCCCCATAGCATAATATTATAAGAGATATGACTGTAAACAATACTATAGTAGATATTCATTAGTGATTGCAGAGGAATAATATCTTTTATTCTACTGATCGCGTAGTATGAACTATTAAGTTTCTTGCAGACATCATCAACGTGTAAGCTCCACCTTAAGTTTTCGTCGTAATGAATCCCGAGAAATTTTGCATGGCTTCCAGCTTGTATCACATTATCCGAGTACCGCAATATCATCCTATTCAGATCATTACTCCGGTTTTGAAAATGAATGAACTCCGTCTTATTAATATTAATCATAATATTATTTTGTCTGCACCAATCTACAAAAAAGTGCACCAGCAGCTGACATAACGCCTGTAATTCCTCAAAGGAACCTGCACTAATCACCACCGAAGTATCATCGGCGAACAATATCAATCTCAGTTTTTCGAGGAGAAGACGGATATCAGGGATACCCGTTATCAAAATAAACATTTCACAGGCAGATCGTTAATAAACAATAAAAATAGAAGTGGTCCCAGCACAGATCCCTGGGGAACGCCCGAATTAACGCTACGCTCTCGTGAAAATGAATTGTGAACCCTGACAGATATAGTTCTTCCTTCGAGATAACTGAGAATCCAGGTTGAAAATATACCCCTGAATCAATGACGGCTCGTCAGGGTATGCAGGGTCGGCCGGGCCGACCCAAAAATAATTGAGAAATAGAAAATAATTATAATTATTTTATTCTTCGAAACTTATTCCAAATGATCAATTTCAATATTCAAATCTCGATTAATTCCCTTGTATAACGCACTACAAACTACAACTTAATTCGATCAACATGACGCCCCAGTCGACTTGAATTACTTTATTTCGAAGTTCTTTTTACTTACGCTAAACACGCTAGGTCGGCCAGCCGCAGGAGCATAGCGAAACGCTTCAAGTTATGGTACCGTACAGCACCTACGTCGCACGCAGTTATCACCAAGTTGAACTGTACAGTACATCGAATTACGTCGCTGCTAGATACATACATGGTCGGCCAGCACGGGTTGGGCCTACCTTGCTATGGTTTGGGCGTTTAGTTTTCATATTTCTAGATTTCCTCATTGTCTATTGACTCTATTGCAAGATATTATATTATCAAATGAATAGTTAATCATTAACCCATAATAACCTAGTGTTACACATATGTAACGCAAATTTCACTGGCAAATCTATTTTATTTCTCAGTAACTGTAGCTATTAGCGTTACATATATGTAACACCATTTTTCTCAAACAAAAACTATACAATTTTCAAACAGAAATTGAGTTGTTTTTGTCTTGTACACTCTATAAAGAATATTTATTCAATAAGAATAGTGATCATAACTCAGGTTATTAAGGGTTAAATATTATGTCTATTTTAGAAAAAAACGTATTCGTACCGTTTAAGAGTAGTTTAGTCAATGAAAATATAATATATCTCTAATTATAGTTAGATTTTTTGTTTATTAAATGAATAGTTGATTTTTGAAGAAGGGTATTCGTACCGTATAAGAGTAGTTTAGTGATTTTTTGACCATAAAAATTCGTAATTCCTAGTGAATTTATAAGGGCACGGTGATTTCGAAGCTTCTTGAATACGCGTAGATCGGCCGGCCGAGCCTCGAAGTGGGGATATAAGAATCGCATCCGCATCGCTGTTCTCATATTGAATTGAATTAGGTCAGTGTCGTAGAATAAGAGAAAGGGGTGTACGTACGTGTTCATCAGTTTTCTTCGATTCATTTCGTAAATTTTGATAATCTGAGTGGATTATAAATTTCTTGGATTGTTGAATAATTGGAGTGGTAGCAAATCGAAACAAACTTTGCATCCTGCCACAAAATCATATGACAGTAGAAGGAGGAATGGTGAAATAAAGAAAGGAAAAATTAGCACATTTTCACTCAAAATCAAAATTGTAGATGTGTTTCAGAGAACTTAAAATTTTGATCCGTATGGACGTTGATGTTTTGTGTTTAATAAATTTGTTATCGGTATTTACAGAAAGACCCCGAAGAAGAATAAACCTATTATTGAAAAGCTTGGCAAAAACAAAGAAGTGTAGTACATTCTTTCTCCAAAAACAAGCCGTAACTTTTATACACTGCGGTTGTATAAAGAAAATCAGATTATATCTGCAGGGTGGAACATAAGTCTGGAATAAAATTAATGTTTTTTCAATATTAATCAAACACTCAAAATGAAGACGCTGAAACCCACCAATTGCTTTTCAATTAACTTCTTCTTCTATCTATTAATAGTTTCTCAACCAATAACTTAACATTAGGATGCTGAAAAACATGTCAATTGAGTTCTGATTGCACTTATTTTTGGGACATAAAATTGAATATTCCGCGTTTTCATTTCCAGTTATTGGTTGAAAAAATAGATACTAATTTTATTCCAGGATATTCCCTGTATATCCTGGGTCGGGCCGACCCACACCTTATGGGCACGAGCCGTCACTGCCCTGAATCCAATGTTGTAGCATTTATCGATCAAGAACTCGAAAGAAAGGCTATCGAAAGCTCGGGATAAATCGAAAAACAACCCGGCGACGAACAAGTCCCCATCGAGGCATTCGTGGACGTACTCGACAAAAAATAGGGCCGCCGTGTGAGTTGAGCGACCAGTCCTGAACCCGTGTTGTGCAGTATCTAGTATATTGTACTTGTCAATAAGTTCATCTGTTTCATTCTGTTAAAAACAATTCTTTCGAAAACTTTAGAAAACACACTGAGAATAGAAATAGGCCTATAGTTAGCAATGTCATGCACATCATTTTTCTTATGGACAGGTAAAACAATAGCTTTCTTCAAAAGATTAGGGAAAACACCCGAGCTAATAGAAAAATTAAAGATGTACGCGAAGTGTGGCGCTATGTCAGCCGCTATTATCTTCAATATACGAGCAGAAATGAAGTCAAACCCTGTACTCTTTTTGTTCTTTAGACTTTTAATTACATCGGCAACTTCATTATCCAGAACAGGCTGAAAAAAAAAGTTATTGTTCAATATTGGTGAGACGGTGCACGAAATCGACAAGTTAGACCCATAATAATTGAACAAAGTTTTTTCGGTAACTGAGGAGAAATATTCAGCAAAAATGGACGTCAGATTATCAGGGTTGACATATGACATACCATCAACAATTAACTCAAAGGGTTTGCAATTCTTTGACTTCCGGCCAGTTTGGAGATTTACTAAACTCCACACTGTTTAGGTTTTGTTATCAGAGGTTTAGATGACATCGCGGTAATAACGAAATTTCGTCTTTTTTATTAGTGAATTGTAAGAGCTTTTGGCCTTTCTATAATTCTCGTGGGTAGAGTGATGTTGGACTTTAGGACTGTGCTGTGTTGTCTCGAGGTGTTTGTTTCTTCCTAAAAAATCGTCCACCAAAGGAAAACTCTCTCAGACATACTCCTTGGGGCCAGAAGGATTCATTGAAAATTCTGTCGTAGGATTCTTTGGATTGTAGGCCAATACTGAATGCAGTGTTTTGACCCTGACAATTCAGCTTCTTCACAACAATTTGCTCCTTAACACCCTCATTCTGCAAGTAAGATAGCATATCTTCCTCAGACACCTGCTTTCCAGCGATTTTTCCGACATAAATCCATTGCCTACGTGTTGCGCCTCGAATTAGCATATTATCGTCATCTATAGATTTCGTTCCATAACAAGTTTTATTATGAAATGGTTTCTTTTTAAGCCTTTTTCCTTTTACTGTAGACCAACCATCGTCAGAATCTCCTTTGTTTATATTCGCCTCGGTTGCATAGCCAGATGAACATTTGTCATCCAAGTTTATCATCGAATTTACAACACTTGGTGGCGACGGTGGCGTTTGCCTCAGGGTGGGCATTCCTTGCGTACGCTTCTTAACCGCAGAATTATAACGGGAATTCCCTGATGTCGGATAAGCGTCATATCCACTATCAATATTATCACATTTATCACCTTTGGTTTTATCACTACTTTTTGTTTCATGTGTGTTTGTTTTTGTTTGGTTCTGAAGGAATTGAACCTTTTCATGAAGTAATCCGTTATTTCCAGCAAGAATTTTATTCTTACTACGACACTCCTCTTTCGGGTACAGAATTTCCATTTTGGGGACATCATTTTCAGTTTTCATCTGGGATTGCTCCTCGATACTTTCTGTTGGCCGCCTGTATCAGACACGACGGATGGAATATTCCATAACATTTTTTACATTGAACAAATTCTTTAACCTTTTTACTGCATTGGTTACAAACTGTTTCGAGATTCTCACTGATATTATTCGTTTTCGCGGATCGATCCGTCGACAACATATTTGCGAGAGGACAGATCCTCTTCACCAGAGACCCTAACGACCCTCGACCTATCATCCTTTCTAACGAAGATGAAACCATTGCGTGTCCAAGCAAACTTATAGTTTTTGCTGCGTGTGACCTCTTTGGTTTTTTTCAGAAGTTTCTTATTTTTTGGAGTCGAGTGTTCATTAATATACAAATCATCAGAGATATTCTAAATCTTCAAACCCTTGTTAGGTTGCAGTGACTGACGACGTTTGGTCTTAGATGCTCCGAGAAAATCGCTTCTGTTTCAATGTGAACTTAACCACGATAGGCTTTGGTCTAGAAATGTCAAATGTTGGAACTCTGTAAAAACTATCCACATCGGATGAGTTAATGGGACAACCGATAACCTCTGCAACCTTAGATATAATGTGGGAAATATTCTCATTAGCTTTCTCTGGAACACAACAGATCTCCAGGTTGTTGACTCTATTCTGTTGCTCCAATACTTCCATGCGCTCCTGTAAATCCTTCACGGTAGACTTCAGCTGCATATTTTTTCTGGTTATCCGCTACATATCGACCATCATTCGTTCAATAACAGACGTGCTCCGCTCAAACGGGGAGACGGAGTCACTACAGAAGTTGACGGATTCAAGAAGAGTATCATATCTAGCAACAAGGGACATTTCTGATTGAATATTTCGCAGCACGCTGAGCGAGTCTGGGGAGGTCTCCACAACATTATGCACCGCCGTCGCTCGCCTTTCCTGATGTGCATAAGCGGCGGCTTATGCACATTTCCCCCGCTCCTGCATCCACCGCAGGTCCAAGAAACCCCAGGCATTTGAAAAGGAGGAACGTCAGAAAGGTTCACGCATTTGGCATGAAAAAATTTCCCGCCACCACTGCATTTCAATCCCGGGAATCTAGAAGAGATGCTTCCCGTACATGTATCGCCATCAGGCATGGCAGAAGAAGAAGAAGGGATATAAAGGATTGGGCTATATACAGGGACACAGTCTTCACTCCACAGTGGCCCGTCTGGGAGGCTCGAAAAAACGAACAAAAAGAGGCCGAGGAGAGAAAAGGGAAGACAAAAGGAAAACAGACGGATAGTGTTTGTTCTCCTTTAGAATGGAATTCCCACAGCCAGATGTCCCAATACGATAAGGTATTACCGAGGTAAACAAACCTCCAATGAAGGAGAATTATAACACCAACGTTAAAATATGAGCAAGATGAACTATAATCACAGTTTGAAACTCACTTCAATAATATAATTTATAACAAAGTATTTATATCTTCGGGAAAACAAACTAAACAAAAGTATCAATCACCGAGACGTGCTAGACAGAACGACATTCGCATGTTATGGTAAATGAAAGGAAAACTAAGGGTAGATAGGGGACACTGAAGTGGGTCCGAATAACCTATATTTAAAGAGTCTATCTATTATTATAAGTAGAATTAACCACGCGAGATAAGAAATATTGAATAATTTTCAATTATTCCTTAAATTCAGCGTAATTTTGGCATATCGAGGGTCAAAACGCAGTACTAACTAAAATTTTTAACGAAATCCGTTTTAATTTGAAATATTCCGTAGAATAGGGGCTGCCATCTGTTGGCTAAGTTTTAGCAGCAAAACGCAAAAAACTAAATCTCGTATTTACTTCCGCAGCAATTTTACAAGCATCAACTCGTGAAAGTAGTTTATTTCATGAAGATAAAAAAATTATGGAATCTTTCTATAATGCTCTTATTGTGTTCGTTTTTAACACATATATTCACAAAGAAAACCTTTACTTGTCGTTTAGAACCAAAATAAAAATTTTTTATTGGTCTCCTGAAAATTTTCCAAATTGTTTATTTCCTGCGTTTTACCCTCGATATATCACTTTGAGAATATTTGCAATATATAAAGAATTGAAACGCCGATGTCATCCCTCCGCTATTTTTATCGAAATATGTTGAAAAACCGTCGAAAAATGATTGTGAAGACAAGTTTCATAGACACTAGAGTTCAACTTTTTTTTCACATAAAAAACCAACTAAATTAGAAAAAAAACAGGCAGGATGTCTCCAAGACTTCAATAAAAAAAAATAAGGCTTCACGTAAAAAATGAAAAGCGTAAATTAAGAACTAGTAAATGCCGCTTTTGAATGGAGATTCTTGAGGTACTACTTTCCCTTAAGCAATTTTTGTAAAACTAAACTTACATTTCAAGAAAGTTATGAAGTTTTTCATCGATTCTATGCAAAAGAGGATACATATAATTTAATCTAAAGGAAGTCTTTTCCATCGTAGATTCCATGCATTCCTTCAAATGGTCGGTGCTAAGGCGTTCCATAATTCTGAATGCGATTACCTCTCCTACCACTAACAAAAATGTTATAGCTACATCATGGTATCCCTGCAAAAAATGAATGTTATTAAAACACTATCTCTGTAATACACCGAGCGTCATTAAATTTTATCTGTTGGATTGACGAGGCCGACAAATCAGTGCCTTAATATTAAAAAATCATAATGAAGTGAGTTTTAGAGAAGAATGTTACTCAAAAATTGGAAAATACGGAACACTACATTGAAAAATCAATTAATAATAGAATTGATACAGCTCATAAAATATCCAGCACAAAACAGACAATTACTCTTATATGTAGCTACCAGACAGGGTGATTCCATAAAAGTTCAATTATATATAATATACATATCTAATATATAAGAAACTCGGACTTTATGAAATTATACTAGAAACTCACCTGATAATACTTCAAATGAGGATATTTCATTATTACTCTTAAAATAAGCACTGTCAACTGATCTTGTAGAGCTAGCCTCTGCTTCAAAGGAATGCCTATTAAATATTTCTCATTCAAGTCATCTATTCAAAATAATATTTCTTAATTCTTAATTTCTTACCTGGCGGAAATCTACTCAATGATCTGTTCACATCAAGAACTACTTGGTTATATTCATCATGATCAGAGAGTTCTAAAAGGGTAGGTATTTTCTCATTATTCTCATCCGGATCTACTTCTAAGAGTAGAGGCCATACCTTTCTTCGAAGATCATCTGAAAAATAATCATTGCTACATTTTGAAAACTTATATTCAAAAATTCCAAAGTTGTTTTGAAAACAGAAAAGCCTTTTATAGAATTAAAAACTGAAAAAAATTATACGAAAACAATTGACACTTTGATGTCCAGCATCACAAAGCTTAATGAGATTGAGGAATCAAGCGTTCGATTGACGGATCCAAACTGGCATCAAATGATATTTGATGCCAGTTATTATAATCCTATACATCCATTCTGTAGTGTTACTTTTTTCAACTTATCAAGCATTGAAACAATTTAAGTCATTTCATTTTGGAAAGGTTTTGTGGAACCCGCCTTCAGTGTTTCTTTCTCTATAACTGAACTATATACGGCTATAGTTCCGCTCACTTCACCAAGGTCGATGATGATCGATTTTTTCTTCACATCAGTGGAGTAATAGGTGTGTAATCGGGGCAGGTGTGTGAAGCCGGGTTAGCCCTTCAACGGCTAACGTTGCCATATGGCAACGGCGGTAAAGTGGGTTTAAAAAATCAATAGTTTTCTTCACGTGCGTTTGAGGTTAGATTTGAGAGTGACAAGTTGTTTTAAAAGAGCGGTTTATGTGTGCAATTAGTTTGAGTTGTTGAAAAAGCTTGAAGATTTAGTGTTACTATGATTGAAACTTGGCCCAATTTAAAGATGTCACAAATATTGGACTTAGAGTAAGTATCACACAAAAGTAACTATGTTTATATTTTAGGAGTGAAAACTATTGAAGTGGCTAGCAGAAGAGTTTATTATTATATAATATTAATCACAATAATAAAAAGTCACAAAATGCGTTTTTTCTAACACGATTTCTTTCGATGTTGCCATATGGAAACACTAGCCAAAGCTAGGGTCAAAAATTAAACTCATGCCATGTAAGTTGGTATACCTTATTCTGATGTCTTTTTTTTTTAGACGGGAATTCACGCCTGAAGAAGAGCTGCAAATGATTTATGAAGGCGATGAAGATATTGACCAAATATTCATTACACTTCTTTAAAGTTACGTTCTAACAGACGAAGACTCTGGAGACGAAGACGAAGCTGGTCTTATCGATGATCTGAATCGTCAACAATTGTTACCTCCAGCTAAGGTAAAGTTGAGGGGTAATGCTGTGTTGGGAGCTCCTAATAGTTGGGATGAACACGGTACCACTCAGTCACAGCAAGACATTTTGCAATTACCCAACGTCTTACCCCTACCACAACCTCCAGGTTTGGAGAAAATCTCATGGATTGATGGAGATCTTATAACTAATAAATTTAGAGAATTTCCAAAATTTGATACTCCTAAATATGAAATCATGACATTTATTGATTTTCAAGTTATTGATTTATTGGTTACAGAATGTACGAACTATGCATCATTTATAAACAAGCCAGATCCGAAAATTTCGCCAGGAGAAATTAAATGTGCTAAAAAAAAATTAAAATGCTAAAATTGCCATCATGATTTTGAGTGGATGCCATGAGCTTTCAGGCAGAGATTTGTACTGGAACACCGGTAATGATATGAATGTGCCGGCAGTAACTGATGCAATGAGAAGAGATCGTTTCAGACAAATTTTGAGATTTCTCCATTGCGCAGATAACACTAAACTAGGGTGACCAGACGTCCGTCATTGTGACGGACAGTCCGCCAATCGTGCAAGACGTCCGTCACTGGAAAACGTCCGTCGAAATGTCCGTCAAAATCTTGAATTTAATTCATTATTTTTCTCAAGATTATTTGAGATGGATATTAAAAAAAGAAAGTGCAAATTTATCAAAGATCTTTCGAAAGGATTTCCATTTTTTAAAACACAAGACTTGATTCTGAAGTCCAATGTACGAAGTGTTTGGGTCAATTCAGATTGCATTTTTTTAGGACCGCTGCTTTTTGTTATTTATACGAGTGATATCCTTACTTCCATTAAATATTGTAGATATCAAGCCTTTGCTGATGATACTCAGATTTATTGTGACTTGAATGCGGACAACTTTGTTCAAGTTCAGGAAAATATTAACAGTGACCTTGAAACGGTGAGTAATTTGGCTGGGAGACACAATCTGAAGTTGAATGGGGGTAAGTGTAAAGTAATGTTGTTCGGGAATAGGAGATTGAGGGTGAGTCTGTCCCAGATGTTTCAGGTGCGAATTAATGATTTAGTCTTGCCCATTGTTGACACCGTCAGGAACCTGGGGATAACGTTCGATTCTGAACTCAAGTTCACTTTTCACGTAAACAACCTGCTCAAGACATCATTCTGCATCTTGAAAGTAATGTATTCTCATAGACATTGTTTTAACCGTTCTATTCGTAAAATTCTCAGTGAATCCTTAGTTCTGTCCAGATTCTATTATGGAGATGTTGTCTATGGAAATTATTTGACGAAGTTCGAGCAGCACCGCATTCAGAAGGTACAGAATTTTTGTTGTCGTTTCGTGTTTTCACTGAGGAAATATGATCCTGTATCTCATAAAATCAGAGAACTGGGTTGGCTTCCAATGTTTGTTCGAAGAAAATATAATTTTTGTGTTTTCTTATATAAAATAGTCAAATATAAAATTCCCGTCGAACTCTATAATAAACTTGTTCCTAGATCGGCTGTTCATTCAGTTGTAGTGAGGGGCAGAAATCATCTTAGCATTCCTCGACACTCCAGTGCTGTGTTTCAGAAATCTTTCAGTTATCAGGCCGCCAAAGTATACAATTCACTTCTCATCGATTACTTGCATGTTTCTGAGTTTCGGTTGAAACGTGTTCTGAAGGCCAGACTTCTCGACTTATTGTGTTAGTGTTAGAATAACGTTTTATTTTCCTGATGCTTTTTTCCCTCTCATGGTGTGAATATTTGTGGTTTTTTCCTCTGTAACCTATTGGGTATTCTGTACACTCAGAAATGTATAATCATGATTCTTGAATGTAGATTGTAGAGCGCTGTAATATTTGTATGTTTGTATGACACAGGTTAAGTGTAAGAATAGCCTTAGGCTAAACTTCGCCTGTGTTATATTGAAAATGTGAATAAAAGACGTTTATTATGACTTTAGCCTTGCGGCTTTCACACTCCTCTCCAGAGGAAAATTCACTTATCCCAGATATCTCAGATATCAAAAGGATTAAGCTCTGTTGGAGCCCTTTCCAGGTTTTCGGGCTCATGATGGTGGTCGGGTCCGGGTCGCTCCTCGCCTCCCTGCTGTAGGTTGGATTCCTGCTCCACCCGTACTTCCTGTCGGCGCAGACGGTGTTCCTCTGCATTTCCCATGTACTTGCGTACAGTTCTCGCCGTTCCGAGCAGTACCGCCTTCTGCATGACTCTATAGATATTTTCGTCTAACTGAAGTTTCCTCAAGTTCTCCAGTAGTTTCTTCGGTATCAGGCCTGTAGATGAAATGACAATAGGGATGGTCTTGATATCTTTCAGCTTCCACTGTCTTCTGGTTTGTTCCTCGAGATCTCTGTATTTTGAAATTTTTTCAGTGTGCCTATCTAGAAGATTGTTATTATTTGGAATCGCCACATCGATGAATAGTGCTCTGTCCTCATCCTTATTGAGCAATATGAGGTCTGGTCTATTGTGGGTTATTTTCCGGTCTGTCAGAACCGTGCGATCCCAGTAGAGCTTGTGATGTTCGTTTTCCAACACAGCATCCGGATGGTAATTGTAATAAGGAACCTTTTTCGGACTTAGAAGTTGGTGTTTTAGTGCCAATTCTTGGTGAAGAATCTTGGCAACAGCATCATGTCTGTTTTTGTACTCCGTGCCCGCGAACTTCTGACATCCCCCGGTGATGTGCTGGATAGTTTCATGTGTCGCACAGCCATAACGACAGCTATCGTCCGCCACTGAGGCATCCTTGGCGATGTACTTCATGTAATTTCTTGTTGGAATAACCTGATCCTGGATGGCGAGCATGAAGCCCTCTGTCTCAGGAAACAACCTTCCGGAAGTCAACCAGTAGTTCGACGCAGATATGTCGACGTAATCATGGTTGACCTCGTTCTGGTGCCTCCCATGCAAAGGCTTGCCAATCAGTTTCTGCATTTTACATTCTGCAGAGTGTTCGACGGTTTCCAAGTGATCCTGTTGTAGCTTTAATGGTGTAGAACTATCAGCAACACAAACTACTCGATGGAGTTCTGACGAAGCTGCTTTGCTCAAGAAATATTTTCGAAGTCCTTCAATTTCCTGGGACATACGGTTGGACAAATCAACAATTCCTCTACCCCCAAGATGTCGTGGCAGCTCTGTCCGTTCTATTGAGCTTTTGGGGTGATGTTTATTGTGTTTAGTCAGCATCGTCCTTATTTTTCTCTGTAAAGCTGCTAAATCGGTGGTCGTCCAAGAGATAATACCAAATGAATAGCTCAGCGCCGAGCAAGCGTAGGTGTTAATCGCTTTTATCAGATTCTTGCTGTTAAGACCAGTTCTCATTATCCTCCTCAATCTTCGGGTGAACTCCTCCGTTAATTCTTTCTTCATTTGGGTCTGATTGATTTTTCTTGCCTGTTTTATGCCTAGATACTTGTATGTGTCTCCTTCCTTTAATGCTTCAATTTCTGCACCTTCCTTGAGTTTGAACGTACCATCTTCTATTTTCCCTCTCGTTATGTTAAGCAGTCGACATTTTTCTAGTCCAAACTTCATTTTGATGTCTTCCGAGAATCCTTCCACCATTTTCAGCATCAGTTGCATTTGTTTTTTGGTAGATGCGAAGAGTTTCAAGTCGTCCATGTAAAGGAGATGATTCAGTTTCATCATAGTTCTACTGCCGCTCTTGATGGAAAATCCGTAGTCCGTAGAATTCAATCTATGAGACAAGGGATTCAGGGCCATGCAGAACCACAGAGGGCTCAGCGAGTCTCCTTGGAAAATTCCGCGTCTTATTGGAATAGGTCCTGTTGTAATGGAGCAATCTGCTGCTTTCATTTGAAGACTAGTACGCCAGGTTGACATGGCGTTTTTCAGGAACTTAACAATATTGAGATCCACCTTGTAAATTATTATTATTATTATTATTATTTGGAGGAAGATGAGATATTGTACGGCATGTTTCAAGTTACGAACATAAAAAATGTTTAATGCAGCAGCGTCTTCCTCCCTGGCCAAATATTTGACACATTCAAATTTTGGGAATTGGGGGGGGGGGATGAAGAAGCTTCTCCAGCAACGCCTGATGACCTCTTCTCATTCCACAGTGTAATGCCCAACCATTTTATTAATATTATTAAATTTTCGTTTTCGTGTTGTGATGAACTTTTATTATTTCTCTATTTTCAATAAATTATTTTTTTTATCGCCATACGTTGTAGGAAACTGAGTTGCTGGAATCATATACAGGGTGAGACTTGGACTCTTAAAAATATTTTAAAGTAGATTCTTGAGGTCAAAAGAAACACTTATCGAATGAAATGAATTTCGGAATATAGTTTTCGAGTAATTTGAAGTTCAAAAATAAAAGATATCTGTGAAATTCGAAAAATTGGGTACTTTTGACCGAATGCAACTCTTTTTGAATAATCCACAGATGTCACAGATTCATTTGGTTATTCTGAAGGAAGGTAATTTTGCTATTCCAGGGGTGTCACAGCTCATTATGAAATTATAAAATGGATATATCTTCTTATCAGGGCTGAATCGAAAAAAAGTGGTACAGGAAAAAAGTGTTTTTTTTTTATCTCAAGAATCTACTGTTGAAATATTTTTACGATTCAAAGAGTCGCCCTGTATATATAAATCAGGTCCGTCCGTCATTGAACGTGAGATAATCTGGTCAGCCTATAATAAACTCAACTAATCACACACACAAAAATTCCACGAAAGGTGGAATCTCAGACCTTTGATGGATTTGATGAAGGAAAGGTTTATGAAAAACTGTGTTCCGAAGAAACATCTTGACTATGATGAGTTTATGATAAAATACTTTGGCAAACATACAGCAAAACAGAGGAAAACCAATCCGTTTCGGATATAAAATGTAGTGTCTAAATTCAGAATGTGGTTACCTAGTGAACTTTGATGGAAAAAAATGTTACGAGGATTCAGTTGGTAAATATGCTGCACCACTTTTAAATATGATGAAATACCACATCCAAAGAAAGGTCTCCCATTCAAATTCTATTTGGACAACCTCTTTACAGGTTTCAACTTGTTATATTTTTCAAACAAGGTTATGATGGAACCATAAGAGATAATCGCATCCCAAAGTCATGTACTCTCAAAGACAAGAGAAATTTCGCAAAAAGCAAAACAATAGGCGCTGGAGGCTCCCTTCTGGATCGAGACGACGCGACGTTATAATTCTTGTCAAATGGAAAAACAGTAATGTTGTAACAGCTTCAACTTGTCCCGGTATTGCACCTACATCGATTGTGAAACGATATTCACAAAAAGAACTGAAAATGATTCAGGTACAACGTCCATCAATTATAAAGGAATACAATCAATATATATTGGGTACAGACCTCATAGATGAGCATATAGGAAGATATAGAATTAGTTTCAGGAGAAAAAAGTGGTGGTGACCAATTTTCACGTGGCTTCTAGATGTGTCTATAGTCAACGCCTGGATTATAAGTAGGCAATGCAAATTGTTGACTTATAAGTCGGTATTGAAAATAAAAATAATTCCTTGGTCTTTCTACCGTATGAATAAAAAAATTAGTTCGTTTACCGTTTCCCATTTATACCAAATGAACAATTCGACTGACATAAGGTAGATAAGTCTAGACAACGTTCGAGTTGAAATAAACTAATGGTGCGCATTTGCTTTAACGACTGTCAATATTTCGCCGCATTTCTTACCTTACGACATAGATACATGGAATGGACATTCAGTGCTACAAATGAATGTTTTGTAGTACACACATTCGATGTTTCTCTGGCTACAGCGGCACTTAGGCAGTGGCGTTATATTGAAAAGTTAATATACTTCCTATCTCTTCGTACTGAAAATTGATGTGACAATGATCTCCGAGACAAATGTCTCAATTGTGAGTGGCGACACTAAGCAACTATCTCACTCCAGTCTTCGGAATGTTTATTTTTCATTCCATGTATCTATGTACTAAGTTTCTTACTATAGTACATTCAAGAATGATTGACATCCCAGTGGTACTTGAAAGTCCAGACTATGGAGAGTAGAGAGAAGGAGAACGATCGCTGCTTTGAGACCATAGATTTTTTGTCCCCTAAAATATGTACCGATAAGGTAGTTCATGCTTTTGACAACAGGCGCGCTGGCCATCACGGGATGGCGAAATTTTGATTTAAACTAATTGTAGTTGGCTGAGTGAATTGTCTTCTTGGTGACAGATAATTAGAATATTATTGTTTTCAATTTTTGATAAGAGAACAACCATGGTGAAATGTTGAAGAGTGCGCTAGTGTAAGAGTGTTTTGGCATCGGAAAGAAAAGGAGAATAAAAGTTCCGAGTGCATTTTTGAGAGAAAATTGGAAATAACCTTACCTCGAGAATCGACTCGGAATCAATTTGTGTGTCAAGAGCACTTTTGCGATGAAGATATCAAAAAGATTATGGATTCATTATGAATGAAATCGAAATTGTCATCCCTCGTGAGAAGTGGACTCTTCTGAATAAGAATATCTAACCAATAAAACCATATGGTTCAGAAGTGGATGAATTTTGTTGGCATAACATAATATATGAATCTTGAACGGTTTTTTTGAACACAAGATGATTCACAGATATACATGGGAGAGACCATCTCTGAACCAGAAGTCTATTCTGGACTATTTCATAGCTAAAAAGAGAAGTCGGTTCAAGTGGCAAGATTGCAGGGTGAAGAGAGGATCTGATCATTTTTTGGTGGAAGCGAAGATAGTATGCCCTTTTGGAATTAAACAATCAAAGAAACTCCAAGAGATAGAAGAACTGCCGAATTTGCCGGAAGAACAAAAATATAAGCTATACCTCCTACAGCAAGAAAGTATTAGAAACCTCTATCAGAACAGACTGGCACAACAACTTAGGACCAGACCACCAGATGATTGTTTAGAAACTGAATATGACAACATTAAATCTGCCATACATTCGGCTGCAACGCAAGCTCTAGGCCCAATGCCAACAAGAAGAAAAGGACATAAGCCCCCTTGGTTTACAGAGGAAGTAGAAAAGTTAATAGACGAGAAAAACAACTTATTTAATAAGTGGCTAACAAAAAAAGATCAAACCAGTAGGGACGTATATAGGAGCAAGAATAGAGAACTTAAGAAGAAGATCAAAGAAACTAAAGATCGATACTGGGAAGAAAAGTGCTACCAAATAGAAAACTATATTGGAGGATCGCGATCTACAGAAGTATGGAGAACAATTAAATCACTCAAAACCAACGAGACAAATAAAGCACTGAATCTAATAGATATGGAGGACTGGGAAAATCACTATAAAGTGCTGTTAACTGAAAACAGAGACTATACAGGAAGTGAAGCTGAAGAGGGTGATATAGATGAGCAGGACTATCGGATGACCATAACTGTAGAAGAGGTGACAAAACAACTAAAGAGAATGAAAAATGGGAGATCGCCGGGTCCTGGCAATATACCGATAGAGTTGGTGAAATATGGAGGTGCAGAAATAATCGACAGACTAACGAGCCTAATGAAATAGATGCTGCGACACGGCGAGAACACCCAAAGAGTGGAAACAAGCCTACATAGTGTCGATCTTCAAAAAAGGGGATAGAAAAGATCCCAATTGTTACAGAGGCCTCAGTATTACTAGCAGTTTGAGCCGCCTTTATGGTAAAATATTGAATTGCAAACTCAGCGAGGAAATGAAGGACAAAATAAGTGAAGAACAATCTGGATTTGTAGCGGGACGATCGTGTGTAGATAACCTTTTCATTCTGCAACAACTGGCAGAAAAAAGAATATCAACTGGAGAAGAGCTGCACATGGTCTTTGTAGACCTGGAAAAGGCATATGACACGATCCCCAGGCAGAAACTGTGGGAATCATTAGGAATATTAAAGATCAATAAACAAATGCTATCAATTATTCAAGAGCTATATGAAGATAATATTGCATATATAAAAATTGGTAAAAAGTTATCAAAGCCAATTGTTACATCGAAAGGGCTACGTCAGGGGTGCAGCCTGTCGCCTCTGTTATTTAATCTGTACATCGAGGTGGTGTTGACCAGATGGAGGAGGAGCTGTGGAGAGATGGGCATACCCGTGGGAGACCATAAAATATTCACGCTGAGTTTCGCGGATGATCAGGTCATATTGGCGCAGGATTCATTTGATATCGAGTATATGATGAGAAAATTACGAACGGAATACGATCAGTGGGGCCTGAGTGTAAGTCTGAAAAAGACTGAGTATTTGGTTGTAAACAGCGAGGCAAATTTTGAGGTACTAATGGATAAGGACACGACGATAAAACAAGTGGAGAAGTTTAAATATTTGGGCGCAATTGTGGACAAGGATGGTATTAGTGGAGCAGAAATAAAGCACAGAATACAGGAGAGCAAAAAGATCATTGGCTGTCTTAACTCCTTGTGGTGGGACAGGAATATCTCCAATCATACGAAAAAACGCATTGGAAAAACGATGGTTGAGTCAACTCTGTGTTACGGTAGCGAAATATGGACTATTAACGCAGATCTAAAACGCAGATTGAATGCAGTCGAAATGGACTACCTGCGGCGGAGTGCAAGAGTATCAAGGCTGCAACATGTGACTAATGAGGCCATTAGGGATCGGTTGCATGCCAGAGAAACTGTGTTGGATCGTATCGAAATAAAAGGTCTGAGGTGGTTTGGTCACTTAATTAGAATGCCTGAACAGCGATGGCCTAAGCGGATATTTGAATGGGTCCCGCCAGGGCGGAGGAAGCGAGGAAGGCCGAGGCGCTCTTGGAACGAGGGAATACGCCAGTCTATGGAGCAGACACAGCTGAATGTGGAAATGGCACAGGATCGAGAGGCTTGGAGAAGAGGACTGGGTAGACGGCATTAGGCTGTATCTTATTAATATGTACATATAGCATATTGTTAAGCCCAGAAATATATATATATATATATAACATAATATATGGTTTATAACGGTTCTCAGCTGAGTATTGGAAACAGAATCTATATCTATCTAATACCAAAGTTTTAAATCTGAGATTGCTACCTTATGTTGTCTTGATGTGTACTACTCCTCACTGCGAATTTATATAATTTTGAAGATTACGATAAACCAACTAACATACCTGTTTTCAATAAACAATGACAAATAAACGTAGGTAATTTCTTTTGAATTTCATTGATTTCGTCATTTAATATGAATGAATAAAGTTCATAACATAGTATTTTATTGCATATAATTCAGAGAACTCATATTTAATATAGATTTGAAGAAAGGTATTTGAAAAATCATCAGAAAAACCACGATGACACATAACCTAAATTACAGTTCCAAAATGGTCGTGACGCATGACGGCGTGATGGGTTCTTTCCCACACGTCCCATTTTGGAGCTCCAAAAATTAGAAATATTTGAAAATAATATTTTAAATCAACGACTAAGATAAAACTAGAAAGTAATTTGATGAATTTTGTGTATGGTTATGTGATTGTGCTGCTAATCTGTGATTATTGATCACTGCGTGACTTGTTAAAGACTATTTTTGGGGATTGGTCCTACCAAGCCTCCTGCAGTTCCTCGGGACCCCAAGAATACAACGACCAAGATCTGAACTGTTTTTGGGTACATAGTCTAGAGTGCCGAGCCCAGATTACCGTCAACCTGGTTTAGAGGGGCTGCTAGCCGGGGTGATGTGATCACCAAGAAATAGAAAGAAAGATAACCTAAAATAAAATGAAGGCTGTTCATTTAAAATTGACGCTAAAATCCCCACCCCTTATCGATAAACGTAGCGATCGCAGCGACTCCTAGCCTACGTTCCCCGTTTTCGGGGACACATTTTTAGTACGGCTATCGTTCTCCTTCTCTCTACTTTCCATAGTCCAGACGCACCAATATCTGGTCACAAAAGCAAAGATTATAGAGTAGAAAGATGGGAAACGAGGCGACTAAAGCGATTTGAATGCCATCTGTGTGTCACGCGTGTTTTTAAGACGCTAGGACTGGTTAAAATATTAATTTGAGTGCCATTTGCAGAAATATATGAAATTTTTTAAGATTTCAGACGTCAATTTTGATCAAAGAGGTTTTGAATGTTTTGATTCTCGTACCGCTTTTTGTTTATCTAGCTCGTTCTAGTTTGTCTTATTTCTTGGGAAAACATCGAAATTTTGTTCGAAAATTATTGAATGGTGAAGAACGGTCGATCAAATAATAAAATGTATTTTACGTGATTAAGTTTTTCACTCAACTAAGGAAAATGGAAGCGTAAGTATTAAAAGTCGTAACATGTGAATCGGTCATTCATTGATTCTAATTTTCTTTGCTCCGAAGTGGATAAAATTCTCAGAGCTTGAAGACAATTAATTCAGCAAACACTACTTACTACACCATGTGCAATGAACATTTTACTGCAGGTTCATTGAGAACTGTTCATCGACGTAAATTGTTGTATGCTTAAAGCATCCCTTGCATGAACGGCCTATTAAGGGGAAATGATGATCTTTATAGGTCCATTCAATAATTCTCAATTGCTTCTCTTTCAATATAAATATACAGAAATGCAGAGGTTTTATTGATTTCCATTTGGGAACCGAGTGACTGTCAAATTGTTGTTTAGAAAGTCAAAGTTTTATGAAACCTGCTGTGAGTGTTTAGTTCATTCATTAATCAATTCGTATTTTGTGTCATGAAGAGACCATATCATAAGGAAATCATAAAGAAAGCACCAAGAAACCATACTGACATACAGGTCTTGCATATGTCTGTAAGGTTTTTTTTTTTTAAGTGTGGTTCTGAAAATTCTTTAAATAATACCTACATATGTAAGTAACTGGAATATGCATGCTATGATGGTATGTTGAATATTGGTTCATATTAATTTCTGATATATGTATATTTTAAAAATTCAACTAAGTTCATTAATTCATAACAACCTATTGTACAGAAACAACACCTTCGACGTATAGCAGATCACCATATGTTCGAAATTCGAACATTATTCTAAAAAATAATCAAGTTCAATAATATGGAAAATTCCATCTGAATTATTCACAAAACTGGGTCACGCCGAGCGAGCCGTCGATCTACCGAAATCTGCTGACTGGCTAGAAACAATTGATGCAACCGGGGACTCCGTCAGTGCAGTAATACCAAATATGGCAATGTTATTTCTATCGTCATTGTTCGATTTAGTATACAAGCTTAGATTGTAATTAATAAAATCATCATTCATCTTCAGTTTGATCAATATACCTCACCGGCAACTGTGGAGTTAAGACTTCCCTTGAACGTTCTGAGTCTGGTCGTTCAGTTGCCCTTAACTTCAAGCAAGTGTTGTTTCAAACATTAGAAACAACATTTTTTTGGTCCTTCGAGCCGGATCGCCCCTAATCTCGATCAAATCATCAACGCCTGTGGGGAAGTCTTCCAGAGCCAAATCCAGCGCCAGCAGAAGCCCTCCAGAGCCAACAACAGCATCCGTGAAGAAGCCATCCAGCGCCAAATCCGAGCCCGTGAACAAGCCTTCCGGATCAAAAATTCAAAAAAGCCAGGGAACACACCGAGTCCACTGGAAAAAATAAGAGCTAAGGATTTACGACCCTAATCTCAATTAAATCATCAACGCCTGTGGGGAAGCCTTCCAGAGCCAAATCCAGCGCCAGCAGAAGCCCTCCAGAGCCAACACCCGCATCCGCGAAGAAGCCTTCCAGAGCCAAATCCAGCGCCAGGAGAAGCCCTTCAGAGCCAACACCCGCATCTGCGAAGAAGCCTTCCAGCGCCAACTACGAGCCCGTGAACTAGCCTTCCGGAAAATCAACAAAAAAATTCTTCAAAGCAGAGATTTCATGAAACCTTCAACCAACATGAAAGAAAAATTGGGAGAACAAATGACTATTGGCCAAGACCTGAGCAAAATATTATCTTCACTCAAGAAAGACGGGTCTGCACGCAAAACAGAGGAATACTTCAAGAAAAAATCCATGATGGCCGCAGATCTACTGAACAAATTCCAAGAAAATCATAACGAACTCCGGAAATCCCTTGATGAAGAGCATCCCTACTTCAAACAATATTTACATGGTCAGATATCCAAATGCTACCAAGAAATCAAGAACTATATCAATACATGGCAGAAGTCCACTCCGATGTCAGAAGAAGTCAGCCACTCTTCCATCCTTCAAATTCAAATAAAATTGGATTTATTCAAAAAGGAAATGGAAAGGGCCCAAGAAAAAATGAAGTGCCAACTACATCCCAAAATATACAACTTCCTCGAAGAAAACCTAACCAGGATCTGGCGGGACATAGAAGCACTCTATGAACAGATGCTAGCTATCAATGAAGAAGAAGTAATCAAATACCAGAAAACCGGAGTCTTCGAAAAATTTAGAACCAAATATGAGGAAATCATAGAAGAAATAATCACCGCTTCTCCGACTGATACTAAACAGTTCCAAAACAAAAACATTTCCATAAATTTACCACGGATCAGCATCCCTATCTTCACTGGTGACTACGAGACCTGGATTACATTCCGAGATATATTCCTTCAAACCATACACCAAAACCATGAACTAGGAGACGCTGAAAAAATGCAGTACCTGAAGAGCCAAACCAGGGGTGACAGCGAAGCTCATTCAACATTTAGAAGTATCATCAAGAAACTACCCCATCGCCTGGGAATTGATAAAGAGGAGGTACAACAACAACAGACTTCTCTTCAGCAAGTACGCCGACAACATCTTGAATCTACCAATTTTGCAACAAGAGTCGGCAGCATCAATTAAAAAACTTCACGACACTGTTCAAGAAAATCTGAGAGCTATTGAAAATATGGGAATCACAGCCGAACAATTGGGTAACAACATAATAGCGCATATGCTGCTAAAGAAATTAGACAGCGATTCAAGAAGGCTCTATGAACAATCTACCACAACACACAAGGATATTCAAGAACTGGCAGATCTTTTGGAGTTTCTAGAAAATCGATTCCAATCCCTCGAAGCACTTCGAGGCACAATCAAAAAATCAGATCATCCATCAACAGGACAAAGACATAAATTTCAAAACTACCACAGCGACTTACAATCATGCAGTTTATGTGACAGCAACCATGAAATTTTCCGTTGCCAAAAATTCAAGGATATGTCAGTAAAAGAACGAAACGATTTTGTACGAAAACAACACCTCTGCAAGAATTGTTTGAAGCATCCGAGCAATACGAAATGCCCGAGCAAGAATCTCTGCTTCAAATGTAACAACTTTCATCACTCATCATTGTATTGGGAAAATTATCGGAACTTCAAAACAACTTTAAATCAGCAAGGACAGAAGCAAGATACCTCCAAAAGTCAACGCACAAGAGAGCATGAAAATGGATTCGGGTCCCATCTAGGAAAAGCTTCAGATAACAATGATGGACCAACCATCCCCATCCTGGCCACAGCATTCGTTAATGTTAAAAACAACAAAGAGTACCATGAACTTATGAGAGTTCTTATTGATCCAGGCTCCCAAGTATCATTTATAACTGAAGGAGCCGCAAATACCTTAGGAATGCCCAAGCAAAGGCATCATGCGAACATAACAGGGTTAGGATCTTGCGACGCAGGGACTTCAAAATGGAAAATCCACACCGTGATGAAACCAAGATTTTCAAGCGACTTCAAATTACAAGCCGAGCTATACATCCTACCAAAATTGACCAGCTCCATGCCTCAACAACCGATAATTGCTGTCGAAAATTGGAGCAACGTAATCCTTGCCGACCCCACTTACTACAAACCCCGAAAAATCGACATTCTCCTAGGAATCGACTTATACACGGAAATCGTACAGGATGGTGTTAAAAAATCTAAAAATGGTCTGCTTGCACAAAACACTGAGTTAGGATGGATTCTCTCCGGTAGCACATCAGCTGGTCCGCAACTCCAAATAACCAGTATGATCGCCACCACTGCGCCGGAAATACAGATAACAACATTCTGGGAAATAGAAGAAGCGGATACCCTCACAAACAACAAGGGCCAGGAAAGCCCCTGCCAAGAATTCTTCAAGAAAACTTACACAAGGAATCAGGATGGCACATATACTGTACGACTGCCATTCAAGAAGTTCGAGAAGGACGAGAAATTGGAAGCAATGTACAAAGAATTCATGTGGGAATATATCGAACTAAAACACATGACTCCAGCAAATCAGACGACCAGCACAAGATACTACATTCCGCATCAAGCAGTAATAAAAGAGGACAGAGAAACAACAAAACTGCGTGTCGTATTCGACGCGAGCCAGAAAACCAGTACCGGAATCAGTTTAAATGATATATTACACACTGGTCCCAAGCTTCAACAAGACTTGATTGATATATTATTGAGATGGCGAAAATACGAAATCGCGTTGACTGCAGATGTGGAAAAAATGTACAGGCAGGTCAAACTACATGAAGATGATCAAACATTCCACACTATTTTATGGAGGTTCAACAAAAATGACCCAATCCAGGAATATCAACTCACGACAGTCACCTACGGAACCGCTCCCGCTGCCTACCTTGCTATAAGGACCATGCACCAATTAGCCATGGATGAATGCGACAAATTCCCGAGAGCTGCGGAACTGATACTTGAAGACTTCTACATCGATGATTTTCTCTCCGGCGCACACAATAAAGAAGAGGCACAAAAAATCAGACAAGAAGTTAAAACGCTACTTCTCAAGGGAGGATTCAACATTCGAAAATGGAAAAGCAATCTCACATTAAATGATGATACATCCTTTCAAGATTTCAACAGCCGGGAGGACATAACCAAAATTCTGGGAATTAAATGGTCACCACAAAATGATAACTTCCAATACACTATTAAACAAACTTCCAATCGAACAAACACAAAAAGACAATTGTTATCTGAAATTGCTTCAATATTCGATCCATTAGGTCTCATGGCTCCAATTGTAATCAAGGCGAAAATAATTATGCAAGACATATGGAAAACTGGCAAAAAATGGGATGAAGCTATTCCTACAGAAATCCAAACAGCGTGGGACAAATTCAAAGAAGAACTGCCAATAATAGAAGACCTGCAACTACCAAGATGGTTCCAGTATAATCCAGAGCAGCCCATTGAACTATACGGATTCTGTGATGCATCGCAAAGAGCCTATGGAGCAGCAATATACACCAAAGCAGTCATGAAGGACAAAACCCAGACAACATTGCTAGTAGCCAAAACGAAAGTTGCACCTGTAAAAAACAAATTAACTATCCCGCAATTGGAACTTTGTGCCGCAACATTATTGGCCAAACTGATGAAACGAACAATTACAGCCCTGAAGATCGCCGACCTAAATATTTACACATGGTCAGACTCAAAAGTTGTGTTAGCCTGGTTACAGAAAACTCCGAGTAAGCAAAACGTCTTCATAGTCAACCGAGTCAACGAAGTTCATCGCTTACTAGGTCAAGTTCAATGGAACTACGTGAAATCGGAGGAGAATCCAGCTGATTTACTATCCAGAGGCGCGCTACCAAGTAAACTCCAGAAAAACACATTATGGTGGAATGGACCTGCATGGCTCAAAACATCAAGTAGTGAAATCAAGAGAACTGAAGGGATTCCAAAAGAAATCGTAATGAATAACGAAGAATTTCAAGAACTAACGGTGTTTACCACCAAGACCAATGGACCTCTAGAATTGTTAACAAAATTTTCATCCTGGAAGAAGACAAAACGAGTGATGGCCTATTGCAAAAGGTTCATAGACAATTGCATATCCAGGAATGCGACCGAGTTACCAAAAAAGCGAGTACCCCCATTCATCACACCGACCGAACTTCAATGGGCGAAAACAACACTCATAAAATTGGTCCAGAATGAACATTTTCAAGAGGAATTAACCAGATTAAACAACAATCTAACTATCAAAAGGACTGATCACCTTAAACACTTGGACCCCTACATAGACGAAGGGGGAGTGCTTCGTGTTGGAGGTAGACTACAAAACCCATCTCTGAGCTTCAACCAAAGACACCCAATAATTCTACCAACAAAATGCCATCTGACTGACATAATTATCCGAAACGCACACTACGAAACCCAGCATGGAGGAACACAACTGACATTAAGTCAAGTTAGGCAAGAATACTGGATACCACATGGAAAAAATAAAATCAAACACATAATAAGGAGTTGTGTTATATGCACTCGATATCGTTCCACTCCATGTGTCCAGAAAATGGGAAATCTACCGAGAGAAAGAGTTAATAACTCCTTCCCATTCACTAATGTTGGGATAGACTATGCCGGCCCGATACAAATGAGATTATCCAGAGGTAGAGGATCCAAATCCTTTAAGGGATACATCTCCATTTTCGTCTGTCTCGCAACAAAGGCAATACATCTGGAAGCAGTAAGTGACCTTTCTACAGAACCATTCATGGCTGCCTTCAGAAGATTCACTTCGCGACGTGGGTTATGCTCTGCAATATTCAGTGACAATGGAACCAATTTCATCGGAGCTAAACGTATACTTGACAAAGAATATCAAGAAGCCATTAATGAAAGTTCAATAGAGAAGGCAATAGCAGAAAAATCGATAAAATGGCACCGCATACCACCTGGCAGCCCTCATTTCGGCGGACTATGGGAAGCTGGCGTAAAATCTATGAAGTTTCACCTACGAAGAATTGTTGGAGACCACAAACTGACCTTTGAAGAAATGAGTACACTCCTATGTCAAATAGAAGCATGCCTCAACTCTCGCCCTCTTATCCCAATCACCGAAAATCCACAAGAATTAGATGTGCTGACGCCTGGACATTTTCTCATAGGAAAATCACTACATTCAATCCCTGAACCAGAGATCAATGAAAAGAATATCACCCTACAAGATAAATGGAGGCTTATACAAAAAATGAAACAAGACTTCTGGAAGAAATGGACATCGGAATATCTCTCCAGATTGCAACAAAGGAGCAAATGGACGGATAAAAAAGAAAACATGAAAATAGGAGATATCGTACTAGTCAAACAGGACAACATTAATCCCAACTATTGGCCCTTGGGAAGAGTTACGCAGTGTCACCCAGGAAACGACGGATTTGTGAGAGTGGCTACGATACGATGCAAAGATAGGAAAGAGATCAGAAGACCTATAACCAAAATCTGCATACTCCCGGTCGAGCAAGAAGAAAGAAGAAACGATAAGACTAACAAAGTCGGACCTTCCTCGAAAAATCGACTGATACAAACATTAATGATGATCACGTTACTATGTATAGCCAATACTAAAAACGCAATAGCGCACCACACAATTCACAAACTGCCGCCTGGATTCTACGTGGAGCATTTAGGAAAAGCATACATAAGTGGAGGAGAGTTGAAATTATTAACACCGTTTTCTCTTGATCAACTACACTTGGACCGAAGCAATCTTAACAGAACAGTTGAAAACTTTTGAGGGTTATGTACTACAGCTTCTCAACTATCGCAGACAAATCACTGTCCCGAATTTCAACACCACATCGCAGAAATGAAGTATGAAAACAACCTACTCATCGACAGCATCCAACATCTATCGACCAGATCCAGGAGAGGAATATTAGGAGAATTAATGACATCCATTTTCGGCGTCAACGATGAAGTCTATCACGATATAGACGACCTTCAGGAAAACCAACAACACCTCATAGAAGTCACCAATCATCAGAGAAAACTACTGATTTCCACGACGAATGACGTGAGGCAGATCGAAGAAAAAATAAGCCAAAAATTAGAACATTTTCGTGTAAAATTCAACAAGGGCATAGCCATCATCAACGAAATGCATCTATGGTACAGAAATGTTGATGAAAACAGCATAAATCTTCAAATCATTCAAAACTACCAACTAGCTGTCAACTATTTGGAAGAAGTCAATAACAAATACACAAGAATCATAAACATATGTCATGGTCAAGGCCACATCACGGATCTACTTTCTCCAAGCGAACTAGCAAAGCTGATCCAGAAGGCTGAAACAACGATTCCATCAGACATGCACATATTACTCAAACCTGTGAGCAGAATGGAAGTATTCTATGATGCGAATGAACTAAGAATAGTCACCTTCTTCTTCATTATCCAAAGACAAAGTTACGACATAATCAAAGTATTTCCCGTCCCGGTTAAGAAAAGAGAAAACATATTCATGGCACCAAAAGTATCCAATGACTTACTAGCAGTAGAGTACAACAGTCAAAAATACTTCGAAATAAATGAACAGGAAGTCAAGGAAGCCGTAAAACTACGAGAGGGCCTATACATTTATAATCCTGGAATGGTCAAAAACATGGAACAGCATCCGAATTGCATCATCCAAAGCATCTACCAAAGAAATGGGAAATTCGACTGTGAACTCTCCAGCATTCGAGTCCAAGACGTATTATGGAAAGAACTAATCAAACCAAATACGTGGATGTTCATTTCCAACCAACCGTCCACTATATCAAAATTATGCGGAGGAAAACGAGAAGAAATTACCATCAATGGAACTGGCACAATTCACATAGGAGCAGACTGTCTCCTCAGAACGCAAAATATAATCCTTCGAGCGAGGTTCACGAATGAGATGAAATCAACAACGACGTTCAGCAAGCCAATCCCATTGAACTTATGGCAAGGGAACTCGAATCCTTCCAATGAAAATCTCATCGAGCCCGAAACAGCAATGGACAACATCTCTGCAAATTCAACAAAGATAATTATGGAAGAAGAGGAACCAAATTCACATATCTGGAGACATTTTTCACACCCTCTTGCTACAACCACCGTGATAGGAATCTCTGCGATAGTCACACTAGCTGTAACGTACCTCTGTATGCGATATAGACGTCCACTCCTTCGGAACCGAAGAACTAACAGATCCACCACGGAAATAAATGAAGCAGAAGCCGAAATTCCATTGACCGAAATCACACCGAGTTCAAAACCACGCCAGCAATGTTTCGACCTTGACCAGCTCTACGCCGAGGCGAGAACAGAATTCCAGACGAGAGACCAACTCCGGACGTCAGCACCTATTCATGACCATGCCCAACAAAGCACTCGATCGAGTATCACACGAGTTAGAAATAGGAAATTAGGAAATAGGACAATAGAAGTAACAGATTGCCAACACTGGAGCTCCAACATCATAGCCTGCAGCATTTCGGCCTTGGGAGTAATGTTCGAAATTCGAACATTATTCTAAAAAATAATTAAGTTCAATAATATGGAAAATTCCATCTGAATTATTCACAAAACTGGGTCACGCCGAGCGAGCCGTCGATCTACCGAAATCTGCTGACTGGCTAGAAACAATTGATGCAACCGGGGACTCCGTCAGTGCAGTAATACCAAATATGGCAATGTTATTTCTATCGTCATTGTTCGATTTAGTATATAAGCTTAGATTGTAATTAATAAAATCATCATTCATCTTCAGTTTGATCAATATACCTCACCGGCAACTGTGGAGTTAAGACTTCCCTTGAACTTCAAGCAAGTGTTGTTTCAAACATTAGAAACAACACCATATACTTTAGTGCCCTAGTAGCACAGTATTAATCAAAGCTCTGTTCGACATTGGTTTGTGAAATTTCGTTCCGGAGATTTTAGCCTCGAAGATGAGTCCCGAAGTGGTCGTCCTAAAGTAATGCAGGACGAGTATTTGACAACCCTGGTGGATCGTTTAAAACATATTGGAAAGATCAAAAAGCTCGAAAAGTGGGTGCCCTGCGATTTGAAATCGACAGGAATTGTCACGTTTCGAGATCTGTTCTTCCCTTTTGTGCAACTGAAACGATGCTTTTTTGAATCGGATCGTCACGTGATGAAAAGTGGATCCTCTACGACAACAGGAGACGTCCAGGACAGTGGTTGGACACCGATGAGCCACCCAGGCAGTACCCAAAGACGAAAACCCATAAAAAAAAGACCAAGGTTGCTGTAGCTGGTGTGATACACTATAATTTTCTGCAACCGGGCCAAACCATCACAGAAAAGTCCTATTGTGAGGAAATCGACAAAATGTACCGAAAATTGGGTCAGCGTCAGCAGCAACCGGCATAAGTCAACAGAGGAGGTCCGATCCTGCTTCACGAGAAATTCCGTCCGCACGTTTCATAAATCATAGTCAAAAATTTAACGAATTGAGCGTCAAAGTTCTGCCTCACCCACCATACTCCCAGACCTCTCGCCAACCGACTCCCATCTTTTCAAGCACTTCAAGAACCTTCGGCAATCAGGACCGGGCAAAAACAGTCTTCGTCTGGTTTTCAAATCCCGAGTACCTAAGTTTTATGCCGACGGATTCAATCGACTTATTGGCAAAAGTGCACTGATTCAGATGGAGCTTATTTCGATTAAATTGAATTTTGAAACAACCTGCTAATAATATGATAGTGTTATGCTTTTCTTGAATGAGCAACCTAATATTCAAGCCGGTTATTCTGACGTGAGCCACGTGCCATGCCATTTTGTTTCTATTCAGAATGTTTTAAGGATTCCTTCTCCAGAAGAAAAGTCAGTTCAAAATAGCCGGCCAAAAAAATTGATGGCTAGAGCACATAGAAGGTTAACTAAAATATAATTTTTCGTTCATACTTCACCTCCTAGGATCCCAATGAACTATTCAGTCTATGATGAAGTTTATATTCCTCATTTTTTTTAAGTTCAAAATGGCCGGCCAAGAGAATTGATGAATAGAAGAATGTACCAGATGTACTCAGAACAAATTTTGTTTCATTCTGACTGCCCTAGAACCCCATTTCCAATGATCAAAATGAACCGATATTCTGTTTGCGATGGAACGAAAATTTAACATGTCCATCCGAGAAAATTGATGGAATAGGTGCATGGAGAAATAAATGTTCAGTCAGTAAATGATCAGTTTGTTTTGATTCTTGAAGTTAGAGCTCTAGGGCTGTCAGAAAGAAAAATAAATTTTTCTGAATAATTCATATTCGAAAAAATATGAAGAATATACCCTCATCTGTTGACAGAATAGAGGTGGTTTATTTTAATCCTAGGAGCTTTGTCTCTATGGCTTTTCAAAAAAAGGCGACCCTGTCTCTAGGCTCTAGGATAGGTAGAAAACTGAGGAATAATTGGGGTTAGCTGAGTAAAAGATTTCCGTTACGCCATCCGTATAGCTGCAAGATAAAGGACGTTGAAAAAAAAAATATATCACAAGAAAGGAAAACCCTCAACCCCAAACTTACTTCATAATTTTCAAATAAAAATATTTTGAAAACAGTACACAGTATCAAGTTTTACCAAGAGTAACTTTTTGTTGTAAAATTGAATGATGTTCAAGTTCACTTGAAATTTTGATTAATAAATCTAACGTTAAGAAGTTATGTTCTACTCGCCACGAAGCGTGTAACTTACGGCCTCTATGAGAGTCATACATAAAAACAAATTCATGGGATGTATCAGCTTTCAAAACTTATAAAATTTCATCACAATGTTGGCAGTAGTTTCGCCAAAATCATTAAAAATGTGTATAATTCTTTATAGTAAGTATGGATGAAGTATCTAAGAAAATTTTTCAGTTCTCTACCTATCCTAGAGACGGGAATCACCCTTTTCTGAAAGTATAATTACTTGCCTTTGTGTATAAGATTTTATCTTATTCTGTTCTGTTTGAACGTAGATGTTCCTTAGGCTGGAAACGCACCGGATGCAACATTTTGTTGCGAGACGTTGCGGGATGTTGCAAGATGTTGCAAGCTCCGCATTTTCTTCAGAATCAAATGGGACGGCACGCACCGCTTGCAACACGGGTTCGAAACGTTGCGAGACGTTGCGAGATGTTGCGAGGTGTTTCGCATCAAATTTAGTAGGTGCTCCACCGAAGGTTCGAAATGATCGAATGCAACATTTTGTTTCAAGATGTTGCAAGCTTCTCGTTCCCTTCAGAATGAATGGGAAGAAAGTCACTGCTTGCAACGTTGCGAGACGTTTCGCAACAAAAAGGCGAAGCAGCCCTGCCGAAGAGGTTGCAACATTCACCTTGCAACATACTAGAGGATTGATCTATTGATCGAAGTTCTGTTGTCCAGATGATGAGTAGAAATAATACAAACTATACTCTAGTTAATAGTTGATTTAGGTCACTTTTTGCTTTTACATTATGAGGCATATACTGTATCTCATTGCGTCACCAATGCAAAAGAATTTATACGTGTACTATTCAGTGCAGTTAATGTTTTTATTTGTTTCTCATTTGTAAACGTCAGTTTCCAAAAACACAATATTAATCAAAAAAGTTTATTTTATCAAGTCACTAACTTGTAAAACTGACAGTTCACTTGCAAAATTTTTACAAGTTAGTAGTACTATTTACATTAGAAAATTTTGTTTTATCGTCATATATGTTGAAAATCATGGTACAATTGTTATTTCCAGTAACACAGATTTTTGACGATGAAAGAGTTGATACTGATGATGATGAACCATCTGTTGACTCAGAAACTGCTGAACTTGAGGACTGCAGAACATCTGTACTCTCGTCACATCGACAACATCCAAAAATTACATATATTGTTACAATTTTCGCCAGCAACCACTGGTCATCAGGAGCATGAAAAAGAAATTGTTTAGCCTCTTCTTTACTTAATACTTTGGCCTTTTTGGCGTATAACGCTCATTTTTTCGTTTCAGAAACGCTATTACCTTTTGAAATCTGCAAATGACAACTAAACGTCATATTTTTCAATAAATTTTTTAAGAAAAACAAACCTGCGAACAGGGGCATTTTCTTTCATTTCCAAGCAGCTTTTCAGCATAGACCATTTTGCCTATAAAGTATCAGGGCTGACACTAGCTGATAGTTGATTCAAGTAGACCAACAAAACATCTTCAGTTACCCCAATCACACTATTTTTGTTTTGCCACTTTTTGAAGTCGTCGTATTCTCGCTCGTACCTTGAAGCTGATTTTGCAGGTAATAAACAAAGCTTCACTGCTGGCTGCCTGAATAATTTCTTTTGGTACATTCATTTTCGCTTTCGTCAAAACAAATAAAGAAAAATAAACAGACATGTTCATGGCAACGCTTCCATAGCTTACGACATTTGCGACAAATTATTGAGATTTTTTTGGAATTTATCTAACCTTTATAAAATGAGAAACAAATAAAATATAAAACAATACACGCAAGGTAACGGGTTTTACTGGCTCAAGGAGGTAAAACCCTCTTACCTTGCTAGTAATGTTATATACTATAGGACATTTCTCAATAGTCTTCATGACCTCCAAACTCTCCGAAATAAAAATAATAATTATAATATCGTATCTTGCTTGCGAATTTTTTCTTTGATTAAACTCAAAAGATGGTCGAAAGTTTCTATGTTCATTCGGCAATAGTTACAAAATTTCTCTGGATCATTCCTGAGCTCTCCAATGAATCCAGTATGTTTCTTTTTTTGTTTAAAGGATGTATCCAAATCTTCTTTTCAGGTTCCAGTAATTGAAGAAATTGCCATATAAGGATATTCGGGTCCATTTTCTATACGTATACAAATTAATTCACCTCGAAAACACGAAAGTCGAAATACGTGTGATCCTGTCAAACTTCAGATATACACTAGGAAAAATTTGTTGCAACCGAAATGTTGCAAGCGAAAGTTAGTTAGATTTTAGCTTGCAACATTTTGTTGCGAGACGTTGCGGGATGTTGCAAGCTCCGCATATTCTTCAGAATCAAATGGGACGGCACGCACCGCTTGCAACACGCGTTCGAAACGTTGCGTGACGTTGCGAGATGTTGCGAGGTGTTTCGCATCAAATTTAGTAGGTGCTCTACCGAAGGTTCGAAATGATCGAATGCAACATTTTGTTTCAAGATGTTGCAAGCTTCTCGTTTTCTTCAGAATGAAATGGGAAGAAAGTCACTGCTTGCAACGTTGCGAGACGTTTCGCAACAAAAAGGCGAAGCAGCCCTGCCGAAGAGGTTGCAACATTCACCTTGCAACATACTAGAGGATTGATCTATTGATCGAAGTTCTGTTGTCCAGATGATGAGTAGAAATAATACAAACTATACTTTAGTCAATAGTTGATTTAGGTCACTTTTTGCTTTTACATTATGAGGCATACTGTATCTCATTGCGTCACCAATGCAAGAAAATTTATACCTGTACTATTCTGTAATTAAAATTTGACTGTTTTCTTCATCGTACGCTACATATTCGTAACTCACAAATGAAAAGAAAACAACCATAATTGAGTAAACTCATGCAGTAGAAATGATTATATCCACAGCAATCATCAAACTCTAGTGTCATTACATATTTAGAGACAAATATTCTATTTTCAAATTCATTTCCAATTTTTCACCCGAAACATAGTCAGACGACACTCGATATTTTTGACAGACTTCCCCTTTCAAGTTTCAGGAGTTTCTGAAAAAACAAAAAACCTGATGGCCAAATGATATAGTTGTAGGTATACTTGAAGCGATTCATTAAAGAACTTATTTTTCAGTATCAAGCACAAAAAAATAGCAAAAGCGCAGTGCAGTTCATGTTTTTATTTGTTTCTCATTTGTAAACGTCAGTTTCCAAAAACACAATATTAATCAAGAAAGTTTATTTTATCAAGTCACTAACTTTTAAAACTGACAGTTAACTTGCAAAATTTTTACAAGTTAGTAGTATTATTTACATTAGAAAATTTTGTTTTATCGTCATATATGTTGAAAATCATGGTACAATTGTTATTTCCAGTAACAGATGTTTGATGATGAAAGAGTTTATACTGGCCGAAGATTTACATATTTTCTGTATAACATGCAGGGCTTGAAGCTGCAGCCATCATCGGTTATGGAATCTTTTTGTTGTTAAATTTTTTGTTTGTCGCAATGTCACAATAACGTATTTTCCCATATCTTCTACATCATTCATGTTTAAGGAGAGAATTTCGTCACATCGACAACATCCAAAAATCCCAAATATTGTTACAATTTTCGCCAGCAACCACTGGTCATCAGGAGCATGTAAAAGAAATTGTTCAGCCTCTTCTTTACTTAATACCTTGGCCTTTTTTGGCGTATAACGCTAATTTTTCGTTTCAGAAACGCTATTACCTTTTGAAATCTGCAAATGACAACTTAACGTCATATTTTTCAATAAATTTTTTAAAGACACAGATAACAGAATCATATTTAAGGAAAACAAACCTGCGAACAGGGGCATTTGCTTTCATTTTCAAGCAGCTTTTCAGCATAGACCATTTTGCCCATAAAGTATTAGGGCTGAATCTAGCTGATAGTTGATTCAAGTAGACCAACAAAACATCTTCAGTTACCCCAATCACACTATTTTTGTTTTGCCACTTTTTGAAGTCGTCGTATTCTCGCTCGTACCTTGAAGCTGATTTTGCAGGTAATAAACTTGAAGCTACACTACACTTTCTACACTGCTGGCTGCCTCAATAATTTCTTTTGGTACATTCATTTTCGCTTTCGCCAAAACAAATGTATAGAAAAATAAACAGACATGTTCATGGCAACGCTTCTATAGTTTACGACATTTGCGACAAATTATTGGAATTTATCTAACCTTTTTACAAATGAGAAACAAATAAAATATAAAACAATACACGCAAGGTAACGGGTTTTACTGGCTCAAGGAGGTAAAAACCCATATTACCCTGCTAGTATATGCTATAGGACATTTCTCAATAGTCTTCATGACCTCCAAACTCTCCGAAAAAATAATAATAATGAATAATAATTATAATATGAATAATAGTAATTCGTATCTTGCTTGCGAATTTTTTCTTTGATTAAACTCAAAAGATGGTCGAAAGTTTCGATGTTCATTCGGCAATAGTTATAAAATTTCTCTGGATCATTCCTGAGCTCTCCAATGAATCCCAGTATGTTTCTTTTTTGGTTTAAAGGATGTATCCAAATCTTCTTTTCAGGTTCCAGTAATTGAAGAAATTGGCATATAAGGATATTCGGGACCATTTTCTATACGTATACAAATTAATTCACCTCGAAAACACGAAACTCGAAATACGTGTGATCCTGTTAAACTTTAGAAATACACTAGGAAAAATTTGTTGCAACCGAAATGTTGCAAGCGAAAGATAGTTAGATTTTAGCTTGCAACATTTTGTTGCGAGACAAAATGCATCCGGTGCGTTTCCAGCCTTAGGACTCAAGTATTGTCACCTATGCTCTAACACATATAAAATGCAGGCAGCAGATTTTAATCTGGTAGCTTTACCATACCATCAAACAACTAAACTACACAATATGTATAGCCTACCACCTTTAAATAAGATCAGAGAAGTACCTAATTTTATGGTGTTGTACACAATAAAATTTATTTACTGTCCTTGTACAATACCACCATTGTAAAAACAGCATCTACCTCTAAACTGAAGGAGGGACATCCCATTCAAGAATTGGACTAGATATTTTATTTAATATAGAGTGTATTTTTGATTTCTTCATATAGTTAAATGGTAATAATTTCTGAGGACAACAAAAACTATTTATTATTTTACTTTTACACATTTATCTCAATTTCAGATATAAAACTGTTATTAACACGTTGACTGTCCCATGCATCACATATGATGCATAAAGATTTTCGCCAGGAGTCCATGAGTTGTATGTGGTTCATTTAATGTTCAAGATAAATTTGGTTACTATTCATGAATGCTGCAGTGTAGTCGGTTTATATGGGCTGAAGATCTTGTAGAAGTATGTATTGATAACCTCTATCATAATTAATCAAACATGATTCAAGATATGTCAGCGTCAAGCCTTCCATTGGACTTTTGGAAATTTTGAATATAACAATTCCTTAAATGGCTGCAGAATTAATTTTTTCATAGAATATATATTTTATCACTCAAAAGCAACCATCTTTGGATGAATGCGTTGGACGTGAGGGGTGAAGAAAAAATTAGAATGGGGACAGTTAAGTATACACTTAACTTGTCGTACTCTTCTTGAGTATCTTGAGGGCTAAGAAACTGAATAAAATAGAAAGTGAATCCAAGATTTGTTTTTCACTTACCGCTGTTTTTAATAAACCTATCCATCCATTGTTTCACTTACTGAAGATAGAAAAACCATCTCATTTTGTTTCTATGATCTATCTATAGATATATTTTAGAATGGATAGATGAGTTTATTGAAAGCAGCTGTAGTGATTTGTGATTGAACTTATTTGATGGGAGACCAGCAATATGTTTTATTGAATGTGTGGATATAGCCCTGCTGGCTGGTATACAGATATTGAGGAATCAGAAAGTGTAATTCGTATTTATCTAGAATATTACCTTCAACAAGTCCATATTCTCCAATTGCCAAATTGCGCCAGGTATCTAAGTTTGTAGGTCGTTCCAGAGATATTTCAATTATTTTTCTTTTCTCAAATTCAGCCAGCGATTGTGCATCTGAAACCGTGATAAATGATTAGAATCAATTTATTTGTGAATATTCGAAATTTTCGGATATTAATACAATTTCTGAGAATTAAAACCTTCGTCAATACATAATTTGTAATCTATTTCATTTCACCTTTTTCGAATTTCAATTCTGTTCTTGTATCCTCATGATCTACAAAACCATTTGATTTATTATCGATTAAAGCTAAATATTTAGAATTAATTCTCGGGTTGCCTATCTTTGACAATGGTTCATCGTTTTCCATCATATTGTCCTTTTTTTCAAAACATAAGCACTAATGTTTATCTTAAAGTTAAATAGTAACTACAAATAATTGAACAATGTTATTTCAAATAAATAATGAAATACCACAAACTGTCAAACTGACATTTGTCACATCATAGAAATTAAACTAGGTTAGAGCAAAGAGGAAGTCTATGATCCTTAGTTAGAGCATTGAACTAAAGAACTAGCGTCTATTTCCTGTGCTTTACAAATGAACCTTCATTTGTCATTTATCCCTGCTGTGCTGCCATCTGTAGTGGGAAGTGGGAGTTATGATGTGCGCGGTCATATGTTCCTGAATGTCAAAATTCAAATTTAATTAAATTAACGCAAAGCGGATTTTCGTATATAAAGTTCACATTTTGAAACACCCCAATCAGCAATATAAATGCGGCAAGGTGTTTTCCAATTCCAACATATCAAGTTTGACACGCCAGGAATTTTCACAGAGATGAAACTACTGAAATCGCTTCTAACTTGTACAAAAATGCAGCGAAATATAATTATAACTGCCATTGTGGAAAGAACTTTAGTGATAAAAATAATTTCACGAACCATCATAAGATCCACGGTGAAGATTCATCTTCTGGTAGTGGTAGTTACCAACGGTAGGTAGGTATTCTTCTAAAATTTAGTCATAATATACAGTCTATCATATTTTCATTACAATTTCAGAATGAAGTTCATAACCAGTTGCATAGTATTTTACATGAGATAGATCAACAAGTTTTACGTAGAAAGCTGTTCAATTTCCTAAACCAATGTGATGATCCAGATGTAACAGATTTTATTACTTCAAAGAAAATTGGGCATATGCTTACTGACTTCATGCTGGTATTAATACTGATATGCATCTAGAGAGATTTCATAAGACTTTTAAATATATTTACCTCAAAGGAAAGAAAGTTAAAAGACTAGATAAGGGAATATGTGCAATCATGCAATTTGTTGACAGACTTATATCCCGTTATAAGGATAAAATCTGCAGTAAAGTCAAAGAAATAAGAGTTTGTCATGAAACTATGACCAGCTTGGATAAAAATTTATTAATATAATGTGAAGATGGATGGAAAATACCTTCAAAAACATCTGAAGAAAACATTTATTCCAAAAACAGACAGCGATAGCCAAAATGCCAACTTAAATGTACATTGTGTAACATCTACATACATGAATATATCTGCTCTTGTATTGATTCACCTAGTTTCTGCTTCAAGGAAAGAAAATCTACTTGGGGATGGAGGACCAAACTTTCAAACTGATACTGGTGAGTGGTTAATGGTAGCAATATGATAATGCCATTGAAGATTGAGAATAGTTATTTCATATCACATGTTGCATAAGAAGAAGTCAACTATCAAGGTGATATGAAAAAATTTCATTATTGGGTTTAGGACATTTAGCACATTACTATCCTTTTTTTCTATTTCTATTTTTTTCATAAAGCTTGTATGGATATTTATTTATTATGTTTGGGTGCTTGTAGGAAATATTGTCCTTATAATAGCAGGGTGTATATTATCTATAGATATTCTTTTGAAAGGGAGAAATAGCAACTTTTACAATCTTGAAACAATAAAGCAGGTATAAAGAAATGGCAACAAGAAGCAGATCGTAGAACCTGTTCCAGATCTCACTGCAAGCAGAGGAAAATTTTATTAGGGTTCTATACATATATCTTTAATAATACAGGAAAAAAAGAGATAAAAAACTATTTGAGTGCACTCTGTTATTATACTCCAAAGTAGTGGTTAATTTTACTGTATCCCCTGTTTTAGACAGTAGTAGGTGAAGGAGTGTGAAGACACAAAAGAGAAGAATTTAATTCTAAATGAAGTTGGTAGGAAAAGAGACTTGAAGAGGTCCGTAGAGAAGGAGAAGGAAGATATCAGGAACAAAATTGCGAGACATTTGAGGGACAGACATTCCCCTACCAAACTTCAAGTCATTAAAAATATTTTGGCTCCGCTTTCACCTACACACAGCTATAGATTCTAATAATTCCGTACCTTCTACAAGTAGTCGAATTCCACATTGTATGAAAATTGTTCCACAGAGATCACTGTTTTCAACCAGAAATGAAAAATCAAAGAAAAAAAAACATTCTCTTTAATCTGTGTAGAATACAGTACCTGTTTCAATAAACTATTTAAAATTTTCTTTGACGTATCATTAATCCCAATTCCATAGAATCCCTTTCTGAATTAAGCTTTATTGTCACTTCATTATACCATCCCCTGGAATAAATACCCACAGAAAGATTTGATTCACACGCTGGAAAAATTTTGCTAATGATGATAGGTCGTTATTTTAACCTCAGCGGAAGATGGAGCTTTTCTACTCAACTGAGGAACATAACATATATTTATTCTCATAATTATAACATAAGAATGCTATTTTGTAATTCCAAAGTAGTTGCACATCATTCCTCATTAATACTGATATCTCTGTTTATATTTAACCATGATAACGTATATTATTTGAAATAAAATGTATCCTTTGCCAATCCAATGATGATTGATGGAAGAGAACCTGAGCCTAATTTTGTTTATCTGCCTATTCCCAGAGACAGAGTTTGTCTCTGCTATTCCTATTACTAAACAACATAAAACTGGAAACGGTTCCAAATATTATTAAACCTTTTAATTTGCCGACCATAGAGATATGATTACAAATATTGGTCGGACACTCTGTGTTCTGAGTTCATTTGTAAGGCACAAGAAATAGACGCTAGTAACTAAAGAAAGAAATGGAAGGGACCCGCAGTTCAGCAGAAAGTGTGTCCAAAAGTGTGGGAGTGAGAAAGACTATTGGTGGGTATCCCTTCTCTCTCTTTTAGATGTTTTGTTTACATCAATCAGCTGACGGTTTTGTTGATTACTCAGTTTAAATTAGTTTTTGGGATGATTTCTGTTGTTTTCAATTGGAAACGAGATCTAAAAGTGTTCAGAATGCTAAAACTCAGGATTAATATTCGCTTGAAACTTGAAAAAACTCAAATAAATCGGGGAATCCCACTCGAAAACCTTTAAGTATCTGGATTTTCGGTTTCTGAGAAATATGGATCTAGTGAAGGCACAGATTACCTTTACCTGGCCACCCGAGGAAATTAAAAGGGTTGAAACTGTCTGAAAAGACCACTTTCGATTTTAACTGTACTCTGAGTAAGTAATCTTCAGAATTGAAGTTATTTGTGGTATAAAGTTTTAGAGAAAGTATTTTATAGGTTTTTGTGTTTCTCAAATCATTGTTGTCCCCATCAACATCAGTACTGTCTGCAGTCACGCAAAATTGGTAAATTTCAGAATCTTGTTACAACGATGGTTGTAACAAGTTGCTAAAGGATGCTCCAATGAGCAGAATGAAAAGGAGCCGAAGAGTTTCCACAGGTAGGTCTATTTTAAATATTTTCATTATGAGATCCATTTTTGTGACTTCAAAAGCATTATATATTACTTTATTTTAGGTTTCCTTTTTAACGCCCAGATATTTTGGAACTTTGGATTACTGCTGTAGGAAGGGAAAATTGGTATCCCTCAAAGTATAGTAGAATATGTGAAGATTACCTTCATAATCCAAGTTATACAAGAAAAATATTGAAACTTGATGCTGTACCAAGTGTATTCAATAATATCCCAAGACATTCAAGGATCATGGAATACTTACAGTTTGATCACTCTTCATATACAACTCACTGTGTTATGTGCATCAGAAGTGGAAGAACTTTCCGACCAATTCTATAAATCATGCATATGAAACAAGAAATAAAGACTCCTTGCAGATTGCAGTGCACCATCTGAAGCGCATAGACCATCAGGGCATGGACTTCTGGGGCCCCAAACTATATAATAAACTTCCTTCTGAGTTTCATGACAAGTCCTGGATGAACTTTAAGAGAGAAGTGAAAAGGTTGCTTTTAAATGAAACTATATATTCTATAGAAGAGTTCTTATCGAGAAAGAATATGTGATGAGGATTGTTTTTTATTTTTATTGTGTTTGTATGCATGTTGTTACCACTGTGATATTTTATATTTGTTCATTACTATCGACACCATTTGTAATATTAATTGCAAACGAAGATTAATCTAATCTAATCTGATGAGAAGCAGAGCGCATGTAAGTTTTCGAATTTAAATTATTTGAAATCAACAATTTTCTTTTTCATTGTAGACTATTACTGAAGATATATGTAAACTATTATATATATTGTATATAATAAAAATATAGATAGAATTGACACTTGTTTTTTTTTGGACAACGCTCCTTAATTAACTTAAAATTCAGTATAGTAGAAGGAAAATATGTATGTTCAACATGTAGATTAGAACCTTGATGAATTTCAGATGATTATATTCTTTCACAATATACTAATCTAGTTAAAATGAACAAATTTCTGTTCTTTTCATACAAAAAAAGGCTTATTAAATTCCGTCTGCACTGTTCTGAAAAATATGATCAACATCGCAAAATTAACTCAGAAAACGTCTTTAATTGATGAAAAATATCATTCCAATCATCACAGTCCGAGACGCGAGTCCAAAATTTCAGATATCCCCATCTCATTGTTGCAGGTATTTGGCAAAAAAATTATTAAATTCCTTCTACACTACTATGAAAAATATAATTCACATCGCATATAGGTTATCTATGATCGCATAATCAACTCAGAAAACGTCCTGATTTGATAAAAAATACGATTCAAATCAGAAAAACGAAACGTCAAAAATTTAAATTCAAACTTTTATAGGTTATCTCTCCTTGCGCAAGTACAGAGAGAGAAAGATATACATCCAGTTGTCTATTTCAGTCGGCCTCACTTTTGCTGACCCGAGAGTCCCTTCCATTTCTTTCTTTCATAGAAGAGTCTCTATGTCTATGCTTTCTTTAGTTCAATGAGTTAGAGCCATATTTTTGCGATTAAGCGTATTTAAGCCAGAGATATCTCTGATTTAACCGTGACGTCATTCCTTTTTTTGTCGCAAAAATAGAATATCGCTCATGGTTGAGTCATCTGTATTCTGTCATTGTCATTAGACAGCGAATCGAATTGTGAATTTTTCAATTTCTTCAGGGGATTGGGAATTCAAATGTAGATTGCAGCGACATGGTGATGACAGTTCGAAATAAAAAGTTAATGCAGTCATTGTCATTTTTGAAGGGGATATTTTGATATTTTCGTCAGATAAACCTTTTTTTCTCAGTTAACAGTTGGTTTTTCTCAATTTTGAAGATTGGCTGTTGCAAATGGATTCAAGTGTGTTAATTATTATCAATTTTAGGATTTTTAGGTCAATAAATGTCATGAAGTTATAGAATATATGAAAAAAATTCCGACTATGTTCTGAATCAGCTGATAAAAGAGAGCAAGACTTTTTAAATCTGAACTTCTTGGCTCTTTACACGATCATAATGAAAGCAAATTGATTATATGGAAAGCCACAACTATGATATTTTGCCTTCTCCATTATATACAATGGCTGAGAGGTTGTATATCCAGATTATTTAATTCACTTTCTATCATTCGTAACTAATTTGAAATGTACAAAAACTTTACCATACTATAAGGACGAGATACATATGTCCAAAGTTTGGACTCCAAACATTGACTAAAAGTTCATTTCATCGTGGAAACTAGTAAAAACTTACATCTCCACAAGAAATTCGTAATCAAAGATTTGCTCAAAGGATGCAAATTATGACAACTTCTCTAAACTTTCCCCATTGTCACAAGATGAAGATATTTTCAACAAATTATAAGATATATTTCTCATGAAAACTCCAATTGAAACACCAAAATATTTTTCAAACAAAAGTGCATTAACTTTTTATTTATAAAAATTGGCACCAGAGGGCGTATCGCTTGTTTTGAATTCCCAAATATTCACAGGTTTAGGACTGACCAATAACAACTCTTTAGAACAAAGTCGACATCGACTTTCTCAAGACTAGTTTTGTTAGTTGTTTAAAATATGTATAAAAGTAGCATCAAGGAAAACACAGCGCTTACGCGCTTCCCTAGTAGAATTTCAAATCAAATTCGACAAATATAATAATGTTAACAATATATTCTCTATTTTTCTTTACCTCTTTCCGCTTAAGATGACCCAGGTGCTCTCCAGGAGTCCAGAGACTGCCAGGTTTCGCTTAAAGCGTCTTAAAGACTGATGTCATGACTTAAGCTGCATTCACAATCAATTCGCGGGCCGAAGTTCACTTCGCACGAAATTTACCATTCGCAATAATCTTAGAACCGAATACTCAAATGAATCAAAAATGTAACTGATCAAAACATAAGCATCAGCATCATCCATAGTTGGCACGAAATACCTTGTCGAAGTGATAGTTTGCAGCTTGCAAGAAATTTGCTCAATTTCCAATTCCGTGCTAGTCTTGAGACTTTGCAAGCGTCTTAATCGCGAAAATATGGCTTAGTATATCTTATCGAACTCACATAAGTTCCCATAGAGTTCAATCACCCCCTCTTAACTCTGTTTAGGAGCGCTGAGGTTCAATGGTATATCTAAGATATCTAAAAACTATATGGTGTACCCACTATTCGATTTTGTTTCATTTTTATGTAGGATATCGGATCAGTTTCATTTTACCATATATCCATTAATCAGGCCCGGATTGGGACCACTTGGGGCCCTCAGCTGAGACCTAATAAGGGGCCTTACATCATGGCGTCCGGGGCTCTACCTCGGAAAATTTTTGAAAACGAATTAGGTGCTTGAAAATAATGAGAACTAGCACTTCAGTGCTAGTTATTCATGCGAAATATCATGATTTTCGACATTTCGACTTTCATGGACTTCTTTAATAAAATAAGAAATTCACAGTGCGTATTTTTAAGATACCACTAGAAAACACACAAAATAAATGTGCAGTATTGACACAAGGGCGGTCCTAGGGGGGGGGATAAAGGGGTTAATTACCCCCCTCAGACCCCAGAGCCCATAACGAATTATATTTTTTAAATTTTTCATTTGAAAAACTAAGAAAAAACAATATTATAATGAAATGAAAAGGAGAGATTCCTTGTACAGTGCATCCCATTTTGGGTAAGACAGCCAAGTTTCTCGCTTGTTATTTAAAATAGATCCTTGCAGTTTTCACGTTCCTATCCTCTTTTTTGTGAAACTCAAGTTATCTTAATCAGATTTTTCATAATTGTTTCCGTTTATAAGATACAGGGCGATGTTGGAAATTGATTTTGGATTCCTTCTTTTATCTCCGAAGTTATGAAAAATAATGCTGAGCTGAAAACTACGTCTAATACAAAATTCTGGGTAGAATCCAGTGGCATACTAATTTTTTTCGGGGTATGGTTTTGAAGATACGACACAAACCTATATTTTTTTCAATGGGATACCCTGTACTGTATTACTTCACTGAATTGGTCAATTTTTTTCCTTTAAAATGATTTATAATATCATATAAGTAGGATGTTCAGAAATGCTTAAAAACACTAAAACATCACATAATGATGATTTTTAGCTAGTGGGCCATGGATCGCCCATATAAAAGAAGAATCAATTGGATGGCAAACAAAGATTATACACTCATCACTGAGACGAAGAACAAAACGTAGGTACCTACCTAATAGCAGCACATAAATAATACAAAAATTCATAATACAAATTAGATACAGAAGAAATACCAATAAAATATTTATCATTGATACAAATTTTCAACATTGCATAATATTTTACTGATTAAACTATTCAAATTGCTGCCCATTTTCCCTAATACATAAATGACAAACCTTTTCATTACACCTGAGTATATTCAATATTATATACTTATACAGGGTGATTCCGGAGGAGACCGTCAGATTTTAGGTGATACACTATACACTATACACTAGTCAATATAGTTTCGGAACAATGTTGGGTTTATGGTTCGGGGCCTTCATTGAGAGTCTACAGGGTGATTTGTCCGATTCGACCGATTTTTCTTTTATTCATAACTTTGGTATGGCTTGATCAATCATAGTGAAATTTTCAGTGTAGAACAATATGATTATCTTCTTTCAATAATTCCAACACTTGTTCAAAAATACAGGGTGGGAATTATGATAAGTTCAGATTAAGTATGCAGGTTGAAAAAACACCCTGTACATTCCGTTTTTAGGAATTTTCTACTTGCTTCAGATTCTACCATAAGTTTACATTACTGGAGCGTTTTTATTTTTTTTGGCACACGTCCATTTGTGTGTGCCAAAAAAATTAAAAACGCTCCAGTAATGTAAACTTATGACAGAATCTGAAGCATGTAGAAAATATTCAATATGTTAAATATGAATTTCGAACGAAATTATTGATTAACCCAAAATACTTTTGAGAGTCTTGAGGAAAAAGGATATTTTTCCGAGTTTGCAGAAAAAAGGTGTTTGGTTGAAGGATCGAGAGATATGCGATGAGAAGGACTAGACACGAACTACGATCGGGTTGGATCGCTTGGTGGCGAACTCTTATCGCAATTCGCAAGAAGCCGCGAACCGGCCATGGGCCAATAGAGTTAAAGTTCATAGTGCATAGCTATTTGAACTTGAACATTCAACATTTCCGTTAGTATACAACCAAAGAGTAACAACTATGATACTCTTTGTATACAACCCTTCTTTGTAAGAAGGTCAAGTCGGCTAGTGATTGTGTTCGTTTTTTGATTAGTGATTTGTGCTGTAATAATTGAACAAGGTGAGTGCAATTTCTACTTAGGGTAGTTACATCAGGTAATCCCTTCACACATTAATCAAATTGCTTGAACATAGGAAAATACTATTCACTTCGATATGGTATTAGTTTGGATTTGTGCTCTCTGTTGAAAATGATATCCAGTTATCGTTTTCAAATACTTACCTGAATTTTTGGCTACAATAAATTGAAATATAGGTAGATTTAAAATAGAAATATCTTTCATAGATCAATCGTCTAATAAAGTCTATTAAATGATATTCTTTAGATAACCATTGACAAGTCAATACTATTTTGTTAGATAGGTACTATTAATGGTATATATTATATCTAAAATGCGGTCCTCTGAGGAATATCAATCGGAAATTTGACGAATAATCGAATATACAGAGCTTGAAATCTTCGAGGAAATGTTTAGATGTTTTTTAGATCATTTAGGAATTCGAATATTTTTTCGTATTTCGATGTTCGAATTGAAAATTTTGTATCAATTAATCCATAGGAGTTCATTATACAGCAGCGTTTTCTATTTCTATGTAAAATTTACTTGGTGAAGACGGTTATCTGAAAAAGTCTATTGATAGACATCTTCAGACATCGATTCAGAAGTGAATTTTGAATCACTTCACTCAGGAAACTCTTGCTGAATAATGTAACCCTTATTATAAGTACTAACAAAACAGGATTCAATCTGAAATTTGACGAATAATTGAATATACGGAGTTCGAAATCCTCGAGGAAATGTTTAGATGTTTTTTAGATCATTTAAGAATTCGGATGTTTTTTCTCATTTCGATGTTCAAATTGAAAATTTAGTATCAATTAATCCATAGGAGTTCATTACCGCAGCGTTTTCTATTTCTATGTAGAATTTACTTGGTGAAGAGGGTTATCTGAAAAAGTCTATTGATAGACATCTTCAGACATCGATTCAGAAGTGAATTTTGAATCACTTCACTCAACACTTGCTGAATAATGTAACCCTTATTATTGTGAGTAGTTACTTACAAAACAGGATTCAATCTGAAATTTGACGAATAATTGAATATACGGAGTTTGAAATCTTCGAGGAAATGTTTAGATGTTTTTTAGATCATTTAAGAATTCGAATGTTTTTTCGTATTTCGATGTTCGACTTGAAAATTCTGTATCAATTAATCCATAGGAGTTCATTAGAGCAGAGTTTTTTATTTCTAAAAAATACTCAGGGTATCTAAAGAGTACGGAAATTGAATCCTATTGATTTATAATTTGTATCTCCAGGTTCTGGTTCATCGCTTTCTTTTCTTCAAAAGAATATTTTTTTGCATATTTTCTCAACTTGTAATTGATATTCAATCAAAAAACATTTAGCCATTTGTATTTTATGTTGCTTCCAGAGGCTGTATATGTTCCCTTCGAAAGTGAAACGCCAGCAGACTTAAATGATGCTGTCATGAAACGGGCCATTCAAGACTGGTTACGACTAGCCAATCAACGGTACGAATATGAGAGGAATAAAAACAAATAGCCAATAATCTCATCTATTTATATTATGTTTTTTCCAATTTTATGAATTTGTGTAATATAATCTCATCTATTTATATTATGTTTTTTCCAATTTTATGAATTTGTGTTATGTTTTTGAATTATATTTATTTTTGTTTTTTTTTATTATAAATATATTTATTCATCAGAACCTGTTTTTTTCTCTTCCAACTCCCATACGAACTGTCAACCATTCCGTATAAATATGAACTCGCCCATCACTAATCAGTAGATTTTCAAGTGGTCAGATTTTATGGATATGATTCGAAGATGTGGATCTTGAATCTACGGAAAGTCCATTTTCTTTCACATGGACCCTTCTTCGAAACATATCTTGTGAAATAAATATGTCTAGTTAAGAGGTCATTAATATCACGTTTTTTAAATTATCCTAATATAATTCCAAAGTTGACAACGACAACAATTAGAGGACAAAAACTGTATATACAATACAAGGTCATTCTAGAAATATCTAACAAACGTTCATCTTTGATCATCTAAAATAGAAGAATACCAACACCATCTTTTTCAATAAATAATCTTTCCTCTAATAGACATCCGATTTCTTCAACGATAAAGACAATGCTCCAAAGTCTAAAGAAGATCTTTGGTGCTACATGATTTAGATGTCCTAATGGCCATGTTTTTCAGGTCATCCATATATTATCAGATTGTTGATCGAAGAAAAATGTCAAAAATCTAATTAGATATAAACGATATCGAATGATTTTAATAAAGTACATCCTCAAACGTCTATTATATATCACACAAAATACCAAATCAGGATAATCTCGAGAATATCAGAAATCGTACTTGTTATAGAGAAAATTAGAATTACGTCGAATAGACGTCTAAAGAAGTGATACTTTTCAACGTAAATCTCGCGGACATTTTTCCGTCGAATCTAGGTTAGAGATTCGATACTTTCTGATGTTTTATAGATCATCTAAAAGTCTATGAGCTATGGTCAATAAAATGTTTTAAAGATATATGTGTGTTGTTTGGGAGTATGCAACACGGGCGAAACTGCCAACATTACCACTTTACGAACACCTACTATCTATAGAATGACTTTTGTAGTTAACTAATTTATTAATTAACAAATATATATGTGTAACTGGCAGGAAGACTTCGGTCGATAGCCAATTGATCCTTTGTATCAATAAAGTTATGTTTCTCTCTTCTCTCTCTTCAATATTATAAAAGGGAGGTTTTGTAATTTCTCCGTTGATGCACGAAGTTCTTCGGGACTTCTAGAACAGATTTGCTTTTTTCCCTCAATGCCTACTTGCATGACTGAATAAAGCTTCCAAACGCATAGTAGCAATAATAATAACAGGGATGTTTGTATCATCCATGCATTACTACTTTTAATAATCAAAAGTAATAATCCTTTTATAGAAACTTGGGAAATTCATGGCTCACTAACAAAAAATCATCATTACGTGATGTTTTAATGTTTTTTAGCATTTCTGAACATCCTACCTATATAATGTTATACATCATTTCTAAGGGAAAAAATAAGGAATTAAACGAAGTAATGAAATATACAGAGTGTTCCATTGAAAAAAATTATAGTATTGTGTACCTAGTATCTTCAAAACCATTCCCCGAAAAAAAAATTGAGTACTCCACTGGATTTTATGCAGAATTTTGTATTAGACGTAGTTTTCAGCTCAGCATTATTTCTTATAACTTCGGAGATAAAGAAGGGGTCCGATAAGTATCAATTTCCAACATTGCCCTGTATCTCATAAACGGAAACAGTTATGCAAAATCTGATAACTTGAACTTGAGTTTCACAAAAAAGTAGGGCAGGAAAGTGAAAACCGCAAGGCTCTATCTTAAATGACAAGCGAGAAACCTGGATGTCTCAACCAAAATGGGATGCACTGTACAATTGTAAGAAAAAAACATGGAACTGCAAATGCTAACTAGAGACACCTACAGTTGCTGCCTTATATTGATTATGAGTGAACCGATTATTTAAATTTTTATGCAGCCAATGAAGATTGTTCAAGTTACGTTTAGCAGCGATTATATCAGGTGTCAACCAATTTTTGTCATGATGACAATGACCAGTGCATTTTATAAGTGGACAACAAGCCTGAAAAATTTCACGAATGATATTAAAAAATTCATCAACATCTACATGTTGAAAGTTGTAAATAACCTCAAAGTTACAGTGTGAAATGCCATAAACAAAATCATCAAGATTACGTCGACTAAGATTTCTGACAAATTTAAGTACTTTTTGTGACTTAAAGTTACAATTGAGAGAAAGCTCAAGTGAGATAATTCGATGGTTCCTAATATGAGCTTCAAATACTTGATATGGCGATAAACCGGAGCTGACGATATTTTTCACTCTTGTCGCATTCTGGAATTTTCAGATTTTTAACGTGTGAGGGGATTTGCCTATAAACGCAGATTTTCCCCCGCGATGCTCCTTTTTTGTCACTTGACTCTCTTTTGTCTCTTTACGCTCTTTATTCTCTTTTCTTTTGTCTCTGCGATTGTGTGCCCGACGAGCCGTTCAACGAATTTAAAATAAATTTTGTGATACGAAGGTAGTGCTCTTAGAAAGTAATTTTTATTTTTCGTTTTTTTCCGTGAGTGCCTTGAATAAAGAAGGTAGGTTCCCGTTTGTACCGTTCAGTTTCTTTATTAGACCTACACCGGCTGCTGTATCGCTTTCTGTTATCTTTTGCCGTACTTTTACCCTGTTTCGCGAGTCTGAATTTTCCTTTCGCTATCAGTCATGGTGCGTAAGCCCTTGGGGTAGTGAAGAGGAAGTCCCGTCAACGCCCCTGTTCGCGTTCCCGCGTCATAAGTGTTGAAATAGAAATCACTTCTTTTCTATCAGTCATGGTGCATAAGCCCTTGGGGTAGAGAATAAGAGATACCACTCGTCGTCTGTGAAATCCCGTAGTTGCGCTCAAAATAGACCTTTTCTTCGCTATCAGTCATGGAGCGTAGCCCTTGGGGTAGCGAATAAAAGTCTCGAGTAGATCCGCCCTGGTTTTGTTTCTTTCATTTCTGGAGAAATACAATTAATTACATCCCGATACCGTATAGCAAGTCATTTCACTTCTCGAGGCCATCCTTAATATCCATTTCGTCAGTTCTCGTTGGCGCATTTTTTTGAACAACCTTTGATGTTTCACTGTACCCGGTATAAACTTTATAAAGTGCTCGTGATCGGATCGAATTTCCAGAATGTATGTTTGCTGATCGATTCGCTCATATTTCATACCTACACATATTTACGTTGTTTATATAATCAGTTTCCGAAGGTGTGAATAAACTGGTACATAATGTAACCAGTCCGGCCCTTGCGGTCGGACCTTTCGAGAAACAGAGCGGTCGAGAAATTCCAGAATAACCGCGAATCTACCTGAATGTTTCCGGCGCCTATATAAGCCCAGCGGAGGAGCAGGTAGGAAGTACAAGTACAGTTACAGTGCAAGCGACTAGTGGAAATAAACAAGAGTGGAAATAAATAGTAGTGTAATAGTTAGTTTGTGAGTTATATGTGTATTAAGTGTAAATAAATAATTTTAATAAGTTGGACGTTTTAATCAAGCGAAGAAAACGTTACATTGGTGTCAAGTGTGCGGTTCAACATCGCTCGAATTAAATAAATAATTTTGGATATTTGGAGTTCATGCCAGTGACCACAAGACTGCAGAACGCGATGGAGACTCAAGCGGTAATGGACTTTTTGAGAAAATTAAATGAGAAAATGGACGAGAATTCTTGTAAGTTGGAAGAAAATTCTCGAAAATTGAATGAGAAAATGGACCAGATTAAGGAAAATTGTAATGATGTGGTGAGTCAACTTACAGATAAATTGGATAAGAAACTGGAAACCATAAATGAAAAATTTGAAAAAGTAGACGAGAAGTTTGATATAGTGAACGAGAAATTTTACGAAGTTTATGAAAGTGTTCATGGAAAGTTTGACAAAGTTTATGAAAGAGTTGACGAAAAGTTTGACAAAGTTTATGACGACGTTAATGGAAAATTGGAGGAAATGGCAGGAATAATTGAACATCATTCCAAATTGATAGATTCCTTGAAAAGAATGTCAAACAGAACAGATATTCTGGCTTCAACACCCTACAGTACAGCGAAAGCGGAAAATGACGGCGAAGGTAGTAGAATGAAGATCAAGCCTCCAACTTTTGATGGAAAAATACCCTGGTCAACTTACCAAAAACAGTTTGAAGCTGCTGCGCTGGCAAACAATTGGAACGATAACGAAAAAGCCACGGCATTAATTATAGCTCTACGAGGAGAGGCGCTCAACATTCTGCAAACGATTCCGGAGAGCCAACAAGCCTGTTACGAAGTTCTTACATCGAAACTTCAGATGAGATATGGTGATGCTCATCTACAACAAGTATACCATGCACAAATAAAGAATCGAGTGCAGAAAACAGGGGAAAATCTCCAAGAGTTTGAAGCTGATGTGGCGAGATTAGTCAGGCTGGCTTATCCATCTGCTCCAGATAGCTTCCTGGAACAGCTATCAATCCAGACATTCGTGGACGGGATAAAGGATAGCGAAATACAACAAGCCCTGAGACTAGCACGCCCTAGAACCATAGATGATGCCTTAGCCCAGGCTTTGGAAATAGAGGCAGCGAAGCAAGCGTCGCATAGAGGACACCTTCGTGTAAGACAAGTCCAAGAAACAGACCGATCTATTGAGGACATTGTCAGAGAACAAATCCGCAGAATATCACAAACTAGGAAAAAGGATACTGTGTGCTGGAACTGCAACAAAAGTGGGCATTTCAAGCGAAACTGTCCAGAATTAGAAAAAGAGTCGCAGCAGGGAAACTAAAAGGGGTCGGTGATAAGGGGCATAAATCGACCCAAGCCAAAAATGCCCCCGAAGTGATAATCCGAGGAATAATGTCTAAGGATTTATCAAGCATAGTTATCCCTGGAAAGATAAATGATCGAAATGTGAAAATACTGGTAGACACTGGCTCGACCAAAACCATTGTGCGTCCAGAAATTGCTGAAGGATTGGAGATTCGCCCAGTTAGGATCAAACTTCGAACTGCGTCTGGACAAGAAATACCGACTTATGGATCGATCGTCTCCACTATTGAATTAGGAAACACATCAGTTAACCACGAAGTTCTGGTAGCTGGAATCACGGAAGAAGTTATTCTGGGATTGGACCTTGTTAAGAAGCTTGGATGCCAATTGGATTTGAAGAGTGACGTACTTCGGCTAGGAAGTGAAGAGATTCCATTCAATGATGTGGAGGACAAGATATATCGGATTCGACTGACCGAGGACATCACGTTGCCAGGGCGAACTGAAGGCATAGTGACTGGTAGATGTGACGACGTAACGAGGAGTGGCTGCGTGAGAGTAATTGAGCCCTCTGACGATACAACCTTAGCTAAAGGACTACTACTTGGAAAGACCTTGGTAAGGGTAAGAGACAGCATTCCCATCCGATTGCTAAATGTCAACATGTTTCCAGTCACCCTGAAGAAGGATACCTTGATTGGACGTGGTGTACCTGTGTACCATATTTCGGGTGGGATAAGTACTGCAGAAGTCTCAAAATCGCAAAGCAATTCTGAAGAACTGGTGTCCCTCCTCACTTCAAAATGTCAAGAGCTCGACCGATACCAACTACTCGAAGTGAGAAAATTGGTTCAAACGTTCTCCGACGTTTTTGCTACGGACGGAAAAGCAGGGAAGACTGATGTTGTGCAGCATAAAATCAATACTGGTGATGCACAACCTATCCGACAGCATCCTAGACGTCTTCCTCTGTCAAAAAGGGAAGAAGCTGAAAGGATTATTGAAGACATGGCGAGAGAAGGTGTAATCGAACCGTCAGATAGCCCCTGGACATCGCCCGTAGTATTAGTGAAGAAGAAGGATGGAACTACTAGATTCTGCGTAGACTATAGGCAGCTCAATCAGGCCACGAAAAAGGACAGCTATCCCTTACCGAGAATTGATGATACCCTGGATACACTCTCGGGATCACGTTGGTTTTCCACCTTGGATCTGAAGAGTGGATATTGGCAGGTTGGCTTGGATCCAAAAGACAAAGAAAAGACTGCCTTCAGTATTGGAACGGGTCTGTGGCAGTTTAAAGTTATGCCTTTCGGTCTATGCAATGCTCCTGCCACATTTGAACGTCTGATGGAGACAATATTGAGAGGGCTCTCCTGGAAAACTTGTCTGGTGTATCTGGATGATGTGATAGTAGTGGGAAAATCATTCCAAGATCACTTACACAACCTATCCGAGGTTTTCCAGCGACTTCGCGATGCCAACCTAAAGCTTAGTCCTAAAAAGTGTAATCTGTTTCGAACAGAAGTGAAATATTTGGGACACGTAGTTTCACGGGGAGGTGTCAAAGTTGATCCGGATAAGATCAAGGCAGTGCAGGAATGGCCTATACCGAAAGACAAGAGTGAGTTGCGGAGTTTCTTAGGACTTTGCACTTATTATAGAAGATTTGTATCTGGTTTTGCCAACGTTGCCAAGCCACTGACGAAATTGACGGAAGATGGACAGGAGTACATATGGTCCGATGATTGCGCTGAAGCCTTCGAACGATTGAAAAAGGCTCTGGTCACAGCTCCAGTTCTGAGTTACGCAAGGGCTGAAGGAAAATTTGTGCTCGACACCGACGCCAGTAATACAGCCATTGGCGGCGTTCTATCGCAAGTCCAGGATGGACAGGAAAGAGTCATCGGGTACTTCAGCAAGGTGTTGTCCAAACCAGAACGGAATTATTGCGTGACCAGGAGGGAACTTTTAGCAGTCATCAAGTCCGTAGAACATTTCTACAAATATTTGTACGGAAGGAAATTCTTACTAAGAACGGACCATGCTGCTTTGAAATGGCTCCTGAGTTTCAAGAACCCGGAAGGACAAGTGGCTAGATGGATTGAGAGGCTGCAAGAGTATGACTTTGACACTGAACACAGAGCGGGGACTAGCCATCGCAATGCAGACGCGTTATCTAGAAGACCTTGTCCCGAGAATTGCAGCCATTGTTCGCGCCTGGAAGAAAAGATCGATTTAAGGCGGACCACCGTAATCGAAGACGACTGGCTACCTGAAGAAATTCAAAGAGCACAAGAGGAAGATAACGACTTGAAAGTAATCCTGAGTTGGAAGAAGAGCGGTAGACGACCTACTTGGGAAGAAGTATCCAGACTGAGCCAGAATGTAAAGTCGTATTGGGCACAATGGGAAACATTGAAGATTGATGGAGGTCTTCTGAAACGTTGTTGGGAAAATGAAGATGGAACTGAGCAGAGACTTCAGTTGATTGTGCCAAAGAGCCGTGTGACAGACATTCTGACCAGACTACATAATGGAACTTCAGGTGGACATTTCGGTATAACCAAGACGTTGGAAAAAGTCAGGCAGCGATTTTATTGGCCCTATTGTAAGAGAGACGTTAAAGATTGGTGTAGAAGATGCAAGGTTTGTGCTGCTGCTAACGGACCTTATGGTAAAGGGAAAGCACCAATGAGGCAATATAACGTCGGATCCCCCATGGAACGAGTAGCTATCGACATCGCTGGCCCCTTTCCCGAAACAGACCATGGAAACAAGTACATTTTGGTAGCGATGGACTATTTCACGAAATGGGTGGAAGCCTACGGTATTCCTAATCAAGAGGCAAGTACGGTAGCTGATAAATTGGTCAGAGAATTCTTCTGCAGATTTGGAATACCTCTGGAGCTGCATTGTGATCAAGGCCGAAATTTTGAATCGAAGTTATTCCAAGAAGTATGCAGCAAATTGGGAATTCACAAAACAAGGACTACACCTCTTCATCCACAATCAGACGGCATGGTCGAACGAATGAATCGGACCATGGGAAAACATCTAGCCAAAGTAGTTTCTGATTACCAGCGGGATTGGGATGAATATTTACATCTATTCACCATGGCATATAGATCTTCGGTTCAAGAATCTACCAAGGAAACTCCAACCAGTATAATGTTCGGCCGAGAAATAAGACTGCCTTGCGACTTAGAGTTTGGATGTAAGCCTGGAGAAGACGTAGCTGGGGAGGACTACGTTAGTAAATTAAGGAACAAGCTGGATTACATTCATGGCAAGGTGCGCAATCAAATGCAGCAAGCAAGTGACCGAATGAAAATGCGCTACGACATCAAGGCTATTGAAGGTGGATTCACCACTGGGGATCTGGTGTGGCTACATAATCCACAAAGGAAGAAAGGTTTTTCACCAAAGCTGCAGAGACAGTGGGAGGGACCGTATGAAATAATCAAGAGGATAAATGATGTAGTTTACCGGATAAGGAAGCTCCCCAGAGGAAAACCAAAGGTTGTCCATTTCAACCGATTAGCCCCGTACGCGCAGGACGAAGAAGAAGTACGTCTTGTGGAAGCCCCGATGCAAGGTAGCAGCGATTACCAGAAGTTTATGGATTGTTATGGTAAGACACGCGTTGCACGGTTCGGCGTTACACAGGAAGTACATCAAGATCTCTTTACCGTGTCTAAGGAATACTCTCTCGCTCATTGCGTAGCGGAGGACCTTCGTATGAGCAAAGGAATAGCAAGAGTATTCAGAAATAAATTTGGACGTCAGGAACAACTATTGCGACAGCAGCCAAGAATCGGAAAAGTTTTGAAATTGAAGGCTGAAGGTCGGTTCATTTATCACCTAGTCACGAAGCAACATTCCTATCAGAAGCCAACCTATCAGAATCTGTGGACGGCACTGCATAGCTTGAAAGAAGACCTTCAACGCTTTGGGGTTAGGAAATTAGCTGTTCCCAAGCTCGGTTGTGGATTGGACCAGCTAAATTGGCGAGTTGTGCGAAGCATGCTGGAGGTGGTATTTCAGGGGACTGGTATAAGGATCCTGGTGTGCAGTTTCAACCCAAAGCAGGCCAGGGAGCCTGGAAAAACTGTGGAGTGCTACTTCCATCAGAATGGCTACTGTAGGAATGGTGATGAGTGCAAGTTTCGCCACGGTCCTCGGAGGAATTCACTAAATCTGTTCTGGGACAGAACAGGCTTAAGGAGGGGACAGTGTAACCAGTCCGGCCCTTGCGGTCGGACCTTTCGAGAAACAGAGCGGTCGAGAAATTCCAGAATAACCGCGAATCTACCTGAATGTTTCCGGCGCCTATATAAGCCCAGCGGAGGAGCAGGTAGGAAGTACAAGTACAGTTACAGTGCAAGCGACTAGTGGAAATAAACAAGAGTGGAAATAAATAGTAGTGTAATAGTTAGTTTGTGAGTTATATGTGTATTAAGTGTAAATAAATAATTTTAATAAGTTGGACGTTTTAATCAAGCGAAGAAAACGTTACAATAATTTGATTTTGACTACTGCGTTATCGCTACCACCCTAGATAACAGCGAACTCTGTCTCCGACTAGCAGCTACTCTGGTAGGTTTGCTATTCTTCCTAGTGAAAAAAAAGCTGGCGCTCGAGATAAGTTTTCTCCGAGGTAACCACGTTACAAAAATGGCGCAATGAGCCCTTCAAAATCTAGTAGGAAACAACAGAGGTGAGGGACATTAACCGGACAGTGAGTGAATTCCCGAAACAGTGAGTAAAACCCTCGGTGAAACTTCAGAACAGTGAGTTACTATTTCTTGAACGAAAACTGTGAAAAATAAACTTTATCTGTGTTTTATTCCCTGCCACTTTGTATTGAACTGTTATACTGTGAATTGAATTGGACTATATTTTGGAAATTTTCCTATTGATGAACCCCTTTGGAAATAATTTGTGATTATTCTTTTTGCCGATTACTTTATTGAGTTATTGAAAACTGAACTGTTATTATGCCGTTATATCAGTGAAAATTATTTCCGATTTCTTATTACTTCTGATTTATTGAATTGAACTGTTTTAATTCCGTATTGAAAGTGAGGGAAATTTATTGTCGCAATTGGTAAAATTTAATAGGTTTGATTTACCTATCGGTTTAATAGTGAATCACCTATTATACCATGTTGATAACTTATCTACCTGTTTTATATTTTCTTTTGACCTGTACTGTTGAATCTTACCGATTATTTCAGATTTTTCTGGAAACTGAAATTCGATTATTGTCATTTATTTTCTGGCTATTGAACTTGAAAAACTGTTTGGAATTTAACCTGTGCGTTCTGGTGCTATTCGAATTTCGGGAAATTTTCCGGATTGTACGAAACGACTTGCTATTGTGTGCGGCATTTCTCGAATATTTTCGGACTTTGGTGGGACTGATTGAAATTTTTTTCGAGTAACGTTGGACCTGTAAAAATTTTTTTGTGATACATCGGGACTTAGATTGTTTTTGGTGCGCCGGGACTTAGACTTTTTTTCTCTAATACACCGGGACTTAGACTTTATTTTTTTTTTTGGGTACACCGATACCTACTTCGAACTTAAGTGAGTAGGCTGGCCAACGATTAACTTACCGAGTCGGACTTGGAACTTAAACGGATTGTGAAAGACATACCGAGTGTGAAATATTGGTGCGTTCTGGATCGGACTTCGTGTTGAATATAATATGTCGAACAAGGATGTGAACCGGTTACTCAGTGATGAACTTACATACGAATTACAACTGAGGGGACAATCGATACCGGGTACTGTGATGACTAAACGGAGTCTGTTACGACAAGAACTTCAGTCTAATGAACCTCTATTATCGTCAACATCATTGAATCCCGCCTCGGAGATTGAGATTTGTCAAAATAAACTCAACGATTTGGTGGAATCCCTTCAGAACTTCAATCATGATAATGCGGCTAACGAATTTACACCAGATTAATACACATTCAAGGAAGGCTGGACTTTATTGTCACTGCAGACACAACACAGTTACAACTAATTGAACAAATGAAGGCGTTGGAGATACTGGAGGAGCTACGTAAGAAGAGTAATCGTGGACAGTCGCAGACATCCAATCGGGATCAGAGGTCTCTTTTAGATGTGGAGGTGCCCAGTTCACCTGGGATGTCACCGATCCAACCGGAGAGGATTTCAAGGGTTGAGACATCGTTGATCGACTTGGGAGATGGTGTCGATCCTCCTGTAGTAGTAAATGTCTCACGTACTGGTACACCTGTAAGGAATCCAACATTAGAACAGGTCATGAATGAGACGAGACAGACATGTAGAGCATTACTGCGACAATTACCAGCGATACCTCTTACACGGTCACATGACTGTGGGACAACAACACCTAAGGGTCCGACACAGGATAGATGGATTAATTCCACACGAAGGGTGTCTTTCCCACCCTTACCTGCACCTTGGATAAATCCTGACCGGCCAGTTACCAAAACACCTGCCAGATCAGAGCCGGAGTCCCGATCAACAATACCAACTATACCGGTACACAAGTGGAACATTTCCTTTGATGGCACTGGAAGTGTGACCGGATTTCGTGAAGAAGCGGAGAGGCTGGTAAAGTGTCCCTGGAACAAGTTTTTGAATCAGTTTATGAATTACTACGAAAGGATGCGAGTTTGCGGGTTTGGTTTATTCCCAGGAGAGGTACTTTCAACGACTGGCAGGATTTTAGCAACCAACTGCAAGTTAACTACGAGGAGAATCTGTTGGAGGGAATAAAAAGGCGAACACGGGGCCCTGAAGAAAAGTTACCCGGATGCAGAACTTATTCCAGAAACTCACCTATGCAAAACCATCCGAGGTGGAGCAGATCCGGCTTATCCGACAGAGGTTGATCCCGCCTTTACAGCAGGCCTTGGACTTCCAGGAGACCAAGACTTATGATGAACTTCTCCGTAAGGGAAAAGTTTTTGAACTGGTCCAGTGGCAGATGAGCCAGTACACCCGGCCACCCTCAAAACCAGGTTTCGTGGAGGAACCTCACCTGACGTACACTCCCCGTCAACTGAACCGATATCAAGCAAGTTTTTCTATGGATACCGGAGAGCAGGTTCACCAAACAACTAATCACAGGGAATCAGTACCGCCGACGCAAGCCAACCAGACACGACTTTCTCCGCCGGGGGAAAGCCGTCCAAAGCCACCCAGATCAAGAGAGTCAATAGTCCAGCCACAGGAATCACACCGTCCAACTTCTGGAGACAGGTTCGAAGGTCAATCCAGACCATCAACACCGCCACCCCGCCGTCAAGCCGAAAATAGCCACGCTGACCGGACCAAATCATCATCAGGGAGGTGTTCTTCCAGAAACAGTGTTTCCAGTGTGGTTGATATGGCCACATGCGTCGAGAATGTCGCAGGCCACCGAAAATCTTCTGTTCTCGATGCCAGAGGGAGAATATTCTCTCACGAGACTGTCCGTGTTCGGGAAACTGAAGGGGAGATTGGAGGCGGAGTCGACCAAATCTCCCGGAATCTTGACTCCACTGACACCGACTACCTGTAATGACAATCGTCTGTTAGTAGAGGTCAGAATAGCCGGCAAAGGCGGCAAACACTTCCGAGCACTGATAGATACCGGAGCTACCAGGAGTTTCTGCACTCAGGCCGTATCCCACCAGTGTGAAAGCAAGGAAATCACCGGACAACATGTTGAGAATGGTTTCGTGGTGGTCGCAAATGGTCAACCCACGACAACACCCAAACTCTACACTACCGCCGTTCACCTGGCTGATTATTCCTTGACCGACACAAAATTTTTGTTGGTGCCTGATTTACCAGTTGACCTCAAGTATGAGGTCAACCATTCATAGTAATGAATGGACGTACTAGGAAGGTTCAATTTTTCCATTAACCTCAGTACCGCCGACTATTACTTGGAAGGTCGACTGATTGAAAAACCAACACCGGAAATTCAAGAAGCTGTTGAGGTGCAGGGCCGGAAAAAAATCCCTGAATACACCTGCGGACAACCCGTCACCTAAACAGTTACCGTCCGTAGATTCCGTATACCTGACCGAAGTGAATATTCACTGCCGATGGTACAACAAGAAATTACAGGAGGTGGAAAAAGATCCAGCAAATTTTCCTGCCTACGCCGTTGAAAATGGAAAACTGTTACGACATTTCTGGGACTCATCGGACTTCACAGAAGATGGAACCGGCCAACCCTGGAAACTCTGTGTACCGACTGAACAGCGAACAGAAGTACTGAAGGAAAACCACAACTCAGAACTAGCAGGTCACATGGGGATTGCCAAGACCATTGCACGTATAGCCAGAAACTACTACTGGCCAGGGATGTTTAGAGACATTGCGAAATACGTGAGAAATTGCACATCGTGCCAAAAGTACAAAGTTTCGCAACAGAAAACCCCTGGGAAGATGCAACCACACCGAATGGCGGATGCGCCGTTCAAAGAAGTATCCACGGACATTGTAGGACCATTGCCACGGTCAAAAAAGGGAAACTCCTACATCGTGGTAATGCTAGACCGATTCACAAAGTGGGTAGAATGCCGTCCGTTGCGGAAACCCACCGCCAAAATTGTTTATTCCGCCCTCTACGAACAAGTCATCCTAAAATACGGTTGCCCAAAACTGGTAATATCTGACAACGGAGTACAATTCGACAGCAGACTATTCAAGAACAGTCTCCGAGAGCTGAACATCGCTCACCGTTTCACACCACCGTATACTCCTCAGTGCAACCCATTGGAAAGAGCTAACCGTACCCTGAAGACTGTGATAGCACAGTTTTGTGAAGCCGATCAACGAACCTGGGATGAAAAGATAGGAGAGTTAACGTTTGCCATCAACACCGCTAAGCAGGAGTCTACTGGATTCACACCGGCATTTTTGAATTATGGAAGGGAACTAGAAGTCCCGAGGGCGATTTATTCGACAAATCCCCACAATGAAGAAATGAACAGAGAATCCAACCGCCCAGAAGAACAAAACAGAGACATGACTTACCGTACTCAACAGATCAGACATCTCCAGGAGGCTTATGAGTTCGTCCGTACTAGACTATACCGTGCCTTCCAACAACAGGCTCACCACTACAATCTTCAACGAAGAGAAGTACGATACCATGTGGGAGATCGAGTTCTACGCCGGGACCGTCCTTTATCCTCGGCCGTTGACAGTTTCGCCGCCAAGTTGGCTCCGAAGTTTTCCGGACCGTTTACCGTAGTTAGAGTTGTTTTCCCTGTCGTCTACGACCTGAAAGATACAGCGGGTAGAAGAATCACTAACATACACATTAAAGATTTAAAACCATTTCATGCATAATATATATTTATTGTCATGATCCGTTAACCGTTCTATAGAGATAACCTCTGAAAGGAGGAGATCCGTTATTTTTTTCCGTTGCCGACTATATTTTTTTTAATTTTTTTCCTTTACTGATTATATTATTACTTTCCGTTTACCTGTTGATCCGAATAACTGTAGGGAGCACAGTCGAGCCCACTGCACCGGTACACCAATCCTTTTCTGCAGTAGTTGCGGCCTGCTAGGTACGCTGACTAGAAACTGTCCTTGTCATTCTCATCACCGTCAAAGAGAGGCTGTCGTCCAGTGTGATATTCCCAGTGCATCCAGATAATCTGTCTCCAAGAACCAGCAGGGAATTAGCCCTTCGTGCCTTCGTGCCGCGTACACATCTGAGCAAAACAGCCGAATGAGCACATCGCGCCGAATGAGCATTCAGATGTGGACGGACAAAACGCACCGCACCGAACGCGCTCATGTTGCGCGGAGTCGATCCGCAATTTGTCGGTCCATCAAAAAAAATTCGTGCTCAGTGTGGACGGGTTCAGTTGACAATGTTGACATATTTGCCTCGAACCGAACGCACACATTTAAATATGGATTTCTCGCAAGAAACGTGTTTGAATTTAATAAAATCGTATGAAAACCGCCCAATCTTGTCGCCCTCACTCTGAATGTCGTGCAAAAAAAAAGTGCTGTTGAGGCTACGGTCTCAACTTCTTTGTAGATATAATTGTGAAGACCAACTAGTACGCCATCGTCTCTTCTTCTTTAGCAAGTCATACAGAATTATGAAAGAGGCACTAGCACAACCCAAGTTTTCTATCCTTAGAACATAGAATACATTCCTTTTTTCTAAGTTTCCATCGTTGACGTTCGTAAGCACTGAACCATAGAAATCATATTATATATTATCACTCTAGAATGCTTATCCAGTAGTAAGAAATGCGGCGAAAAATTGACAGTGGTCGTTAATACTAAGATGTCTAAAACACTGGTGTGTGCACTTGTCACTTTTTGCAAGCATCAACATTTCAGAAAATCGGGGATATGGGATCAGTTTCGTGGCGGCGCCACCATGTCATTTGCTTCGTTCCATCCTTGTTCTACCAAAGGAAGTCCAATGGTACTCTCTCGTTTTATTTTGTTTAGCGTTGATATCGAATGTCGATCAACGAGTTCAAAATATGAACCGGCCCATTTTGTCAGCTGTTAAGGAATATTTGTGATTTACAGTTTTTCGTTGTAAAAACAAATCTGTCAATATTTCAACACTATTGAATAAGGATTCGAAGGAGGATTTACTGTTCTTCTTAAAGATAATTTCCGTTTGACAACTTGAATTCGTGAGGGGGTAATTCAATATGATTTTAAAGGAACACAGTTGATTGGTCAAATATCCAATATATTCAGATGACGGAAAGGGAATTTTCACTATATCTACTCAGGAAGAATATTTGAAGTAACAGACTCGAATAGATTTATGTATCTCTGATTCTCAATACATGCTCACAATTCACATTACGTACTTCCAATACAGTTTCTTTGAAATATTGCTGAAGTTTCCATAAAACTTAGCTAAATCGGTCCCGAATATTCATTCATCTGATTTAGTTCTGCTTCAAAGTCCAACAACACCAAATTCTTAGCTGTAGTTCTTGATTGTCCATACAGAAAACTAAACTTACTGAACGACATGTTGACTGAATGTTCTACACCCCTTTCTCGAAACTTATACATTTTCACATACGAATAATCGCTTATAAATACACATTTTCGTACGTCGTAGGAAAGTGTTCAAATTATTTTCAAATATCAAATGACAATGCTCTGTCAAATTCTAAACAGCGCTACCTACAGTGGAAATAACGAAATTGATCCCATATCCCCACGAAATTAAAAACAAAATCGAATCAGTGAAAACACCAGAGTTTTAGACATCTTAGTTAATACGAATGCGCATCATTAGTTTATTTTCTAGTAGAACGTTGCCGAGTTTCTGAATATTCTGTCGATCGAATCTTATGAAGAACGGACAATTCATGTAACGAAGTTATGTCGGACAACAACGCGTTTTCTTTCAGTCATTCGATTTTTCACTGTTGCACGATCTGTTTTAAGTCACATTTTCTGAAATGCACTTGTGTACTTGTCTATCATATCAAAAATAATAAATGCAAACAAAAAATTCAAAACTTGAATGAATTATCGAGTTCCACTGATAGCAAATTTCATTGATGGTATATAGTAGTATTGCACTAGATCAGGATATTTCAAAATTGTTGCACGGAGTTTAAAATATGCACTCAATGCTTAGGTACTTGTTCATCTAATAATCTAATCGAATCTGCGATAATATCGAATTGAATTGGTGATATTTAGCTTAGATGTTCTGGAATTTTTGTTGTGTGTTCCAAATATTTAGTAAGCACCAGTTGTTACCATGAATTCGCTATACAACTCCAATCTTCAGCCAATTCACGGTTTGATTAAAAATTTAGATTTGGACTTATCAGGCCCGCCGCTAGCTGTCTAAGCGCCCGCGTGCAAATACTTTTATGCCGCCCCCAATAGGGCGCTACATCAGGGGCGTATCCAGAGAGCAATTCAGGGGGGGGGTAGTGGCAAGTTTTAGCGAGGGACCTGAACTGATCTTGAGTGAAAAGCGGGGGGGGTTGGTTAGGTCGTTTCCATTCGATGATGTAGTGTGAAAAACTCTTTCCAGGAGGGGGGGTTAATTAAAACCCAGTAACCCCCCCCCACCCCCCGTAAATACTCCCCTGCGCTAAATATGCTGCGACTTTTCTAGAAAGGGTTCCCTCATTATGGTGGGAAAAAAATAAAAATCAATGATTATTTATTGATCCAACTCAGAAGAACTATTAACAAAATAATTGGAATTTAATTTTTGATCCTTACTGTTCATACACCACGGAACTGTTCGAATCGAATTATAGACAAGGGACAAGTTTCAATTTCGAATGCAAAATGCAACTGATCCTAGGGGGTGTATATTCCGACTAAGACCCTCATTCTGTTTTTACCTTTATTTTCGTAATTCTCTCTTCAAAATCACGTACCTACCTAAACTCGGCTAGTAGAAAGGGCGCAATTTGGTAAGAGATGGTTTTTTATGACATGCAATAATTGGCATAAACGATACGGCGACACTGAAAATATTCGACTACTACTACTACTACTACCTGGTTGCAATATTGGAAAAAAGAACATCTGCAAATTGAATCTGAAATTCGGGGGGCGGCAGTACCCCTCCCGGAAATATATCTGAAAGAAACACTGCAGTGAATTCTACCATGTCTATTATATGCTATATCGATAATGAAGCAGAGAAAAGTGATTTCTGGGCGTTTGCAGAAATATAAAGAATAAAAATACTTGATTAGCTCTGTCTCTTTTCGATACATGGTTCTCTAGTTATAACTGCGAGAGTTTGCCATGGTTCTCCTAATAGTAACTTGAAGTCGGTTTCAAGAAGGGGTGAAAAATCTACAGCATGGTTCAAATAACAGTTCCTGAAAATTTAATCTTTTTGGCGTGAAGGGAAAAAAAATAGCTGAAAATTCAAGACGAAAAACAGTTTTTTGTGAATAACTCAGAAAATATCCACTTTAGGGCAAGGGTGTGATGCATACACTCACATTATTTTTTAACGTAGATTCAATATGTGCCATGAAAAAATGGGGATTTGAAAAAATTGATTTTTCACGATTTTGTCATCCCTAACTTTGAAAGCGATTTTTTCACCCCCTGTATCATGAATCGCGATTTCGATTTTTAAAGTGGATACATCAATCTTACATCTTGAAAAATCCCAAAAATGAAAATTTTCCATCCAAAAACCTCGAAGTTATTCTTGTTTCAGCGGAGCTCAATTTTCGATTTTTTTTTCGACTTTTTCCGCTCAGAGAGAATTTTCCAATCAAAACTAAAAACTTGAAATTTTCTAAGGAATCTATTTCTGCCATTAAAAAAGTGGTGTTCTAATTTGAAAAACGGAAGTTGACGTCATTTCCGGAAAAACCGGAGGTGCTCATGCCTTGAAAATATTTTAGATTTCATCATCATCGTGAAATACTTATAAGTGCTGAATTTCCTGAAAATACGTTCAGTAGTTTCCCGTATAAATATGGGTGAGGTTCCTCGTGAAAGACCCTGTATATGTTGTCCGTTCTACGTAAAAGTCTCAGTAATTACGCACTTTATCACAATATCGAATCACTTCGAAAATATGAGGTCGAAGATATGACGAACATAATTGACGTTTATACAAACTGATTGAAAGCATACCAAATCTAGTCATTTGCATGAAAAATACAAGAGATCAATTTTTAAATAGATATATTTAATTTTTGCTATGGAACGAAACTGAATTATTGATACATAATATGCAGTAGCTTGAGTAGAGTTATGTTGGTTATCTTCTTTGGCCAAAGATGGAAGAGGTTACATCAGCTGTAGATTTAAAAAAAAATTAACCCGAAGATGAAATTCATCTGATGCAGTGGTTAGGAATGGGTATCTCTCGAAGGAATTAACGGATAATTACAAGAATGTTAAATTCTTCAACAAAAAATCATCTTGGATAAATGGAAGTCAAAATAATTAATGGAAGTATCAAGGAACTTTACCCTTGAAACAAAAATTTCACATGAATTAACAATAATTAACAGGACAACTGGCGAACTGACTCGTATTAATGGATGTTTATTTTTAATACTTTGATATAATTATAATTATTATATACCTACCCATTTATTGATCGATTGATCCCTTAAGACTACGTATAGGCCAAGTCAACGATGACATTCATCGAAAATCCTGTAGTAATTTTTCGCATTCGTTCGCCCTAAAATAAAATTCTAAAATGCAACCACTCTCCCAATAGGAGAAAATTTTTTGTCATCCTCTTCATTCACAATCTTTCTGATTATGGAATCACTCAACATTTGTAATATTAATTGATATTATTTGTGGCAACGGCGTTATGACATTAACGACATTTCATGAGTGTCAACCATACTCTGTTCTAGTTACAAAAACTTGATAAAATTATTTCATGGCAAACCGAGTGCTCAAATGAAAGTGAATAGAGTATAACTATATATTACATTAAATCTTGACCCAAAAATATTTTTCATTGAGTATTGAGTAGATTTAGAAGAGGGGAAATTCAGGAGGTGAAATAAGTATGATGTGTACACGTACACGCAATATTGAAACTGGTATGAAACAGTTATATAAAACTAACTTGTTATTATGTCACTCTTGAGTTCACTAAATAAGGACAATAACAATACCATTCTTTTTCGGCACTTATTATTTCACATATCATAATAGGGTGAATAGTTTTTATGCACGTATTTGGTTGATCTCTTTTCGTTGATTCATCTGAAATTAAAAAAAAAAAACGGATGCATTCTCGATATATTCAGTATTCATAAACTTTCGCTTCATATAAAATTCTTCTCAAAATTTGAACAAGATTTCAAAATAAATCATCATTCGAATTCATTGAATCATCCAACGTTAAATATAAAAACAAACTAACAAATATCTTGATTAGTTGTGTCTGATCTCGATTGTCATTTTCGAATTTCTAATTCGCGCATGCGTGTTAATAAATTCCTGCCAGCAATTTGGCTTCACTTTTTCCCTTCTAGAAAGCGTGTTATCAATATTGGTATAATTATAATAGATATATTCTATAGATGGGGAGCCGAAGAGGGAAATTCGGGATTTACTCGAACGTGTCCGATTAATATAAGGGGACATACCTTGGACCCTGTAGTAACTCTACCAAAAATTAGAACTGTATATAGAGGGAATTGTCTAGGACAGCCTGTCAGAATAGTAAAAAAAAGCATCATTGTACATACTCGAGCGTGTCAGAATAAGATATATGTTGAAAAGTATATTTATATTCTCTTAATTTGACAATTTATGTGTGGGAGGGCGCCAAAGTTGCAAAAAAAAATTCACGTGTACATTCTCGAGCGCATTGGCGTTTTTTTTTATTTTGAAAAATAACGGAAAAAATATAATCTGACAGTTTTAGCGAGCCGAAACAATGATAATTGGCCATAAAGGTCGCAAGAATCAGTTTTTTTGAATTATCTCCTCTCCTGGGCTTCAAATCTTTTTCGCATTCATTATAAATTTTGTAGATCATAACATTTTCTACAAATTATGTCCTAAGCATTTTTTTCTACTTTCAAGCGTTTTTGAGATATATGGCGATTAATGCGAGGTGTTTAGCGAGACATGATGAAGCGAAAATTTAATCGTTGGAAAATAGTACATTCAAGTTCAGTCAAGGACAACACTAAAATTTTCATGACTAATTTCGAAATTGTCATTATAGAAATACCTTGTCATTCTGACAATTGGATTAATGTAGATTAGACTGGGATTAAGATGTCTAAAACTCTGGTGTATTCACTGATTCGATTTTGTTTTTAATTTCGTGGGGATATGGGATCAGTTTCGTTTTTTCGACTGTCGGGGCACATCTGATTTCCGCACCCCCCCTGTGGGTATAAAATCAGATTCCCCCGCAGATCACTTACGATTAGTTCACCTGATCGCCGACTTACTTACTTAGTGCCGTACGCCGAATTTTTCTAGAAGAATGTTTTTTTTTTGGGTTTTTTTCTTAGAGTTTAAATTCCTTTTTTGCTTTTCTCCTTCACTGCAGTTGGGGCGATTTTTTTCGAGTTTCACTAGTGTAAGTGGCCGAATATAGCCCAGAGGTAAGACGACACTCCGTTTTTTTTTTATTATTCATTGTTGGAACTTCAGCTCCTATCTTCCCCATTCCTGTACCACAGTCTGAGTTCCACCCTTACTGTCATTAAAGTACCCTGATCGTGTGGATACCTGGGGGGTACCGAAGGCACTTTGGGGTGGCTCACCCTTCCCTCAAATTTCCCTTCTCTTTCAGTTCCACCCCTACTGTCATTAAGGTACCCTGCTGGTGTGGATACCCAGGAGGTACCGAAGGCACTTTGGGGTGGCGCACCCTTTCCTCATTTTCCGTCTTTTATTTCGTTCCCGTGTTCACCCCTACGGTTAGAGAGGCATTCTGCTGGTGTGGATACCCGGGGAGTGCCGAACGCGCCTAAGGGTGAGCCGTCGTAGCTCTGTGTCGTAATTTTTCACCACCTTACCTGGCTGAAGTCCGATATCTGTCCGTTAAGTGTGCGTCTTAGGTTCTGGCTAGCGAACAAGTCCGTAAACCCCCGTATATCGTTTGAGATCGGATCCCGTTTCATTCCGTCCGTTTTGCCCTGTAAATTTACTGATTTCGAGTCTTCCACTGTGCGAATTTTATAATAGTACCATTTGTGTTTCCTTGTAAGAGTCGACAAATATAATTTGTGTGCGTTGATTTTGACTTTCACTGGTTGTCGCTAACACCCCAGACGCCGAGGAACCTTGTCTTCGGCTAGTAGCTACCAGGGTAGGTTTGCTATTCTCTCTTAAAAAATAGCTGGCGCTCGAGTACACCGAGGAAAAGCCGTTACACAGGGTTATGCAGATCATATTTGGATAAAGAACCATGATAATTTTGACACTCCCTCAAAATTAAATTTATGACCACTGCTGAATGAATGAACGGTTAATGCCGTTCTATTTGTGTGAGCTACATTTATAAAATCATTTTTATATTGTCTTAATATTGTCTAGTTTGACCTATATAATAACACTTGTTACATCCACTACAAGGGACTCAATTCAAATGTAGATTGCAGCGACATGGTGATGACATTTCGAAGTAAAAAGTTAATGGAGACATTGTTATTTTTAAAGGGGATTTTCGTCAAATAAATCATTTTTTCTCAGTTTATACCTAGCTGTTTTTCGAAAATTTGGAGGTTGGTTATCGAAACTGGATTCAAGTGTGTTGAGTATTATCAATTTTAGGTCAATAAATGTCATGAAGTATTTGTATTTATGAAAAAAATTCCGACTATGTTCTGAATCAGCGGATAAAAGGGTCTTCACACGATCATAATTGAACGAAATTGATTATACGGAGAGTTAGTAGAAGTAGAGCCACAACTATGATATCTTGTCCATTATATAAAATGGCTAAAATTGTAACATTGATGCTAAGAAAACTTGTCCAAGTTGAACTGGAAATCAGATATTATTTTCTAAATTAATTTTGTTTGAATGTTATTGAAACACCAAAATATTCTCCGTTTCTCTCCGTTTCAATCAAAACTGCATTAACTTTTTATTTACGAAAATTGATACCAGGGGACGTATCGCTTGTTTGGAATTCCCAACATACAACACAAGACTATAAGTCCTTAGGTGTTTTATCTTTTAGTTTGGTGAATAACTTATCGGTAGGTACTTGGTACCTTCTGTATTATAAAATGTACAGTTGGTATTGAGACCTCGAACTATCCTCCTATATAATCAAACGAAAGGCCACTTATATATGGAAATTTGAAAAATCTATCATTGTTCTCTTTCTTCACTACTCTCGACCTATTAGAGTTCAAAAAGAGGTTGATGGATCGGTCAAACAGATAGGTGGGATAGTTTTTTTTCTTGCGAGAATATCTTTTACTTCGTCTAAATTTTTCTTATGGAATCTCTGGTTGCTTAGATCAGATTTATCGTTCTATATAAATAAGGTTTTTTTATAACATTAATTTTAACTTGTGGACTATGGATACTTAAATAATTCAGACATCTATTTGAACTGATAGGTTTTGTGTACCAATTTGTCACACAAGTATGTTACATTATTTTCTCTAATTATGAGTAAATCTAAGAAGGTAATTCTTGTTCGTTTCTTTCTCCAAAGTAAATTGAATCTTGGGATGAAACAAGTTGAATACATTTAGGGTGTTTTTATCTTGTTTTTCGGAACTAACAATAGAGTGTCATCTACATATAATTTTAGAAGAAGTAGGATGTAGTCTAGATATTCCCTTACAAAATCGAATAGTTCATGCATGATGAAATTGGCTATAGAGGGACTTGATGGTGTTCCCATTGAAGTATTATCCAATTGTTAATAGAAAGTATTGTTAAAAACAAAATAGCTACTATCAAAGTATGTATCAAATAACATAAAAAAAGTGTCTTTATCTACGATAGTGAAGTTTACAATATAGCGACATCTCTTTTTAATACTGATTACTAATTCTTTGGGTATATTTGTAAAGAGACTGATGACATGGAGAGACACCAGTACATATTCTTCAGGAAGCTCTAAAAAAAAACTCTTCAACCAGTTAAAACGAGTTTTTTACGTTATAAGTAAAGCAAGACAGCACTGAGCTAAGTACTTTATTCATATACTTTGACAGGAAAATAAATTATTATTTTTACTAACCTTCGTTTCAAACAATTACAAATGAACGATTAATACTTCTAAAACTTTCAGGGATGGGCCATGATAGTAACAGAAATGACGATCGTTATATCCATCTGGCACTTTTATGTTGCAAATGTGCGAAAGAGGCAGAATAACCTGCCAGGAAAGCATTTCAGAACTTCAGAAGTATGTCAGTTTCATGTTGGCTATCCTATATTATCTTTAACTCATTCTTCGATCATCAAGTGAACTTCAAGGTCAAAAGCGCTCTTCTAAAAGGGACGTATTTCTTCTGACCCAAAAAATAAAAGCAACGAATATTCGATTTCCATAATCATAGGATCTCGTAGAATAAAAGGCTTTTAAAGTCAGAGCCACGGCCGAATTAATCATGGCATAGTGGAGAAGAAACCTTGAAACTTTTTTTTTGGTTTTGTATCGATCCATTACTTTTGCTTGTTTCAAGTTGCGGGGGCTTTAAGGTCAGAAGGAAGGCATAAATTAAGATCATATTTCGAAATTTGTGGCTATTTTCATCTTGGTCGTCCAAAGAACGAGGTTTCCCACGAAAAAAACGCAATTGACCTTGAATATCAAGGTCATGGTCGAAACCATAGTTACCATCTGATGATAGCTAGAGAAAAGCCCTGCAACTTTGTTCGAAAACTTTTTCTTTGAAATGCTCTTCCGCCAAGTTATTCTAACAATTCCCATACTATTTTGATACCCTGTATATTTTTGAAAAAATCGACCTATTTTGAAAGAAGGGTAAACATGTTCATAGGGAATAGGAAGAATTAATAAAAGGTTTCTTTCTAAATCGATGCATGTTCCGTGGGTTCCTACATTTTCTCATATTTTACAGTCTAACGTTACTTCACTAATGGAAGCTATTACCCACAGTCACGCCGCAGTAATCAGTTGTTTCATGCCTACAAACATTTATTTTACAGTGATTTTCTCCTGCATTATGGTGAGTTATTTGTTGTTTTTTTGGAATTATTGCTATTGAAATCGATAATCTATGAAAGTATCCAGTGATTTCAGTTAATTTCATTTCGATTAGATATTGGTTCTTCGATGAAATTATAATTTTTTATTGTTTCTTGTTCACATTTGGACGAAATGACATACGTACCCTACCCTAATAGCACACAACGTCCATGGGACGTACAATTCATGTCCATTTAACGTCGGAACGTCCATGGACTTGATTTGTATGTCCTTAGGACGTCCGTTTCCGGACAGTTTTAGGACGTCCACGATATGTATATCCATTGTTAGTCCGATTTATGTACAATGTCAGTATCGGATATCCATTGGATGACCGTGATGGACATAATACGGACTATATGACATATGTCCGTATCATATAGTTCCAAAATAGTCCCTGACCGACTTAATACAGGCAATGTCAAAAATATGTCCTTACTGGATATCCATTAGGTGTCCGTGATGAACATAGTACGGACCATATAACTTATACATATATAGTACATGGTCCGTATAACGTCCATCACGTACACCTAGTGGATATCCAGTAGGAACATCTTTTGAATGTTCTCACCGGATATTCACTAGGAGTCCGTAATGGACGTAATATGGACCAAATAACATGTATATATTACATGGTCCGTATAACGTCCGTGACGGACACCTATTGGATATCCGGTAGGGACATCTTTTGAATGTCCATACTGGATATTCATTAGGAGTCCGTAGGGGACGTAATATGGACCAAATAACATGTATTGTTTATTTGTTTACTGTTTATTGTTGTTAATCAGGACACATACAGGTAATTATAAATACCCAAAAAATGGTCACAATTCAGATAAATGTATATGTTACATGGTCCGTATAACGTCTATCACGGACACCTAGTGGATATCCGGTAGGAACATCTTTTGAATGTCCATACCGGATATTCACTAGGAGTCCGTGATGGACGTAATATGGACCAAATTACATATACACATTACATGGTCCGTATAACGTCCATCACGGATACCTAGTGGACCGGTATGGACATTCACTAGGAGTCCGTAATATGGACCAAATAATACTTCTATCTACATGTATATCAATGAACACCAAAATTTAATATTATTTTTCACTAAACTCCATTTTTCCGCTTTGTAGAATATGAATATCTTATGAATATCATATTATGTATAACGTTATGATGAACGAAGACTAAATACTTGAGTAATTACTATTATTATAATCTAAGTTTAAGACTTTAGTTTTTATTATATGGTATTTCTGTATTAATCGACTACTATTCCATAAATCAGTTAACAATATAATGAATATGTTCCTACAAGTAGGTATATCGTATAGTCTCCGTAGCTAGGACGGTTGCAGTGAAGACTTAGTAATGCGATGTCCCCACGAACTCGCGAGCAAGGAGATATAGGAAAGGAGGCGCAGGTCGCAGGTCTGACGTCATTGGACGCTTATGTCAAGCTAAATTGTCAGATCTGGAGTCGTTAGCAGTGGCGTAGATTATCCGCACGTAAATTGTTTTAGAATAAGCGAATCCAACTACCGAATCGATATATCTGTGAAGGTAGTGAATAATTATGGGATTATTGATTGTGCTCGAGTTCCTCCAAAACTTTTCTGAACATGTTGGTGTCGTTTGATGAAGATTTTACAAGAACTTATGTCTAGAAAATTTCATTCTATCATCTCACTCACATGAATAATGTAATTTGTGGAAATAAATGAATGTAAATATTGGAGATAATTTATTTCGATGAAAACATATTATGCAGCTCAAAATGCCAACACAGAAAGTATTTTCCAGCAATTTTTCATTTAATGAGAAGTTACAATTGGGTTGGTATGGTTACTTTGGTTCACGATCATTTCTGTTATCTCTCTTAATTAACCCATTTAATGATAAGCTTCTGTTTTGTCAGAAATCATCATCTAAGATACTACAGTTTTTTCTTTAGGTGTTCATTATGACGTTGGTCTTACTTTATCAAACCCACTTATAGAACTGTGAAAGTTTGTCCCCGAGCCATATGATAATTTTTTCCTACTCAACATATCCATATTGATTCAAATTATAACTGCACCATTTTTTTTCCTTCACAAAGCTCATTAATGGTACTTTTCTACTAAACTTCTAGTCGAGACACTTCTTTTGGAAGTTCCAATAATAGGTATCTGTTGGGCATAAGAAGATCAAGGACCTATATGACTGCGTTATTTTAATAATGAGAAAACATCCTTGAAACACTTTAATAAGAGAACAGTCTGGAATTATGTTGATGAACCTTTTGGATATTGTCCCCTTTTCTAGAGTGTCCTTATTTTAGAAAGTACATGCAGGTATTTGATGTCCTTCAAGTTAATTGTTGACAAATACACCAACTACGTATGTGAATTTTCTCTTGCTAAATCTTCTAGGGTATGTGTTAAACATTTCAATGGGAACTGATTATGTTACGAGATAAGTTAACAAGGAGCACATGTAATAATGGAAAATTATTTTATATACCCAGCCTTCCTGAGTTATTGAAATAATAGATTGGTTTTTATCACATTTCTGACAAATTCTTAATATCATACTTACGAAAAACTGAATTGCTTTACACTATCATACTTGTTCATCAATTAGACATCTTATGTTTATACTAATACAGTCCTCTCACATATTTCCTGAAAGTTCATCTTTACTCATCTGTATTTCCTATATAAATCATGATATTCAATTAATCTTTTATATTGTCATGCAGTTTTCGTTATCCCACTGCATTCATTTCCACAGGTATATTTCGGTCGGATAATCATATAGCGAAATTTTTTCTTCCTATCATATAGATCATATGCCTTCAGTACTGAACTTGCTGTTGGTTTAAATGCCCGCACTAACTGTTCTCGTATACTGTATCAGATATTTTTGTAATAAATTCGATTTCATAACTGGATGTAAGAGTTTCTGATCCGATATATTAAAAACCAACGTTTTCTCTACAGATCACATCATTTTGCCTAAAAATGTACATCTAACATCTAACCTCCCATTTTGCACGCTTTCTACTAGTTTGTGCTATCAAAGAGGAATATTTGATGTTATCTACGCCAATGCGCGCTAGTGTGACGTCATTGGACGCAGCCGATCCGCACTTGCGCCTCCTTTCCTATATCTCCTTGCTCGCGAGTTCGAATCCGGGCCAAGTGTAAAAACTTTTTAGTAAGTATGGATGGAAATGAGAACAACACAGAAAATACCATCTGCGTCTGAGGCCCGGTACTTTCACCTTCGAATAAATTTTATTCACTGTCAATAAGTATCCGTCAAATAATTTCCTATCTGAAGGATACCTTATTTCGGTGCCTTCAGATAAAATTATTTGACGAATAACAATTCTGTGAAAACACGGTTTACTACTTTTCACTGATTAATGTAAAATAAGAGACCGCATTGTAGAAATTGTCATAATTCCAACTACAAAGCGTGTGAAAATCACACAAAAAATAACCATACATCCAGAATCTTAAAAATTCAACCAATAATGACGTAACGACATTCGATCTATGACAAATAAAATCTTATTAACGAGTTTCAATGACAGATTTATTCGATGAATAACACTATCTGAAAGTAAAAAGACTGCATTTTTACTTATCCTAAGAATAAGACTTATTTATCGAATAAATTTAGTTATTCGCACGTGAAAGTACCGGGCCTGAGTGTAAGACATTGGGTTCTAGGACATTAAAATTCTAATAGATAGGATAGCCAACGTCGTGCTAAATTTTTGTACCGTTGAGATAGCTAATGATGGTCCCAACGGGATATCCATTGGACGTCCGCGATGGACGTCCGAACCGAATTCGGTTCAAAGTTGTGACATTTGTACGTCCCTCGGATGTCCATAGAACGTCCATTGTACCAGAAATGGACGTCCCATGGATGTCCGTAATGTCCGAAGAGGACGTCCTATGGATGACCATAGGACTACTTTGTGCTATTGGGGTATAGTTATGTCATCTGTCCGTAAAGTTTCTGTTAATAGATATTTATCATTTTGTTCAGGTGATATGCCGTGAAACTGCGAGAGAAAAACTAATTGGCAGCCTTGGAGACAAGAATCTATGATAAGGCTTTTGAAGCATGGAAGCAGAAAAAAGGGGAGCATTTGGTATCCCTTTGTGGCAACTGTTCAGAATGCAATTAATGACTTCAAAAGGACAGGCATCTTGTCCATAAATCCTGATATTTTTCCAGACAACATTTGATCCTGCAGAAACCACAAATATTCCATTTAATCAGTAGGATATTGCGGACATTACACCTAAACTTATACATTATACACAGCTCGCATTTGGCATCATCTGGATGTCTCAACACTTCTTCAATCCAAAAATATCCGAGTGACAATGTTGAATCTATTTTACATCCAATGGCAACAAATAACGATAGAGTAGATTTCTCACAAAACACTGCAAAACACAACACAACCCCCACCAATGCTGTAATTTCAACTTGGCAAACATTATAAAAAATCTGAATGAATTTATCGAATACGATTAAATCTGTGAAGAAAAGATGTCGCATTTACTAAAGAATAGTGGTGCCAAGATGTGAATTCACCAGGAATTATCCCAAAATATTAAAGTTCATTTAAGTTCAAAACCTTCTCAAATAAGAAGGAGAGTGCAACTAAAATTAGTTGCACGTATTCCAATCCATTTGGTTTTTTATGTCATATGAAACTCGGCGGAAAAGAAAGAAATAGGAATTTCCTAGGTGTGAAAAGTTTTGTGGTCGATATTGTCATAGAATATTGTATAGAGTGTCTTAATTTCACCAAAATGCGTATTTTCTCCATATATCGTTTTCAGATACTTTCATCAATTTGATATACTATTGTTTATACATATTATGTATATTTTTATGTATAGTTGAAATATATTACATTTTCGACAGTGACAATTTTTTTAATTCAGCCTAACTTTACGAGAAACAGTCGAAATTAAGTAATGTATGACACCAACAATAACTTGCAATAACGATCAGAATATCATGAACAAACATCATTTTCTGATTTTATTCATACCGGCTTAACTGCACAGACATCTGCTATTCAAATTTCGATAAACCCAACTGTGTTTGGAAAATTGTCCCTCAATATTTAAACTCAACAATTATGATATAAATCATTTCCAAACATTTCTACATCTCAAAATTTATGTCGAAAGAGATTTATAGTTTTCTATTTATAGTTTCTTTGAGATGTAGAAATGTATGTAAAAACCCAAGAAGTTCGTGGAATTCTGAGGATGTCATAGGAAGTCCAGGGATTTCTTTGGAAGTCTGGGGATGTCTAACTAAATCTGGGGATGACATTGCCACCTTCTACGTCATCAACCTTCGATTCGGTTTGGAACTTTGTGAGGATTTCCATTTAAAACTATAGGTTGTAATTTTATTGAATATTCAGTGAATAATATCAGGAATTTGGAATAGGTATTTGAATTATTTATTGAATTTACTGAATATGGATGCGATCACTCAATAAATTCATGAAATATGTTTCACGATTCTAGCTTCAAGTTTGTTGTTTTATGTTTCTTCGATGTGTAGCTAGCCTAATATTTTTTTTTACCTTTTTGGAATTAATGTTGCGCTTGAATTTTTGTTTATGAGAGATTCGTATAGACGAATCTCGAATACGTCCTTCGCACACTCATCTTCGACAAAAATGATATTTTATTGCAGTTTTCTGGAACCTTACAAAAGCCACCTTCATTTCAAATTTCGGATGAGTTATTCATTCCTTTCAGGAGATAGAGTGGTTTCAATTTCCATTCGAATTTGAAAAACACCCTGTATATCAGAATCTAGAACTCCTAAATACTACATATGGGGGTTTTTCAAACTGTGGGTCGCGACCCCTACCCAATAAACACGTATTATACGTTTGTATGTGGTGGGGAGCGTTGATTCAAGGTTACTCATTGAATTTTGTAACGTTATTTCGAAACCTAAATTCCACCATACGTTGATTCCACATATAATCAACGTTTATGATTAAGCTGGTTACTGAATCCACTAACGTTTTTATTTCAGTGCACCCTCAACGTGTATTCAATAGGAAGTGAGAAACATTAAATTAACGTTGAATATGATACCACTCAACAACTCGTTACTGTAGTCACCAATATGTAACGTTTCTGTAGCGTACTTCCTCAACGTATATTCAATTGGAAATAAATAACATTACATCAACGTTGTATACGAAATCATTCAACAACTCGTTACTGCAGTCACGAATATATGAAACGTGGATCTATGGTGTTTTCTCAAAGTATATTCTATTAAAAGCAACGAACATCCCCTTCCTGTAACCACTATTATGGAACGTTTCCTTGTCTTGCCAAGTAGTATATATCAAAAAAGAATGAGTGTCCTGTATGTGGCATTGTAAGAGCAAAAGCGATCACTTTTTTATAATGGACTAGCTGACCCGGCAAACGTTGTTTTGCCATATAAATAATTTCCATGTTGTATCATAAAAAAATAGAAATTAAAAATTTTGTCTAAAAAATAAAAAAAAAATTTAGGGGTGGACTACCCCTAACATTTAGGGGGATGAAAAATAGATGTTGGCCGATTCTCATAGATAGCTGACCCGGCAAACGTTGTTTTGCCATATAAATAATTTCCTAATGATTAAATTACTAAAATGGCTATTAAAAAATAAGGGTTGATCGTAGAAGGGTGAAAATTGAGGATTGTATGTATTTTTGTATGTTGTATCATAAAAAAATAGAAATTAAAAATTTTGTCCAAAAAATACAAAAAAAAATTTAGGGGTGGACTACCCCTAACATTTAGGGGGATGAAAAATAGATGTTGGCCGATTCTCATAGATAGCTGACCCGGCAAACGTTGTTTTGCCATATAAATAATTTCCTAATGATTAAATTACTAAAATGGCTATTAAAAAATAAGGATTGATCGTAGATCGGTGGACGTGGGCGTGGGAGGCGGTGAAACTCGCCAGAAAAATCTCAAAAAAAAGTGATTGATCTCCACGTGAAACTTTGTAATAATGTGAATTATTCATGATTATGAGTGAAAATGGGCGTCAGTCACTTTCCCGATGGTGGAAACATCGTCAGTCAGGCGGTTGAAGTGACCGATCTTCACTTGAAATTTGGAAAAATTATTATTCTAATCAAATTGAACGTAAAAATGGACGTCAGTCACGTTTATAGTGGTGAATTCTGCGTCAGTCAGGCTTCCAAAGTCAAGGGCAGTGACCAGCTTCCTTTGGCGCGCTGCACCTTATGCAGTTCGAATGACGCATATTCCACCGGCATCGTGCCGGCTGACGATTATTTATCGAGTGTACATAACAATTACTTGATTATACAGGGTGTTTCATCAAATAAATAAATAAATAAAATTTATTGATCCTCTTGGACCTTAAGAAATGTATAGGACAAGTCATATATTATGACAAATACAAAGAAAAAAAAATAACAAATTCAACAATTGTAGTCCTTAAGAAACTCCTCCACACAATAGTAACACCTGTTAGTTAAAAGGAACTTAACTTCTCTCTTGAAAGATTTTCCACTCATTGATTTCAAGCGACTGGGCGAATGGTTATATAATTTGATATCTATATAACTCGGTGGGGACTCATATTTAACTGTATGATGCCTGGGGAAGGCTATGGTATCAGTGTGTCATGTTTCGTACCCATGAAAATCGGAGCATTTCCTGTATTTTCCGATGTTGAGGTGGATATAAACAAGACAATCAAGGATGAATTTACAAGGGAAGGGAAGAATACGAAACTACGTGAAAATCGGATGACATGACTCACGTGACCAAAGTTTGAATATAAGCCTTATGACGCGTTTCTAAGAAATTAAAACTCGAAATTGTTGAAATGTTTCCTGATTGTAGGAAACTACAAGAAAATTGTTCGAAAATTGTTTTCATTCAGAAAATGAAATTCAAGGTTTTCCGCCATTTTGAATTCTTTGAGTTCTTCATCTTTTCTGAATTGCGCACTGAAAAATACTCCGATGTGACCAGAAACCGTTACTTTGTGGTTTATACATAACTGAGCACACTCAATAGAATATTGCTCAAATACGACGTTGAACACCTTATTTCCCGCTTATGCATCGAAAACGGGGTATATGTCATAAGGCAAAAGTGATTCTACCGGTGTCATTTACCCGCTATATATGTTTGTCCGGTTTATGATGAAACACCCTGTATAAACAAGTAATTGTTATGTACACCCGATAAATAATCGTCAGCCAGCACGATGCCGGTGGAATATGCGTCAGTCGAACTGCATAAGGTGCAGCGCTCCAAAGGAAGCTGCATGGTCACTGCCCTTGACTTTGAAAGCCTGACTGACGCAGAATCCACCACTATAAACGTGACTGAAGTCCATTTTTACGTTCAATTTGATTAAAATAATAATTTTTCAAAATTTCAAGTGAAGATCGGTCACTTTTCACAATTTTCAGATTTTTCCGACCACTTCAACCGCCTGACTGACGATGTTTCGACCATCGGGAAAGTGACTGACGCCCATTTTCACTCATAATAATGAATAATTTTCATTATTACAAAGTTTCACGTGGAGATCAATCACTTTTTTTTGAGATTTTTCCGGCGAGTTCCACCGCCTCCCACGCCCACGCCCACCACGGTCGCGCTGTCTGACTTTCGATTTCGAGTAAAGTAATAGTGCAACTCTCTAATTAATCACGTTTGAGTTGCAGATAAATCACTAACAAAAAAGTGACATCACCTCCCGGACTAATAGATATTGAGCGGATGACTGTTGATGTAGAAATATTGTAAATATGATGTTATGAACTTTGTAGCTTTAAGCTAATGGAATATTCACTACTACTACAATAAAAACTATAAGGTGTAGCGATGTAGGGTAGGACGCCAGAGGTAGCAGGTTCGAATCCCGGAGGTAATTCAGAAAAACTGTTTAATAACAGTTTTCTGTTTTATAATTGATGGGCGCGAAATTCAAATTCTATTCCTTGTATTGAATTTCAATATTGACCTTGTTGAGACCAGAAAACAAACATCTTGAGCGACAAAACAAAAAAATGGTTTTGTTTTGTGATCAGGATGTTAATTTTCATCTAAGATTGTTTGGAAACAATTGGTATCAATGAAATACGCTGTTGGATGTGATAAATTTTTATTTGCAATCTATAAAAAATTCACAAAAATTTGAAATTATGGACAATGAATAGAGCTTTGACTTGGACACAAGAGAATATGATTATCTGGTGTTTTTTCTGTGCAAAACGTTTTGAATTAATAAACTTAGTTGAATTTGTACAATTTATATCAGAAATTAATAGGAACCAATATTCAATTTACCGTCAGAGGATACATATTTCCGTTACTTACATATTATTTACAAAATTTTCAGAACCACAATTGAAAAAACCTTACAGAGGTATTATACAAGACTTGTTTCAAGTCCGTCAGTATAATTTCTTCATGCTTTTTTATGATTTCTTCATGGTATGGTTCCTTTATGACACAATAAACAAATTGATTAATGAATGAACAAAACACTCACAGAAGGTTTCATAAAACTTTGACTTTCCAAACGAATTCGACACTCACCCGATTCCCAAATCGAAATCAATAAAACTTTTGCATTTCTGAATATATTGAAGGCAATTGGGAATCTTTGAATGGACGCATAAAAGTCATAATTTCCCCTAAATGGGCCCTTCATGCAAGGGATGCTTCCTGCATACAACAATTTACGTAAGTAAAATATTCATTGCAAATGGTGTAGTCAATAGTGTTTGGAGGCCTGAAAAATCCACTTCGTAGCACTGAAAATAAAAATCAATGAATGACCGAGTCACATGTTACCAGTTTCAATACTTACTTTCCCATTTTCATTCGTAAAATTCGTCTTATTTGATTCACAGTTCTTCACCATACAATAATTTTCGAACGACATTTTGAGGTTTTCGCCAAGAAATTAGACAAAATTTCAATAATCAGCAACTAGGAACCAGCTTGATAAACAAAAGGCGATACGAGGTTGTCTACGGATACGAGAATCAATACATTCAAAACCTATATTTGATCGAAACGGCCATCTGACTCTGACATCTCGCAAAATTTCATATGTCCCTCGAATTAATATTTTAACTAGTCTTAGGGCCTTAAGAACACATTTGAAACACAGATGGCGCTCACATCACTTTAGTGGTACAGTGACTCTAACGAGACAGTGGCGACAATTGTGGTCTCGTTTTTCATCGTTTTATCAAGAATATGGCGGATTTGGTCACGTGACGTGACGTGAGCCAATCCGCATTCCGGATTAGAGATCATAGCATTGAAATCTGTGCTTCTAAACCGCCATATTCTTGCTAAATTTCCAATTGTCTCCACTGTGTTTGATAGAGTCACTGTATTTAGTCGCTTCGTTTCCTATCTTTCTACTCTATAATCTTTGGTAGTCGGTTTTTAGTATAGGGTGTTGGGGCGTTTTCGGAATTTCTCCAATATTCATTTATTATTGTTTGTATCCATTCATATCTCACATATGACACCACATGTTTTAATTTCGCCCTCTTCGCGTTTCCATTCAGTTTCAGTTTAGAATTCAACGCCGCCGTGTTGTAGAATTTCAACCAGCTTTTCGCATTTTCGCTTTTCACCCGCTTTAGAAAAAATTCGCATAGTAAAACCGCAGTATTTAGTGTGCATCTTGGTGTTAGTGCATCACAGTTATAGTTCAACCCGCATTATTAGGATTGTAGCTTCACCCGCATTTTATTCAAACCAAGGAAGGTCGGGATTACCACCTGCATCCCGAGCCGCAGTGGGAGTGCTGTCCAGGTTTAAAAACTTCATCTTATTTTTTCCTTATTTAACCTTCACCCTTCCTAATTTACTTCCTTTACTCGAAGGTGAATTTGGAAATAACGCACCTGGAACTAGCTTGACCCCAAAAAACTTAATAGTAGGTTTTAGATTGTTTTTCATTTACAGTCCACTCAAAATAGCATATATAGCATATAGGCCTTTGTAAGTACAAATTGTATTCAATAATTGACCAAAGGCCGTACCATTTTGATCCTTATCGGACCGGACTTCATTTCATTTTATAGATTTCCCAAAATTTCCATTCGACATAAATGTGGTGTGGTCTGTGAGATAGACGTTCCGGTGCAAGTTTTTGCAGTTATTGTTTGGTTTCACATATAGTGTTCTCGCTCATTTCAACTACTTCGCTCTTTCTCTTTCACGTCAGTGTATTCAGTACAGATTTTCTTTTTATAAGTAACATATTTTATATTTATATTTCATTTCAATATGCCGAATACCACGGAAACGGATAAGAGGCAAACTAAGCTGAAGGCCTTGGAATCCAAAAAACAAATGTTTTTCTTACGGCTTCAAAAGCTTTCAGATTATATTAAAGATTTGAATAAGCCTAAAGTTGCAGAATATTTCAGAATGGGTTTATACTCTATTGAAACGACAAAACAAAGCATTATGGAAGTTGTAGAAGAGATAAATATGATTCAATTAGACATAAATCCCGATAGTTCACCAAATTATCAAGCAATTGAAGCTGCTGAAGATTTATATTGTCGTATTAAATTAGCCGCAGATCAGGTAGAAAAAGGTTCGTTGGATTCTAGTAGTAGTAGTGGTACAATTTCAAAAATTCCATTAAAACCGCAACACAAATTACCTGCAATTGAATTGGTAGATTTTAATGGTGATCCTAAAGTATGGCCCATATTTTACCAAAACTTCAAGAGTTGCGTTCATGAAAATGCTGAGCTAGACGATGCGTGCAAAATACATTATCTGCTGAGTAAACTCAGTGGCCGTGCCCTCACTATTTGTTCTGGAATACCTCCAATTGCAAATAACTATGAAAGTATTTGGAAGTTGTTGATTAATACATATCAAGATGAAAGATTGTTAGCTTCCACGTATTTACGATCAATATTCGAGTTCAAACCTATAACTGTGGAGTCATCCAATCATTTGAATCATTTTCTAGAAAAATTTGACGTATCTGTTAGTGCATTCAAGCAACTCAACGTTCATTCGAAATGACTTTGAAAGATAATGAATTACCATCCTATGAAAATTTAATTAATTTCATTAGACAGCAATCAAGGATGCTTAGTCGTAGTGGTATCGGCCCAAGCACGCATAGCACACCAAAATATTCTTCTGATAAACAGAAATCTACCCACTCCTACGTAGCGTCTAATTCACACTCAACTAGATCTGGTTCAATTCAATGTTCATTGTGCAAGCAGTCACATTTCATTTACAAATGTTATCAATTTTTGAAAATGTCTCCATTTTGTCGTTATAAAGTGGCTAAAGAAAAAGGTTGTTGTTTGAATTGTTTAAGTTCCAAACATAAGATTTTCTCATGCAAATCAACAAATACATGCAACGCTTGTAAACTCAAACACCATTCACTATTGCATTTTGAAGATAATGAAGAAAATTCGAATATGAATAAAAATAATAGTAAGGTGACTGAACCACAACCTCAAACCTCGTCTTCGGAGCAGGACCCACCTCGGGAAAAGGTTGGTTATGTTGTGTCCTCACACTCGAATGCCTCTACCTCTAATGCTAGAGTTTCTCTATTGCCTACTGCCAAGGTTCTAATCTCATTTCCTGGTGGAAATAGCAAGGAAATTCGCGTCTTAATTGACAGTGGTAGCGAAGAAAATTTTCTTTCATTTCAATGTTGTAGAAATTTGAACATTCCGATTATGGAATTAAATCAAACTATTATAGGAATTGGAAACCATAAGAGTGCCGTCAGAGGCATTGCAAGAAATATTTGCATTTCTTCTCGCTATGACTCAAATGTATTTTTCACTTTAGATGCTTTAGTAGTCGATAACTTGACTGTCAAATTACCGAGCAGTAATATTTCTCAAGAATATTTAAATTTGTTTTCGAATATTCCCTTAGCTGATGATACATTCACTGAATGTTCGGAAATTGATGGCATCCTAGGGTCTACTATTTTCGCAACGATTCTGAATGAGAATAAAATTTCACATAAAAGTGATTCACCAGTAGCAATAGATACAAGTTTGGGTTATATTATTTCCGGAAAAGCGCGAACGGCCGCTTCAAACGAGATTGTTCGATCTAAATTTTGTTATAATGCGGTGATCTCCGATGAACCCCTCGAAAATTTAGTAAAAAATTTCCTGGATCTTGAAGAAGTTCCGGCTATCAAACATTATACTGATGAGGAATTAGTTTGCGAAACTCATTTTCAATCTACTTTTTCCAGATCTACTTCTGGTCGATATACAGTGTGTCTACCTTTCAAGATAGAACCCAATAACTTGAGTGATTCCTTTACCACCGCGTTAAAGAGATTTTTCAGCTTGGAAAGAAGGCTTAGCTCATCTCCAGTTCTCAGGGAACAATATAGCGCTATAATTTCAGATTACCTTCAACAAGGTCATATGAATAAAATATGTTCAGTCGATGATGATAGATTTCAAGACATAAGAAATCATCCTCATTATTTAATCGCACATCATCCAATTTTTAAAGATAGTGTCTCCACTCCTGTTCGAATTGTTTTTGATGCCAGTGCAAAAACTACACCCTCATCTCTTTCATTAAATGATTGTTTGCACACGGGATCTAAATTACAGGTGGACATAGTTCAAATGTTCCTAAATTTTAGATTGTTTTCTGTTGTCCTTATCGCGGACATTTGTCAAATGTATCGTCAGATAGAAATTTCTGAACAAGATCGCGTCTTTCAATTAATTTTATGGCGATTTTCTCCCAATCAAGCTATTGAAGTTTATCAAATCAATAGAGTGGCATTTGGTATAAGATCATCTCCATTTTTGAGTCTCAGAGTAGTTAGACAATTATGTCACGACGAAGCTCATAATTTTCCATATGCTTCGAAAATAGTTTTGAACGATATGTATGTTGATGATCTAGTAACCAGCGTTGATAGTATCGTTGAGGCAAAAACGCTATTCGTTGAACTGACAAAATTGTTCGAATCTGGCGGATTTGAAATCAAAAAATGGTACACAAATTCTCCGCAATTATTGTCATGCATACCCTCCGAGAAACATTCTCCTGAGATAATTAATTTTGAAAAAGATTTCTTTCATGTATTGGGAATACAGTGGAAATCTGAATCGGATGTACTTTCATTCGATGTAGCATTAATTTCTCAAAGTAATCAAAAATATACAAAGAGAACCATTTTATCACAGATTAGCAAAATCTATGATCCTTTGAGTATCTTAGGTCCTGTAGTATTGTACGCGAAATTGTTTATTCGTAACAGTGGCGTAGCTTGCCTTAGAGGGGCCCTGTATCAAAATGTGTTGAGGGGCCCTAAGGAAGGGTGAAGTAAAAATATAAGAAGCAAAAAATGTTCGATTTCTATCGAAATAATTATATGTACCTACTTATAATTAAAAGTTCTAACTCATACTTGATGCGAAAATAGTGTGAAATAATATACAAACAACATAAAATGATAAACAAACAAATAATAAACAAACAATACAAAACATTAAAGATACACTTTTCTAGCCTTTATTTCAGCAAATCTATTTATCAAATCAGCCATAGCTGATGACGATTTCCGTTTTTTAAGTTGTTCCCCCTCTGCCCTCTATTGACAATAACGACATGTCTGAAAGCCGTTCCTGTCCCATAGAAGTCCTCAGATAATTTTTTATGAGTTTTAATTTTGAAAAACTGCATTTGTAACCGGAAGGGTCAAAGATGAAAGGCATGCAGTAATAACGTCCGGAAAACTGGATGCTGAGTTTTATCAGGACTAATTCTAAAAGTTCTTTGATGGCCCGAATTTTCTGAATTTCAGATTTTAAGTATTCGTATCTATCGACAAGATGTCGTCGAATAAGAAGGTTGTGTCGAGCGAGTCTCTTCATTTGTTAATTCCCGAATGTGCTGCTTGCAAGAGAACAATTGTCAAAAGTTCTATAAAATGTAAAAATTGTAACAAATTCTACCATCCTGGATGTGCTAATAAAATTAAAAAGTGCTGTGATTGCGATTTACCATCTGCCGCTGATTATAATGCCGGTAATATTTCACCGATGGCTGACATTGTGGATAAAAACAACATAATATCTAGTGAGTCTACCCAACAGGACCTCCTAATGAAGATTATCTACGAGTTAGAAGCAAAAAACTCATTGCTGATGGAGAATAACTCTCTTCTGAGATTCAAAATTTCAACACTTGAAAGTGAAATTCTGAAGAAAAATGCCGAAATTGATCAATTTGTGGAAAAAACGGCGAATAAAAATATAAACAAGCCATCTCAGGCGAGACGTGGTGAGTCAGGTTCCGATAATAATATGATAACAGATCGTCCTGGCTGTTCGAGTGCTACTCCCCATTTATATGTTGCGGATGCGAAAACATCAACAAATATAAATATGATACCAATCATTAAAAATCCGAAATCAAAACAGAATGTTTCGAATAAATCGGTTGTGGCGGTGGACAATCAGATGGAGGATCATCGAAGCAAGCAAAATTTTGATACTCAGACAACAAAACATAATGATGAGTGGAATGTCGTTTCTCATAAGAGATTGGTTAGAAAACGTAATAAAACGTTAGCTGTTGGAAGTTGTACAGAAAATGTGGCTGTTGAGGGCATAGAGAAGCTCAGCATATTCCACGTTTCGAATCTAAAACCTGAAACAACGGATAAAGATCTAAAAGAATTTCTAATTAAGAAGTTCTCTTCCGTGCAGTGTGAGAAAATTATCTCTAGATATCCTGAGAGTTATTCATCTTTTAAGGTTATTATTCCAAGTACCGAATATGAAAAAGCATTGGATGGATCAAATTGGCCAAATAACGCTAATATACACCGTTTTTTTCACCGCAGAATGAAGAACCGTCCAACGGACTAAATCCTAGTAAAGTTGATAAATTGCGACTTCTACAGCTAAACGCCCAATGTATATCAAATAAATTAGATAGTATGGAATTACTTCTAGATGAGAATGATCCCGATGTATTGAGTGTTGTTGAACATTGGTGCAGTGCCGAGAGCGTGAAATCAATGACTCTACCTGGTTATATGTTAGCTGACTATTATTGCCGCCCTATTCGTGCACATGGGGGCTCGATGATATATCTTAAAGCTGGCATGAAATCGAAAAGTTTGTGCGTGTCTCAATTTTCCGAGGAGATGCATTGTGAAATGTGCGGAATTATTGTGGTGACCAGCGTGCTCCGAATAGGCATTATAGGTGTTTATCGGCCGTGTTCCGGTAATTTCAAAGTTTTTCTGGACAGACTATCAGATGCCCTCAGCTACTGTTCAAGTCTTGTAGAAGTTATCTTTGTTTGTGGTGATCTGAACGTTGATTTCCTGGATACTCAGAGTACTAGCCGTAAGCAATTTGTTGATTTGATGGATTGTTTTGATTTAAAGATTTCGTCGCAAGATCCTACGCGAGTATTCACTGACAACACTGGTCATACATCTATTTCTAAAGTAGACTATGTTTTAACAAGTGCAGACATATCTGGCTCCAATGTTAAAGTTTTTGAACCTCTTTTGAGTGACCACCGTGCTATCTTGGTGGAATTTAATTGCATACTTCAAGTCAATACACAGGGTGGTTCGAAGATGATCAGAAACTTGAGTCAACAAAATCTCAACAATTTTGTATATCATATCTCAATTCATGATTTTCATGCCATTTATAACATCATTGATGTTGATGAATGTTTTCAAGCATTCGTTGATGCCATTCATAGTACTTTTGTGTCATGTTGTCCGATGGTAAAATTGCCCATTAACGCTCACAAATTAAATAGTTGGATCACTACGGAAGTGGTTCTAGCGAAACGTCAACTAATGGATTTGCATTGGTTACACTCAAATGTAAAGTGCCAGAACACATATTTTTTATACAAGAAGGCCAAATGCGAATATAATTCGTTAATCAAAAATACCAAATTGAAATTTCATAATGAGCTTATTAATAGATCGGATAATAAAAACAAAACGGTATGGTCCATAGTAAATAATTTGACTGGCCGAAAGGACAGAAATAATAAATGTATTGAGCTTCTCGTTGATGGTATCCTGCACAGTGATACTGTGGAATTAACAAAAATTTTTGCCAACTACTTTTCAACGGTAACAGAGAAAACCTTACATACCTACTATGAGAATTCTTTATCTCCCTCTTGCACTTTGTCACCAATGTTGCACTCAACTTTTTTTTTTCATCCTGTAATTGAGTGCGAGGTGACTGATGTAATTAAGTTGTTGAAGAGTAATAAGTGCGCAGGAGCTGATTGTATATCTGCTAGGATTCTGAAGCTGATAAGCTCTGAGATTTGTAAACATTTTGCTCATTGTATTAATGTTTCTGTAAGTTCTGGAATCTTTCCCACTATTTTGAAAAAAGCTCTAGTTGTTCCAATATTCAAGAAAAACGATCCTCATAACATCACTAATTATAGACCGATATCTATCTTGAGCATATTTTCTAAAGTATTTGAGAGAGTCGTGTTCAACCGAATGGTTGGGTATCTTGATAGGTTCAATATACTTGATGATGCTCAACACGGTTTTAGATCGGGTCGCTCAACAGAGACAGCTGCAGTTTCCTTTGTTGATTATGTTTATGAATGCCTCGACAATGGCCTACATGTAGCAGGTTTATTTTTTGACCTGTCGCGGGCATTCGATAGTTTATCACTTAAGTTCATACTCGACAAATGCTACAACTTGGGTTTTAGAGGTGTTTTTTCGGATTGGCTCCGGAGCTATCTTGAGGGTAGATCAATTTTTGTTAGAGTTGGTAGCTGCGTATCTGACGAAAATTATCTGAGTCTTGGAGTACCACAAGGATCGGTCCTTGGGCCTCTTATTTTTCTGCTCTTCATCAATGATCTCCCCGTTAATTTGAGAGCAATGTTCCTGAAAGTGCTCACGTGTAGAGGCTTTTCGTCGCTAATAAGGAACTTTATGATAAGTCTGTTTGCTGATGATGTTTCGGTAGTGGTTTCAGCCCTAACATTCGATGAGCTTCAGGCTCTATGTCAGCTATTAATAGAAAGTTTCGTAACCTGGTGTCATAAAAATAACTTAATGATAAACATAAATAAAACCGAATGTATTTACTTTACAATCGGGCAAAGTGATCGTATTCTGGTGCTTGACCATTTAAATAATGTAATTTTGTCTAAGAATGATACTAAATTTCTTGGCATTCACCTTGACAACCACTTGAAATGGGGCTTGCTCGTAGAGTCCGTATGCAAAAAGTTGAACAGTTCTTACTATGCCATGAATAGGGTTAAAAACTTACTTCCGCTAGAGTCACTCATAAACATCTACTACAGTTTGGCTTATAGCCACTTATCCTATAATATTCTGCTGTGGGGAAACTGTTCGGACGTTGGAAGAGCTTTTATATTACAGAAGCGTATCTTGCGATTGATATTCAGTATACCTTCACGTTCATCCTGTAGACCCATATTTACAGAGCATAGAATACTAACCTTACCTTCCATTTTTATTTTCAAATGTCTTCTGCACGTGAAAGAAAATGAGGAAAATATTGTTCGGTTGTCTAGTTTTCATAACTATGGTACCAGAAGTGAAAGAACTCTATTTGTCCCTAAGCATAAAACAACTAAGTTTGAGATGTCTCCTTCCTATCAATGTATTAGACTTTATAATCATTTGCCTCATAGTGTTCGATCTCTCGATTCCAGAAATTTTAGAAAAACTGTTAAGAACTTGATGCTGAACAAATGTTATTATACAGTAAATGAATACCTTAATGATGTTATATTGCTTAGCTAATGTAATTTCTATTTTCCACCTTATGACTTGTCCTATACATTATAAATGTCTTAAAGGATCAATAAACGTTATTATTATTATTATTATTATTATCTGAATGATCAATTCGGTGTAATGAACGGGATTTTGAAATGAATGGTTGTCTTAGCAGTTATTCTCAAAAATGCTATTGTAAAACCTGTAAGAGGTTTTGGATAATATTTTTAGGAATTTTTTGCTGACAGACATTCGGGGGCCCCAAAAGCCTGGGGGCCCCGTATCACTGATACCGCTGATACCGCGGTAGCTACGCCCCTGATTCGTAAACTCTGGTCCATTAAATTAGAATGGGACTCGGACCCTCCAGTTGAACTTGTAAACAGCTGGAAAGATTTTGAAAATGAATTGCCTCTTCTTACTCAGGTGAAAGTTCCTAGATGGCTAGGAGCTCATACAAATTCGCCTATAACCTTACTAGGTTTTTCCGACGCAAGTCAAACTAGTTATGCCGCTGCTGTTTATATGAAAACTGTTTCAAACGGTAAATCCTGCATAAATTTGATATGTTCTAAATCTAAAATTGCTCCACTTAAAGTTGTGTCTATACCCCGCTTAGAACTTTGTGCTGCCCTGCTCTTATCGAAATTACTTAAATATGTAATTTCTGTTTATTCCACTCGTTGCCAAAGAGATAATATTTTTGATTGTACTGACTCGATGATTGTGTTAGGATGGATAGCGCAGTCTCCGCACAAGTGGAAGACTTTTATAGCTAACCGCGTTTCTCAAATTCGGTCTAATTTGCCTATAGAAAATTGGTGTTTCGTTCAAGGAACACAAAATAGCGCTGATATTGTTTCACGAGGAGTCACACCCCCCAAATTTCTTTTGAATATTGAACGTTGGCTTCACGGCCCCTTGTGGTTAGAAAAGGATGAAAGTTTTTGGCCTTTGAAATTAATACATAATGTAAATCTGTCGGAAGATTTACCTGAAGCACAAACTATTTCAATGGTTGTCACAACAATTGACGAGTTATATTCTTTCATATCAAAATTTTCCAATTTCACTAAACTCCTTAGAAGCATGATATATGTTTTGAAATTTGGTCGCATACTATCGCTATCCGATGAAGTCAGCATTTCTAATCTTGAAATTTCCGAAAATTATTTAATAAAAATAGTTCAACATTTTCATTTTAGCGAATTGTTCAATTCATTGGAAAGAAACAAAAATGTTTCCTCATCTTTCAGAAAATTCTATCCATTTCTAGATGAATTTGGCCTCATTCGGGTAGGAGGTAGGCTAATCAATGCCTCTGTTGGTTTTGATTACAAACATCAAATACTCCTTCCAAAAAATTCACATTTTGTTACTCTTTTAGTTGAGTATATGCATAAAAAACATATACACGCAGGTCCGCATTTACTTCATTCAATTTTAATGAGTAAATATTGGATAATCTTCGCTCGAAAAGTCGAAAAATTATAAGACAAACAGTACGTTCTTACAATCATTGCTTTCGATTGAAACCTAGACCTAACTTCCCTCTGATGGGAAATCTTCCTTCACCGCGTGTAACGACTCAACTCAAGGCCTTCATAGATGTAGGTGTTGATTACGCCGGACCTTTCAAAATTTCTTTAACTAGACATAGAGGAGTCAAAACACAAAAGGCATATGTATGTCTGTTCATATGTCTCGCAACAAAGTGTATTCACTTAGAGTAAGCTTCTGACTTAACAACTGACACCTTTTTAGATGCTTTAAAGAGATTTATCAGTCGTAGAGGTCCAGTGAAAACGCTTTATTCGGATCAAGGAACCAATTTTATTGGCGCCTCTAGATATCTGAACGATTTACAAAAATTCATAGTTTCATCAGAATATAGTGGTGCGCTGAAAAAAGAACTATTGAATAATCAAATTCAATGGAAATTTAATGCGCCTCTCTCACCACATATGGGTGGTTTGTGGGAGAGTAACATAAAGAGCATGAAGAAATTTTTGTTCAAGTCGATAGGTGAGCAGATTCTTTCATATGAAGAGTTTTACACCGTATTAACACAAATAGAAGCTCTCCTCAATAGTCGTCCTCTTTGTTCGTACATCAGTAATGATCCTTCTGATCCGACTACGTTAACACCAGCTCACTTTTTGTTAACATCTCTACAACATTTTCCTGCTTCTGATGTTTCTAAAATAGAAATAAATAGGCTGAGTAGAAAACAACTATTAGACAAAATAGTCCAATCTTATTGGAAAAGATGGAAAGATGAATATCTTCATCAATTGCAAACACGCTCTAAATGGAATTCTGTTACAAATCCTGTAACCGTTGACACTGTAGTGGTAGTAATGGGTGAGAACACACCCCCCTTGAATTGGCCTCTTGGAATTATCAAAGAAGTATTTCCAGGTCGTGATCAGATAGTTAGAATCGCTATGGTCAAAACTAAGGATGGACTTTACAAACGTCCTGTTACAAAATTGTGTCCACTTCCAACACAATGATATTGCAACTTTATTCAATAGTTGTTAACCGCTTTAATAGTTTTCAACCTCTTTAATAGTTTTCATTCGCTTTAATAGTTTTTAGCCGCTTCAATAGTTCAAAACCGTTTTAATAGTTTTCAACCGCTTTAATATCTTTAAACCGCTTCCATAGTTTTGAACGCTTAGCTATTTTTGGTACACTTCAATAGTTTCGATCCACTAATTTGGATTGTTATGTTCTCATAGTTGATTTTTTTTGCCAATTTGCAATCTTCCCAAAGAGAGAGAGGGAGGATGTTGGGGCGTTTTCGGAATTTCTCCAATATTCATTTATTATTGTTTGTATCCATTCATATCTCACATATGACACCACATGTTTTAATTTCGCCCTCTTCGCGTTTCCATTCAGTTTCAGTTTAGAATTCAACGCCGCCGTGTTGTAGAATTTCAACCAGCTTTTCGCATTTTCGCTTTAGAAAAAATTCGCATAGTAAAACCGCAGTATTTAGTGTGCATCTTGGTGTTAGTGCATCACAGTTATAGTTCAACCCGCATTATTAGGATTGTAGCTTCACCCGCATTTTATTCAAACCAAGGAAGGTCGGGATTACCACCTGCATCCCGAGCCGCAGTGGGAGTGCTGTCCAGGTTTAAAAACTTCATCTTATTTTTTCCTTATTTAACCTTCACCCTTCCTAATTTACTTCCTTTACTCGAAGGTGAATTTGGAAATAACGCACCTGTAACTAGCTTGACCCCAAAAAACTTAATAGTAAGTTTTAGATTGTTTTTCATTTACAGTCCACTCAAAATAGCATATATAGCATATAGGCCTTTGTAAGTACAAATTGTATTCAATAATTGACCAAAGGCCGTACCATAGGGCGTTTCCTATCTTTCTACTCTATAATCTTTGGTAGCAACGTTACTTCAATCGAATGGCAACGTTATATTCTCATAAAATTTGCATTCCAAAAAGATTGTCCGCTACGTTACTGTACCACTAGAACGAAACGTATTTCCTAACGACATTTTGCCGGTTTCTCAATGTAGCGTTACGTGAAGAACTCAACGTTACTTCCACGTATCTGTGTTTATTGGGTAGGGTTAAGCTAAGCTTCTGTAGGGAATTCGTGAGAGGTCGAGAGAACCAATCACTGAAAAATTTATGAAGGTCTAGGAAAAACGGATTCATTTTTGCTGCTGTGATACTTAATTCGTTTTCAAAATTCAAGCGATTTCTTTGCCCACTCTATATTCGTGTAATTGATGAATATGTTAATTCGCGCAGATTCGCATAAATACATACTAGGTGATATAAAGAAAAATTAATGTAAAGGGGATGGGATGTATGGGAATCGTGTCTAGAAAAATTTTTCCGTGTATCCGGGTGTATAGGTAATCATTAAAGAATCCAAGTTTTTTCAGAAATCAAATATAGTTATATCTTTTTATCTGCTGACTTACATCTTTCAAGAATTTTTATTCAGCTCTAGTGGCCAATAACCCAGTAATTAAAGCCAAAAAAGTGCTTCAACACAAATGGCAAACTAACAAGTCATTCTGGTTTTAGACTCTGTAATACTCATTCGAATTCTCATATTATATCTCATATGTACATTGAACAATTCATTTTCAACAACCTAGTACTAAACCTTGAGGACGTTAATAAATCAGGAATATTCACCCGTTAATGTTCGTTTTCTAAAATACATATTTTGAATTAGCTGCACGTATATTTTATCGCTGATACGTTCGAATAGATGTCTATTTAATAGATATCGATTTCCCTATTACATTTCACAGAAATCCTCTGAGATAAAATATTGGATGACACAAAAATGCAATTATTCTTCAAGAGCAATAACAAATGTGATAATCATGATGCTCTAGACGATCCGGTTCCGGAAAAACCACGCGGATTTTATGCCGATGTAATTATATAACCAATCGTGACTTCGTCATATTTCCAGGTAGAATTTGAAAGACCTTCTGAGAGAAGTTCGTATTTAAACGGAAACATTCTGTTGCCTCTTATCAGAAACTATGATGATGTGGTTATTGTTGCCACTTTGGCTCCTATCTTCAGCGGTTCACTGCGGCGGGCAAAACGAACTGAGACATGGTGTTGTGTATTTAATTGGTACATTAAACGAACCACATACAAAAGATGCCCGGAAAAGGGATGTTAATCTCTTCAAACCAATAGCAGAAAATGACGCACTCGATGACGGCGTCTATTTCAGGACAGAAAATGGGGAGCCAATAAAGAATACTGAGGTGAGAGAAATCATTATATTTTCTTCAATATCTTGCTCCCTAGTTGAGAGTTTCCTGAAAATTTTATCAGCCCAACAGAAAAAACGAATCCAATCGATGGATAAAATGTGGTTCTTGACAATTTATTGTTATAATTATCTTTGACCGAGGAATTACATACCCATTTGTTTTTAAGTGTTTTTGACTTGACTTATGAGGAAAGAGAAACCTTCCAGGGTCGTACGCGTGTTTAACTGTCCGTCTACCACATCAAATATACTGGATCGAAAGATATAAAATTTATTATTGCATCTAACTCACTGAATTCTCGAACGAAAGAGGTAAATCGGTAGTTTTCATTGGCCTATTCCTATTTTGCAATGTGGCATGCGACCACTAATCCAATGGGCGTGTGACAGTAATGGCCCTGAGGAAGATTGTTTTAAATGTTTACAAAAAATCCCTATAATTTTTCAAAAGCTGACTACACCCATTAGAATATAACTCAAATACGACGTTGAACACCCTGTATCTCGTTTATGCATCGAAAACGGGGTAAATGTCAAGGCAAAAATGATTCTCCCGGTGTCACCTACCGATCATATAAGTATACTTCATTCACTTTTATTTTAGCAGTCGGTTGGCCATGGAAATTTGACACATTTCACTCTGTATAGTACGAAAATGTGGGTTTATAACGCTTGTCAAAACATTTTTGGGTTTTAAATCAACGCTATGTTGCCCGTTCTACGTAAAAATTTCTGTTATTACGTATTTTATCACAATGTCGAATCTCTGCGGAAAATATGTGACGAACATAATTGAAGTTTATACAAACTGATTGAAGGCATACCAAACCCAGTTATTTGCATGGAAAATACAAGAGATCAGTATAATATCATAATATGCACTAGCTTGAGGAGAGTTAATGTTCGTTATCTTCTTTGGCTTACATCATTTGTAGATTTCAAAAATATTAACCCGAAGATGAAATGCATATGATGCAGTGGTTGGAAATGGGTATATCTTCCGAAAGAATTAACAGATAATTACAAGAATGTTAAATTCTTCAACAAAAATCATCTTGCATCAATATAAGTAAAAGGAAGTTTCAAGTTAAGATGAACTTCACCTTTGAACAAAAATTTCACATGAATAAACAAGTACCATGTCAACTTGCGCGTGTTTGTGGCTATTCATCTTAATACATTGATGTAATAATAATAATTAGGTATTTATTGGTACCTTAAAGCATTTACATTGTATAGGACAAGTCAAATGAAAAATAGAAAAATCCATTTTAGGGAACTTATTCTCCGATGACATTTATCGAAAATCCTGTAGTAAACTTTATTTCGCATTAATTCACTCAAACATAAAATTCTCAAATGCCACCACTTTTTTGGGTCTTCCAATAGAGGGAAATTCTTTGTCATCCTCTTCATTCACAATCTTTCTGATTGTGGAAATATGCAGCTGAAATATAAGTCGTTTAGATTCAGACGAAACATTATATTATACATTCTCTTACATTGAATATGTTCGCTACCGTCTGACGTATTGTGGATTTTAGAATATCAGGTATAACTTTTTGAATGAGCGGACCTGAATTCTAAATAGCACTTCCTGAAACCCTGTTTCTTTTTTCAATCCATAGATTAAGGTGGTGTAGATAGGAAACTCTCACAATATTTTGAAACATTCTTCACCGCGACCTCTGGTGAACTGGGGTGAAGCTTGAGTAGATCTGGTTTTGAAAAAAAAGCTGTGTGTTGTCAAACAAAAAGAACGAGTATAGTTTCTGTGTTTTCAGTATATTCTCCATACATTGCAGGAAATTCGAGTTGTCCATGTGAACGCAAGAAAACTATACTTCATTCAACTTTATTTTAGCAGTCGGTTGGCCATGGAAATTTGACACATTTCACTCTGTATAGTACGAAAATGTGGGGTTATGAAGCTTGTCAAAACATTTTTGGGTTTTAAATCAACGCTATGTTGCCCGTTCTACGTAAAAGTTTCTGTTATTACATATTTTATCACAATGTCGAATCTCTCCGGAAAATATCTGACCAACATAATTGAAGTTTATACAAACTGATTGAGGGCATACCAAATCCAGTTATTTGCATGGAAAATATAAGAGATCAGTATAATATCATAATAAGCACTAGCTTGAGAAGAGTTAATGTTCGTTATCTTCTTTGGCTCTTAAAAATATTAACCCGAAGATGAAATGCATATGATGAAGTGGTTGGGAATAGGTATCTCCCGAAGGGATAAACAGATAATTACAAGAATGTTAAATTCTTCAACAAAAATCATCTTGCATCAATATAAGTAAAAGGAGTTGAAGGAAGTTTCCAGTTAAGATGCAACTTCATCGTTGAACAAAAATTTCACATGAATAAACAAGTAACAGGGCAACTTGCGCGTGTTTGTGGCTATTCATCTTAATACATTGATGTAATTATAATAATTAGGTATTTATTAGTACCTTAAGACATTTACATTGTATAGGACAAGTCAAATGAAAAATAGAAAAATCCATTTTAGGGAACTTATTCTCCGATGACATTTATCGAAAATCCTGTAGTAAACTTTTCGCATTAATTCACTCAAACATAAAATTCCCAAATGCCACCACTTTTTTGGGTCTCCCAAGAGAAGGAAATTCTTTGTCATACTCTTCATGCACAATCTTTCTGATTGTGGAAATATTCAGCTGAAATATAAGTCTTTTAGATTCAGATGAAACATTATATAAATTCTCTTACATTGAATATGTTCGCTATCGTCTGACGTATTGTGGATTTTAGAATATCAGGGTATAACTATTTGAATGAGTGGACCTGAATTCTAAATAGCACTTCCTGAAACCCTGTCTCTTTTTTCAATCACTTTTGGCATTTTCGAATTTTCGTAATAAAAATTGATATTAGTTGTGGCAACGGCGTTATGACATTAACGACATTTCATGAGTGCCAACCTAACTTCGTTTTAGTTACAAAAACTTGAGAAAATTATTTCATGGCCAACCGACTGCTAAAATAAATTTGAATGAAGTATACTTGACAATTTATTCGTATCAAATATTATAAACACCCAAAGATATTACACACTGTGTAATATCAATGTACTGGTATTTAGTTCAGATGAAATATCAGTAGTTTAGTATTTTTATGATACGAATAAATCACCGCAGTAGTATTCTTTGGCATTCTTTATTGTATTGTTATTTTATTAATTGCATGGATCAACAAGTAAAAAAATATACTCTATAAAGGTTTATTTTTTCGTTTAGCCAGGAGTCCAGTCTTAAATTCGAACCATTTTAGTAGATATACGAAAGTTTTTCATGATAAGCTATTTCACAGTCGCCACAATCGTAACTTTCACGTAGAATTACTCCTTCTCCAGCACGGGAATGAATTTTTTTTTTCTAATTGGATATCCGGAAATATAGTTTGATATTTTCCCTTTTGATATTTACTCTTTCCGATACTTTATTGATCAATAGTTGAAAAATATTAAAATTGAGTCATTTCATAAGTGAGTAAAATTGGTAGTATCGTTCGTTACAACTTCAATGTATCGAATGTTAAGTCCATTTGAAAATGCATAATTCAATAGGTAAAAATAAAACAGTTAACTAAAAATGTTCTTCGCATTACCTGAAGGGGATGAAAAAAACCTAACAAAATTATAGGAATAATAACTCGCTGCCTAAACTAGGATATATAAAATATTTTCAAACATTTCAATTCAAAAAGATTAATCTTCAAAATTTCAAATGACAACACAAATCTCTCCTTGTCCTGTGAATGAAGTTGAAGTTTGAAGGAAATCTGCTTTTTCCAGCGTCATCTATTAATTGTATATTGAAAGAAACACCCATTAATTCACCCCAGGTTAAGAGAGAGGGCGCAAAAAAACGGTTTCGTCTCGTAGTATGGAAGTTTCCAATCTACATAACTCTAATCTATGTTTCAATCAGTTTTGGCATTTTCGTAATAAAAATTGATATTAGTTGTGGCAACGACGTTATGACATTAACGACATTTCATGAGTGCCAACCTAACTTCGTTCTAGTTACAAAAACTTGAGAAAATTATTTCATGGCCAACCGACTGCTAAAATAAATTTGAATGCAGTATATGTTTGTCCAGTTTATGATGAAACAGAAACACCCTGTATATGAGTAATTTATTCCATGGGAAATTGACGAAAATGTCATATTCGATTCTATTATTCATTATCATTATAAACTGCTCTTTCGACATCTGCTTCGCATCGTTCGGGCAACGGCAGTTTTGTGCGGATGCGGGCAAGTATCACTTTCGCACTTTCCGCACTTGATAGGAAAATAACTATTTTGGGACGATGTTTTCATCTTTTCACATTTTTACGATTTTCCGTATCTATGAGAACGGAATTGACAATAATATGAACTTTGTATTCAATTATGACTGCGATTGTTATGTAACATTGGTGAGTATTTCTTCTTTTTAAGTGAAAGAATGGAAATGAGTAACGAAAGTAAGGCTGCAGAAAAAACATTGTACGTAACGTAACCCTTTCCAAATTGAGGAACTCGCAGGATTCCAGGACGAGCCGTAGGCTTTCCTACTCGTTCCGTAAAATATCCATGCCATGTGCTGAAAGTTGAAAACCTATAAAAAAAGTTATTTTTAGTTCTATTTCACAAACGGTTTTATCGAATGAAATGAATTTCGGAATATTGTTTTTTTTTGTTTTTATTTATATATCACCCACGTCTTCCAGTTTTCTCATTAGACTATTACGTACCATATAAATACCAAAATTCAAAGAACCCAACTCTTGAAACTAAGTTGGACGCTATCTAATGAATACGTTTTGTAAAATAAAAGTATTCTTCATATTTTCTAGTATGGTGGTGTCTGTCCACTTGCGGCGAAATAGTCTGAGAGAAGTCTCAAGCTCTCTCTGACACAAGTCAATACTTCACATAGACTGCACGCGTCTCAAGCGCTTAGGCTGATGAACAACACCCTCGAAAGTTCCTCTCGAGATTTTTATCTCAGGTGGATACTGTGGTATAGTTCCCAACCTACTTCACTCTAATCTATGTTGCAAAACAATAATTAAATTAATTTGAATCTTTCAGGGTTGATATGATTGAATTTCACATACCGCATTATCGGTATAGATCTACATATATCTCTGATAAATTCCACAGATCAGCAGATGAACGATCAAACTCTACCAAAAATTAACATCAAAATGATTCGGAAAATACTTTATAGAAGGGATTTTTTTAGGCGTAGAAGGGTCACATGTTATTTTAAAAATATTTTCTATTCATAATATTCTGATAACAACATAAAATCAACAGATGTGACCCCAAGCGTAGTCACTTTGAATGAATTTCAACTTTTAAATGAAAGCAAACTCAACAAGTACCTCGTTCGTGTTTATCATAATGAATTATTATTATCAATTTTAAATAAATGACAAATTAACGACGTCAATTTATCCTAATCAAGTAACGCGGAAAAAAAAGACATTTGTACAGGGTGGGCAAAATTCGTTGTCTACTGAAGGGATCTCTAGAACTATAGCAGCTAGAAGAAAATGGACGAGACATTATCGAGCTCTTTTTTCTTGACTAATCCAAAACTGAAAACAGATCCAACCTAACGTTTATAGATTTTGAGTTATGAACGAAAATTGAGGAATTGTCATTTTCAATGAAGCTGAATAACTCGCTTGTTTGAACTCATAGTCGAAATCCGTTGTTACATTCTACAGGCACTTTTTTATGAGGGATTCGAATATAATATTTCTGAATTTCTTGACCCAGTCATTTTAGTTCTTCAATTTTGCTGCAATTTTTTCGCTGTTTTCAAAAATTCATCATAAGTCGTTATTCACCTGAATTTTACGCGGGAAAAAATTCAATAATTTTTTCTGCTTTTCGATTCACTGTCTAATATTCAGTAGGCTGGCTTAACATAGCAACCGTTGAATATGCGTTCTCCAGATCTCACTAGATTTTTTCTATGGGGTAAAAATAAAATTTACGAAATAAGAATACAAAATTATGAACAATTAAGAAACAGAACGAAAAACGCCCTGAGAGAAGTCCACAGTATTCACATCGGCAAAGCCATACGTAGTGTTAGATCGCGATTGTTTTGTATGCTTATATAACGATATGGTTCACAATTCGAACACTACCGTTGACACTATTTTTCATCATCTAACTTTGGTAAAAATCAAAATTATAGTTAACTATCGTATTTTTTTATATAACTGATTCTTCAAGTCTCTTCCATAAGTGAAAAAACGATAGTTGAATGAATTTTCTTCTTTAATAATCAGACGAAATTCTTTCACTCTCTTTTAAAGGATATCGATATATAAAATAAATAATTACTCGTCAGTCGGTGATTCCTATCGCAGAAGGTTGAGTTCACATAGGATTATGTGGAGTTCATGAACGATTATGCATTTTCAACGGTCGGTATGGTTACGCCAACCTACTAAAAATTCAACAGTGAATCGAAAAGCAGGAAAAAGTATTGAATTTTTTTTCTTATGTTATATTCATGTGAATAGCGACATATGATACATTTTTGAAATCAACAAAAAAATTGCAACAGAAAAAAATAACTTTCAACTATAGTTTACATTTGAAAAATCTGAAATTCCTGTCGTATCTCGAAAATGACTGGATCAAAAAATTTAATAATAACATATTGGAATTCCTCATAAAAAAGTGTCTGTAGAATGTAAAAACGGATTTCGAATACGAGTTCAAATAAGCGAGTTATTCAGCTTCATTGAAAATGACAATTTCTGAATTTTCGTTCATAACTCAAAATCTATGAACGTTAGGCTGGATCTTTTTACAGTTTTGGATTAGTGAAGAAAAAGGAGCTCGAGAATGTGTCGTGCGTTTTCTTCTAGCTGCTATAGTTCTCAAGATCCCTTCAGTACACAACGAATTTTGCCCAGCCTGTACAGACCTAGTAAGAGTAGGTTGTAAACTTATAGCTTGTAGTATTCAACTTTATAGAGTAAGATCCCAGAGCGACCAGACATAACTTATTTTCACACAAATGAAACTTTAGGATCTCAGTAGATTCTCATATGCTTTGAATACCTGCGAACTTGTGTAGCTTGCCTAGTGACACCTGGGCAGATACCAGGTGGCAAAGGTGACAAAAATAAGTGTTACTTTACTTATTTTCACATGGCTGATTTTTATATATGTTTTAAAGAATATCATTCTGAAGTTATATTATAAGTGCCAGACACTTCCCATGGGCCAAAACTCTTGCCAGACACTTTGAAGATGCACAAAAAATATATGAACTTCACTTATTTTCACATGGCTGATTTTTATATATGTTTCAAAGAATATTATTCTAAAGTTATATTATAAGTGCCAGACACTTCCCATGGGCCAAAACTCTTGCCAGACGCTTTGAAGGTGCACAAAAAATAAATGAACTTTACTTATTTTCACATGCCTGATATTGAAATATCCAATTGAAGTAACTATAAAAAAGTTATATTTCATCAGTCAGACAAATAGTAGTGACCAAACATCCCCTAAACATGAAAATTATTTAGCCGGGAGTGTGAGCGACATAGTATAAAATATTTAAAATATACTTACCTCTTTCGATTCAATACTTTCACATCTCTATTCGAATAAGATGAACTTCAACAATAAGGTTATAATTACCTAATAAATATGACCATCAGTCAATCAATTTATTGTTTTATAAACAATTATTTTGATATTATTATAAATAAAGTACCAGTGGAAACAATTTTAAAAAATTTTAAGAAAATCAACTAAATTTTCATCATCAAGCCAGTCATGATATTGGGCATTCGAGTCATCGTCCTCAACATCATCAATCATGTTGTCGTTGCTAGCAGCTTCTTCTGCGAAAAACAGATCAAATAATTCATAAACACAAAATTAAGAATATAATAACATTTGAAGTAGAAGTCAAAGTACAGTACCTGATTTTTGGAGAGATTCACTGACGTCTTCTGGTAATTGGTCACCATCAAACTATTCGCTATATAAAATTGGAAGTTTCATTAAAATTTAATAAAACACATGTTCGTTTTCCCTGAAGGCCTTCAATAATCAAGTATTATATTCTCGATGGACATTGAAAATTTTGCGAAATTTGTGTTCAACATACATTTCAGCCAAGGTAGGAGGACGAGGAGTAGGATCAATTCAGTACACTAAGAATTTTGACACAAAAATAATTGTACTACAACTCTCATTTTATTCACTTCTACTATTACCACTTGAAGATTGTTTAACAAAGAAAAGCTCAGCAGTTGAAGTGAAGGGATTCACCTATACTTCAATGGCATATTTTATAACATCATACATGTGAAAATAAGTAAAGTTCATATATTTTTTGTGCATCTTCAAAGTGTCTGGCAAGAGTTTTGGCCCATGGGAAGTGTCTGGCACTTATAATATAACTTCAGAATAATATTATTTAAAACATATATAAAAATCAGCCATGTGAAAATAAGTAAAGTTCATATATTTTTTGTGCATCTTCAAAGTGTCTGGCAAGAGTTTTGGCCCATGGGAAGTGTCTGGCACTTATAATATAACTTCAGAATGATATTCTTAAAAACATATATAAAAATAAGTAAAGTAACACTTATTTTTAGTCACCTTTGCCACCTGGTATCTGCCCAGGTGTCACTAGGCAAGCTACACAAGTTCGCAGGTATTCAGAGCACATGAGAATCTACTGAGATCCTAAAGTTTCATCTGTGTGAAAATAAGTTATGTCTGGTCGCTCTGGGATCTTGGACTATTATATTCAATGCTTATAGAGGAAACTGCTCGCTGGGTTCTACTCGATGCGTTCGGCTCCACCGCGAATGATCTGCTTTAGGGTGGGTACACACAGCGTTGATAAAGCTGGTCATATTTTGCGCGAGCCCAAGCCATCTCATGCTTATATTGAAGTTTCGAATGAGATAATATTGTTGTGACTTTAGCCTTGCGGTTTTAACCCTCCTCTATCCATTCTCACTTATGCCGGAAATCACAGATATGAAAAGGATTTAGCCCTTTCCCGGTTTTCGGGCTCATTGTGGTTGAGTATGGGCTGTTCTTTGTTCTTGGACTAGGACCTGTTCGACACCAGGAGGTGTCGAACAGGTTTTGTATCCACCTCTTGTCCTTGGGTTCGTTGGATTCTTCTCCTCGCACTCGCAAGTGGTTGCTGCTCTCTTCCATCATTTCCCAGGAACTTGCGTACCATTCTCGCAGTCCCTAGCAGTACCGCTTTCTGCCTTAATCTATAGATGATAGTTTCGTCCAATTCAAGTTTCTTCAAATTCTCTCGAGGAACAAATCAAGAGACCAAGAAAGTTGAAAGACATCAAGACCATCCCTATTGTCATTTCATCTACAGGCCTGATACCGAAGAAACTACCAGGTGAATTTGATAATATTTTAATTGGATGAAATATCTATAGAGTCTTGCAGAAAGCGGTACTGATAGCTACGGCGAGAACGGTACGCAAGTACATGGGAAATGAAGAAGAACATTCATTCATTGCTGTATCCCGTTACCGCAAATAAATCTACAAAAAGAAGAAAAAAAAATTGCGAACAGACTTTTCTTAGGGCTAGTTGCGACTGTGTGCCCTCCTGTGACTAAAGAGACCCAACCGTGACCTGCAGATCCTTCTACACTCAGGGCATGGATAGTCACCAACCAGATCTGGCTGCCGCTCCATTCTCCATTATAACTGTGTACCAAAGACCTCCACTGTGACCTGTCTAGCGCTAGTTGTTCGCAGTTATGATTGGCATTAACTAATTTTAGGGATTGATGTAGTGTATCCTTGAACCGCTTATACTGGCCTCCTGGTTTCCGGGCTCCCTCAGTGAATTCGCCATATAGAGCTACTTTGGGGAGTCTTGTGTCTTGCATCCTCAGAATGTGGCCGCTCCATCTGAGTCGGGCCCTCGTTACTTAAGACTCAATTGTTGTACCACTCGCTCGTTGCAAGACTTCTGCATTCGAAACTTTGTGGAACCACCTGATGTGCATTATCTGTCTTAGATGACGTTGTTGCGTTTGTTCAAGCTGTTTAATATGTCGCCTGTAGGGCGTCCAGCTTTCGCTGCCGTAAAGAAGCGTTGGGAGGACCACTGCTTTGTAAACAGTTGTCTTGGTCTTCAGAGAGAGGTCGTGATTTTGAAACACTCTATCCTTTAGCTTCCAGAATGCCCGTGATGCCGAATTGATACGGTTTTGTATTTCCGTGTCTAGATTAGCCCTAGTATTTATGAAGCTTCCCAAGTATTTGAAGTGCTCGACCTGTTCTAGAGTTTCATTCTCCAGGCTGATATCTGTTTGAAGGCTTTCTGGCGGACTTACCAGGATTTTGGTCTTGTCGATATTGTCGATATTCGAGGATCTGTAGATCCTCTGAACTGCTAGCGATGAGTGAACAGTCGTCTGCATATTGAAGTTCCGTGATAAACTTTGTACGGGTTTTTGCTCTGAGGCGCTTCAGGTTAAACAGGCCTCCATCAAATCTGAATCTTATCCCAACACCTCTTACAGGCATACTCATGTCAGCAATTATCGATACAGCTATGGCGAAAATATTGAACAGTAAAGGCGCTAATACGCAGCCTTGTTTTATTCCAGAGTTGGTTGAGAAATGGTCGGTTGTAGAGCCATTATGCTGAATTCTAGCGGTGTTGTTGGTATGAAGGCTTTTTACACACTGCTAAGAATTTTTCGGGTACTCCAAGACATGCCATGATTTTCCATAGCGCTCTCCGATTCACCGAGTCGAATTCCTTACTTAAATCGATGAAAGCTGTATAGATCCTTGATTGTTGTTCACGGGCCTTCTCTTGTCGCAGTGTAAAAATTAGGTCCACCGTACCTCGATTTGGTCGAAAGCCGCACTGGGATTTAGGTAATAGCTTTTCTAAGAGTGGAACCAGACGATTAGCCATAATTTTCAAGAGAATTTTAGCGGCCGCACTAAGCAACGATATGCCCCTGTAGTTGTTGCAATTCGACGTATCGCCTTTGTTCTTATAGAGGTTGATAACTAAATCGTCTCTGAAGTCTTGTGGCACATCTCCTTGTTCCCAGATCTTGCGGAATAGTGTTAGGAGACTATTGACAATGTCTTCATCCAAGGCTTTGAATATCTCCGCTGGAATGCCGTCTAGACCAGGTGACTTATCATTTTTCATATTTTTAATCGCACTTATGATTTCCGACATTGAGATTTCGTCATCAAGCGATGTCATCGGACTATACGCGGGGAGCAGGTCTAAAATGGATAAATCCGAGTCGTTATTTTGATTCAAGACCTGTGAATAATGCTCCTTCCATCTTTCGAGAATTTTTCTATCGTCAGAATAGCTCCATGAGCATCTCTTAATAGGAAAGTTAGCTTTTCTGCTTGGACCGTAAACAGTTTTAATAGCTTCGAAAAAATGTCTGTAGTCATGGTTATCGGCGTAAGCTTGTATTTCCCTAGCTTTTTCTTTCCACCAGCTATCCTTGATTTTTCTTATTTCTTGACGGACCTCGCGTTTTATGTTTATAAAACTTTTTTGGGCTGCAACATCGCCAGGCTTGTTAATTGCGGTTTTCATCGCTTTGCGTTTTGCGTCCAAAAGGGGTGCGATATGAGTTTCGCTATCGGCAGACCGGTCTGGGGATTTTCGGGAACGTTCTGTGCCCAGTATTCCTTTCGCTGTATTTGTAAGATATTACTTGAAGCGGAGCCAATGAGTCTCAATGTCGTCGTTATAATCCGGTGGTGTTAGGCTATCTTTGACGGCAGCTGTGAATCTTTCCTTCGTAGAAGGGTTTTGTCTCGGGTTTTGTAGTTTGGAGATTTGCAGGCGCTCTCTTAGATACTTTGGCTTGCGTTGGTATTTTGGGCGCATTGAAATTTTCATTCTCGAGATTACCAGCCTATGATCTGTCCAGCACTCCAGATCTGCTCTGGGTTTAGTGACCAACATCTCTTCCAGATCTTTTCTTCTCACAATCACATAGTCGAGGGTATGCCAATGCCCTGAGCGCGGGTGGCCCCAGGTCCCCCTTGAATTGGGTCTCGTAATAAAATAGGTGTTCGTTATACACAGATTGTGTTCTGCACAAAGAGCCAGCAGACGTTCTCCATTCGAATTAATGGTGTCTGTGCCGTGTTTTTCTATTATTCCCGGCCATAGTTCTGAGTCTTGACATCTGCCCACTCTGGCGTTGAAATCTCCAAGGAGAATAATTCGTTCCCGTTTTGGGATTTTACTTAATGTAGCAACGAGTGTTTCGTAGAAAGTGTCCTTTGAGTTGTCAGAGGAGTCCAAAGTGGGTGCGTATACTGCAATTATGTTCACAAACGTGTTATTCGCTGCAGGAAAGTGTAGGGTCATTAAGCGTTTTGAGATACCAACTGTATTTTCGGTAAGTTTGGCGGCCAGGTCGTTTCTAATGGCAAAGCCTACGCCATGTTGTCTGATTTCGCCTTCCGGCAAGCCTTTCCAGAAGAAGTATACGCTTGTTCCACCAAGCTACCTTCGTCCGAAAAGCGTGTTTCGCTTAAGGCAGCTATTGCAAGAAGAAGAACATGTATTTCAACCGACAACAAAGACAGGTGACAGGACACGATTGACGTCAGGGAGCCATGGGGCAACCTGGTCTCGACCAACACCGTGAGCCCGAAAACTCGGCAAGGGCTTCAACAGAGCTTAGTCATTTTTATATCTGAGATAAATGTACAGTTCAAGTTTAAATTTGAAACCAGCACAACTTTGACATTTCCGTACAATTTTGACAAGTTGAACTAGACCACAACCGCCATATTGTCAATGATATTAACGATTTTTTTCCTGCTTTTTTTTTGCAAACTGGTACAACACTGCTTTAAAATCTAATTATTTACACAATTCAGCTAAAATACACACACTCGTGTTACATTTTTTGTAAATCACAATTCACAAATATGATCAAATTCGTTTCAAAGTTAAAGAAGACTTTTCTACTGAGCAGTTCGTTGCAAAAGTTTCTAGCAGCTATATCGAGGAAGGGAAAAACTTGCACTTTTTTCGTTTCTAATGAAGATCTCGTGTATAGTTTTTGGAGGATGTTCTGGCTAGGCCACGTAGGCTTTCAAGTGCAAATAATCATCGTTAAGCTTGTTTTCCGAATCGTATAAATTGCCGATTGCTTTTTCGTTTAAGGGCGGCTCTTTTGATATTCAGTTTCAAATGCAATGTGACTTTTCAATTTTCCAATAAGATTGTTGACTCATTTCCCAACTTCTTATTGGAATAAAAAAATTTCGTGCTTTTACTACTTTTTCATTTTTTTGTATTTTACTGATAATTTTGCGCCCCCAAAGTATTGTGAGTTTTCGTTAGTTCTACTAATATAAGATGAAACTAACTGGTTGGTAAATTAAATTCAGAAAGAGAAAGCGATCTATATGTGTAAGTATTCGATGATTCATCACTTTTGGAAGAAATTATTCTAGTACTGAGCGATTGCATTTTTACAGTCTCGTGGCATTCCCTATGTTCAGAATAGAATAGAATAGAAAAAATCTATATGTATATGTATATCGAGAAATTTTATTGCGTGCTCGGTTTTTCACTCCCTTTGAAAAGTTAACTTCTAGAAATATAATTAAGCAACTAATTTCTCCAACATGTTCATTAAATTTTTTTCGAGTGATATCTAATTATTTCATGTAAATTCCACAGAAAAAAATGAGTTAGTGCTATTCAAGTCATCCATTTTTGACCCATGGTTTACTGACTAAAATTGTTGAAATATACCACTGGTGAATAACCCCCTTGAAGGAGACGTCGAATTACCAACCATTCTGTTAAATCATAATGATCAAGAATTAAAATAGAATATTTCTTTTTTCGCAGGACCTTATAAGCCGTAGAGTGAGGAGATACGTGAAAAAAGAAAATTTCGGAGGGGGAGGAGGAGGAGGAGGTGGAGGTTTTGGAGGTGGATTTGGCGGAGGATTTGGTGGAGGAGGAGGTTTTGGAGGTGGATTTGGCGGTGGAAGAGGAGGAGGAGCTTTCGGTGGAAGTGGTGGCTACGGAGGAGGAGGTCCGGGGAAAGGGGGCTATGGAGGTGGGAATGACGGAGGTTTCGGAGGAGATGGATTGGGAGGAGGATTCGGTAGCGGCGGAGGATTAGGAGGTGGCATTGCATCAGGTTCCCATGTTGGTGGAGGACATCATGGTGGAAACACTGGCTTGACTGGGGACGGGTTTGGAGCAGGAAACTCAGGTGGCGGAGGAAAACTTGTAACTGGTGGACAAGGAGGCTCAGGAGGTGGAGGTGGTGGTTTCGGTGGTTTCGGCGGAATTGGATCAGGAGGAGGGAGTCAAGGCAAAGGATATGGGGGCGGAAAGGATGGTGGTTTCGGAGGAAGTGGATTAGGAGGAACAGGAGGTGGATTTGGTGGAGGAGGTTTAGGCGGTGGCGGAGGTTTAGGCGGAGGGGGAGGTTTAGGCGGCGGGGGAGGTTTAGGCGGTGGCGGTGGATTGGGTGGTTTCGGTGGAACTGGGTATGAAGGAGCTGGAATAGGGGGTGGAAATAAAGGTAAAGGATCTGGATCGGGCTTTAACGGTGGATCAGGAAACAATAACGGTTATGGTGGAGGAATCGCTGGATATGAGGAAGGAGGCAGTGGTACTTCGGGTTTTGGCGGCGGACTGGGTGGACACACAACAGGAGGTTCGAATGGAGGTAATAAGGGTATCGGATGTAGTGGAGGATGTGGAGGAGGAGGAAAAGGCGGAGTTTACGCACACAGTTCATCATCTGCCTCTGCCGGCTCATATGGAGGAAGTTAGTAAGTACATCGTAATCTATAGGTCCTTTAATCCCAAGTATCTCTTTAATTCAGCAGGCCTATCCACTCAATGAGTTTCTATAAATATTTTGATTAATTTCAAATAAATAAGTATACTGAAGTCATCAAGGTCATATGTATCAAGAGTTCATAATTGCCAGAAAGCGATCGTTTAGGGTACACAGAGTGATAATGAGATGTTGAATGAATGTTCAATAATTCTTGAATTTGACAACAGACTGATTTCAAATTTTGCCGTTATTACCCTTTTCGATAACCTTCGTTCAACATTGTCAAAATAGAAAAAATTAAAAATAAGGACCAGAGTGGAAAAATATTTGACTTTTGCCTTGTACGGTAATATTAGATCATCCTGTACATTAACACTTCGACATGTTATCATTTTCATGACCATAGAAAAGCAACTCTACCATAAAATCCAAAAACTTTGCTGGGGGATGGTCAGAGAGCGAGTAGAGAATGAAAACAGTTATATTCAATTTTTTCAATTACATATATACTTTTTTATATTTCTTTCTGTATTGTGTAAAATAATACTTAAACACATCCTTTCTTTATTCAGCTGAAAGATTGCAGAACAATCAATCCGTTCATTGAAACATTCAAACTTTTATGAAAAGCAAGAATCATAATATCAGTTTGATTGTAAAGGACATTATGTAACATAATTCTTCTCAACAATCAATCTGATAATTGCAATCAGTTCAGTTTAGAATTCAGAATAGTTTAACATTTAACAAAAATAATTTATTTGTCAAAAATATTTTTTCATCACGATAGAGAATTGATGTTGAAATTGAAGAAGAAATAATAAAAGAATGTTCGAACTAAAAAGGAACTGAAAAATGAGAAAAAACAATAAATTTCAATTCAAGATTTGCTTCTCGAAACTTCTCTCGAATCTATAGTGGTCAGAACAGGAAATTGAAGTGGCCAAGCATTATGAAGTCCTCTGGCGGTTCATTTTTTTTTAAACGGTTCAATCAAACAATTATTGTATATAGGTATAACACCAGGAATTCCTTGAGAATCTTTTTCTACTGTGTTTTTGTGTTATTGCTTTCGGGATTTTTTACGGGAATTGTTGATTTTATTCTTTTGTGATTCATGGGGGAACAACATTCGGGAATTCATTCTCCTATGATTTATAATTCACATATGACATATTGAAGCTTGGACAGTTTGTAGATGGTACGTTCTGGCTTCCTTTTTTCTAAGTACATAGGTAGATACTTCACTTTTAGGGACAACCAATTTGATTGCCTTGGCGTATCAGTCGATGAATTCTCCTTCACTAAATCTAGGATTATTTCGTTCATTTAAATTTTTTCGGGAGCGACTCATCTTTTATAAAAATTTTCCTTTCTGAGAAAGCAGTCTTTGACCTTTTGTGGATAGCGTATGATGGAGAATTCTGAAGTTAGGATATTTTCTTGGGTACTCTATAGCCATTACTATAGAATTCCACTTACCAAAACCATAAACAAAATTCATTTATGTATATTCTTCATGTCTGTATTCATAAGACATTTTAACTTAGTTCACAAATCAGATAGAAAATGATGACTATTGATATTTCAAAACTATAAGAGTTTTAAGCTTGAAAAAGAGATCATATGGAATTTTGTTTACATATGAATCAAAATTCATTAGGAATAGAACGAAAAATTGCCTTTTCTGTTATCACTAGTGAGCTGAGGAAGTTCCAAAATCATACACTCAAAAAAACTCTCAAAATAAATCCCCAATAAATGTTTGGTGTGTTGTCTACAAAGATCGTTTGATTGGCCCTTAAGATATGGATTATTTTCTATGGATATCAATGAAACAAGTGGTTTCTGCCATAGTAGAAAGAAAAGATTTTCTATAAATAAAATTTTCTAACCGTCCCGATAATGAAACTTTCAGTATGATTCATCAAATCAAAAGTGGTACTTTACAGAAAGACTAGAAAAAGTACCGAAAGCAGCTTTTTCGGGACATTTTTTTGCACTTTCCACCTTCGCAACGATTTTGCGTAGGTATCTATGAGAACGCATTTGACGATAACATAAACTTTGTATTCAATTATCATAGCCCTTGTCATTAATATTGGTTTATATTTCTTCTCTTTTGAAATCGAAAAAATTAAAAAGAGAAACGAAATTAAGACAGCAGAGAAAATATCGTACGTAACACTTTGCCAACAATAAATTACTTGAAAATTCAATCTTTCTTTTTAATTTTTCTGTTGGTTTAATCTTTCTCTTTCTCCTTTTATTTTTTCTTCAATTCGTCCATAAATCTCCCAATTTTTCAATGAGAAGACAAAATATTTAAGTACCAACAAAATTTCTGCTGAATAAATCAAGGATATAATGATAATTCATAATTTCAACAATACAGGGTGAAATATCAATCAAGTCAATTGAAAATACGAAATACAAATATTTTTCGTCGACCTAAACAAAGAATGACATTCTATACTCTTAGAATATAGAATAACAGGAAGGAGCATATTGCTCATCTCAATTTGACCGGAATGGAGGAGAAATATGGCCGACATATATTTCCGTTTCAACAGTGACGTAGGACAATGAAGTTTCCAAAAAACTAACTTCAATAGTCAGTTGATTCTGATTAATCAAAAAAATTAGGAAAGCACTGACGTAAAGTCAGAAGCTTTTTCAAGCTCGTTCAAATTGATAATCAAAGCGGAAATTCACCCCGCCTAACACTGCTTGGCTAGATACTTAATGGTATTAAGGTCTATGACTTAACATCACCTACGCCCATGGAGTGTTATTGTCATGAGATAACCTTGTTATATGTCATGAAATTCAGGAACTCATAAGTAATACCTGATATTCAGCTTAAAAAAATCACCTACCTATGAATTATTCACGTTACAATATCCAAAATCCTTATTTTCAGTAAATTTCAAGAATCCAAATTACCAAAATTAAGTTAAAACATCACTTTGTTCATTTGGCCACAGATAACAGAATCATTTGACTTCCAAGTCTGCCACTTTTAAAATTGAAATTTGGAAGACCAATATGGCCGTTTCCGTCGCACAATTCCCGTCACATTTATTCGAAAAAGCTCCTTCCTGATGTTCTATGTTCTAAGTCTATACTCCATTCACTTTTATTTTAGCAGACGGTTGGCCATGGAAATTTGACACATTTCACTCTGTATGGTACGAAAATGTGCGGTTATGACGCTTTATTTATTTTACAAAAAGAAAGAGTACTGTAATACTTGGAGTACTGTATTGAAGTACTCTTTCTTTTTGTATTATATTCTCCGGACCAGAGTATGGTCATAGTGAGCGAACCCCTCAATTCGCCCGTGGTCCTTGATGAATGTGTGCACATTCGATGACTGCGGGAAGTAGTTGAACTTAGGAGCCATGAACTGTTGTAGGAGTCTGCAGAGAAAGAGAGGTTAGGTTCAGCCTTTGCGTGACAGGTGGCGTATCGTGATGAGAATATCTCAAAGCGACGTCCCAAGATCGCATAACCTACCTTCCTCCGCTCGAGGGATTCAGTGCTATACTGTACTGACGAGGGAAAATGATCCCGAAACCGGTCTACAGTTGCACTTGAATTTTTCGACTTCTCTGGGACTTCCTATGATAGTTCATGACTAGCTCACATTACTGAACGACAGTTCCTTCGGAATTGTTGTTTCCATTAATATTTCTTTTTTTATTTATTTATTTAGTATACAAAAGCCGAGGTATAACCTATGTGGCTCAAAACAAATAGAACAAAAGAAGAGACACAGAATGGGCAAGATGTAAAAAAAAAAGCTGAAAATTCCTAAATATAGGTACAGAAAAAAAAACATTCTTGGGTTTTAAATCAACCCTATGTTGCCCGTTCTTTCTGTTATAACGTATTTTATCACAAAGTCGAGTCTCTTCAGATAATATGTGACGAACATAATGGAAGTTTATACAAACTGATTGAAGGCATACCAAATCCAGTTATTTGCATGGAAAATACAACAGATCAGTATAATATCATAATATGCACTAGCTTGAGGAGAGTTAATGTTCGTTATCTTCTTTAGCTAAAGTTTGAATACGTTACATCAGTTGTAGATTTCAAAAATATGAACCCGAAGATAAAATGCATATGTTGCGGTGGTTGGGAATGGGTATCTCCCGAAGGATTTAACAGATAATTACAAGAATGTTGAATTCTTCACCAAAAATCGTCTTGCATATTGATGCAAATTATATTGATAAGTAAAAGGAATTAAAGGAAGTTTCAATCAAAATGATCTTCACCTTTGAACAAAAATTTAACATTAATAAACAATTAGCAGGACAACTGGCGCGTATTCATGACTGTTCATATTAATGCTTTTCGCATTAATTCACTCCAACATAAAATTCTCAAATGCCACCACTTTTTTGGGTCTCCCAATAGAAGGAAATTCTTTGTCATCCTCTTCATTCACAATTTCTCTGATTGTAGGAATATTCAGCTGAAATATAAGTCGTTTAGATTCAGATGAAACATTATATAAATTCTCTTACATTGAATATGTTCGCTTATGTCATAAAGCCGTTGCCACAACTAAAATCCACAATACGTCAGAAGTCGCTACCTTCTGAGACCTTTCCTGTCTCCTTTTTCAATCACTTTCGGCATTTTCTTAATATTTATTGATATAAGTTGTGGCAACAGCGTTATGACATTAACGACATTTCATGAGTGCCAACCTTACTCCGTTCTAATTCTAATAACATTTTTATTATTAGGTCTATGTTTCCGAATGAAAAGTCAAAGTGTGTACAGGATATTATTATTTTCAATTATAGAAATGTTGAACACAGACGGTCAGAAAGAGTGACACACTTACATTATTCAGGATTTATTGAAATTTGAAATTTCATTTAACATCTGATATCATCCTGTATATCCTAAATGCGAGGGCCCTTCATTCTTGATATGAATCCACTTTGATGGCCTTAGTTTATGGTTCTACTTTTTCCCATTCTTCCCGAATACGGGAATACAGGAAATTTTTATTGAGAACTTTTGTTCAGGAGAATTTGTCTTTCAAGCGGAAGAATCATTTCTTATTTCCACATTTCATTTTATTTTTTTTTAATTATGTATTTCTTTTTCAGTGGACGCTGAATGGAAAGCTCTCAAGTAATGTACTTGGAATGATATTATTTTAATTTTGAGTTGTGCGAAAGACGGTTTGAAATAAAGAAACATGAAAGAAATTTTGAATTTACTTCCCCATTTCAAATACTTTGGAATAAGAAACATGGCCCTTCAACAGGGCCAACCCTTGCAACACTTTATGTCTAAGCAAGGATATTCTCGGCGCCAAGTTCATACTTTTTTTCATAAAAAAAATGAATACATTTTTATCTGTGGAACGTATGCTACACGTTCCACGCGAAATACTACTTTACTGTAGTCTTGTCTCGCCTCGCTGATAAAACATGAAGTTTCGTCTCGAGTCTCGTGCAAGAGTCTCGTAAAAGTTTCGTAGTCTCGTCCTTGATAACGTTTTCAGAAAGCGGAATATTTAAGTCTTATAATCATATTCTTCTTTATCAGTCACAAAATTCTTACTTTACCATGCATTTTATTTTTAATCTCGTATTACTAATTTCGTAAGCACCGAGTGGGAGAGGTAAGAGGGGAAAATTAGCTGATTTAGAGGTTCGGGAATTCTTTGTTTCTTCGAAAATCGCGGCACGTCCGTGTCCGCGAATAATGCAAAACGAAAGACGAATAATCGGACCATAGGCGGGTACTACTCTCGACTCGGAAAACAGACAGGAAATACGAGAAAAAATGCTTCAGAAATTCGAGATTTTTCAACAAGAATGTAAACGTATCCAGTCATAGCCTAGGTACTAGAAGTTCTAGTAGGCTATGAACCAGCTTCACCCGGGAGGTTTATCAAGTTAACCCGGAAGTTGTGGCATTTCGGAAAGAAAATTTCTCCAATGAAAATGCTAGCAAAGTGCTGGCGAATGCTGAAGAAAAAACTGAAAACTCTCTTATAGATTCGGAAAAATTGAAGTTGGAATTTTTCAGGCCAACTTATGTGCAGCCCGGAAAACCAAGCATTTTTCATCGATATTTCGAAAATAGTAAATGCTAGCGAAATGCTGGCGAATGCTGAAGGAAAAACTGAAAAATCTCATATAGATTTGTATAAAATGGAAATGGAATTTTCCGGTTGAACTTATATGTTGCCCAGGAAAGCCACCATTTCCCATCGATATTTTGAAAAAATGAAATGCTAGCGAAGAAAGGTGCTGTCAAGTGCTGAAAAAAAAACTAAAAAATCTCTTGTAGGTTTGGAAAAATTGAAAATTGAATTTTCTTGCCCCCCTTATATGTACCACGTAAAAGTCAGCAATTTTCATTGATATCTAGCTATGTGCGGGCGAATGACCAGTACCACTAGAAAAATGGGTGATTAAATTTGCCAGGGCACTTTGTCCGAAAAAAAAACCATTTTGATGAACAGCTTTATTTTTCCAGCAGTAAGACAATCCGTCCTTTAGTTATTAATTGGCCATGATTAAAGGAAATTATTCATTTTTCCGCTATTGATGTTGTTTCTGTTAACTCCAAAATAAGCCATTTTTAGTCAGCGAACAATATAGCATATGTATGAGTTCCAACCTAACAGAGGTAAGTACCATACAATACCAAACAATTGGGCATATGATACAAGAGCTTAGGGAACAACCTCCGAAAAAACCTGTCTCTCCGTGAATAGTGTAGTGATGACAGATTTATTCACAGAATAAGCTTTTAATACTGAAGGGGTTCTTTTCCATTGACATAAAAATTTCGTTTTTCTAAGACTGTCACAAAATAGGGAACTCTAACGATTTGTCAAAATCAGCTAAGCGGTCGTTGTCGTGGGGCACACAAGCTTTTCCCTCTATTGAATCGCATGCTGTTTTGGTCGAGTATTGTGTTTTGTGCATGTTTATGGAAAAGATGTTCTTCCTGACGTTAGATTAGAGTGCTTAGACTATAACTTTCTCAGAAATGCCTCTTTACAGTGATAATAAAAAGTTTTGTGTGCCCCACGGAAACGAACGGTCAGCTGATTTTGATAAATCGTTAGAGTACCCTATACCTCCATGATGATTTCTAAATATAGTACATTGTCATACACCTTTTCACTATGCACTAGTTGCTTTACTATATTCTCTATTTCATCTCGAAATTATCTCTGAAACAAAAAACCAGAGCAAAAAGAAAAAGTTTATAATACAGCCTTCATCAAACTGATTCGAAGACTTGATCATAACTGAGGAAAAAATAATTAATCATAGGTACATAACTTGCTCTCCAATTGCCCTGTGAAGAATATCATCTCCGCGTCAAAAATCTTCTGTTGTCTCCGTTAGAAATCCCTTCAGTACTGTTATTAATAATATTTCAAATGCTACATATTCATAATAGTGATTTAAATATATACAAGTATTTTTTTTATTCTTCAATACAGGTAGGTACCTACATATTTTTATCGTTGGATTATTATATGCCCCATAACTTGTGTGAACTCAACAGTTTATCAGTTATTCGCATTCTCATGAAAAAAGTAAAAACAAAGGGGACTATATTTCTGATATTCCGACAGGGGAAGTTTCTTTCCGAAAAAAATCCTTTCGATGTCGACCAATATGTATTATTAAAACTCTGCTGAACAGGGCATCCACTTTGTTCATGATAACATCATCAAGTTGCACAAATCGAATTAATCACAAGTCAATATTTTGAAATGCCAATTTTATTTTTGATTTTTCACTGGTCGAAAAAAGGAAATTTTTCTCAGAAGAATCCTTCAATATGAATGAAAACGAACAAGGGGCATCGAGGATGAATTTAATATACGAGAACAATGGAATTTCGGACTGCGTAGTCCGGAAACTTCCGGAAATCACAGCAATAGTCTGAAATTAGGTAGAGTCATTCGGGGCAACTGTGCGCACTTTTGCCTTTCAAGCCATACCCTGTTTCGAATGTTGAAGCTAGGAAAATTAAAACATATTCATAAGATAGAGAATTTTCTAATCTATAAAAAACATCAAAAAGCAAACAAACAAAAACGTTTCTTTCCGCAAAAAAAGAATTTAATAGAGAAAGTCGGAGTGCGTTCACATGCCCCGTATTGCGGGTAAGTGTGCGCACCCTCACGGGGTAAGTGAACGCAGTGCTTAGTGAACCACACAATCAAAACAAATTACAAAATAATGTCACCAAAATGTTGCAATATTAGAGAAATGCAGTGTATTGTCAATACAGAAGCGCCTTTTTACAAGCAGTGCATTATTGTTCGTGCCACAATTCTTGGTGAACACAACACTTGATACATTCCCCTGTTGGTGGCTCTTCATATTTTTCTGAACAAATAGGACAATATTGATCGAGTCTTAACCAAGAAAATCAACAATGTCATAATTTATTCCTCACTGAACTAATGCCCATATATGAATCTATGCGCACACTTACCCGCGCACACTTTCCCCAGTGAGCCAAAATTTGAATTGACGTTCTTATAGAGTTGAGCAGCTAAGAGAACGTAAAATTTTTCATTATATATTTAGATTAATATGCCCATGATCGAATAAAATATTGTTCAACACTGTCGGACTCGGAACTTGGACTTCGCTGAATTTGCGGAGATGCTAAAAATTAACGAGAAAACTAGTGAATTTGATTGATTGCAAATAAAAAGTTAACGAAACGTCGCACGGCGCACTCCTATGAATAACTAATTTGGCGATTCTGCGCCTTTGCTTCACTTAAATGAACCCCTCTTTCATACATTGCATAGTCGAGATATACGCACTGCGCACACTTACCCGCTGCGCTCAGTTACCCCGAATGACTCTATAGGTGTTTTTTTATAACATTTTCTACGGTTTCCGGATATCACACACTCTCACATAATATATCGAATATATGTCATTTTTACTCAGATGTGAGTTTTCAGGTATCTAAGAAAAACCTGTTCAAGGAAAATCTATCTACGGAAAATTATTCAACGTTATGATATATTTTGTATCCTGAAATCTAAAATGCATTGATGTTGAAAATCACAGCTCATGCAATATTTAAACTGTAATGTTCTAATATTCCAAATTGATTCATGATGACCCCTATTGCCCTTTGTTTTACTACACACAACGTATGATCCCCCTCGAATTAATAATCCCCTCAAGTCATATAATCATATTTTTGCTCCAGGCCGATCTCTCATATCAATGCTGAAGTCGTTTAATTTATTTTCTCTTATTCATAATAGTATGGCGAACCAAATAATTACCTATTTAAGGAAGGAAAAGACTCATTTCATAACAAGGATTACACGGGTCAACACCAAATTTGGCTTTGACTGCAAAGCATAAAATTTCGATAATTTAGATCCTAATTAGACGAAAAAAAAAATATGGCATGAAAAAGTTTGCTTCTGTGTTTAGGAGACTGATTCAACGATAGCATTTACAAGCAACATGTGGAGCCTAAGGCTTGTCTTGATTCCAAACAGGAAAGTCAAAATATGCTTCATAGGCTTCAGAGAGAACGTGAGATATCTTTAATTCGTATTTCACGTCACGAATTATAATAAATTGACTACATATAAAACAAAATGCATCAGCATCGTATTTACACTTTCTTGACGATATTTGAAGTTTGTCTGGGCTAGTAAACAACACCTTATCATTGTTTATGACTCGAGTGCCCTCTAGCGGCACCTTGTAAACGTAAACACCCCACTCATATCGGACGGTCTTTTTGAATTATTAAAAATTTAAAAAAAATTAAGAACGACTATTAATACTATAACTATCACAAAAGCAAACTTTATACCAAAAAAAGTCATCTTCTTTTCGTTTTTGTGCATAATTAACCGGAAAATCCTAGAATAAACGTTAGGACAAAGAATAAAAATTTTTTTGTAGAGTCGTGTTATAGATCATATTTTATAATCCCTGATTTCATTATTGATTTTCATATTACGATGACCCTCATATTTCTCCTGTTTTTCAAGTTCAGAATGACCGCCCAAGAAAATTGGTGTATAGAGGGATGATCAGAATGTACTCATAAAAATTTTTGTTTCCTTCTGACAGCACTAGAACCCTACCTCCAACGATCAAAATGAACCGATATTCTGTTTTTTTTTCTATTCAGAATGTTTCAAATATTCCTTCTGTAGAAGATAAGTCAGTTCAAAATAATCGTTGAGGAAATTGGTAGCTAAAGTACATAGATGAATGACTTAAAAATATATAAATATATAATTTTTTGTTGATAAAACAGCTTCAAAGATCAAAATGAACTATTCATTCTACGATGAAGCGCCTATTCCTCATTTTTCAAGTTGAGAAAGGCCGGCCAAGAAAATTGGTGGATAGAGGGATGTATGAGAATGCACTCAGAAAAAAATTTGTTTCATTCTGACAGCCCTAGAACAGAACACCACCTCCAATTATCACATGAACCTATTTTTTTTCTATTCAGAATGTTTTAAGGATTCCTTCTCCAGACGATAAATCAGTCCAAAACATCCGGCCAAGGAAATAGACCGCTAAAGCTGCGCAAAAAAATTAACGCACATTCTGAAAATCTCAATTTTAATGAAAGTTAACTCTACATTGACTGTATAACCTATTTTTTATGTTCTCTCGCGAAGGTGCGAACGAAACAAGACATATTAAATGGAAGAAAAATTCAGGATTTCACCGAATCTTATGTGAAAGAAGAGAAATGAACAATTTTCAAAATACTGAAATGCTGATGAGTGATTTAATACTTAGTATTTCCACCCCTTGCGTTAATTACAGCTCGGCAACGACGGTTCATACTCAAAATGAGTGATCTTATAATGTTCTGATCTAATCCTTCCCAGATTTCTCCGAGTTGGATTCCTGAGTCATTAAGGGTAGCTGGATGATTTTCTGAACTTGTCAGCCTTCTATTGAGGTTGTCCCAAACCTGCTCAATCGGATTGAGATCTGGACTTCTTGCTGGCCATTCCATTCGAGAGACTTCAACCTCTTCAAGGTACTCCTGAACGATGCGCGCACGATGGGGTCTGGCATTATCGTCCATAAAAATGAAATTTTCACCAATCTATGGGGCAAATGGCACTACATGCTCTTCAAGAATGTTCCTTATATCCTTATCAGCATTCATAGCTCCATTATCAACGACCACTAGGTCTGTGCGAGCAGTCAAAGATATTCCACCCCATACCATAATCGATCCTCCCCCGAAACCAGTACTATTCAGGAAATTGCACTGAGTATATCTCTCATGTGGACGTCTGTATAACAGGGGACGTCGATCTCAATGGTAGAAGCAGAATCTAGACTCATCTGTGAAGAGAACTCTTTCCCAATCGGCCTCTTCCCAATGGATATGCTCTCTCGCAAAATCCAAACGCGTCCTTCGATGGGCAAGGGCCCATAGACATGGGGTCGCAAACGTTTCGTTTTCGAGATACAGAGTGTTGAAGTTTGAATTTTTTTCAAGTTTTTTTCTCGAAATCGTTGGTAGATTCGACAAAACTACAAGAGACCGAAAAGTTTAGTATAAGAACAAAGCTTCTTTTTACATTTTTTCAAATTAACAGTTGCTCACCAAAAAAAAGTTCTGCAGAAGAGCAGGTGGCAGTGTTCCAGAAAAAATATCACCCTGTAGATCTTCTATCGAAATTGCCATGTCACGTGGTGAGAACTCTAAAATGTAATATCTATGCCAAATTTCAGTTGAATATCTTGTGAAGTGTAGATACTATGAGAAAAAAACTTGAAAAAAATTCAAACTTCAACACTCTGTATCTCGAAAACGAAACGTTTGCGACCCCATGTTTCTGGGACTTTTTTTCTCAAACTCACTTAAGGAATCTCCCCTTTTCGTTTGTACGTTCAATTTAGGAACACCCTGTATATACAGGGTGTCCCGTAAAGACCACGTCAAACGAAAACGGAAAGTAGATCAGAATGTGCTCTACCTAATGTAAAAAATTCGTTGATATGAAAGTCTCACAGTTTTCGAGATATTTGATGTTTTATGAAAATGTTAAATTTTTTCACTAAAAATGCTTTCTCTCTTGCGGAAGCTACAATTAAATACTTTTCGAATCAGTTTTTTTCCGTAAATTTTGTTGAATGATTACTTCAATTCATGCAATGAACAATACCACAAAGTATTATACAGGGATTCTGAAAAAAAAAATTTAAATTCATGTTCTGAAGGAAGTGTTTTTTTGTGCTGAATTCTATCTGACGTGGTATAAAAAAAAGACACTAGACTTTTTCTGCATATTACGTTGAAAAGTTGCCCATTTTGTGAGGATTCCGAAAAGGTAAAATACAGGTGATAACCTTCTTCACGAAAAAAGATATTTGAATGTTTATCGAAAATGGAGCATTTCTATGAAAAACTGTTTTTGTCGCCTCTTCCACAAATTCTTTCATTTTGCAGATTCTGCTGTAACATATTGAATAATCCTCTTGAAAAATGTCAGTTAGTCCCTAAATTACTTATAAAATGAAATTATTCATTAATTGCAATGATATAATGTAATAACGCACAGGAATTTCAACATCAATAAATCTATTGTGGAGAAACTTTAAAAAAATATCAATAATAAAAATTCAGTATTCTTATTAGAGCAAATGCTCAAAATGACCACACCCTTCGCTAATACATGCCCTGCATCTATTGAGATATGACCTTTTCAAACCATACAAACTTCTCTCCGCTATTTTGGCTGCTGAAATACGAATGCGGTCCCTAAGTTGTGCTTCATCTCTTATAGGATTCGAATAAATTTCATTTATTAAAAAACCCCAGTAAAAAAATCCAGAGGATTTAAGTCTGGTGAATCATTGAATCGCATCACATCAAAGAAAAAGAAATTAAAAACTCTGTCAGTGAATTAGCATCTTAATAACATTTTATTGATTGATTATTTTCAGCAGGAAGTGCAAAATGAAAGTATTTATGGAAAAGGTGAAAAAATCAGGTTTTCACAGAAATGCTCCATTTTCGATAAACATTCATATATCTTTTTTCGTGAAGAAGGTTATCACCTCTATTTTATATTTTCGGAATCCTCATAAAATAGGCAACTTTTCAACGTAATATGCAGAAAAGGTCTAGTGTCTTTTTTTATTCTACGTCAGATAGAATTCAGCACAAAAAAACACTTCCTTCAGAACAAGAATTTCAATTTTTTTTTTCAGAATCCCTATATAATATTTTGTGGTATTTTTCATTGCATGAATTGAAGTAATCATTCAACAAAATTTACGGAAATAAAACTGATTCGAAAAGTATTTAATTGTAGCTTCCGCAAGAGAGAAAGCATTTTAAGTGAACAAATTCAACATTTTCATAAAACAACAAATATCTCGAAAACTGTGAGACTTTCATATGAACGATTTTTTCACATCAGGTAGAGCACATTCTGATTTACTTTCCATTTTCGTTTGACGTGGTCTTTACGGGACACCCTGTATATAGGTACACTATATATAGGTACACTTGAAAATGATGTTCTTATTACCCAACCAGATGAGGAATTCAAAGTGTTATGTATATAAAAGGAAGCGGTATAAAAGACGTAGGTTCTCCTCGACTGTATTTGAAAAAGTCAAGTGGTGTTATTGGTGAAGGTAGCTTCGACTTCCCTTAACCCATTTGCATAATCGGTCACAGAATTGCATCTAATAACGCATATAATGAATCACATCTTCACCCTTCAGTAATTTACCGCTTATCCATCCGCAGTTCTCGTTTCTTTATTACATAGGGTCGCAGTGAATAGGGAACTTGAATTTCTTCTGATATATTGCACTCAGTGAGTACACACAGTACCAGTTTGTACAAGGTATTACATGTATATATGAATATTCTGTATTCAATCTCCAGAAACTTTCGTATAATAAATTTAAATTGGACTCCAATTATATTGAAGTTATCATTTAAATAATACATATGTACAGGGTGAGTCTTTGACTCGTACAAATATTTCAAGAGTAGATACTTGAGATTAAAAGAAACACTTTTTTCCTATAACATTTTTTCCGTTTCGGCCCTGATTAAAAGATATACCCTTTTTGAGTTCATAATGAGCTGTAACACCCCTGGAAAAAAGTAGCTTCAGAATAACTAGCTAAATCTGTGACACTACACATCTATGGATCCTTTAAACAGAGTTGTATTCAGCCTGAGTACCCAATTTTCAAATATTACAGATACTTTTTGATTTTTGAAAATCAAATTACTGTCAAACGGGATGAAGAGGATCGAAAATCGAGGTTTTTCAGAAATAATTCAAGATTCAAAACATCAGTGCGAGCGGGCTGGCGTTTATAATATAGATTCTATTATCGTTTAGCTATCGATTGGCCTATTTACCAAAATTATTGGCTGCAGAGTTTTTGAAATTTCTCAAGTTGAATTGCGATCCACGTCACTACGTACTTTGGGGTGAAAAGGATCACATTTCGAAAATCAATGGATATTCTCTTTAACCATTAGTAGGTTGAATTGGATCAGATGAAATAAAACAAAAAAATAAAAAAAAATAAAAAAATAAAAAATACTTAAGTCTTAAGAGCAACAGGTGCTAGAATCGTTGAAAAAATTGAATTGAATTTTTTTTAAACAAAATACAATAAGCAACGAAAACAAATTTCCAACAAATATAAAAACAGCCTTTTGAATGAAAGCACTGACGCAGCTAGGGGGGTGGAACGACCCCCTCCCCCCCAAACATACCAACAACTCAAACTTTTTTTCTAGCACAAACAATGAACGATCGTGTACAGGGTGGGCAAAATTCCACTGAGGGGATCTCGAGAACTATAAGAGCACTTTTATACGTAGAATCTACTGGCAAAAGATTTTTTTCCAATTCAAAAATAACAAATTGAAGGGAAGTTTGCATTTGAAACACGAAAGTTCTCCTAATGATTCGAAATGAAAAAATATTTCGAGTTCGTCAGTAGATTCTACGTAAAAAAGTGTCATTAGAAGGTTCAAGCTTCAGATCTGTAACTTTAAACAAAAAAAAGTTAAAAGAACTTTTCAAAATCATCAACATCTATTTTTTGCTAATAACTCAAAAACGAAGAATCGTAGGAGGCTACGCTTTCACCATTCTTTGTTTCTCTAAAACAGAGCTCGGAAATTTGTTATCCGTTTTCTTCTTGCTGCTATAGTTCTCGAGACCCTCTCAGTAGACAACGAATTTCGCCCACCCCTGTCTAGCGCGATCGGGAATCGGGAAAATACAGTTGATCCACTTCACCCCGTTTTACAGAACTCGAAAACGGCTCATTATAAGAAAAAATATACTTTTATTTCACAAAACATTCAAATATTAATAAGATGGCGTGCAACTCAAAATCAAGAGTTGGATTTTTGAATGGTATATTATATCTTGTACTCGAAAAACATTCATCAAATATATGAAAATAGTAATTTATGGAACAAGTCCGGAAAAAAGGGTATTTTTGGATGAATAGACAAAAATCTGTGAGTTTTTATTATTATTATTTTATTTTATTATTATTCATTTAAATAAGAGTAGAGGAATACACCTATAAACTCACATAAAAACTAAGTTTAAATTGAACTCCTGAAGATGAACTTAATACATATGATTGAAAACAAAGAGAAAGAAAAAATAAAGAAACACCGTCATCACGACGAGGTCACCCATCTGTCAAAGCTGTTCTTGAATCCATTCACTGAAGACGATTCTACGACGGTTTCAGGCAAGGAGTTCCAAACATTGAACACTCGGTTTGACAGAAACATTTGCCTCTGGGTAGTCCTGAATTTTTCCTTCGCGAGCTTAAATCCATGGCCCCGTAAATTGTTCGTGTTCATACGGTACATATTCATAATATCCGGACCAAAGTGACCATGGACCGCTCTGTAGGAGAATATTAAGTCGCCTCTCGCACGTCGTTGTTCAAATACTCCATTATCGGCCGAATATAAGATTTATAAATCATGCTCCAGGAGACAACATCAGTGTTTGGGAATGCTTTGCTGAAGAGGTAGATCATCTGTCTCTCCTTTGATGATACTGACGCGATGTGGTCCGACCAGCTCAAATCTTCCGCTATAGTCACACCGAGATCCAAGTGGCGAGTCACTGTGCCAAGTCTTACCCCATCGATGTAATAGGGGGCCCGAGGGTTGTTCTTTGCTATGTGCATAACACAGCATTTGCTCAAATTCAGGGGCATCATCCACCTCTGGCACCAACTGCTTGGATCATCGAGATCCTGCTGAATAAACCGTGAATTGATTGAGCGATTGAAAATCTTCGTGTCATCAGCGGAGAGTGCACATTTAGATCTAATTGATGCAGGTAAATCGGCTGTATATAAAATAAAAAGAAGTGGGCCCAGAACCGAGCCTTGTGGGACACCACTCTTAACAGTTTTCGCGGACGTAGACAGATCACCACCAACTCGTACACAAAATGACCTATCAATGTCATCAATACAAGTGAGCAAGTTAGTGAGTGTTGACCTCCGGGGCAGAAAACCATGTTGCTCCTTGGGGATAAAGTTATTTTGTGATGCAAACTCAAGTACCTGGTCGCTGATTATTTTCTCCAGTACTTTGGAAACTGTCGACAGGAGGCTTATTGGGCGGTAATTGCAAGCTGACAGTTTGTCCCCACCCTTGGAGATAGGTGTTATCAAAGCAGATGACCAAGGCTTGGGGATACTGGATGTCGATAGAGATCTTCTAAATATAATGCACAAAGGATAAGGCTTGTGCGCAACATCGAAGTATCGATGTGGATATCCCATCAGGACCAGGTGACGAACCTTCCCTACAATTAGAAAGATATCTTTCCACCATGTTTCTAGTGATGGTTATGTCATCTAAGCAAGATGTTGTTAGGGCGGTATGCATCGAGGGGACAGCGCCCTGAGGTTCATCCACAAATGCCGATGAGAAATGACTCGCTAGAATATCAGCCGATTCGGCCGGTGACGCACTTACAACTCCAGATGAATTTTTCACAATAGGGACACTGATTTTTGTGTTCATGTGGGATCGAACGTACTTAAAAAACTTCTTTCTGTTACTTTTCATCGTCAGATTTCTGTCGTAATCAGATCTCGTCTTCTGGATTGTAGAGGACAAAAAGTTGGAGAATGACCGATGATCGTCATAGCTTCGAGCTGATCTATCCCTCAAATACCGCTGCCGCAAGGATTTTTTGCGCCGTAACATCCCCAGCAGATGACTGTTTATTCAGGGTCTTGAGGGAATCTGCTTGATATGTATGCCCTCCGAGCAAGCCGATAATGGCTCGTCAAGGATTTTTGAAAAGGTTGACCACATCCTATCAATGTCATCGGATTCGGGCAAGAGATCATTCCAATTGTATGATAGCAGTTTTTCGGAGAGTCTCTGGTAGTTGGTTTTCCTTGAAGTTCTAATATGTTTGGGAGCGGTGGGTGAGCAAACAAGCTGAAGCTCCGTTGATAACACCGCGTGATCGGACTTACCGAACGGCGGTAGATGAGAGTAAGGTTAACGTCGGAAACGATTAGCAAAGAAACTATTTTCGGACATGCCGCGTACAATATTTTCTCGGCAACCGTGTGAGATAACAGATCGCTGCTGCTTTCCATATTTTATTGGGAATTGAAATAAAAAACATGCAAACTTTAGACAACAAATCTCATATGAACTGTCAGCCGCTATTTCATTGCTGGTGGTGATGATACTAAGATTCATATTTACAACGACATCCAGGAAGTATTTACTTCCCGGACTAGGCCGGCAAATGCTTCTTTCTCAAAGAAAAAGTGTCCGGGAAGTGGGTACATCCTAGACTTAGACGGTTGGCGAAGAACTATATTACGAAATTCATTCCATTCGATAAAACCCTTTGTGAGATCGAACTGTGTCCGTGAAGTTAAGTTAGCACCCACTTTTTCGAAAATGAAAAAAATTTTGTTTGCATTCGTTAGTAACTCGTTAGTAACTATTTGTAACACCAAAGTTTTCGTTTGTACCCCAAAGGTACTAGTAGAGAAACACCCCATTCCGCTGGGTGCTAACTTCACGGGCACCCACTGTTCGATTTTTCGCGAAAAATAAATTACAGTTGGAAAGTTCATCATTAGTAACTATTTGTAACACAAAAATTTCTGTTTGTAACCTAACCTATAATGGGAAAATTGCACCCCCAAAATGCGAAGTTAGCACCCATTTTCGAAAATGAAGATAATTTTTTTTGCTTTCGTTCGAAACTCGTTAGTAACTATTTGTAACACAAAAATTTTCGGTTCTAACCTAACCTATATGATGGAAAAATGACACCCCCAAAATGCGAAGTTAGAACACACACTTTCGAAAATGAAGATAATTTTTTTTGCATTCATTCGTAACTCGTTAGTAACTATTTGTAACACAAAAATTTTTGTTTGTACCTCAAAGCTAGTGCTAGAAAAACACCGCATTCCGCTTGGTGCTAACTTAACGGGTACCCACTGTTCGATTTTTCGCGAAAGAAGAGTACATTTGGAATGTCCAAGGTTAGTAACTATTTGTTACACAAAATTTTTTCTTGTAACCTAACCTATAATGGAAAAATGGCACCCACGCAATACAAAGTTAGCACCCACATTTTCCAAAATTCTACATTTTCTTGCTTTGCCAAGTGAGCACCGACTCTTTCGAAAATGAAGATAATTTTTCTTCAATTCGTTAGTTACTTGTTAGTAACTATTTGTAAAACTAAAATTTTCGTTTGTACCTCAAAAGTAATGAAATAAAATAACAGTATTACGCTGGTGCTAACTTACCGGGCACTGAAAAATAAATGAAATGCAGTTGTAGAGTCCATCGTTAGTAACTATTTGAACCACAAAAATTGTTGCTCGTAGCCTAACATATAATGGGATAATTCCATTTCGAAAATGCGGAGGTAACACCCTCAATTTCGAAAATTCCATATTCCTGTTTTTTTCCCAATAGAATTTCGTTAGTAACTATTTGCGGGACAAAATTTTTTTCTACCCAATCACTAATGGAAAAATTGTAACCTGAAATAGTGAAGAGTGTGAGTAAGAACCAATATGTTGGAATATTCTAGATTTCGCTTTCGATAGTACCCTGTTACTTTATGTTAGACACACAAAATTTTTCATCAGTAACCTATTCTGAAATTGACAAAATAACACCCCTTAAGTGCAAAATTAGCATATATAAATATTTTGGAAAATTCTGAATTAGTTTATTGCTTCCGAAAAAAGAAAACTACATCTGTAACTACATATTTGTGGCAAGAATTTATGTCTCGTTTCAATTTTTTTTTTATGAAAATTTTTGTCTGGGACCCGATGTTTGTGCTCGGAGTATCTTCGTATTTTTATCGATACATATTCCACATCCAATTCATATTGACTAAAGTACTTCGTCCAATATGGGAAATCCGGTATTTCCGAGATGAATTATATTTTTATAGACCGAACATGAGCGGTATATCTCTGTTTCCCACAATCACCTAGCCTAAAAATTGGCTTGAGCAGGAAATGGCTCTCTGCGTTGCTTAAGTTACGTCTCAGATCTTGTCGTCTCAGGTTACCTGTGCCACAAGAAAATCTAGTCTAAGCATGGGCAAAGTACGGCCCGCGGGCCAGGTCCGGCCCACGTGAGAGTCTAATCCGGCCCTCGTCAAGATTTTGAAATAATCACCAGTATTTTTGTTTTCTAAGTTTGACCGCCTGAGATAAGGGAAAAAATGTCAACTAATACCTATAGTTGTCTCAAAGCGTAAGTTGCGTCCTGTTTATAACCATCTTAAAATGTTGAAGATTATACATCGAAGACGACCACCAATTTGTTATTCAAATTGCATAGAGTTGTGCTCGAGATTCAGCCTTAGTAGTGCGTGTGCATCTGGCGGCGGCTGGCATTATTTCTTGTAACTGCGCAGATAATCGACTTTGATAGTATCCACAGAAAAAGCAAAAGTCGCCAAATCTCCTTCGATGTTCCAACGACTGCATCAGAGAACACAAGTAATGATGCATGGAATCCAAAAGTTGCAACGATCGGCTCTTATTGCTGAGATCCAAACATGAAGGCAGTATTCAAGTGTGATTAATACACGAAAATTTATTCAATTATTCGATTCTGCGTAGTTTGAATCGATTAAGTAACAGTTTCCTTTTAAATGAAAATTATTGAGCTTTAAGAACTAATTATTGGATTTCCATTAATTTTAGTTTAGCAAAACTTCCGCGCAACTTAGCATAGGTGTAGTGTTCTAGTTCTCTCAATTCTAAACTAAATTATTTTGGATTTGCTTGGGAGTCTTCGTGTAATTCGAAGTATTTTTGACCTTTTGATTTTCATTGATGAGAGCAATACAAATATCACACTTTTTTAAAAATTTCAAGGAACAAACAATCACGTCCTTCAAAGTACCTTTGACCAATATTTACAACATTACTACTTGAGGGAGGAGCACCAAATATGACGGGTAGAATCTGGTATCGTAGGCATATTTAATGAATAATCATAATATCTCGGGAACAACTGCATATTGTTATGTGAACAGGTGTTTCCCACTATGAAACTATGAATAGCAGCGTAAGCAACCGACTATAAAGGTGCCAACAGATTACTGTAACGTGACGTGGGCCCATGTCATAATGCGCATAATTCAAAAATCTAACATAGGATTTTGCGCGAAAGCGTTCAATGTGGGAATGTGGAAATACACGTGTCAACGTCACGTCTGACTAATTTAACGCTTCCGCCCAAAATCCTATGTTAGATTTTTGAATCATGCGCATTATGACTTGGGCCCACGTCACGTCAGAGTAATCTGTTGGCACCTTTAGTGACCAGCTTTTAGCATCATCACTGCCAATTTCCACCAGAATTCTTAGAAGCTCAATCACAGTTTCATTTTTCACATAATCCTTCGTATCCTACCGAAAAATAATTAATTTTCGTAATTTTTTTTAACTTTTCTAGGATGTAAGTCATGTTCGATGTAAAAATCGAAATAAAGTTGATCACTTGTAAAAAGGTGTATTTTTCACTTTTTTTTGGCCCGCCTAGGTATTTTTTCATTTTATCTGGCCCTCCCCTCAAAAAGTTTGCCCATGCCTGAATCTAGTCGCAACCGCAACCAAAGTTGCACTGACAGCGTTACCAATGCAGCTTTAAAACACCTTCTAACGCAGCTCCTACAAAAAGATTGATCAGTCGAACAGACAAAATTTGCATCCGGAGGTAAAATACCCTCCTATTCGGATCTCCGGGGGAGGGTGCCTGAGCGAGTGAATCATCGTACAACAACCAATGATAGCTTTTGCAGCATGCGGAACGTCAGAACCTTGCTAGACAACCACAAGGCTGAGAGACCAGAGAGGCGTGCCTACTGCCTTAATCGATAAGGAACTGCAACGAACATCCATTGCAATAGTTGCCTTAAGCGAGACACGCTTCTCGAGCGAAGGTAGCTTGGTAGAACATGCTTATACTTTTTTCTGGAAGGGCTTGCCAGAAGGCCAAATCAGACAACATGGTGTAGGCTTTGCCATTAGAAACGACCTGTCCGCCAAACTAACCGAAAATCCAGTTGGCATCTTGTTGGGAACGAGTGAAAATCCGAGTTACCTATTGACAGTTGTCAATTAATAATTTCATATTGTATCTTTCAATCATTTTGAAATATATTACCAGTTTCAATAAGAGAGTTTCCATACCTGAATATATGAACAAGGCATCATAAAAGTGGCGACGAGGATACTGTGAATAATTATCATGTCGGAGCAATTCCAAAAAACAATAACTGTGTTCGAAATTCGAACCTTATTCTAAAAAATAATCAAGTTCAATAATATGGAGAATTCCATCTGAATTATTCACAAAACTGGGTCACGCCGAGCGAGCCGTCGATCTACCGAAATCTGCTGACTGGCTAGAAACAATTGATGCAACCGGGGACTCCGTCAGTTCAGTAATACCAAATATGGCAATGTTATTTCTATCGTCATTATTCAATTTAGTATATAAGCTTAGACTGTAATAATAAAATCATCATTCATCTTTAGTTTGATCAATATACCTCTTCGGCAACTGTGGAGTTAAGACATTCCCTTGAACGTTCTGAGTCTGGTCGTTCAGTTGCCCTAAAAACTTCAAGCAAGTGTTGTTTCAACCAAAGAAACAACATTTTTTGGTCCTTCGAGCCGGATCGAGAGAAAGGATTTACGACCCTAATCTCGATCAAAACATCAACGCCTGTGGGGAAGCCTTCCAGAGCCAAATCCAGCGCCAGCAGAAGCCCTCCAGAGCTAACACCCGCATCCGCGAAGAAGCCTTCCAGCGCCAACTAAGAGCCCGTGAACTAGCCTTCCGGAAAATCAACAAAAAAAAAAAAAAAATCTTCAAAGCAGAAATTTCATGAAACCTTCAACCAACATGGAAGAAAAATTGGGAGAACAAATGACTATTGGTCAAGACCTGAGCAAAATATTATCTTCACTCAAGAAAGACGGGTCTGCACGCAAAACAGAGGAATACTTCAAGAAAAAATCCATGATGGCCGCAGATCTACTGAACAAATTCCAAGAAAATCATAACGAACTCCGGAAATCCCTTGATGAAGAGCATTCCTACTTCAAACAAGATTTACATGGTCAGATATCCAAATGCTACCAAGAAATCAAGAACTATATCAATACATGGCAGAAGTCCACTCCGATGTCAGAAGAAGTCAGCTACCACCACCCTTCCATCCTTCAAATTCAAATAAAATTGGATTTATTCAAAAGGGAAATGGAAAGGGCCCAAGCAAAAATACAGTGCCAACTACATCCCAAAATATACAACTTCCTCGAAGCAAACCTAACCAGGATCTGGCGGGACATAGAAGCACTCTATGAACGGATGCTAACTATCAATGAAGAAGAAATAGACAAATACAAGAAAAACGGAGTCTTCGAAAAATTTAGAACCAAATATGAGGAAATAATAGAAGAAATAATCACTGCTTCTCCGACTGATACTAAACAGTTCCAAAACAAAAACATTTCCATAAATTTGCCACGGATCAGCATCCCTATCTTCACTGGTGACTACGAGACCTGGATCACATTCCGAGATATATTCATTCAAACCATACACCAAAACCATGAACTAGGGGACGCTGAAAAAATGCAATACCTGAAGAGCCAAACCAGGGGTGAAGCAGCGAAGCTCATTCAACATTTAGAAGTATCATCAAGAAACTACCCCATCGCCTGGGAATTGATAAAGAGGAGGTACAACAACAACAGACTTCTCTTCAGCAAGTACGCCGACAACATCTTGAATCTACCAATTTTGCAACAAGAGTCGGCAGCATCCATTAAAAAACTTCACGACACTGTTCAAGAAAATCTGAGAGCCATTGAAAATATGGGAATCACAGCCGAACAATTGGGTAGCAACATAATAGCGCATATGCTGCTAAAGAAATTAGACAGCGATTCAAGAAGGCTCTATGAACAATCTACCACAACACACAAGGATATTCAAGAACTGGCAGATCTTTTGGAGTTTCTAGAAAATCGATTCCAATCCCTCGAAGCACTTCGAGGCACAATCAAAAAATCAGATCATCCATCAACAGGACAAAGACATAAATTTCAAAACTACCACACCGACTTACAATCATGCAGTTTATGTGACAGCAACCATGAAATTTTCCGTTGCCAAAAATTCAAGGATATGTCAGTAAAAGAACGAAACGATTTTGTACGAAAACAACACCTCTGCAAGAATTGTTTGAAGCATCCGAGCAATACGAAATGCCCGAGCAAGAATCTCTGCTTCAAATGTAACAACTTTCATCACTCATCATTGCATTGGGAAAATTATCGGAACTTCAAAACAAATTTAAATCAGCAAGGACAGAAGCAAGATACCTCCAAAAGTCAACGCACAAGAGAGCATGAAAATGGATTCGAGTCCCATCTAGGAAAAGCTTCAAATAACAATGATGGACCAACCATCCCCATCCTGGCCACAGCATTCGTTAATGTTGAAAACAACAAAGGGTACCATGAACTTATGCGAGTTCTTATTGATCCAGGCTCCCAAGTATCATTTATAACTGAAGGAGCCGCAAATACCTTAGGAATGCCCAAGCAAAGGCATCATGCGAACATAACAGGGTTAGGATCTTGCGACGCAGGGACTTCAAAATGGAAAATCCACACCGTGATGAAACCAAGATTTTCAAGCGACTTCAAATTACAAGCCGAGCTATACATCCTACCAAAATTGACCAGCTCCATGCCTCAACAATCGATAACTGCTGACGAAAATTGGAACAACGTAATCCTTGCCGACCCCACTTACTATAAACCCGGAAAAATCGACATTCTCCTAGGAATCGACTTATATACGGAAATCAGGATGGTGTTAAAAAATCTAAAAATGGTCTGCTTGCACAAAACACTGAGTTAGGATGGATTCTCTCCGGTAGCACATCAGCTGGTCCGCAACTCCAAATAACCAGTATGATCGCCACCACTACACCGGAAATACAGATAACAAAATTCTGGGAAATAGAAGAAGCAGATACCCTCACAAACAACAACAGCCAGGAAAGTCCCTGCCAAGAATTCTTCAAGAAAACTTACACGAGGAATCAGGATGGCACATATACTGTACGACTGCCATTCAAGGAGAAGGAACAATTGCTAGGACAATCAAGAAAAACCGCCATCGCTCGACTTTTGCAGATAGAGAAGAAGTTCGAAAAGGACGAGAAATTGGAAGGAATGTACAAAGAATTCATGTGGGAATATATCGAACTAAAACACATGACTCCAGCAAATCAGACGACCAGCACAAGATACTACATTCCGCATCAAGCAGTAATAAAAGAGGACAGAGAAACAACAAAACTGCGTGTCGTATTCGACGCGAGCCAGAAAACCAGTACCGGAATCAGTTTAAATGATATATTACACACTGGTCCCAAGCTTCAACAATAATTAGATGTGCTGACGCCTGGACATTTTCTCATAGGAAAATCACTACATTCAATCCCTGAACCAGAGATCAATGAAAAGAATATCACCCTACAAGATAGATGGAGGCTTATACAAAAAATGAAACAAGACTTCTGGAAGAAATGGACATCGGAATATCTCTCCAGATTGCAACAAAGGAGCAAATGGACGGATAAAAAAGAAAACATGAAAATAGGAGATATCGTACTAGTCAAACAGGACAACGTTAATCCCAACTATTGGCCCTTGGGAAGAGTGACGCAGTGTCACCCAGGAAACGACGGATTTGTGAGAGTGGCTACGATACGATGCAAAGATGGGAAAGAGATCAGAAGACCTATAACCAAAATCTGTATACTCCCGGTCGAGCAAGAAGAAAGAAGAAACGATAAGACTAACAAAGTCGGACCTTCCTCGAAAAATAAAGAATTCCAGACGAGAGACCAACTCCGGACGTCAGCACCCATTCATGACCATGCCCAATAAAGCACTCGATCGAGTGTCACACGAGTTAGAAATAGGAAATTAGGGAATAGGACAATAGAAGTAACAGATTGCCAACACTGGAGCTCCAACATCATAGCCTGCAGCATTTCGGCCTTGGGAGTAATGTTCGAAATTCGAACCTTATTCTAAAAAATAATCAAGTTCAATAATATGTAGAATTCCATCTGAATTATTCACAAAACTGGGTCACGCCGAGCGAGCCGTCGATCTACCGAAATCTGCTGACTGGCTAGAAACAATTGATGCAACCGGGGACTCCGTCAGTGCAGTAATACCAAATATGGCAATGTTATTTCTATCGTCATTATTCAATTTAGTATATAAGCTTAGACTGTAATAATAAAATCATCATTCATCTTTAGTTTGATCAATATACCTCTTCGGCAACTGTGGAGTTAAGACATTCCCTTGAACGTTCTGAGTCTGGTCGTTCAGTTGCCCTAAAAACTTCAAGCAAGTGTTGTTTCAACCAAAGAAACAACAAACTGAATTCATCAAAGCCCAACAAGTACAGGCGCAGCTTCAGCAGGATCAATTGATGAAGAATCAACAAGAATTTCTTTTACTTCTGTCTCAGAAATTCAAGTCAAGTGAAGTTTCACCAAAGTCTGCAGAAGTAAGTGAAGAATTTCGTATGGAAACTCTAGGCAATGGAATCACTGAATTCCACTATGATCCAGAAAACAACATTACTTTCGATGCATGGTACCGACGTTATGAGAGTTTGTTCATCGAGGATGCACAAAAACTCTCAGATCCAGCTAAAGTGAGACTTTTACTCAGGAAATTGGACACACAAGTTCATCAACAATTCATCAATCTTATTTTGCCAAAAGAGCTAAAGAAATCAATTTTACATACAGTAGCTAAACTCAAAGAAATGTTCGGAAAGAAAACTTCAATTTTTAACACTCGTTATCAGTGTATGAAACTTACTAAAAATAGTGCGGAAGATTTCGTTGCATATGCTGCAAAAGTGAATAAGTTTTGTGAAGACTTTGACATCAGGAAAATAACAGCTGATCAATTCAAATGTCTTATTTTCGTGTGTGGGCTTGAGTCTGATGACGATTCAGATGTGAGATCACGACTATTATCGAAAATTGATGGGAAAAACTCAGAATCTCTTAACCTTGAAGATTTAATTTCTGAATGTCAGCGCATAATCAATTTGAAGAAAAATACCGCAATGGTAGAACATGCCAACACATCAATGGTAAACGCAATTTCAAAAAAGAACTATTGGTCATCAAAGAAATCGTATGATGACAATAAGAAAGATAAAGTAGAATCGAATATTTATTCAAGCAGAGAGAGACCAAAATCAGCATGTTGGTATTGTGGTTAGATGCATTTTGCCAAGAATTGTACCTACCGGAATCACACATGTAAAACCTGCAAGAAAGTTGGTCACATCCTTGTTTTGTGGCAAGAATGAGAGGAGGAACCACAAGCAGAACAGCAATTACAGAAGCAACATAATATCTCAGGAGAATTCACTAACAGGACGCAAGAATCTGCAATTAATGATCAATGGCGTAACGGTCAATCTGCAAATCGATACTGCCTCAGATATCACCATAATATCGGAGGAAACGTGGACCAAACTAGGAAAGCCTCAATGTTTCCCAACGAAAAATTTAGTCAAAAATGCAAGCGGTCAACAACTTCCTCTCATTTCAGAATTCAAATGCAACATAGCCTATAACAATCAATCATATTCAGGAAAATGCTATGTTAGTCCAGTGAAGAATCTCAATTTATTGGGAATCGATTGGATCACGATGTTTGGATTGTGGGACATTCCACTGAACTCTATTTGTAATGTGATGTCTGTGTCAAGAAAAGATATGTTACCCTTAATTCCGAATAGTAATCCACAAAATGTTCAAGAATTACAGGAGAAATTTCCTGATATATTTGATGATAGACTTGATCTTTGCAAAAAAATGAAGGTGGAATTGCATGTTTCGCTAGAAACTAAGCCAGTTTTTCGTCCAAAACGACCAGTGGCTTACGCTGCACAGGCACTAATTGAAGAAGAACTGAATCGACTTCAAGATCTTGGCATAATTTCTCCAGTTGATTATTCTGAATGGGCTGCACCTATTGTAGTAAAGAAAAAGGCAAATGGGAGTTTACGTATCTGTGGAGATTATTCTACAGCCTTGGATGATATTTTTTCAAAATTAGCCAATTCAAAAGTATTCAGCGTTATTGACTTGTCTGATGCATTTTAACAAGTTGAGGTCCAGGAAAATTCAAGAAAGTACCTCACAATCAATACTCATAAAGGCTTATTTTCTTACAATAGGCTTCCATTTGGAATCAAAGTAGCTCCAACATTGTTTCGGCAAATTATCGAAACGATGATATCAGGATTGGAAGGAACAGCAGCATATATTGATGACATCATCATTTCTGGAAAGAATTCCATCAACGGAATTTGCTGAACGTTTTACAGAGGATTCGTGAATTCGGGTTTCATCTCAAGATTCAAAAATGTAAGTTCAATCTACCCGAAATCAAATATTTGGGAAATATTATCAATCAACACGGAATAAAGCCCGATTCTTCAAGGATTGAAGCAGTTATCCATATACCTCACCACACGATATATCTACACTACGTTCTTATCTAGGAGCAATTAATTATTACGGAAAATTTGTTAGGAATATGCACGAACTTCGGAAACCTTTCGACCAATTATTGAAGAAAAATGTAAAATGGAAATGGAGTAGTGATTGTCAGCAATCTTTCGACAAATTTAAGGAAATTTTACAATCAAATCTCCTATTGACTCACTACAACCCAGAACTTCCCATTGTAGTAGCAGCTGATGCCTCTAATAGTGGTATTGGCTCTTGCATATTCCATAAATTCCAAGATGGATCAATGAAAGCAATCTATCATGCTTCTAGGTCGCTCACAGACACAGAAAAAAGTACAGCCAGATAGAAAAAGAGGCTCTTGCACTAGTATTTGCAGCGAAAAAGTTCCATCGTATGATATATGGTCGCCGTGTGATTTTTCAAATTGATCACAAGCCATTACTTGCAATATTTGGCTCAAAAAGAGGCATTCCTGTGCATATAGCAAATCGGTTACAACGGTATGCTCTTATTCTAAAAGCATACGATTTTGAAATCGAATATGTTAAAACAGAAAATTTTGGACACGCTGATATACTTTCAAGGCTAATCAACATCGATGCAATTCAAAATGAGGAATATACAGGGTCTTTCACGAGGAACCTCACCCATATTTATACGGGAAACTACTGAACGTATTTTCATGAAATTCAGCACTTATAAGTATTTCACGATGCTGATGAAATCTAAAATATTTTCGAGGCATGAGCACCTCCGGTTTTTCCGGAAATGACGTCAACTTCCGTTTTTCAAATTAGAACACCATTTTTTTATTGCAGAAATAGATTCCTTAGAAAATTTCGAGTTATTTTGATGTAACATTTTTCAGTTTTGGTTGGAAAATTTTCTCTGAGCGGGAAAATTCGAAAAAAAAAATCGAAAATAGAGCTCCGCTGAAACAAGAATAACTTCGAGGTTTTTGAATGGAAAATTTTCATTTTTGGGATTTTTCAAGATGTAAGATTGATGTATCCACTTTAAGAATCGAAATCGCGATTCATGATACAGGGGGTGAAAAAATCGCTTTCAAAGTTAGGGATGACAAAATCGTGAAAAATAAATTTTTTAAAATGAAAACCCCATTTTTTTATGGCAGATATTGAATCTACGTTAAAAAATAATGTGAGTGTATGCATCACACCCTTGCCCTAAAATGGATATTTTCTGAGTTATTCACAAAAAACTGTTTTTCGTCTTGAATTTTCAGCTATTTCTTTTCCCTTCACGCCAAAAAGATGAAATTTTCAGGAACTGTTATTTGAACCATGCTGTAGATTTTTCACCCCTTCTTGAAACCGACTTCAAGTTACTATTAGGAGAACCATGGCAAACTCTCGCAGTTATAAGTAGAGAAGATGCTCAAAGTTTTGACCGTTAATTTCTAGACATTTATTTATACGTCTCAGGAATGCTTCGTGCGTTGCTCTTCTTATTTCATCGGGAGGAAGAGATCTGCAAAAGTGTTTAAAAACCAAATTGAGCTTCAAAACTATGAATCTAAAAATCTAAACAAACCTGAACGCATTTCTGACTCGTTCTATGCAGTCCTCTTCATCAGTCAGGGAAGATGAGTAGACAATATTTTTTATCCTACCCCAAACATAATAGTCTAAAGGAGTTAAATCGGGAGAACGTGGTGGCCAAAGATGTGGACCATTGTTCGCCAACCATCGATCTTCAAATAGCCTGTAGAGGATATTTGACACATTGAGTGAATTGTGTGGAGGTGCGCCATCTTGTTGATACCATAAGTCATTATGGTTCTGGACTAGCGGCTCAATTATTTGAGTCAATATGTCAGAATATCTATCTCCTAAGAGAGAACATTCTTTAAATAATGCAAACATGTGTAGTGTTCTATCTTACCAGTTAAAGTCCCATCATAAATGTGAACATCGAGAATTACATTATTTTTGATGGCGCAAAAAACATTGAAACTCCAGGTCTCTTGAAAGTTCCATTGTCTGAAGTGGTGGTTGTTCTCTTCATCCCAATAATGACTGTTATGCCTATTGAAAGAACCATTCTTTGTGAGTTTAGATTCATCTGTCCAAATTATACAGTCCAAAAAGTTTTCATTCTCTTGAAATCGAATCATCATAGCTTCGCAAAACTCTTTTCCTGACGAAATCAGTTTCCTTCAAATGCTGTACCCTATTGAATTTATATGGGTGCATTTTATGTTTTTTTAATATTCTCCAAACACTCGATTGAGATAATCCCAGATCAATCTCGGCATCTTTGAGAGAATTTTGAGGATTCACACGAAAATATGCAAGAACTGTAATTTCGTTGTTCTCATCTTCTTCTACACTTTTTTCTCTGTGTATAGTTTTCTTAACGAAAGATCCGACATTTCTCAAGTTTGTCATGGTTCTGTTAATGGTATCTCTCGTTGGTCTGGGTCGGTCAGGAAACCTCTCAATGAACAGTCGAATCGTTCTATCTTCTATCTACAACTTTATTACATTCTCCATGAAGTAGAATGAGATTTAAATAATCTTCATTGGTAAAATTAGGCATAGCGATAGATTTTATAACTTAATACGAATTATCACCAAATTAATAGTAAACACAAAATGCTACTGAATAAAGAGGAATTTGGCAGATGTAATTAATGATATCTATCATTAAAAAAAAGAATGTAAAACATGGTAAGTTTTTGCATATGGTTCATAAGGAATTGTTTATTTATCACTGGAGAGAAAACCGATGGCCGATTAGTTGAAATAAAGAGGTTTCCGATACAAATTCGAATCAAAATTCGCCATCTATTTAGGAACAACCTGTAACTTTTTTCTCTTGCATATTAGGGTAGTAAAATCTGAAACATGGTTTAAGTAACAGTTCCTGAAAATTTCATCTTTTTGGCGTGAAGGGAATAGAAATAGCTGAAAATTCAAGACGAAAAACAGTTTTTTGTAAATAACTCAGAAAATATCCACTTTAGGGCAAGGGTGTGATGCATACACTCACATTATTTTTCAACGTATATTCAATATCTGCCATAAAAAAATGGGGTTCTAATTTGAAAAAATTGATTTTTCACGATTTTGTCATCCCTAACTTTGAAAGCGATTTTTTCACCCCCTGTATCATGAATCGCGATTTCGATTTTCAAAGTGGATACATCAATCTTACATCTTGAAAAATCCCAAAAATGAAAATTTTCCATCCAAAAACCTCGAAGTTATTCTTGTTTCAGCGGAGCTCTATTTTCGATTTTTTTTTTCGAATTTTCCCGCTCAGAGAGAATTTTCCAACCAAAACTGAAAAATGTTACATCAAAATAACTTGAAATTTTCTAAGGAATCTATATCTGCAATAAAAAAATGGTGTTCTAATTTGAAAAACGGAAGTTGACGTCATTTCCGGAAAAACCGGAGGTGCTCATGCCTTGAAAATATTTTAGTTTTCATCAGCATCGTGAAATACTTATAAGTGCTGAATTTCATGAAAATACGTTCAGTAGTTTCCCGTATAAATATGAGTGAGGTTCCTCGTTAAAGACCCTGTATAATTTCTTCAATAAGAATTGAAGCAGAGGTCCTACAGGTTCTGAATATTGCCATTGATGCACTTCCAGTTACTCACAGGATGATTCAACAAGAAACTTCCAAATGCAGGAAGCTTCAAAACATAATTGAATACGTACAAAAGGATACCTGGCCAAGAAATGTTGAATTGAATAAAGAACTCAAATCATTCTACGATAGAAGAGATAACCTTTCAGTCGTTGATGGATGTTTGATGTTCGCAGAACGCGTGGTAGTTCCAGAAATTTTCAAGCGTCGTATTCTGCACCGATTAAATAAAGGTCATCCAGGACAAGAAAGAATGAAATCCCTTGCAAGGATTTACGTTTACTGGAGAAATATTGATGCAGATTTTCAAGATTTCATCAGAAAATGTTCAAGTTGTGCTGAAGCGGCAAAATCTCCTCCGAGAATTCCATTTTCGCCATGGACTACACCGTAAGGACCCTGGCAACGACTTCATATAGATTTTGCAGGACCAATTAAAGGAGATTCCTTTATGATTATTGTTGATGCTTATTCGAAATGGCCAGAAATAGTGAACACGAAAACTACGACAACTGCATTCATTATCAGAACATCAGAAGAAATTTTTGATAGATTCGGAAATCCCCAAATTCTTGTTTCCGATAATGCAAGTCAATTTTGCAGTCCAAGTTTTCAAATATTTTGCAAACAAAATGGAATCGATCACATAAGGACAGCACCCTACCACCCGCAATCCAATGGTCAAGTGGAAAGGTTTGTCGATACTTTTAAACGAGCATTGAGAAAAATTGAAAGGGGTGGACAACCATTGGGACAACAGATTCAGACATTTTTAGCGACTTACCGAACTACTCCAAGCCGTTATACGCCAAATGGAACATCTCCAGCAGAAGTGCCCCTCGGTAGGAAAGTTAGAACAACTCTTGACCTATTGTTGCCATCTCGAGTAGATCATCAAGGTAACGACAATGATGCTATACCTTCCAAATCATTTGAAATTGGTGATATGATTTATTGCCAAGTTCATAGTAATAATAGTTACCAATGGAAACCTGGAAGAATCACCGACAAGATCGGGAATGTCATGTATGTAATATCACTTGAAAATTCCCAGAGAATTTTGAGAGTACATAGAAACCAGTTGAAGAAAAGATATGTTAAGTGTTCTGGTAACGAGAATGACATTCTGCCCCTCGAAATTCTGATGGAATCGTTTGAGATATCTAGGAACCAGGGAAAAAATGTGGCCACGACTTCATCAGCCGACTACTTCAACCCGAGCCTATCCTTGAAGTTATCCCAGACCGCGTTGTACAAAATAGTCAAAAAGAAATGGACATATCTGCAGAGCATCGATGTGAAGTTAGACCAACTAGAACTAAACGAATCCCTCGTTACCTGAAAGATTTTGAACTCAGAAAAGGATATGTTGGGGACGAGTGAAAATCCGAGTTACCTATTGCCAGTTGTCAATTAATAATTTCATATTGTATTTTTCAATCATTTTGAAATATATTACCAGTTTCAATAAGAGAGTTTCCATACCTGAATATATGAACAAGGCATCATAAAACATCTCAGAACGTTTAATGAATTTCCTGCAGCAAACAACACGTTTGTGAACATCATTGCAGTATACGCACCCACTTTGAACTCCTCTGACAACTCAAAGGACACTTTCTACGAATCACTCGTTGCTACATTAAGAAAAATCCCAAAACGGGAACGAATTATCCTCCTTGGAGACTTCAACGCCAGAATGGGCAGATGTCAAAACACAGAACTATGGCCGGGAATAATAGGGAAACAAGGCACAGATAGCATTAATTCGAACGGAGAACGTCTGCTGGCTCTTTGTGCAGAACACAACCTTTGTATAACGAACACCTTCTTTATTACGAGACCCAATTCAAGGGGGACCTGGCGCCACCCGCGCTCAGAGCATTGGCATACTCTCAACTATGTGATCGGGAGAAGAAAAGATCTCAAAGAGGTGTTGGTCACTAAACCCAGAGCAGATCTGGAGTGCTGGACTGATCATAGGCTGGTAATCTCGAGAATGAAGATCTCAATGCTCCCCAAATACCAACGCAGGACAAAGTTACTAAGAGAGCGCCTTCAAATCTCCAAACTACAAAACCCTTCTACAAAGAAAAGCTTCACAGCTGCCGTCAAAGATATCCACCACCGGATTATGACGACGACATTGAGAGTCATTGGCTTCGCTTCAAATCATCTCTTACAAATTCAGCGAAAGAAATACTGGGCACAGAACGCTCCCGAAAATCCCCAGACTGGTTCGCCGAGAAAGAAACTCATATCGCACCCCTTCTGGAGGCAAAACACAAAGCGATGAAAACAGCAATCAACAAGCCTGGCGATGTTGCAGCCCAAAAATGTTTTAATAACATAAAACGCGAGGTCCGTCCATAAATAAGAAAAATCAAGGACAGCTGGTGGAAAGAAAAAGCTAGGGAAATACAAGCTTACGCCGATAACCATGATTACAGGCGTTTTTTCGAAGCTATTAAAACTGTTTATGGTCCAAGCAGAAAAGCTTACTTTCCTATAAGAGATACTAATGGAGCTATTCTAACTGATGATAGAAAAATTCGCGAAAGATGGAAGGAGCATTACTCACAGGTCTTGAATCAAAATAACGACTCGGATTTGTCCATTTTAGACCTGCTTCCCGCGTATAGTCCGATGACATCGCTTGATGACGAAATCTCAATGTCGGAAATCATAAGTGCAATTAAAAATATGAAAAATGATAAGTCACCTGATCTAGACGGCATTCCAGCGGAGATATTCAAGGCCTTGGATGAAGACATTGTCAATAGTCTCCTAACACTATTCCGCAAGATCTGGGAACAGGGAGATGTACCACAAGACTTCAGAGACGCTTTAGTTATCAACCTCTATAAGAACAAAGGCGATACGTCGAATTGCAACAACTACAGGGGCATATCGTTGCTTAGTGTGGCCGGTAAAATTCTCTCGAAGATTATGGCTAATCGTCTGGTTCCACTCTTAGAGAAGCTATTGCCTGAATCCCAGTGCGGCTTTCGACCAAATCGAGGTACGGTGGACCTAATTTTCACACTGCGACAGCTGCAAGAGAAGGCCCGTGAACAACAATCAAGGATCTATACAGCCTACATCGATCTAAGTAAGGCGTTCGATTCAGTGAATCGGACAGCGCTATGGAAAATCATGGCACGTCTTGGAGTACCCGAAAAATTCTGTGGCGGCGTAGTTGTACCCATGGTAGAGGAATACTTCATCTCACCATGATGGTACCAAGGGTAGCCAAACGATGGCATCACTGCGCACGACGGTTGCGATCACAGGGTAGATTATACGTCTATTGCGGTGCAGCATACGCCAAACGATGGCGCCACCGGCGACGCAACACCCTCGACGTAACCGGCGTTTATAGCAGGCACAAACTACGCTGCTTCGGCGATTGTCGTAGGTAGCTGCTAGGGTTCATTAACCTACCTGATGAGTCCTTCAAATGGCGTGAACTCACCCCAGCACATACCGCCAAAATTCTTAGCAGTGTGTGAAAGCCTTCATACCAACCACACCGCTAGAATACAGCATAATGGTTCTACAACCGACCATTTCTCAATCAACTCTGGAATAAAACAAGGCTGCGAATTAGCGCCTTTACTGTTCAATATTTTCGCCACAGCTGTGTCGATGATTGCTGACATGAGTATGCCTGTAAGAGGAGTTGGGATAAGATTCAGATTTGATGGAGGCCTGTTTAACCTGAAGCGCCTCAGAGCAAAAACCAGTACCAAGTTTATCACTGAACTTCAATATGCAGACGACTGTTCACTTATCGCTAGCAGCTCGGAGGATCTACAGATAATGTTGGACACCTATAAACATACAGGGTGTTTCATCATAAACTGGACAAACTCATATGACGTGTAGAGAACATCGGGAGAATCATTTTTTTCTTATGAAATATTTCCCGTTTTCGAAGCATAAAGGAGATACACGGTGTTTAATGTCATTTTCGAGCGTTATTATATTGAGTGTGGTCGGTTATGTACAAGACTGGAAGTAATGGTTTCTTGTCATATCGTAGTATTTTTGGATGCTTCATTCAGAAATGGTGTAGAGCACCGAAAAAAAAATTACAAAATGGCGGAAAACCTGCAATGTTCGTGATTTTTTTTTTCGGTTGCCAAATTGATTTTCATTTCCTAAATTAACACAATTTTTAAAGGATATCTGTGAAAAATTTTTTTCAGAAATCGAACACAACTTTTTTTTTACATGTCTACAGCGAAAAAAAAATTTCACTCGAAATTGATGAAATTTTTCACGATTGTACTTACTTTCATACCTAACACGAATATCAAAACAGAATCGAAAAATATCAAACGGTTTCGTTTTTACAGCCATTCAAATGTCCCGTTCGAATATCTGAAATAATAAAAAAACATGACACAGCTTGTGTTCTTAGGCCCATAATTTTTGAATTTGTATGTCGAAACATTCCATATTACAAAATGAATTTGAAAAAATCAGTGAAACTTCATTGAGAGTCGAACTCCCTGCTCTGAGTTAAGTACCTATTAAAATAAATGTGGAATCTGAATTGAGACTGTTCAAAGGTTTTTAATTTTCGTTGCCAAGCAATGGCAGCTCATAGAATTTGACAGAGTATTTGAATTTAACTGAATATAATATTGCAACTATCTTGAAACCAATTTATGCAGTTTGAGTAGAAATTGGCGGTTAATACTTCCCAGATATTAATGGCATGGCATTATTGCGGAAATTTCTACGTCTACGAATAATTCCACAATTTCACAAACGCAACAAAAAAAACCTATTAGTACAAAATTTATTCATAATTCGTTCTCAAAAATATTGCTATTTTTCAGGATACACTTTCTCGCCCTTTTCGCCACACTATCCACCGCTGAACGAACCATTTCCGGGTTTCGGCGAATCTCTTCGGCGGCTGATTCGATTCTTTGAATCAGTTCTTCTCTCGAAGTCACTGGAGCTCGCTTATCATAAACAAGACTCTTCATATGACCCCAGAAATAAAAATCCATAGGTGTAAGATCTGGAGAACGAGGAGGCCATGCGACAGGTCCCAATCGGCCGATCCATCGGCGAGGGTATTGAGAGTCTAAAAATTCTCGTACACTCCTCACTGTGTGAGCAGGGCAACCATCATGCTGGTACACAATTTTTAAAGGATATCTGTGAAAAAATTTTTTCTGAAATCGAACACAACTTTTTTTTACATGTCTACAGCGAAAAAAAAAATTCACTGGAAATTGATGAAATTTTTCACGATTGTACTTACTTTCATACCTAACACGAATATCAAAACAGAATCGAAAAATATCAAACGGTTTCGTTTTTACAGCCATTCAAATGTCCCGTTCGAATATCTGAAATAATAAAAAAACATGACACAGCTTGTGTTCTTAGGCCCATAATTATTGAATTTGTATGTCGAAACATTCCAGATTGCAAAATGAATTTAAAAAAATCAGTGAAACTTCATTGAGAGTCGAACTCCCTACTCTGAGTTAAGTATTAATGTGAAATATGAGTCTGTTCTAAGGTTCTGAGTATACATATTAATTTTCGTTGCCGAGCAACAGTAGCTGATAGAATTTGACAGGGTATTTGAATTTTACTGAATAATTCGAGTATATTGAAACGATTTGTATGCAAACGAAAATGAAATATTCACTTTTAGAAAAAAATTATATGGTTCAGGCTTATTATGAAGCGAATTCCTCAGGGAGAGAAGCAAGGGAAATTTACGCTCGCAGATTTCCAAGCCGAAACTATCCTAATTTTAAAACTTTCATAGAAACACTGCGTAAATTACGTGAAGAAGGTATTCTCCACCGCAAGAAGAAGGAAACAATAATCCGAAATAACGAAGAACGTATCCTGGATTTAGTGAGTGAAAATCCGATGGTATCAACGAGAACTCTAACAAATCATCCAAGTGTGAATAAGAGTAAATCCACTGTATGGAGAGTTTTGAAAAGAAATCGCTACCATCCGTACCATTTTCATTCATGTCAAACCTTAGAAGAAGGTGATTTTGAGAAGAGGAAAGAATTCTGTGAATTTATTTTAAGAAGGACACGTGAAAATAGGAATTTCCTACGTCTCATACTGTTTACGGATGAAGCAACATTCCACCGAGATGGTTTCTTCAACAAAAAAAAATAATATAATATGGCAAAGGGAAAATCCACATGCAACAGCAAAAAATAGCCAAAAGGGATTTTCTGTCAATGTTAGGGCGGGAATGAAGGATGGATTCATTATAGGACCGTACATTCTTCCAGTGGCGGCTCGTGGGCCTAAGAGGCAGGGGTTCACAAAATTTAAAAAGCCAATGATTTTATTGAATGAGAAAGGTTCACGAATTTACATAAGTGTTCACCATTCTGTACAGTGTTTGAAAATGAAATCCATCCTTCTTTCCTTCTTTGCAGGGAACTTATCTACAACCGCATCGTTAAAATTTTTTCAATAAATTTTTTTTCTATAGATAGCATCGCTAGTGCCGTAAGTCTTTCTTCATTCATCGAACCTCTTGAAAAGGTCTTAATTCTCTTCAATGTTGAAAAACTTCTTTCTACTTCAGCTGTCGTCATCGGAATTGCCACAAGTATTTGGAGAAGGGAAAAAGTGGCAGAAAATATCAGTTATAGGTTATTTTCAATGATAAGTTTCAACAAATTGAGAGCACCGCTAAGATTTCTGAAATCAGGTCTTCTGTAAATAATCTCTAATGCGGTTTTCAACCTAATTTCATCAAAAAATGGATATGCGTCATGCGTCCACTGTTGAATCTAAATGCTGCATTGGAAAACGGTTTTCATGCTGTTCAAATTTGTCTGCGCAAAAAAGTAATGCCGTTCAGGTTTTGGTCTACCATTTTTTTTTAACGTGGAGTTTTTCTTCATAACTCAATGAATTAAAATTTTGTTATAAATATTCCACAGCAAATTTTGTTGCATTCATAATGAAAACAATGAACGTATAATTTCTACTTCACCTAATGAATTACGTCGCGTGTCGAGGGATAAATAGTCCGAACGTGATCTCCGTAGATTTCACCATTTGTGCACAGTGAAGTTGTGCTCCTGCTTGAGTTAAAACGGCGTACATCCCCCTCCTTCCGCTCATAAAAATTGTCAAGCAATTCGTCGTAAACCCCTCCTTCTCGTTCGCACGTGCGACCGACGTTTGTGGACGGCAAGAGTAGAAAAAAGCACTGATAAGTCTTCGTCGCTGGGTCATGCTCGTATTATTCATAAATAGATACTAGGTACAAAATAATATTGTAACAGAAGAACGGTAATTTATTGGTTAGTTGAGACAGGAAATTTGATTTTACGTTACTTTGTTTGAGGGTTCACGTGCTTATGTGCTCTCATGGCAGAGCCGCCATTGCATTCTTCCTGAAACATTGACTGGAAATGGCTATAATCAATTTTTGAGGTAAACTCTGCCCGATCTATTGGAAGATATTCCTTTGAGTCACTTTCAAGGAATATGGTACCAGCATGATGGTTGCCCTGCTCACACAGTGAGGAGTGTACGAGAATTTTTAGACTCTCAATACCCTCGCCGATGGATCGGCCGATTGGGACCTGTCGCATGGCCTCCTCGTTCTCCAGATCTTACACCTATGGATTTTTATTTCTGGGGTCATATGAAGAGTCTTGTTTATGATAAGCGAGCTCCAATGACTTCGAGAGAAGAACTGATTCAAAGAATCGAATCAGCCGCCGAAGAGATTCGCCGAAACCCCGAAATGGTTCGTTCAGCGGTGGATAGTGTGGCGAAAAGGGCGAGAAAGTGTATCCTGAAAAATAGCAATATTTTTGAGAACGAATTATGAATAAATTTTGTACTAATAGGTTTTTTTTGTTGCGTTTGTGAAATTGTGGAATTATTCGTAGACGTAGAAATTTCCGCAATAATCAATCCGCTTAACAGGGTTGAAGGTCAGGTTGTTGGAATAAAAACCACTTCTCAGACCATTGCCGACATGTTTCGATTTTATTCTAAAATCTTCTTCAGGGCTCTAAAATGATTACAAGATTTTTCAATTAATAACACTTATAAATAAAATGTGTTGGAACATACAATGGGACAATACATCAGTACAACAAATGAATAAAAATCACATTAATGTCTGCATATTACAATGCATAGACAAATTCCAAACTGAAAATACGAAAATTGAGAGAAACATTGAATATAATTTAGCTCAGTATACAGGTACCTGATTTAACATTAAAAAAGGGGGGAACAGTTACTTACAGTCTTTTTGTGGTTTTATAGTCAAAATCATGAAAGATATGAAACACATAACACTCTTAGACAACATCAAACGAGAATTTAACCAAAAATTGGACAAATCGGAAACAGACTGCTGTGATCACACATATGTTATAAGTAAAATTGAATTGTGTTTTGATCTACCGAGATGACATTGACGTTCAATATTAATAATTCGTTCAAGTTATTTTTCTTTTCATTTTGTTGATGAGATAGTAATAGGCTGTATTCAAACTATCAATATCTGTTCTCCTGTTAATGGATTTTTCATCCTGCTTTATAGAGATCATTTCATGTAGTAACCTTTTTTTTTAAATTTTTTGGTGTCCTAATATTTTTATTGAGTCGATGTTAAAATCAAAAAAATGGAGTGTATTTGATACATGTTCTGTTAAGGCGGTGTTGTTGTCTTTTTTCTTTTTTAGAGGGTTGAGTATGTTGAGGGAATCTCTTTCATGCTCGGAGATTCTGTCTTTAAGATACCGACCTGTTTGTCCTACATATGTAGACTGACAATCCTTGCAACAAATCTTGTAGATCACATTACTCAATAATTCTTTTGGAGTTGTACTTTTTATTTTTGTGAAAAGCTTTCTGTTGGTGTTTTCAGATCGAAAAGCTACGTCGACACCAAGCGATAAAATATTTCTTCTTATCTGCTCAGATAAACCTTCAACGTAAGTCAGGGCGTAAAATTTTTTGTTTTCAATCATATTGTCTTCTTGAATTTGTTCTCGACTTTCTCTGTAAATAATTTTTTCTATGATTTTGGTGGGATAATCATTTTTCTGTAAAATAGCTTTTATTTGGTTTAAGTTGTCTCGGTGAAATTCAGGAGAGGACAGTTTCAGAGCTCTATTTTTCAAATTATTGATAATATTAATTTTTTGTGTGATGGTGTGCTTTGAATTAAAATTTAAAACTCTGCCTGAAAAAGTCGGTTTTCGATACCAATTATATTTTATTTCATTGCCATGTCTTATCAGCAAAACGTCGAGAAAAGGTAAGGTGTTTTCCTGTGATTCGACTTCAATGGTGAATTTCAATCGTGGATGTACGCTGTTAAACACTGTGATGGTCTCTTCCACTTTATCGTCCGGTATCGACGTGCAAATTTTAATTCAAAGCACACCATCACACAAAAAATTAATATTATCAATAATTTGAAAAATAGAGCTCTGAAACTGTCCTCTCCTGAATTTCACCGAGACAACTTAAACCAAATAAAAGCTATTTTACAGAAAAATGATTATCCCACCAAAATCATAGAAAAAATTATTTACAGAGAAAGTCGAGAACAAATTCAAGAAGACAATATGATTGAAAACAAAAAATTTTACGCCCTGACTTACGTTGAAGGTTTATCTGAGCAGATAAGAAGAAATATTTTATCGCTTGGTGTCGACGTAGCTTTTCGATCTGAAAACACCAACAGAAAGCTTTTCACAAAAATAAAAAGTACAACTCCAAAAGAATTATTGAGTAATGTGATCTACAAGATTTGTTGCAAGGATTGTCAGTCTACATATGTAGGACAAACAGGTCGGTATCTTAAAGACAGAATCTCCGAGCATGAAAGAGATTCCCTCAACATACTCAACCCTCTAAAAAAGAAAAAAGACAACAACACCGCCTTAGCAGAACATGTATCAAATACACTCCATTCTTTTGATTTTAACATCGACTCAATAAAAATATTAGGACACCAAAAAATTTTAAAAAAAAGGTTACTACATGAAATGATCTCTATAAAGCAGGATGAAAAATCCATTAACAGGAGAACAGATATTGATAGTTTGAATACAGCCTATTACTATCTCATCAACAAAATGAAAAGAAAAATAACTTGAACGAATTATTAATATTGAACGTCAATGTCATCTCGGTAGATCAAAACACAATTCAAAAGACTGTAAGTAACTGTTCCCTCCTTTTTTAATGTTAAATCAGGTACCTGTATACTGAGCTAAATTATATTCAATGTTTCTCTCAATTTTCGTATTTTCAGTTTGGAATTTGTCTATGCATTGTAATATGCAGACATTAATGTGATTTTTATTCATTTGTTGTACTGATGTATTGTCCCATTGTATGTTCCAACACATTTTATTTATAAGTGTTATTAATTGAAAAATCTTGTAATCATTTTAGAGCCCTGAAGAAGATTTTAGAATAAAATCGAAACATGTCGGCAATGGTCTGAGAAGTGGTTTTTATTCCAACAACCTGACCTTCAACCCTGTTAAGCGGATTGGTTATCAATAACAAAGGTCTCAACTCAAACCCATTCCGCAATAATGCCATGCCATTAATATCTGGGAAGTATTAACCGCCAATTTCTACTCAAACTGCATAAATTGGTTTCAAGATAGTTGCAATATTATATTCAGTTAAATTCAAATACTCTGTCAAATTCTATGAGCTGCCATTGCTTGGCAACGAAAATTAAAAACCTTTGAACAGTCTCAATTCAGATTCCACATTTATTTTAATAGGTACTTAACTCAGAGCAGGGAGTTCGACTCTCAATGAAGTTTCACTGATTTTTTCAAATTCATTTTGCAATATGGAATGTTTCGACATACAAATTCAAAAATTATGGGCCTAAGAACACAAGCTGTGTCATGTTTTTTTATTATTTCAGATATTCGAACGGGACATTTGAATGGCTGTAAAAACGAAACCGTTTGATATTTTTCGATTCTGTTTTGATATTCGTGTTAGGTATGAAAGTAAGTACAATCGTGAAAAATTTCATCAATTTCCAGTGAATTTTTTTTTTCGCTGTAGACATGTAAAAAAAAGTTGTGTTCGATTTCAGAAAAAATTTTTTCACAGATATCCTTTAAAAATTGTGTACCAGCATGATGGTTGCCCTGCTCACACAGTGAGGAGTGTACGAGAATTTTTAGACTCTCAATACCCTCGCCGATGGATCGGCCGATTGGGACCTGTCGCATGGCCTCCTCGTTCTCCAGATCTTACACCTATGGATTTTTATTTCTGGGGTCATATGAAGAGTCTTGTTTATGATAAGCGAGCTCCAGTGACTTCGAGAGAAGAACTGATTCAAAGAATCGAATCAGCCGCCGAAGAGATTCGCCGAAACCCGGAAATGGTTCGTTCAGCGGTGGATAGTGTGGCGAAAAGGGCGAGAAAGTGTATCCTGAAAAATAGCAATATTTTTGAGAACGAATTATGAATAAATTTTGTACTAATAGGTTTTTTTTGTTGCGTTTGTGAAATTGTGGAATTATTCGTAGACGTAGAAATTTCCGCAATAATGCCATGCCATTAATATCTGGGAAGTATTAACCGCCAATTTCTACTCAAACTGCATAAATTGGTTTCAAGATAGTTGCAATATTATATTCAGTTAAATTCAAATACTCTGTCAAATTCTATGAGCTGCCATTGCTTGGCAACGAAAATTAAAAACCTTTGAACAGTCTCAATTCAGATTCCACATTTATTTTAATAGGTACTTAACTCAGAGCAGGGAGTTCGACTCTCAATGAAGTTTCACTGATTTTTTCAAATTCATTTTGTAATATGGAATGTTTCGACATACAAATTCAAAAATTATGGGCCTAAGAACACAAGCTGTGTCATGTTTTTTTATTATTTCAGATATTCGAACGGGACATTTGAATGGCTGTAAAAACGAAACCGTTTGATATTTTTCGATTCTGTTTTGATATTCGTGTAAGGTATGAAAGTAAGTACAATCGTGAAAAATTTCATCAATTTCGAGTGAAATTTTTTTTTCGCTGTAGACATGTAAAAAAAAAGTTGTGTTCGATTTCTGAAAAAAATTTTTCACAGATATCCTTTAAAAATTGTGTTAATTTAGGAAATGAAAATCAATTTGGCAACCGAAAAAAAAAATCACGAACATTGCAGGTTTTCCGCCATTTTGTAATTTTTTTTTCGGTGCTCTACACCATTTCTGAATGAAGCATCCAAAAATACTACGATATGACAAGAAACCATTACTTCCAGTCTTATACATAACCGACCACACTCAATATAATAACGCTCGAAAATGACATTAAACACCGTGTATCTCCCTTATGCTTCGAAAACGGGAAATATTTCTTAAGAAAAAAATGATTCTCCCGATGTTCTCTACACGTCATATGAGTTTGTCCAGTTTATGATGAAACACCCTGTATATACGAAGTTTTAGGCCTTAGACTCAATATCGACAAAACCAAAATCCTGGTAAGTCCGCCAGAAAGCCTTCTAACAGATATCAGCCTGGAGAATGAAACTCTAAAACAGGTCGAGCAGTTCAAATACTTGGGAAGCTTCATAAATACTAGGGCTAACCTTGACACGGAAATACACAACCGTATCAATTCGGCATCACGGGCATTCTGGAAGCTAAAGGATAGAATGCTTCAAAATCACAACCTCAATCTGAAGACCAAGACAGCTGTTTACAAAGCAGTGGTCCTCCCATCGCTCGTTTACGGAAGCGAAATCTGGACGCCTTACAGGCGATATATTAAACAGCTTGAACAAACGCAACAACGTCATCTAAGACAGATAATGCACATCAGATGGTTCCACAAAGTTTCGAATGCAGAAGTCTTGCAACGCGCGAGTTGTACAACAATTGAGACTCAAGTAACGAGGCAAACTAGGGCCCAACTCAGATGGAGCGGCCACATTCTGAGGATGCAAGACACAAGACTCCCCAAAATAGCTCTATATGGCGAATTCACTGAGGAAGCCCGGAAACCAGGAGGCCAGTACAAGCGGTTTAAGGATACACTACATCAATCCCTAAAATCAGTTAATGCCAATCATAACTGGAAACAACTAGCGTTAGACAGGTCACAGTGGAGGTCTTTGGTACAGAGTTATAATGGAGACTCGAGAAGGATACAGCGGCGGCCAGATCTGGTTGGTGACTACAGAACACAAATAATAAGAGAAGTGTAAACTCCCTACTATTCATTGGCAACAGAATTGGCCGCCATCTTAGGTGGCCGAGAAGTGGGGGAAGGCGGGAAAATTAAATTGGATGTGAATCTTGCTTATATAGATATAAATGAGAGGTGTCGCGCACAAGGGCAATTTCTCAGTTTTGGTGTTTTAAAAATTAGACACTTTTCCAAGCGAAAACTGGCAAGTGATTAATCACCTATGTGTGGATTGTCATAATAAGTAAATTGTTCTATTATTTGTGATTCAAGAAGTGGAAAGTCATGAAAACAAGAATCTTCATAAATCATTTATTGAATGAATGATAAATACACATAAATTATTGTAAAAATACTTGAAAGATACATAAAATTTGTGAAATGATGATCAATAGACGGATTTTTTGAAATTCTTTATAATTTGTGTCACATGTTAGTGAACTTTATTCTAGCTTCCTGGTGTCTGAATAAAATCATTGTCAATTTTTCAGAAACAGGATGACTTTTGAAACAAAAATAGATATATGTAGAAAACATTTAATATTGAATAATAACTGATATTTGCATCTATCATGCAAAGACGTCCAAACAGTTAATAGAATTGTCAAAAAAAATATAATTTTATATAATATATAAAAAAACATTGACATAATATCACAGAGTCCAAAAGTTCAGTCTTCAAAAAATAACATTTAATAGAAAAATTGAGAATAAGAGGGTAATTAAGAAGGAAAAAGATATACAAAAAAGTAACAATGCAAATAGTAAAAAAATGTAAAAATAAATTCTTCAAATAAAAACTCTAAACCCAGAGTCCAAAATCATAACATTTGATAGAAAAATATTGAATGAAGGGGTTGTTAAAAGTACGATTCATTCTTATTTCCAACATATATTCAACGAAAAACATGCAAACAGTAACGAAATAAATAAAAAAAACATTGAATGCAAAAATAATACTTTACCACAAATTATCACAGTAAGTATACAAAGGAAATATCACATTCAGTTAATTGCTTGTCTTGAAAAAATAACATGGGCTGAAGGGACATTATATGTACACAAGCAAGGGAACCATTTAAACAGTAATAAGAAAAGAAATATAATCTTTGAATAAATATAACCATCACATGATATCACAGAGTCCGTTAGCACTATCACTTTGGCTCTACAAATGGGGAAAAATATATACATATATTAAACGACTAATATACAAGAAGCAATTGGTTCATTGATTATTTATCCTGCTCTCACGTATTATTCGATTTTTTCTTAGATGTCCAGAATGGGGAGGTTTTATAGTTTTATTTTTTTCACGAATATATTTGAAAATTGTTACACGAAAGAGAATTCTGTAAATATTTTGCGAAAGGTCATGGATAGTACAGAATGACATTTTTTGATACTCCCGGGTGAATTTTGAAATGAATTTATCCAGCAATTTTGTCTCATGACCATTTTTATCCAAAAATTTATATAATTCAATATGAAACTCGTCAACCATTTGAACCAATTGCTCACTTGCATAATTCAACCGAATTTTGTCATCAAATTCTTTGAAACTTACAAAAAGATGCTGACTCAATACGTGTTCTGAAAAGAAGCATTTCCTACAATTTTCACATTCTAAAAATTCCGAAATTTTTAATTTTTTCAAGATGTAGCCGGCTACATAAGAAGAGGCGTGATTTTGATCCGTAATATCATCTACATCATCATCCTCATCGACAACATTAGAATTATTGGTATGTTCTTCACAGCTATCTTCATTTTCCCTATTATATTTACTAATAAAATCCCCAAAATTCCCTAATGAATCACAAAAATCGTTTTCACAGTTAAAGGACTTGTACACCGGTGAACTTAAATTATTGATTACTAAAGTTTCAAGAGCTGCCACGAATTGTGAAGAATTTGGATTTGTATTGCCAAATCCATGTTGCCTTATTTGTCCAAATAAATTTTCAATAGGATCCTGATTGAAATTTCTTAAATTCAAAAACGTCAAACCCTCAAACCGCAAGAGTTTCCATAATTACATAATAGACCTTATCGTGATAGTCCACCCCTGAACAAATTTAAAATGTTTACCACACTTCCCATTACGAAAAATTTTCCAATTATTAATTTTGGGCAACATATCCGACCAAAATTCTAAATGAGGTGAGTTGTCAGACAATGCAGATCGATATTTTTTTCCATCCGAATTATGAAACTGCGAACTATTCAATGAATCGAATAGATTATCAATCTGATGACAAAACTCAGCAGTATGCAACGCGTTTGTCTCCATTTATCCAGACGCACAGAAAGTTTCAATAGCTGCTGCTACAGTGTGACTCAGTTGTCTGGCTGCCACATTCACTTTCATCTTCATATAGGAATCTGAAAAATTGAAATTATTTTCAGTTAATTTACTGCAGCATCTATATGTTCTCTTAGAATTATCAAAATGGAAAGCTTCCTTTATATGGTCCATACAAGCAAACTTCCCTGTCTCAAATTCCAACTTTCCATCGATAATAGAGTTACGAGTACACTTTAAAAGATGAGGGACATCAAATATTGTGAAAACTCGCTGTCCATTAAATACAAAGTGGAAAGGAGAAGGTTGATCATCTGTGTGATCTGAAACTAAGGAGTTCAAGGCAGTTTTGTTAGTACTGCCTTGGTCACAAACAGTCGCACAAATTCTTACAACCACTGCTTGTAATTCCTTAATTATGTCTACTATCAGTTGTTTTAAATTGCAAGATTTGACACTATCTTTTGAAAGATAATATGCAATGGGAATTTTAAATTTTTTCTAGATGCCCCTTATCATAAAAACGAGAGCATGATTTGCTGGGTTAGATGTTCGACCCAGAGAACCTAAATCTTCGAATCCTGATATCTTCTGATGCCGAATATTATATTATAGACCACTACTAATAGAAATTTCATCAAAAATCAAAACACAGTATGTATCCAACTAATCCATGTTTCCTACCTGAATTCTCAAAAATTCTAGAACTGATTTTAAAATTCCGCATTCAAAAGGTATATTGGAAAGAAGGGTTTGCAAAGTTCTAGGTGCTGGCAATTTAAAAACTGATCTTAAATATCTATAAAGTCTCGGGCTTCTTTTATACATGGCGAGAGCAAAAGTTTTATCATTTATGGTCCATCTTCGACCTGTAGGTGATTTTGCCGATTTTCTCAATTGGGAATTAATGAAATGCTTGCTAACTGAATTTAAATTTTCTTCAATGAATTTGAATTTACCGTCTCTATACAATCTGTTTATTTCACTAAGCTGAGTTCTTTTATTTCTCAATAATGTTTTCAATTTTGAAAGTTTAGATGTTGTATTTCTGTGTATCCGATACACATCTTTTTCTACTTTATTCGAATCATCAGCCTCCTTCAGGAAAGAAAATTTATGTCTTCTCTTTGAATGTGATAAGGGGCTTATATTATCACAAATAGAAACAATAACTTCTTCATCTGGCTCATTTGATTGAGATATATTGGAATGAAATGAGGTACTCGGTGCCTTCTCAACAGAAGCAGGAGGAGAATAGATCAAAGAGATGTTTCTATCTTGATTGTTGGATTGTGAGATTCTTGGTATAGGATTTTGAATACTATTATCACTAGACGGTTGATTAGAATTAGTGGGTGGAAATGTACAAAGATTCCCAGCGAGCACAAAAACATCTCAGAGATGTTAAAAGTAAGAGATTTCGAGACATTGAACATCCACTGCGATGTTCTGTTTATACATGAATAGAACTTTTATAGAACAGCCAATGTCCGCCGCAGGCGGCTATTATATGGATGTCCCTGGGATGTCACAAAAAGAACTACTCAGAAGTTTTTTTGATATCCTTTTCATGTACACAATAGAACATTTCTAAAGTGCTTTGCGCACACGAAATCGCTGTTTGTAAGACTTTATATGAAATTCTGTTGTGAGGCCTTTTTTCTTTCATTTGAATGTTTGAGGTTACCACATTCTATTTTAAATGAACTACAAAGTTTTTAAATGAAATACAGAATACTATATAAGAATAAAAATATTTTAATGATACTTCAACAGGTACAAAAGGAAAAGAAATCACATTTCACATAAAAAATTGAACAAAAAAAAACAATTGATAAATATTATACTACAGAAAGGGAGAATAAACAAAGAATATATCACATTCAATAAAACAAACATAAATAACCAAAAAAAAATATCACATTTAACATAAAAAAAACAGAAATAATAGAAAACAAACTGATTATAATTTTAGATGTACCGAAAGGGAAAAAAATTTATGAAAAATTTATTTTCCCTTCATTTTATCGTCCCTCCTCCTCTGCCTGATATGCCTAAACCAATCTTTGGCATAGAGTTCGAATACTTTCCTAGTGATTTGGAATTTGTTATGGATCACATCTACAAAATAAAAACAATTCAAACAATTAATTCACAAAATATATGAAGGTTTAGATGATTTTTTCCAATTAAAATAACAGAGAAAATAGCTGCATGAAAGGATCTGGAAGATTTGAGTTGTATATAGCTCCTGACCAGGTTGATTTGCGAAACGATTTTATTTATTTAATTATTTGTACTGGTATAAAGATGGAACAATTTAAAGGAGTTTTCAAAAACAAGAACTTTTCTGGGACAATTTGAATTATTTTTTGATTCACAAGTGATGAATGATTATTATCATCGTCGGAAGAGTAATCTTACAAAATATTCTGGGAATTATCAACGGCAGAGATAGATTATCGAAATATGTTGAAATCCTCGATGATATGGCTTTAAACTTTATAAAGTTATTTCTTGAATAATTATAATAACCTTCCATTTACCATTCGATTATTCCAACCAAAATACAATGATCTCTTATACCTAGTCCCAAATACACAAATAATATTAACCACGCAGCGTGGATTCTTTTGAGGTTATATGTATGTTTCTGGACATTATTACCATACATTCAATTCATGTAATACTTACTTATTAATTGTATTTGGTTACTATGAAGAGATCAATCCTAAATTCACAATCAAAACCAACACAGAAGTAGTTAATATTATACAAATCACCAATCAACTTTCAACTCCGAACAGTCCACAGTCCAAACTACGAAGAAAGTGAAAATGGCGGCAAAATGAAATAGGTGAATTGTATATTGTTTATTTGGAATAAACCTCCCAAGGCAAACTATGCGACGCCAAGAGAAGATATCCACACGCTTACATTATTTTGAAAAATTTCGATATTTCGATATATCGATATATTAGAATATTCGGTATGAAACACAGATTTGGAAGTGTTATCAATATTTTTATTATTTGAATATATCGGTTTAACGATATATACCAAATTTGTGGTTACCCATGAGCTTTATTAAAATATTCGGAATGAAGCACAGTTTTGGAAGTGTTATCAATATTTTTATTATTCAAAATACAAAACTAATATCAATTACTATTTTAAGTGCAAATTGCACATGCACTCCCTTTCTTTTCGTTTAGAACTACTGTCACAAAGCGTTACAATCAAAGATTATACTCTATACTCTATAATCTTTGGTTACAATGATCTACCCGTACCGTAGATACATTGAACTCTATGGGAACCCATAGAGTTCAATGCGTAGATACGAAGGATTGAACTTCGAAGTTGACCCAATCAAAGAGGAACTCTTTGGACCCAATACACCACTCATTGTCGTGGTCGTTATACTACACACTAAACACATCAGATCAACGATGTGCGATACATGGAAAAATATCGAAATTTGATACTTCGAAATAAATATCGATAGTCGATAGTATCGGAATTCGAAATATCGACGATATTTATCGATTATTTTTTTAAAAAATATCGATATTTCGATATATCGATATTTTTCGCCCATCCCTATCGCTCAGTTGTCATCCATCTTTGAGCTAGTGTGCGTGTTGTTATTGTTTACAAAAGTTTTTATACAAGTGCATGAAAATTATTGTTCAATATCCTTGATGTGATAGTACGACGTAAGTATTTTCTGATTAACATGATACAGGTTTAAAAATAATTCCATTTATGTATTTCAGACCTCTTGAATCATCCAATTCGAATAGTGATTGAAAGAATGTTTGAATGCAGTTAGCCTTTATCTCGATGGTTGATTTATGCAGGTAAGTAGAAAGGTAAGTCGTCATTTATTATATTATATTAATATTTGTTGGAACTTATGTTTCCTCAGTCTGTAGTTCCCTAGCTATCAGATATGGGTGTACCTTTTTGAATTGAGGGCCAAATCTACTTCTTATATCAACAACTTTTATTTCAATATATGCCCAAGTGACCAGTAACATATCTGTTATGTTTTCTTGGGAGATCGAATGGGGAACTTTGTTATGTGTTATTTTTCTGTAACCATTACGTGTCTGATGCGATATTTGAGATGTACCTGTGCTGTATCGAAATTATATCCACATTTTGTAAATTTCATGTTCCCGCTCCCTGATATCCACGTAACATATTTGTAACATTGTATCATTTTGAGATCATGAACATAGCATGACACCATAAGCGTTTTAACTACCGTCGAGGGCGCTGTAAAACGTAAACAAATATGGAGGATTGTGAGAAATGCTATTGATACCGCTGTCGTTTCGATATGTATTTATTATCATTTAGACGTTTTGTCAGTTGAATAGTGGATTACTCAAAATTAATAAGTGCAGATATTGAACGTTTGATAAGTTATTTGTGTATCATAGTGATTTTCCAGTGAAATGGTGAATTACTGAAAAGAATTAAAGTGATATGGATATCGAACTGTAGGTCAATAAATCATTTCTCTTATTTTCATAGCAGTCCTATAACACATAATAGGCTATGTTTTTATTATATCCAGCATATAAAAATTATATTTGAATAAATAATGTCCTGTTTGGTGTAAATTTCGATATAAGTTATTTCCTCACGTGTTGCATGTACCTCATATGTAGAAATAAATGAATAAATCATATACTTATATTAAAAATTTTTTTCAGAAAGATATGAAATATGCATATAGTATTCTTTTCAAGCATGAAAAATTATGGAAATTAATATAAACTATTGCAATATTGAACTCGTATTTTGATTTTTCAAATAGTGTGTATTTATCGATCATTTTTGAAAATAAAATTGATTATTGTTCTCCAAGAAAAATTAGGGCATGTCTTTCTGGTCTTTGCAGTTTCCTGCATTAATGAACTGTTGATTATTTTTTTTTATGGAATGCAGGACTAGAAAGACATGCCCTAATTTTTCTTGGAGAACAATAATCAATTTTATTTTCAAAAATGATCGATAAATACACACCATTTGAAAAATCAAAATACGAGTTCAATATTGCAATAGTTTATATTAATTTCCATAATTTTTCATGCTTTTTTTGAAAGCATTTTCAATAACAAATGGAACATAATAAACATAGCACAAGAACGTAATATATATAGATCTCCCATGAAAAAAATATTTGCATGATCCATGTTTGAACTATTTTTGCTCCTTTCAGAAAGGAGATGTGTTCCTTGTTTGAGGCGGACATAGGAGCATAGCTGCTACATAAGCGCTCTGTATTTGTACTCTTAGTGTGATATATCTGTTATAAAACAAGGAGCGCGGGATACATTTCTGCTTCATAACTGTTATGAGATATGGTCACCTGGGTGTATTTGACAACTATGACAAGTTCTACTTAAAAAACATTACACATCCTGACAACTCGACGATCAACATATATATACTTCATTCAAATTTATTTTAGCAGTCGGTTGGCCATGAAATAATTTTCTCAAGTTTTTGTAACTAGAACGAAGTTAGGTTGGCACTCATGAAATGTCGTTAATGTCATAACGCCGTTGCCACAACTAATATCAATTTTTATTACGAAAATTCGAAAATGCCGAAAGTGATTGAAAAAAGGGACAGGGTTTCAGGAAGTGCTATTTAGAATTCAGGTCCGCTCATTCAAATAGTTATACCCTGATATTCTAAAATCCACAATACGTCAGACGATAGCGAACATATTCAATGTAAGAGAATTTATTTAATGTTTCATCTGAATCTAAAAGACTTTCAGCTGAATATTTCCACAATCAGAAAGATTGTGAATGAAGAGTATGACAAAGAATTTCCTTCTATTGGAAGACCCAAAAAAGTGGTGGTATTTGAGAATTTTATTTTTGAGTGAATTAATGCGAAAAGTATACTACAGGATTTTCGATAAATGTCATCGGAGAATAAGTTCCCTAAAATGGATTTTTCTATTTTTCATTTGACTTGTCCTATACAATGTAAATGTCTAATAAATACCTAATTATTATAATTACATCAATGTATTAAGATGAATAGCCACAAATACGCGCAAGTTGCCCTGTTACTTGTTTATTCATGTGAAATTTTTGTTCAACGGTGAAGTTGCATCTTAACTTGAAACTTCCTTCAACTCCTTTTACTTATATTGATGCAAGATGATTTTTGTTGAAGAATTTAACATTCTTATAATTATCTGTTAATTCCTTCGGGAGATACCCATTCCCAACCACTGCATCATATGCATTTCATCTTCGGGTTAATATTTTTGAAATCTACAAATGATGTAAGCCAAAGAAGATAACGAACATTAACTCTCCTCAAGCGAGTGCATATTATGATATTATACTGATCTCTTGTATTTTTCATGCAAATAACTGGATTTGGTATGCCTTCAATCAGTTTGTATAAACATGACATTGTGATAAAATACGTAATAACAGAAACTTTTACGTAGAACGGGCAACAAAGCGTTGATTTAAAACCCAAAAATGTTTTGACAAGCTTCATAACCCCACATTTTCGTACTATACAGAGTGAAATGTGTCAAATTTCCATGGCCAACCGACTGCTAAAATAAAGTTGAATGAAGTATATGAAAAACAAAGTAGGGGGATTCTTAATTCCAACACACTCCCACCTTGTGTCATTCATACATCGAAGTAATGACACAATCAATGTTCAAATCTTTCAGGAACTTTTACAGGTCTTCCTGATCTCGTTCTAACTACCGGATCTCTAGTTAACAATCTTTTTGATAACTGCTCCCCTTCACCTTTGGTATGATTATCGCTTTTCTTTTCTGGTAAACTTATGGCAGGACATTTGAGAAGTTTGCATCTAAATCGCTTACAAGAGATGCAACTACTGATAACGGATCTAATAGTGCGTCTACTTTTAAGAATCCAATAATTCGCTCTAAGAATACTCATCAATTCTTGTACTCCAACATGATTATTCTTTATATGTTCTTCGAAAATCAAACGTTTCACAACTTCATGGTTTGTGGGCAATACAAATGGCATACGAAAATCCTCTGCATCAGTTCTATCTGAAATTTTTGTTCGCAATCTGATCAGTCCTTGGTTATCAGTAAAGGGACATAATGATGATAATTTGGGATCTTCTACAGACTCAAAACTTTCTTCTTGTATGAAACGAATTACTAGTTTTCTTGATACTTCCAGTTCATCGACAGTCAGAAATTTTGAGTCTTCAGTATTTTTCTTTCTGCTATTATTGACAAATCGTTTGATCCATGTAACCATCTTGACGATTTTGCTGAACTTCGAAAAGTACTTGTAGTACCATACAAAATCTTTAGACACCGGCAACGAGGAAACAACAGTTTTTCTTCTTTCGCAGTTTATTTCCTCTTCATTACTATCAAAATTCTGACTAGGCCATTGGGAAATTGGATCACACAACCATTTTGGACCCTCCCACCATCTTCCATCAGCTAGTGATTTAGCAGAACATCCTAGTGATGGAAGATCTGCAGGATTCATATCACCAGGAACATGGTACCAGTCTAGAAAAACGTTTTATTTCTTCAACACGGTTCCAGATGAATGGTTTCCAATTTTCTTTCCTTTTGATCCAAGATAAAACAATTGAGGAGTCTGACCAAAAAAATGCTTGAAGGTTGATTTCATAGTTTGTCTGGAAATTTCGAAATATTCTCACTCCAATTGTTGCAGCCAAAAGTTCGAGACGTGGTATGGTTAATTTTTTAATAGGTGCTACTCTAGATTTTCCTTCGATTAATCTCAAAACCACTTGACCATCACCAGTTTCTGTTCTGAGAAAAATACAAGCTGCATAGGCATCTGCACTTGCATCACAGAAAACATGTACAGATTGAGTGGTCAATATAGTGGAATCTAAAGATATCCACCGAGGAATCTTAACGGATGTCAAATAGGGTAGTTCTTGTAACCACTTCAGGAATAATTCTTGAACTACTTCATCAACTTCCAAATCCCATCCCAATTTCGTAGACCAAGTCCTTTGGAGCAAAATTTTTGGGATCAGTGTCACTGGACATGAGAAACCAATTGGATCAAACAGTTTGTGTGCTGCAGATAATATAGTTCGTTTAGTTATCAGTCCTACATCCATTTTATCAAACCATTCTAGAGAAAGTTCTAAGGTGTCCAATTTACGATTCCAGATGAGTCCAAGGATGTTACTTTTTGCTTCGACTTCGACATTTTCTGGCAAAGAATGCTCCCACCCTCTCAACTCGAACTTTCTATCAGCCAGAATTTTAGTTGACTGTTCAATAAATTGGTTGAGAGCTTCTTCGTTTTGTACACTTATAAGAATATTGTCAACGTAAAATGACTTCAATAATTTCGAAATAACTTCGGGACTATAGGAGTTTTCTTCATGAATTGATTCTCTTAGAGTTTCCTGCAGATGAAATTCGAGGACTGCTCCCAATAGAAAAGGACTGCAAGTTACTCCAAATACGACACGGGCATGTCTATAAATTTTTATTTTTCCGTTTTTATCATACCAAAGAAACTTCAGAAAGTTTCTATCGTTTTCTTGTAATCCAATCTGAAGAAATGCCTTTCTTATATCAGCTGTGATTCCTATCTTATCCAAGCGGAAACGTAGAATCATAGATGGAATTAATTCAATGAGGTTGATTCCTTTCTCAAGGCACTGATTCAAAGATGGTTGATTCTTTGCTCCTGACGAAGCATCAAAAACTGGACGTACAGGTGTTGTGGTACTACTGGGCTTATATACTGGATGATGAGGTAAAAAATGACCAGACTGAGATGATGTTTCAAGAGGTTCATTTTCTGACGAACATTCTATAACTCCTTCAGCTAACCAATTGTCGAAGACGTTATCGTAGACGTTGTAGAAATTATCCCTTTTTAACTTTTTCACAGTGTGGAGGAGTCTTTTATAGGATAAATCGAAATTGGATGATAAAGGGGAATGACCTTCAATCCAAGGCATACACACTTCATATCGCCTGTCATCTCTTCGTTTAACTGTTGCTAGAAAATGTTCCATAACAAGTTTTTCTTGTTCCCGTTGTGATTCAGATCTTTCAGGAGCTTGAATACCAAGGACATCTAGATTCCATAAGTCACATATGGCCACATTTTTTGAAAACATCGAAGTTACAAGAAGGGATGTCTTAGATGAGTATTCTGATTTCAGTTTTCCCATGAGTGTCCAACCTAGTAATGTATGAACCGCTACAAGTCCACAATCCAAATCTTGTTTACGTCCGGAAAAAAGTTTTCCGGCTATGTCGGCACCAACCAAAACATCAATTGGCCCATCTGTAGTGTCAGTAATTTCTACTCCCATTCGTTTCAGTTCATCCAGCCAAGGTCCCTTTTTCACTGAGCTTACGTGGTTGCAAATCAATGGTTGATCCAAAACTTCGAAGTTGCAACAGTAGTCTTCAGTAAGACTTTGTAGAGAAATTCTGAAGCATCTATGACTCACAGATTCAGTTTGGGTTCCTCCAAAAAGTGAATGTACTAGCTGTTCTTCTCGAACTGGAGGGTACCCCATCTCTTCGGCAATTTTTCTTGTAATATATGACTTGTGGGATCCAGTATCGATCAAGAGTCTTACTCGGCGATATTCTTTGTCCCCCTTCAGTTCTACTACTATGGTTTGCAAAAAAATTTCGGGAAAAGTGTGGTTGGACAGACTGTGTTCATCAATTTTCAAGTTTGGCTGTTTCAAATTCCTATCATTAGAACTCGATGATGACTCGACATCGTTTTTGGGACACATAATAACACAATGTCTACCTTGACATCTGTGGCATTTTTCTCGAGAGCGGCATCTTCGAGCTATATGACCAAATTTGGTGCATAGGTGGCAACAAGCATTTTCTGACAATTTCTGTTTCCTTTCTGCAAAACTGAGTTTCAACACTTCCTTACATTGATCAGTTGAATGTGAATTTTTGCAAAACACACATCGTGGAACTCCTTTGTTGTACAATTCAGAAGCAGTGGGTACATTAGAACTAGTACGTATGCTCCTATCTTCAGGCTTTCGTCTGTCTTTGAAACTGGACACCGCGAGATGAATTCTGTCTTCGTTCATCACTTCTTCTCTCAGAAAATTCATGAGAGCATCAAGACGCTTCTTCAAACTGCACTCTGATGAATAGAACTGACTTCTATGCCATGCTCGTATTAAATCTTCTCCTAGGCATGATTCAACCAAAGGGTATAGCATCGCAGCGCAGGTATCTGATTTTACACCCAGACTTTCTAATGCTCTCAATTGTGATTCAATTTTGTCAAAAAATGTGGATAGTTTATTTTTGGTATTCAGATTCATCAAAACTAGCTTGAGAAGTTCTCGGACATAAACTTCTATTAACAAATCTTCTCTTCCAAATCTTTGTTTCAAACTATCCACTGCTTTAACATAGTTACCTTTAGAAGCAGGGTAACTTTCCACAATTTGTCTAGCTCGAGAGCCTGGTGTGGTAGCTTGAACTAAATATTGTAGTTTATCCTCCTCTTCTATATCAGAATCTTCATCAATTCTGCTGAATTGATTCCAAAATCCAAGCCAATCTTTCGTTTCACCACCAAACTGTCTGAATTGAAGTTTGGGAATCTTCAATTTGCTTCTGGATTCTGATTTCTTGGAGACACTGCTTTGACATATTAACTTATCGAAACTACATTTTATCTTGTGATATTGAGAACTCATCGTATTCATCAATTGCACTTCTGCATTCATATTCGCTTCTTCTTCTCCTGCATCCAACATTATATCAATCATGAGTTGATTCAGTTCAGATACTTGAAGCATTATTTCATCCAAGACTTTGATGCTACTCTGTATTTCTAGGATATCGCATTTTTCTTTGGAGAAATCTTCTTTCAACTTATCATAGATCCTTATCAAAGCTGTTCTTTGTAGAGCTAAGGCTTTCTTGGTTTTTTCCATACCTGTAATAGAGGGTCCTGTCACGGTCGCCATATGTTGGAACTTATGTTTCCTCAGTCTGTAGTTCCCTAGCTATCAGATATGGGTGTACCTTTTTGAATTGAGGGCCAAATCTACTTCTTATATCAACAACTTTTATTTCAATATATGTATTTGACAACTATGACAAGTTCTACTTAAAAAACATTACACATTCTGACAACTCGACGATCAACATATATATGAAAAACAAAGTAGGGGGATTCTTAATTCCAACAATATTTTTAATGTTATTGGTTAATGTATCGTTCCTAATATTATATTTTCATAACTGTTTTAATATTTTCCTTTTATGCTACTAATTCTTTAAATATGTCTGGTACTACAGTAAAGTCGTCATCTTCTTGTAAGATTGCTTACTCTTGTAAATATCCTTCCTGCAGTAGTGTCTTCAGAAAAAATTTGCCACCTGGTGAAAAAAATAAAAATTTCTTTTATTTCCCCCAAGAAGAGAAACTTGGATGAAAATTTGTGGTTTGGATTCAAAAATCCATGTTTCTAATTTCCGAATTTGTCAGGATCATTTCAGATTTTCTGATTTCAATAATCCTAGGGAACCGAAGTACCTCAAATATTTGTCAATTCCTAAAGCCCCTGTAAATCCACCTTATCATCAAATTCTCACATCTAATTATTCAAATACAAATATTCCATTCAACATATTCGATGTATCTTCGATTGAAAATTGTTTATCCAACTCACCAATCGATGTAACGCACCAGGTGGAAAGATATCAGCAGTTCTTATTCTCAGAGGGGTTACCTAGTAATAATCTTTGTACATTTCCACCCACTAATTCTAATCAACCGTCTAGTGATAATAGTATTCAAAATCCTATACCAAGAATCTCACAATCCAACAATCAAGATAGAAACATCTCTTTGATCTATTCTCCTCCTGCTTCTGTTGAGAAGGCACCGAGTACCTCATTTCATTCCAATATATCTCAATCAAATGAGCCAGATGAAGAAGTTATTGTTTCTATTTGTGATAATATAAGCCCCTTATCACATTCAAAGAGAAGACATAAATTTTCTTTCCTGAAGGAGGCTGATGATTCGAATAAAGTAGAAAAAGATGTGTATCGGATACACAGAAATACAACATCTAAACTTTCAAAATTGAAAACATTATTGAGAAATAAAAGAACTCAGCTTAGTGAAATAAACAGATTGTATAGAGACGGTAAATTCAAATTCATTGAAGAAAATTTAAATTCAGTTAGCAAGCATTTCATTAATTCCCAATTGAGAAAATCGGCAAAATCACCTACAGGTCGAAGATGGACCATAAATGATAAAACTTTTGCTCTCGCCATGTATAAAAGAAGCCCGAGACTTTATAGATATTTAAGATCAGTTTTTAAATTGCCAGCACCTAGAACTTTGCAAACCCTTCTTTCCAATATACCTTTTGAATGCGGAATTTTAAAATCAGTTCTAGAATTTTTGAGAATTCAGGTAGGAAACATGGATTAGTTGGATACATACTGTGTTTTGATTTTTGATGAAATTTCTATTAGTAGTGGTCTATAATATAATATTCGGCATCAGAAGATATCAGGATTCGAAGATTTAGGTTCTCTGGGTCGAACATCTAACCCAGCAAATCATGCTCTCGTTTTTATGATAAGGGGCATCTAGAAAAAATTTAAAATTCCCATTGCATATTATCTTTCAAAAGATAGTGTCAAATCTTGCAATTTAAAACAACTGATAGTAGACATAATTAAGGAATTACAAGCAGTGGTTGTAAGAATTTGTGCGACTGTTTGTGACCAAGGCAGTACTAACAAAACTGCCTTGAACTCCTTAGTTTCAGATCACACAGATGATCAACCTTCTCCTTTCCACTTTGTATTTAATGGACAGCGAGTTTTCACAATATTTGATGTCCCTCATCTTTTAAAGTGTACTCGTAACTCTATTATCGATGGAAAGTTGGAATTTGAGACAGGGAAGTTTGCTTGTATGGACCATATAAAGGAAGCTTTCCATTTTGATAATTCTAAGAGAACATATAGATGCTGCAGTAAATTAACTGAAAATAATTTCAATTTTTCAGATTCCTATATGAAGATGAAAGTGAATGTGGCAGCCAGACAACTGAGTCACACTGTAGCAGCAGCTATTGAAACTTTCTGTGCGTCTGGATAAATGGAGACAAACGCGTTGCATACTGCTGAGTTTTGTCATCAGATTGATAATCTATTCGATTCATTGAATAGTTCGCAGTTTCATAATTCGGATGGAAAAAAATATCGATCTGCATTGTCTGACAACTCACCTCATTTAGAATTTTGGTCGGATATGTTGCCCAAAATTAATAATTGGAAAATTTTTCGTAATGGGAAGTGTGGTAAACATTTTAAATTTGTTCAGGGGTGGACTATCACGATAAGGTCTATTATGTAATTATGGAAACTCTTGCGGTTTGAGGGTTTGACGTTTTTGAATTTAAGAAATTTCAATCAGGATCCTATTGAAAATTTATTTGGACAAATAAGGCAACATGGATTTGGCAATACAAATCCAAATTCTTCACAATTCGTGGCAGCTCTTGAAACTTTAGTAATCAATAATTTAAGTTCACCGGTGTACAAGTCCTTTAACTGTGAAAACGATTTTTGTGATTCATTAGGGAATTTTGGGGATTTTATTAGTAAATATAATAGGGAAAATGAAGATAGCTGTGAAGAACATACCAATAATTCTAATGTTGTCGATGAGGATGATGATGTAGATGATATTACGGATCAAAATCACGCCTCTTCTTATGTAGCCGGCTACATCTTGAAAAAATTAAAAATTTCGGAATTTTTAGAATGTGAAAATTGTAGGAAATGCTTCTTTTCAGAACACGTATTGAGTCAGCATCTTTTTGTAAGTTTCAAAGAATTTGATGACAAAATTCGGTTGAATTATGCAAGTGAGCAATTGGTTCAAATGGTTGACGAGTTTCATATTGAATTATATAAATTTTTGGATAAAAATGGTCATGAGACAAAATTGCTGGATAAATTCATTTCAAAATTCACCCGGGAGTATCAAAAAATGTCATTCTGTACTATCCATGACCTTTCGCAAAATATTTACAGAATTCTCTTTCGTGTAACAATTTTCAAATATATTCGTGAAAAAAATAAAACTATAAAACCTCCCCATTCTGGACATCTAAGAAAAAATCGAATAATACGTGAGAGCAGGATAAATAATCAATGAACCAATTGCTTCTTGTATATTAGTCGTTTAATATATGTATATATTTTTCCCCATTTGTAGAGCCAAAGTGATAGTGCTAACGGACTCTGTGATATCATGTGATGGTTATATTTATTCAAAGATTATATTTCTTTTCTTATTACTGTTTAAATGGTTCCCTTGCTTGTGTACATATAATGTCCCTTCAGCCCATGTTATTTTTTCAAGACAAGCAATTAACTGAATGTGATATTTCCTTTGTATACTTACTGTGATAATTTGTGGTAAAGTATTATTTTTGCATTCAATGTTTTTTTTATTTATTTCGTTACTGTTTGCATGTTTTTCGTTGAATATATGTTGGAAATAAGAATGAATCGTACTTTTAACAACCCCTTCATTCAATATTTTTCTATCAAATGTTATGATTTTGGACTCTGGGTTTAGAGTTTTGTAACGAGAGGGTAGTTTTCGAACCTACCCCCTCATTTTAGAATCATTATTTTAGTTTTCATTTTTCAATAACCGTTTTTATTCCCTAAAAACGATGTCGCACCGTATAAAACATCCTGAATTGGAAGATAACCGAGTTTTTTGTTCGCTAGCACAGATAAGTCGAAATTAAGACGTTTTCATCGACGCAAAATTACCGAATTTCGACTGTCGGGCACATCTGATTTCCGCACCCCCCCTGTGGGTATAAAATCAGATGTTCCCCCGCAGGCCACTTCACTTACGATTAACTTGCTGCCGACTTACGATTTTCACTTACGTTGTTCCCGTGTTCTCAGCCTGCTGTCAGATACCGCCAATAGTTAGAAGAGTTCTTTTAGTTTCAATTTTTTTTTTGCCTTACGAATAGAATTTCAGTTTTCTTTTTTTTCTCTTTCCGGTTCGTTAAAATTGACGAGTGCAAGTGGCCAAGCCAAAGGTAAGACGACACGCCGTTATTTTCTTTTTATATTGGAACTTCAGCCTCCCTTCATCCCTTCCTACCCTGGTTTCAGTTCCACCCCTACTGCTAAAGCACCCCGCTGGCGTGGATACTCAGGGGGTGCGGAGGCACTTTGGAGTGGCAGAAAACCTTCCTCTATCCCTTCCTACCCCGGGTTAGGTTCCACCCCTATTGCTAAAGCACCCCGCTGGCGTGGATACTCAGGGGGTGCGGAAGCACTTTGGAGTGGCGAACCCTCTTTCCTTCCCCGTTGTTTCGACGCTCACTTCAGTTGTTATCGAAGAACCCCGCTGGCGTGGACACTCAGGGGGCGAAGAGCGCAACTAGGGGTGAGCTGTTGTAAATCTGTGCCGTCTTTCATCCCCTAACCTGGCTGAAGTCCGGTATCTGTCCGTCAAGTGTACGTCTCAGGTTCTGGCTGGCGAACAAGTCCGTTAACCCCCGTATAACGCTTGAGATCGGATCCCGTGCTATTCCGTCCGTCTTGTCCGTCCTTCGAATCACTGTAAAATTTAGTAGTAGTGCTATTTGTGCTCCCCTTTTCGACGAATAAAAGTTGTATACGTTGATTCTGCCTATCATTGTGCGTCGCTAACACCCTAGACACCAGGGAACCCTGTCTCCGGCTAGTAGCTGCCGGGGTAGGTTTGCTATTCTCCCTTAAAGAATAGCTGGCGCTCGAGTCCGCCGAGGAAAACCCCGTTACAAAAATGGCGCCCGAGCAGGGACCGTTCAGAATCTACCAGGAAACAACTGAGGTGAGAGACAATAACCGGACAGTGAGTGAATTCCCGAAACAGTGAGTAAAACCTCAGAACAGTGAGTAACTACTCCTTGAACGGAAAACTGTGAAAAATAAACTTGAACTGTGTTTTATTCCCTGCCTCTCCATATTGAACTGTTATACTGTGGATTGAATTGGACTATATTTTGGAAATTTTCCTACTGTTGAACCCCGTTGAAAATAATTTGTGATTATTCTTTTTGCCGATTACTGTATTGAATTGTTGAAAACTGAACTGTTATTACGCCGTTATATCAGTGAAAATTATTTCCGATTTCTAATTGCATATTTCTGATTTATTGAATTGTACTGTTTTAATTTCACATTGAAGGTGAGTGAATTTCCGGACTTTGAAAAATTGAAAATTTATTGTCGCAATTGGTAAAATTTAATAGGTGTGATTTACCTATCGGTTCAATAGGGAATCACCTATTACCTGTTGATAACCTATCTACCTTTTTCTATTTTCTCTTGACCTGTACTGTTGAAACTTACCGATTATTTCTGATTTTTCTGAAAACTGAAAGTCAATTATTGTGATTTATTTTATGGCTATTGAACTTTGAAGACTTTTTGGAAATTTAACCTGTGCGTTTTGGTGCTATTCGAATTTCAGGAAATTTTTTTCGGACTATACGAAGTGACTTGCGATTGTGTGCGGTATTTCTCGAATACTTTCGGACTTTAGTGGGACTGATTGAATTTTTTTTCTTCGAGTAACGCTGGACTTTAAAAATTTTTGAAAATTTTTGGTGATACACCGGGACTTAGACTTAATTTTTGTTTGGGGTACACCGATACCCACTTCGAACTTAAGTGAATAGGTTGGCTAACAATTAACTTACCGGGTTGGACTTAGAACTTAAACGGATTGTGAAAGACATACCGAGTGTGAAATATTGGTGCGTTCTGAATCGGACTTAGTTGAATATAATATGTCGAACATGGATGTGAACCGGTTACTCAGTGATGAACTTACATACGAGTTGCAACTGAGGGGACAGTCGATACCGGGTACTGTGATGACCAAACGGAGTCTACTACGACAAGTGCTTCAGTCTAATGAACCTCTACTACCCCCAACATTATTGAATCCCGCCTCCGAGATTGAGATCTGTCAAAATAAACTCACCGATTTGGTAGAATCCCTTCAGAACTTCAATCATAATAATGCGGCTAACGAATTTTCGCGAATTTACACCAGATTAATACACATTCAAGGCAGGCTGAACTTTATTGTCACCGCAGACACAACACAGTTACAATTAATTGAACAAATGAAGGCAACTACAGATAAGGCGTTGGAGACACTGGAGGAGCTGCGTAGGAAGAGTAATCCTGAACAGCCGCAGACATCCAACCGAGCTCAGAGGTCTCTTTTGGATGAGGAGGTGCCCAGTTCACCTGGGGTGTCACCGATCCAACCGGAGAGGATATCAAAGGTTGAGACATCACTTATCGACTTAGGAGATGGTGTCGACCCTCCTGCTGTAGTTAATGTCTCACGTACCGGGACACCTGTAAGAAATCCAACATTAGAACGGGTCATGAATGAGACAAGGCAGACATGTAGAGCATTACTGCAACAATTACCAGCGATACCTCTCACACAGTCACAGGACTGTGGGACAACAACACCTGAGGGTCCGACACAAAGTAGATGGGCTAATTCCACACGAAGGGTGTCTTTCCCACACTTACCTGCAGCGTGGATAAGTTCTGACCGGCCAATTATCACAACACCTGCCAGATCGGAACCGGAGTCTCGATCAACAGTACCAACTGTTCCGGTACACAAATGGAACATCTCCTTTGATGGCACTGGTAGTGTAACCGGATTTCTTGACGAGGTGGAGAGGCTGGCTGAATCACGTAAGGTGTCCCTGGAACAAGTTTTCGAATCAGTGTATGAGTTACTACGCAAGGATGCGAGGGATTGGTTCATTCCCCGGAGAGGTACTTTCGAGGACTGGGAGGACTTTAGCAGCCAACTGAAAGAAGCATTTCTGCCAGTTAACTACGAGGAGAATCTGTTGGAAGAAATAAAAAGACGAACACAGGGCCCTGAAGAAAAGTTGCTTCTATATGTTACCCGGATGCAGAACTTGTTCCAGAAACTCACCTATGCAAAACCATCCGAGGTGGAGCAGATCCGGCTCATCCGACAGAGGTTAATCCCGCCCTTACAGCAAGTCTTGGCCTTCCAGGAGACCAAGACTTATGATGAACTCCTCCGTAAGGGAAAAGTTTTTGAACTGGTCCAGTGGCAGATGAGAGAGTACACCCGGCCACCCTCCAAACCAGGTTTTGTGGAAGAGCCTCGCCTGACGTACAGTCCCCGTCAACTGAATCGATGTCAAGCAAGTTTTTCTATGGATACCGGAGAGCAGGTTCACCAAACAATCGATCACAGGGAATCAGTACCGCCGACGCAAGTCAACCAGACGCGACTGTCTCCGCCGGGAGAAAGCCGTCCAAAGCCACCCAGGTCCAGAGAATCAATAGTCCGGCAACAGGAATCTCACCGTCCGACTTCTGGAGACAGGTCCGAAGGTCGATCCAGACCTGCACCACCGCCACCCCGCCGTCCAGCCGAAAATAGCCCCGCTGACCGGACGGAACCACCTTCAGGGAGGGGAGTGTCCTTCCAGACACAGTGTTTCCGATGTGGTGGATATGGCCACATGCGTCGAGAGTGTCGCAGGCCACCGAGAATCTTCTGTTCTCGATGCCAGAGGGAGGACATTCTCTCACGAGACTGTCCGTGTTCGGGAAACTGAAGGGGAGATTGGAGGCGGAGTCGACCACATCTCCCGGAATCTTGACTCCACTGGCACCGACTACCTGTAACGATAACCGTCCGTTAGTAGAGGTCAGAATAGCCGGCAAACACTTCCGAGCACTGATAGATACCGGAGCGACCAGGAGTTTCTGCAGTCAGGCCGTATCCGATCAGTGTGAAAGTAAAGGAATCACAGGACAAACAATGCACAACAGTTTCGCCGTAATAGCGAACGGACAAACCACCGTCACACCGAAACTGTACACCACCACCGTGCAAATTTCCGATTACACACTGCCTGATTTGAAATTCTTACTGGTACCAAACTTACCGGTTGACATTATTCTGGGGATGGATGTTCTGTCGACTTTCAAGTTTTCCGTAAATCTCAGTACTGCCGAGTGCTTTCTGGAAGGCCGTCTGATCTCGAAACCGATGACTCCCGTCGAAACCACCGCAGAAGTTCACACCGCCGAAGAACACCTGTTGGAGCTGACGGAGTCGCAGAAACAGGAGCTGGAGGCATTTCTGAAAGAAGAGTTAAAGAAGTTTGAAGACCTATATGGTACAACCGACCTGATTGAACATAAGATCAAACTGAAACCGGGCACCGAACCGATCAAACAACGATACCGACCCCTAAACCCGAAAATGCAGGAGATCTTCAATCAGGAAGTAGACCGTATGCTGGCTGAGGGAGTGATTGAACCCTCCAAGTCACCGTGGAGTTCACCGGTAGTATTGGTCGGGAAGAAAGACGGAAAGTACCGTTTTTGCATCGACTTCCGTGCCGTCAACCAAGTATCTGTAAAAGATGCATACCCGTTGCCGTACATTTCTGGGATTCTGGATAAACTACGTAAGGCCAAGTACATCTCCACACTGGATCTGAAACAAGGATATTGGCAGATACCGTTAGCAAAGGAAAGCCGTCCGATTACTGCCTTCACAGTTCCAGGAAGGGGATTGTTCCAGTTCACCGTCATGCCGTTTGGTCTTCACGCTAGTCCAGCCACATTCCAGAGATTCTTAGACAACGTTATTGGCCCAGAAATGGAACCGGAGGCGTTCGCTTACCTGGACGATATAGTTGTCCTGGGGGAAACTTTCGAGGAACACCTGGAGAACTTAAGAGAAGTATTCCGGCGGTTGAGAGAAGCCAATCTTCGTCTCAATCCCGAAAAGTGTGACTTTGTGCGAAAATCCCTAAAATACCTAGGACATGTCGTTACCTCCGAAGGAATCCGTACCGACCCGGATAAAGTTTCCTCTATCGTAGCATTCCCAGCGCCGAAAACCATCCGTGAATTGCGCCGTTTTCTGGGAGTTGCTAGCTGGTACCGCCGTTTTATAGAGAACTTTTCCGATGTCGTTTCACCGTTAACTCACCTGTTAAAGAAGAAACCACGTTGGAAGTGGGGTGAGGAAGAACAAAAAGCGTTCGACCTCCTGAAACAAAAACTGACCGAATCACCTATACTGGCCTGTCCGGATTTCAATCAACCGTTCGTCCTGCAAACAGACGCCAGTGACGTAGGCCTTGGAGGAGCCCTGACCCAAGTTCTTGATGGAGAGGAAAGGGTGATCGCCTATGTCAGCCGTACCTTGAACACCGCCGAAAGAAATTACTCCGTGTCCGAAAAGGAATGTCTCGCCATCGTTTTCCCGATAGAGAAACTGCGACCATACCTGGAAGGATTTCATTTCACCGTAATTTCCGACCACATGAGTCTGAAATGGCTGAATTCCATCAAGTCACCGTCTGGAAGAATTGCTCGATGGGCCGTTTTCCTTCAGCAATTCGACTTTGAAGTCCAATACCGGAAAGGTGCCCTGAACAAAGTCGCCGACAGTCTGTCCCGAAACCCGTTACCGTCTGTAGATTCCGTATGCCTGGCCGACGTCGAAGTTCGCTGCAGTTGGTACAACAAAAAGCTCCAAGAGGTACAAAGAGACCCAGAAGATTTCCCTGACTACGCCGTTGAGGATGGGAAACTGTATCGTCACTTCTGGGACTCTTCCGACTTTACTGAAGTTGGATCCGGACAACCATGGAAGCTCTGTGTACCCACCGAACAACGACTGGAGGTCCTGAAAGAAAATCACGATTCGGAATTAGCTGGTCACCTGGGAATCTCCAAAACCATCTCTCGGCTAGCCCGGAATTATTACTGGCCAGGGATGTTCAGAGATGTCGCAAAATACGTAAGAAACTGCCCATCCTGTCAAAGGTACAAAGTACCACAGCAGAAGACGCCTGGAAAAATGCAACCACATAGAATGACTGATGCACCGTTCCAAGAGGTCTGTACAGATGTGGTTGGGCCACTTCCCCGTTCCAAGAAGGGAAATTCTTACGTAGTGGTGATGCAGGACCGTTTCACGAAATGGGTTGAATGCCGTCCGTTGCGGAAAGCCACCGCCAAAACCGTTTATTCAGCCCTGTATGAACAAGTGATACTCCGATATGGCTGTCCGAAGCTGGTGATATCCGACAATGGGGTACAGTATGACAGTAGACTGTTCAAAAACAGTCTCCGAGAGCTAAACATTGCTCACCGTTTCACCCCTCCGTATACACCATAGTGCAACGCCGTAGAACGAGCCAATCGTACGTTGAAAACTATGATAGGTCAGTTTTGTGAAGCCGACCACCGTACTTGGGATGAGAAATTAGGCGAACTAACTTTCGCCCTGAATACAGCAAAACAAGAATCTACAGGATTCACACCGGCATTCCTGAACTATGGAAGGGAATTAACAGTTCCAAAGGCAATCTACTCGTCAAACACCCAAGACGAAGACACCGAGGAGACAAACAGAAGCCCAGAAGAAAGTAGAGTAAATCTTACTCACCGTACAGAACAAATCCGTCATCTTCAGGAGGCCTATGAGTTTGTCAATACCAGGTTGTACCGTGCATTTGAGCAGCAAGCTCACCATTACAACCTCCGTCGAAGAGAAGTTCGTTTCCATGTCGGTGATAGAGTTCTGCGCCGTGCTAATCCGTTGTCATCCGCCGTTGATAGCTTTGCAGCCAAGTTGGCTCCGAAGTTCTCTGGTCCGTATACCGTTGTGAAAGTAATTTCACCCGTTGTTTATGACCTGAAAGATGACAGTGGTAAGGAAATCACCAATATTCATGTGAAGGATTTAAAACCGCTCCATCCGTCTGATCATTAGTAAGTACACTGTATAGCAACCGAAATAAAAATCAACCGTACCGTTATATTATAGCATGCACCGATAATAAATGGGATACATCTGTTCTGCCTGACTCTATTTCACTCCTCTATTACCGTTAAAAATAATATTCATCACTGCAAATAAGTTAGTAATGGGGTACTGCCGCTGCTTTCACCGAATAAGTGTCCAGGTGAGTGAAATAGAGCCTTATACTTGCATCTCCTTATTAACTGACAAAATGTACATACCTATATTTCCGCGATTCCACCATAACCGATAGATCTAACCTGGTCTGCCAGTGTTGGAAGATTCTGTTCCGTACAGTTTTTGTTTGTTCTGTGCAGCTTTATTGCCACCAAACAAGACCGTCTGACTGTCATCCAGTGGGTAAGTGGTATCCCACACACCTACAACAGAAAATTCCGTTAATTCAATGGAAAAACAGGAACCGTTACAGTTGATTAAATTTTTCTGTACTATTTGTGGGTCCGATAATAACAAGTGAGATACACCCGCCCTGTCTGTCTCTATTTCACCCCTGGGTCACTGTAGAATACAATAACCGAATAGAAAATAGCAATAGAAGACTGACACCGCTTACACCGATATTACAAACTGGCCTGAACGGTAAGTGAAATAGAACAGTATATTTGTATCTCCTCATTAAAATTACCGACCGTACTTACCGTTTCTTCCGAAATTCCACCGTACACCCTGTTATCCCTCTGCTCCAGGATATCAGTATACTAAATGCTTTTCTATCATTTTTATGCAACCTACAACTGCTGCTGACTCCAACACCATCGGAGAGTTGCACCACCGTCACAAGGGGAGCCAACGACGCTGTCTGGTATTCCAAACTACCCTGGTTCGATGATATTGGTAACTGTTAACCCCCGTGACATGTGCCCGGAGCCGGCTTTGCGAAGTCCACCCTAAAATGGTTCAGAAATAACACAACGAATGACAATTCGAAATGGTACTCACTTTAAAGATTCCGTCCTGCACTGTTTCCACTATTTTCCGGCGTTTCTTTCACCGATGGAAATGGAAATCGAAATTTGAAACCACCCGGCGAGATTTGACAATTGGAGGTTAGCTGATATAGACTACAGAACTTCGTCACGTCACCGACTACCGACCGCATCACTGAAGAGCGCCGCGGACCATAGAGTGGGAGTAACCGAGATAGCATTAGCCGAGTATACGCCACCTGGAGTAGATTAGGTGAACTTGTTTGATGTAAATCCGATCTCAATCGTCTTGCCGTGAATAGTCAAACCGTTAACCGGACTTAGTAGATTTCACCGTGAAAAATTTAATCCCCTATTTCATCGTGGATTCAATTTTTCAACCGGAGCCGGGGAGATGTAACGAGAGGGTAGTTTTCGAACCTACCCCCTCATTTTAGAATCATTATTTTAGTTTTCATTTTTCAATAATTTTATTTTGAATTAATTTTCCGAGAAATCTTTTCGAATTTCCAATTCAGGATTCCGACATCGTTCGGAATTGTAAACATACCGTACCGTTTTTATTCCGTTTTTATTCCCTAAAAACGATGTCGCACCGTATAAAACATCCTGAATTGGAAGATAACCGAGTTTTTTGTTCGCTAGCACAGATAAGTCGAAATTAAGACGTTTTCATCGACGCAAAATTACCGAATTTCGACTGTCGGGCACATCTGATTTCCGCACCCCCCCTGTGGGTATAAAATCAGATGTTCCCCCGCAGGCCACTTCACTTACGATTAACTTGCTGCCGACTTACGATTTTCACTTACGTTGTTCCCGTGTTCTCAGCCTGCTGTCAGATACCGCCAATAGTAAGAAGAGTTCTTTTAGTTTCAATTTTTTTTTGCCTTACGAATAGAATTTCAGTTTTCTTTTTTTTCTCTTTCCGGTTCGTTAAAATTGACGAGTGCAAGTGGCCAAACCAAAGGTAAGACGACACGCCGTTATTTTTATTTTATATTGGAACTTCAGCCTCCCTTCATCCCTTCCTACCCCGGTTTCAGTTCCACCCCTACTGCTAAAGCACCCCGCTGGCGTGGATACTCAGGGGGTGCGGAGGCACTTTGGAGTGGCAGAAAACCTTCCTCTATCCCTTCCTACCCCGGGTTAGGTTCCACCCCTATTGCTAAAGCACCCCGCTGGCGTGGATACTCAGGGGGTGCAGAAGCACTTTGGAGTGGCGAACCCTCTTTCCTTCCCCGTTGTTTCGACGCTCACTTCAGTTGTTATCGAAGAACCCCGCTGGCGTGGACACTCAGGGGGCGAAGAGCGCAACTAGGGGTGAGCTGTTGTAAATCTGTGCCGTCTTTCATCCCCTAACCTGGCTGAAGTCCGGTATCTGTCCGTCAAGTGTACGTCTCAGGTTCTGGCTGGCGAACAAGTCCGTTAACCCCCGTATAACGCTTGAGATCGGATCCCGTGCTATTCCGTCCGTCTTGTCCGTCCTTCGAATCACTGTAAAATTTAGTAGTAGTGCTATTTGTGTTCCCCTTTTCGACGAATAAAAGTTGTATACGTTGATTCTGCCTATCATTGTGCGTCGCTAACACCCTAGACACCAGGGAACCCTGTCTCCGGCTAGTAGCTGCCGGGGTAGGTTTGCTATTCTCCCTTAAAGAATAGCTGGCGCTCGAGTCCGCCGAGGAAAACCCCGTTACAGTTTTTATTTGAAGAATTTATTTTTACATTTTTTTACTATTTGCATTGTTACTTTTTTGTATATATTTGTTACAGTTTTTATTTGAAGAATTTATTTTTACATTTTTTTACTATTTGCATTGTTACTTTTTTGTATATATTTTTCCTTCTCAATTACCTCCTTATTCTCAATTTTTCTATTAAATGTTATTTTTTGAAGACTGAACTTTTGGACTCTGTGATATTATGTCAATGTTTTTTTATATATTATATAAAATTATATTTTTTTTGACAATTCTATTAACTGTTTGGACGTCTTTGCATGATAGATGCAAATATCAGTTATTATTCAATATTAAATGTTTTCTGCATATATCTATTTTTGTTTCAAAAGTCATCCTGTTTCTGAAAAATTGACAATGATTTTATTCAGACACCAGGAAGCTAGAATAAAGTTCACTAACATGTGACACAAATTATAGAGAATTTCAAAAAATCCGTCTATTGATCATCATTTCACAAATTTTATGTATCTTTCAAGTATTTTTACAATAATTTATGTGTATTTATCATTCATTCAATAAATGATTTATGAAGATTCTTGTTTTCATGACTTTCCACTTCTTGAATCACAAATAATAGAACAATTTACTTATTATGACAATCCACACATAGGTGATTAATCACTTGCCAGTTTTCGCTTGGAAAAGTGTCTAATTTTTAAAACACCAAAACTGAGAAATTGCCCTTGTGCGCGACACCTCTTATTTATATCTATATAAGCAAGATTCAAATCCAATTTGAATTTTCCCGCTTTCCCCCACTTCTCGGCCACCTAAGATGGCGGCCAATTCTGTTGCCAATGAATAGTAGGGAGTTTACACTTCTCTTATTATTTGTGTTCTGTGGTGACTATCCATGCCCGGAGTGTGGTAGGATATGTAGGTCACGGTTGGGTCTCTACAATCACAGGAGAGCACACAGTCGCAATTAGCCCTGAAGAATTATAAGTCTGTTCGCACCTCGGTTCGCACCTCTTTTCTTCCTTTTTTTTTCTTTAGTTTTTGTTTTTTCCCTTTTTTCGTCCTTCTGTAGATTCATTCCCGGCAACGGGATATAGCAATGAATATTTTATATTCGATTGATCTTTGCTTTTGAGTAGCACCCTGCGAAATGCTAACTGCTAACAAATAGTTACTAACGAAGTGCTATTGGAAGCAAAAATCAAATGGAGATTTTTCAAAAATGTGGGTGTTGACTTCGCATATTGAGGGTGTCATTTTCTTATCATAGGTTAGGTAACAAACAAAAATTTTTGTGTTACGAATAGTTACTAACGATGGTCTTTCCAATTGTACTCTTTTTTTGGCGAAAAATCGAACAGTGGGTGCCCGTGAAGTTAGCATCCAGCTGTGGTGTTTTTCTAGCACTAGCTTTGGGATATAAACGAAAATTTTTGTGTTATAAATAGTTACTAACGAGTTACGAAAGAATGCAAAAAAAAATTATCTTCATTTTCGAAAATGTGGGAGTTAACTTCGCATTTTGAGGGTGTCATTTTTCCATTATAGGTTAGGTTACAAAAAGTTACTAACGAGTTACGAACGAATGGAAAAAAATTATCTTTATTTTCGAAAATGTGGGTGCTAACTTCGCATTTTGGGTGTGTCATTTTTCCATCATAAGTTAGGTTACAAACGAAAATTTTTGTGTTATAAATAGTTACTAACGAGTTTCGAACGAATGCAAAAAAAATTATCTTCATTTTCGAAAATGTGGGTGCTAACTTCGCATTTTGAGGGTGTCATTTTCCCATTATAGGTTAGGTTACAAACAAAAATTTCTTGTGTTACAAATAGTTACTAACGAGTTACGAACGAATGGAAGAAAATTATCTTTATTTTCGAAAATGTGGGTGCTAACTTCGCATTTTGGGTGTGTCATTTTCCCATCATAAGTTAGGTTACAAACGAAAATTTTTGTGTTACAAATAGTTACTAATGAGTTTCGAACGAATGCAAAAAAAATTATCTTCATTTTCGAAAATGTGGGTGCTAACTTCGCATTTTGAGGGTGTCATTTTCCCATTATAGATTAGGTTACAAACAAAAATGTTTGTGTTACAAATAGTTACTAACGAGTTACAAACGAATGCAAAAAAAATTGTTTTCATTTTCGAAAATGTGGGTGCCAACTTCGCATTTTGAGGGTGTCATTTTCCCATCATAAGTAAGGTTACAAACGAAAAATTTTGTGTTACTAACGAGTTCCGAACGAATGCAAAAAAAATTATCTTCATTTTCGAAAATGTGGGTGCTTACTTCGCATTTCGAGGGTGTCATTTTCCAATTATAGGTCAGGTTACAAACAAAAGTTTTTGTGTTACAAATAGTTACTAACGATGAACTTTTCAACTGTAATTTATTTTTCGCGAAAAATCGAACAGTGGGTGCCCGTAAAGTTAGCACCCAGCGGAATGTGGTGTTTTTCTACTAGTACCTTTGAGGTACAAACAAAAATCAAATAGTTACTAACGAGTTACTAACGAATGCAGACAAAAAAATTTCATTTTCGAAAAAGCGGGTGCTAACTTCACGGACACGAAACTGGTTGATATTTGTAACTACAGTTGGGCTTTATGGATATAGATGTCGATTTAGATGTTTCACTATTCAGTGCTGAAAAAACAATCATAAATTGAACTAGAATTATTACCTCAACTGCCAACTGAATTTCAAGACAAGAACAGACTTTTTAAGATACAATGCAGATAATATACGATAGTTAACAACCTAGAAAAATGTATTCAAAATCATACCAGTTTATTGTTGATTCAACATCACTTTTGTTCATCTCCGCACTCCGCAGGTTTTCTGTGGAAAACACATAATATTTCACTTTTGTTATGAATCCGAGCGTCTAGTGTTGCAATATGATGAAGTTTCATATATTTTGACTTGTAATTATTAGAAATGAAACGATAAAATACAGTACTACATAATGCAAACCTGAGTTTAAACCTGATTCACACAAATATCAACATATTGTTAGGTTAAGGTCGAAAATATTCGAATGGTTGTGAAGTAAAATCATTTCATTTGTGTCAGTTCATAAAATCATGTGTCAGAAAGAGACAGCATGTATTTTTATTCTTAATATTTCTGCACATGCGCAGAAGTCGATTCCTCCCACAGGCTGGCTTCACTTTTCTCTGCCTCTATATCGATATAGAATATAATACCTATATGCTGCACACTTCATCACACCCTGCACTGACAATACACTGAGCTCCTTTCTATATTTGTGTTTTAGACCCTGATGCACATAAACTGCAGCACCACCATGCTCTTTTTCTCCTCGGCACCCTTGAGCTACTAAAACGTATTCACAAAATGATATCAATTGCAGTTGTTCCAGTGTTGGGTCATCATGAAAAATTTACACTCTTTCTCACTTTGAAGGAAAAATTGTATTCGATCAATTACATTACCTATTGACTGCACATTTTGATGAATAGCACTTATATTTAGTTCTGTTATCTTTTGGTTTTCAATTGCTGCATTGCTATTCCTTAGTTGAGCTAGGTCAATTGAGAAAAAAAACGGTGTAAACGAATTGAACACTTGAGAGAGAATCCCTCACTCGACTCTTGAACTGGTGCATAGGATTGAAAGCATCCCTGTCCACACTGTTGAGGAATTTTACCGCATTATAGATAAAACATTTTTGAAATCATGCAGTACGATGCACAGGAACTGTGAAGGAAAACGGGAGTCCAATATTTATTGAATGCACCGAACTTCTAGAGATGAGCCTTCCATGAAGAGCAGCACAATAACGAGTCTTAAGGAGTTTATAAACAAAGCATCGAAAATGAAGCAATCGTACTTCCTCAAAACGAATATAAAACGGTAACACCAGTTCTGAACAAGCTGTATATATACGATTTCTTACATAAGCACTGATGCAGGGACCATAAATCACATCGCAATAATCGAACAGGGAAATGACTAAGGGCTCAGCTAAGGACCTACGGACGCCAAAAGCCAAGAAACGACGACCACCATAAACTAGTCTAAGTCGGTAAATGGAGGTTCTCAAAATACCCGCAAACATGGCTAGTCAAAAACGACACCCATATTCTTCACAGTCTCGCACAAGGTGAGAGACTGACCATCAACGCTGAGATGCAAATTGTCAACAACTGTGGAGTACTGACGAGAACTTGAAAAGATGGAATACTTGCACTTACTAATATTCAACCTCAAACCATGGGAAGCTGCAACATCACAGACACAATTAATACGCTGAGAAGCTTCACCCAGATCACTAATCTCAAAAGAAATAAATGAGCTGTTTGTCATCAGCATAAGCCTGTGCAAAACAAAATCTTAGGACCTCGAGCAGATTGGCGGTATAAATCAGAAATAGAAGCGGCCCCAAAATTGAACCCTGCGGAACCCCAGGGTTCCTTGACGATGGCAAATTGGCTAGCTCAATTCAGATCGTAACACTTGTCGATATTCATATCGTCGGGTGGTATGCATCTGAATTTATCCTTATTATTTTATTCATTGCCTCCCCGTTTAGGCGTGATCATTGTTCATTATTGTACCGCTGGCATGGTACTCTGCCGCGACCTGAGCGCGTCTCAGACTTCCCAATTCATCATGCGTCCGACGTTCGCAAAGGCGAATCGACGTACTGAATTAGGGAAAATATGGGACATATGCTATTGTCTTCGTCTTGGTTTCTATCTGGAGGGGATTGAATCGGATACCGTTTCATGTTGGATGGCGCCCTGGGTAAATAATACCCGGTAGAACATGACAACATTGAATAAAGTTCCATCAATTCCAAACGTTCTCCACCGTGGAAAAATGCTATGTTGCTTTGATGAGGCCAAATGAGGCCGAAACCATGGTCAGCATCTGCTTTTCTTCGGTGAGACGTACTCCATTTGGGGCCTTGACGATGGCAAATTGGCTAGCTCAATTCAGATCGTAACACTTGTCGATATTAATATCGTCGGGTGGTATGCATCTGAATTTAGCCTTATTATTTTATTCATTGCCTCCCCGTTTAGGCGTGATCATTCTTCATTATTGTACCGCTGGCATCGTAATCTGCCGCGACCTGAGCGCGTCTCAGACTTCCCAATTCATCATGCGTCCGACGTTCGCAAAGGCGAATCGGCGTACTGAATTAGGGAAAATATGGGACATATGCTATTGTCTTCGTCTTGGTTTCTATCTGGAGGGGATTGAGCTTACTCAGAGCTTACTCAGAGTAAGTTTGTAAACGCAACCTAAGGCACTCCAACGAGCTGTCACGATCAGCTGATTGGTTGAGAAGTCTGGATGAAAGATGTAAACAAACGAGTTGTTTAAGTTTCTCACTATCAATTTTCATTTCATTTTCCTCAACAAACTCAAACTCGTGCATCTTCCACACTAAATAACAACTACTCATTTCAAGTCCAACTTTCGCTCCTTTCCGCTACCGCTACCTAGCACAAATCAAATCCGCTCCCAAAAGTAGCATCCGCTCCAGAACGTGTTGAGAATGTAGAGCATATGTCACCGAACGTTTCCGCCAACGTTTGGTAAAGGTAAGCGCACATACAACGGCATCGGACGAACGGTACGGATCGGAATAAATTACTTTCAATGGAACTGAATGGAGCAACGCACATATGTGCGGACGGCAGGCATCGCATCGCATCCGACGGGAATTGAGGAACGAGAATTGAATTCCGACTGATGCGTGCTGTGTCGGCCGATCCCGACATATGTGCGATACCAATCGGAGATTGCCGCGGCATCTGCGTCATTTTCCAAGTCTCTACATGCAGCGGCTTGTACGGGTAGTCGTACGAAATACGAATTCACAGCAGAAGCATGAGTTTTCAGGAGAACTTAATAATGCGCGTACAAAATTATAATGAATTGTACAATTTAAGTGACAGAAATTATAGCAACCATTTTTTTTCGTCCTTCATCAAGTCCGGAAATAAATGAACATATTCTCCAAAATCCTTCCTTTTTTACATATGTCATGTATCCACATTCGTCTACGCTTCCTTCGCTTTTGAAACTCTTCTTCCTCCAGAACAAACGCTAGTTCCTCACCGCTTGAAGACATATTCGCAACTAATCTATTCCTCCGGCGATTCCGACGTTATATGTGCGATACCTTCATAAAAATTCCGCCGCTGCCTTGCCGTTCCTTCCATGCCGTCTGTCCGATGCCGATGTATGTGCGCTTACCTCAACAGTTGCACAACTGTTTCGTCCGCTGAATGCGACCAATTTATTAAATGAGCAATAAAGGGAACAACAACCGAAGCAGACCACCTGAGCATCCTCATAGAAACTCCGTCAACTCCAACAGCATCTGAGGTGATATGACGTAATATATTATCGACATCAGAAGCGTAAACCAATCTGAACTCAAAAGAGAGGAGAGGGTCATGTCTTCGAACATTATAATAGTTGATCATACTCGAGCAGTTATCATCACCAGAACTATCACTGGATTGACTCGCAAACTGGTTAATCAAATCCGGATTAGAAACTTCCTCCGTAATGGTGGAATCAGTGGATCTGGTAACCTTGAGCTCAGAATGGGCTCGCCAACCCCGACGACCACCCACACCCATCGCCCCAAACAGATAATTCTTCTTAGCTTTTCGTACTTCCATCAATGTGCGATTCCGAAGTCTCCTATAAATAGACCAATCAGCGTCAACTCTAGTTCTCCTGAACCTCGAAAGGGCCAAATCACGTTCTCCCATCAATTCCCTGATGTGGGCCGACAGCCAGGGCGCCCTCGGTTTCGTCACTCATCTTCTTCTCACGGGCGTATAACAATCGAAAGTTTCTATCAACAAACTGTTAAATATCTCCACCTTACTCTCAACATTAGGCTCCCTCAGTAAGTAGTCTGTGCCATGGGTAATCCTGCAAACCCTGAAGAAAACATCGAAATTAGAAAAATCCCTGTAGGTTACGAATTTGGGCTCACGGCGATGAGAATCAACACGCAAATCAAGGAAAGCCAAACGATGAACCCCTATACAATCAGCATTCAAAGTACCTACGCTCTCAAGAATTCCCCCTGGACAATTAGTGAAGATAGGGTCAACAAGAGTCGCCGATCGCCGTGTGATCCTGGTGGGCTCCGCAATAACCTGATGAAAGCCATACATTCGGAGTCAATCTGACTATGCATTGCCTCGCGATACATCAATGTTGACATCCCCCATGCAGATCACAAAATTTGACAACGGTAGAAACTGTAATCATTCGTTCTATATCACTAATGAAAGATGAGATTCTAAATGCACGCCCTCTTTTATTCGGAGGCCTATAAACAACTTCCAGCCCAGGATGAACTCCATATGCCCCGACTCAAAGATTATAGAGTAGAAAGATGGGAAACGAGGCGACTAAAACGATTTGAGCGCCATCTGTGTGTCACGCGTGTTTTTAAGACGCTAGGACTGGTTAAAATATTAATTTGAGTGCCATTTGCAGAAATATATGACATTTTTTAAGATTTCAAAAGTCGATTTTGATCAAAGAGGTTTTGAATGTTTTGATTCTCATTCCGCTTTTTGTTTATCTGGCTCGTTCTAGTTGCTGATTTTTGAATTTTTTGTCTTATTTCTTGGTGAAAACATCAAAATATTGTTCGAAAATTATTGAATGGTGAAGAACGGTGGATCAAATAATAAAATGTATTTTACGTGATTAAGTTTTTCACTCAACTAAGGAAAAGCGTAAGTATTAAAAGTCGTAACATGTGAATCAGTCATTCATTGATTCTAATTTTCAGTGCTACGAAGTGGATAAAATTCTCAGAGCTTGAAGACAATTAATTCAGCAAACACTACTTACTACATCATGTGCAATGAACATTTTACTGCAGGTCAATTGAGAACTGTTCATCGACGTAAATTGTTGTATGCAGAAAGCATCCCTTGCATGAACGGCCTATTAAGGGGAAATGATGATCTTTATAGGTCCATTCAATGATTCTCAATTGCTACTCTTTCAGTATATTCAGAAATGCAGAGGTTTTATTTATTTCCATTTGGGAACCGAGTGACTGTCAAATTTTTGTTTAGAAAGTCAAAGTTTTATGAAACCTGCTGTGAGTGTTTTGTTCATTCATTAATCAATTTGTATATTGAGTCATGAAGAGGCCATATCATAAGGAAATCATTAAAAAAGCACCAAGAAACTATACTGACATACAGGTCTTGCATATGTCTGTAAGGTTTTTTTTTTAGTGTGGTTCTGAAAATTCTTTAAATAATACCTACATATGTAAGTAACTGGAATATGTATGCTATGATGGTATATTGAATATTGGTTCATATTTATTTCTGATATATGTATATTCTACAAATTCAACTAAGTTCATTAATCCAGAACATTTTGTACAGAAACAACACTTTCGACGTATAGCAGATCATACCATATACTTTTTTATGAATTGCAAATAAACGTATAGCACATCCAACAACGTTTTTCGTTGAAATCAATTGATTCCAAAAAATGTTTAGATGAAAACTAACATCCTGATCACAAAGCAAAACCATACTTATGTTTTGTCGCTCAGGATGTTTGTTTTTTGATAGAAACAAAGTCAATATTGGAATACAATACGAGAAATAGAATTCGAATTTCGCGCCCCTCAATTAAAAAACAGAAAACTGTTATCAAAAAGTTTTCCTGTATTTACAGTGCGTTTTTAGCGCCATCTCATTGTCACGCGTGTTTTCACTGGCCAAAATGTAGTAGGTTTTTAGTACTAGCGTTACTATGAGGGTGTTTCCTATCTTTCTACTCTATAATCTTTACCCCGACTGAAGCTAAGGTCACATGTATCCGTTTGTCAAAAAAAAATTCGTACATATTGACATTGAATTTTGTGAATATAAACGGTACGCCACATGCTTCCGCGTACGGCGAAAAATTCTACAAATCGAAGGTAATCTCAATATTAAACAATATTTGGTTTAAAACGACATTAAACGTTCTGTCTTCTGTAGCTGACTGGATTTGGTAAAATTATAGAATTTACCGTGGACAACCTTTCATCTTTAATAGGACCACTCCAATATAATGAAAAATAAACATTGATTTGAGGTTATGTTCCATCCGATATCGGACACAAGTTAAAATATTTTTTATACGACGTCGTATGAACCGACCCATCCATCGGATGATTATTGGCGCCAAAAACGTGGACCAATAGGAGGGCCATCGTATCATTGTGCCGTCGGACAAACGGATGCATGATGCATGTGACCTTAGCTTTAGGGTAATGTCAGACGCGGCGGTTTTGACCGAGACGGTTCCCGCTAGCGATCGCCTGTTCGATGTCACACGCGTCGATTTAATCGCGTCGATTTAATCGCGTCGGTTTATATCCAAAATACAAGGCGGTGTGAGGTCGTGAATAGAACGATAAAACCGCCGCGTCTGACATGTTCCATATACATACCACTGATGACTGTACGAAAGGCTCATAAAAACCGAGGCGGATAGTGGTCCCGACGACCCTTCGAGTCGGTTTTAAAATCGCCTGGCGATTCATACCGCTACGTCTGACATGGTCCATTTGAAACCCATGACGGTTCTACTCTCGAGAAACGTCTCGGACAAAACCGCCGCGTCTGACATTACCCTTAATCTTTAACCACAAGAACTCAACAGGACTACAGACCGCAAAATCCAGTCAGACGACCTCACATCGAAAACATTTTCTGACATATACTAAGTTCGAAAAATACACTCCGTCGCCTCTCTCTACTCCTATTGTTCTTTTTATCGAGTTTAGTGGAAAAGATTCGATTAAAAGAACGATAGGAGTAGAGAGAGGCGATGGAGTGTATTTTTCGAACTTAGTAATAGACACATTTTCCACCCCTTAAAGAACTCCTATCCCACCTGAATAAATTGTAATCAGGCAGACATATCGAATTAGAAGGCTCATCTCTACTCATCTACGACTCTGTTACCCCAACAATGTCAAAATTATTCAATGAATTCAAATCAATACAAAAATATTAGGTTGGGGAAAAAGAAATCTATTATTTTTTTGACAGATGGTTTTATTGACCTATACCTCGTTATGTAAGTATCGAATTAGGACAAACGTATACTCGTTGTAAAGAGGAATTCATGTACTAGCAAAACACGTTTTCTCATTGTTATGACCGAACGATTCAGCTGTCAATTGAAGAGTCAAAGATGAGAGTGAATAAAGAAAAAATTCGTTATGTTTTACAATTTTGCAAGTCAGGCGGCTGCAAATGTAAATGAGGTTTATGGTGCCAATACTGTAACAGCCAATCATGCGTAATTTTGGTTTAATCGATTCCGTTCCGGTAATTTTGATGTGAAAGATGCACCGCGCCCATAGTCAAGAATGTCGATGAAATTATGAAAATGATAGAAGTAGATCGGAATGAGAGCTGTCGTAGCTCAGGCACTAAGGATCGACCACAAAACAGTTTCGAACCATCTCTGCATAAGGCTGGATTCAAAAAGAAGCTTGATGTTAGGGTGCGGCACGAGCTGAAAAAACGAACGGAAAAAAATTTGATAGACCGTGTTTCCATCTGCGATTCCTTGGCCAAACGAAACGTAATCGGGCCTTTTTTGAAGAGACTGGTGAGTGGGGATGAGAAATGGATCACATACGATAAGGTCAGGCGAAAACTGTCATGGTCGAAGAACGGTGAAGGCGCCCAAACGGTGGCCAAACAAGGATTGACGTCCCGGAAAGTTTTGCTCTGCGTTTGGTGGGATTGAAAATGTATCCTCTACCATGAGCTACTGACTTATGGTCAGACGCTAAATTAAGACCTCCATTGCCAGCAATTAGATCGATTGAAAGCAGCAATCGATAAAAAGAGGTCAAAATTGTTCAATAGAAGAGGTGTCGCATTCCACCAGGACAGGGCCAGGCCGCACACGTCTATGATGACCTTCCAGAAGCTCTGGGACCATGGTTGGGAGGTTCTTATGCATCCACTTTATAGTCCGGATCTGGCCCCAAGCGATTACCATTTATTTCTGTCGATGTCAAATGCTCTTGGTGTGTGGAGTTGTCCTCATGAGAGGCTTGTGAAAACTGGCTAACGCAGGTTTTTGCCAATAGGAACAAGACGTTATGAGAACGGGCATTATGAAATCACCTTCTAAATGGCAAGGAGTGGAAAAATGGTCGCATACTTGAGCCAAAACGAATGATTGTAACTATGGTAAATAAAGCTATGAAATGAGAGTAAAAATAATGGATTTCTTTTTCCTCAACCTAATAATAATCATCATCATTCATCATTCAGCCTTGAAACGTCCTTTGCTGAGCATAGACCTCCCCAAGATATTTCTATCTTTCTCTGTCCTGTGCGGTTGCCATCTAATTGGTGTTAATTCTTTTCAGGTCATCGGTCCATGTGGTTGGAGGTCGGCCCCAGCTGGGTATTCGTTATACACAGATTTTGTTCTACACAAAGAGCAAGCAGACGTTCTCCGTTCGAATTGATGAACAAGACAGCTGCATGAAAGAATCTTCTTTTTACCATGTTGAGCTAATTCAAAACCTTGAGGGTATGGCTTATTCTATTATATTTTCTGATGCCAAAGATCATTGTAAACAAGAATTTTGAAGTATTTGAATTCGCCGTACGTCAGAATAATTCAAGCATAAACAACATCAGCACAATTCAAATGTAAAGGTGCCAATGAATCGCGCAACATCACCTTAACGCGTCTGTTTAAAAACTCCCTATTTCTATAAATAATCCTCAACATACCATAGGCCCTCTGCAAGCAAGAAGACACATGATCAGTAAACCGCATCTCGGTATCTCACCAAACACCCAGGTCTCTAACCTTGTCCATCACCTTTCAGAAGATGATAGTATAGTATAGTATATTCCAGCATAATGTTACAAAAAATACTGATCTTAATTCATACAATTAAGATTGTAGAATTTGTCATACAAACAACAAACAAAAAGACACACTGAACAAAAGTAAGTGTATAGTCCATTCAAGAATGATTGACATCCCAGTAGGTCTTGAAAGTCCAGGCACAGCTTAATATTTGGTCACAAAAGATTTCTAAAAATTTCTGTACTTTCAGTCGCAGAACTGGAATATTTTAATATAACCTAGAAAAGTATATAAAGATGAGAAATATTCAAATTTGCAGCATATTTATCAACATTCAAAATTGACACAACTATGTTTCCAATTCGTACGATTAAATTAAGAACATAAACAGCTGTACAAAATTCATATTATCGTCGGTCAGTGCATAGATTCACATATAATAAGTCTATAGATCAATGTTTATTCACAATACCAACCTGAATTCCGCAACACAAAATCTGAACTTATGGGCTATTACCAACTTAAATTCGATTTTCCACAGCCACCCGAGATGTCAATCATTCTTGAATGGACTATATATGAGTCACACAATCAAACAAAATTTGACACACGGAAACAATCAACTTTGACATCAATGGCAAGATACTCTTCTATGGTATAAAAACACTGTTCAATAAGGAACCTCTTCAATGATTTAGTGAACAGCTTCTCGGGCAAGGCTCTGATCTCTTGCGGCAGCTTATTGTATAATTTAGGTCCCCAGACGTCAATATATAATGGTATTTCCAGATAGCCTATGGAAGCCAATACACAGCTTGTCCCTATTTCTTGTATTGTATCCAGACAAGCTCCCTGAGAAGTTTTCGATATGTCTGTGAACATAATTTAGACAGGTGAGTATATATAATCCCGGCAAGGTAAGTATCCCCTCGGTTACAAAAAAACCCACACAACTCTCCCTAGACCCTGCGCCTACAAGCGCCCGGACAGCCCTCTTCTGTTGGAGGAATATTTCCTTCGCGAATTGCCCCAATACCTAATTGCGTATGAAATTACGCTATGGAAGAAGGAGAACTAGACGATTCTAGCTGACAGGTGAGTTGAATTCCTTTTCATGTGTGTTATGGCGAATATTGCCCGTTGAGCTTCTTCTTCATCCCCTTAATATACTCCTTGAATCTTGAATCAAGGAGCACTCCGAGAAAACTCAGTGTGGCCAGATCATCTGACTTGGAAAAATATATTCGTTGCGTTTTCTCGGTATTCAGGACCAAACGATTCGCCGTTAACCAGGCTTACACTTCTTTCATCCGCCTCTCCAATTCAAATTTCAATGACAGTTGAGAGCCACCACGCAGTATGAAGGAGCTGTCATCAGCAAACATCCGCACACCAAGGAGTCCCAAGTCATTTATGAAGATGAGGAACAGAAGAGGGCCCAAAATGACCCCTGAGGTACTCCCATTTTCAGGTCGGTACTAGTCGACCATCGTTTCTCCCAGTAGACTTTATGTGTTCTACCACTTAAGTAGCTCTTAATCAAATCCAATGTCACACCTCTTACTCCGTAGTGCTGCAGTTTATTCAATAATATAGTATTGTCTACAAGATCGAAAGCTTTGGTGAGATCGCAGCAAATAAGCTGACATAGTTGGTGATTTTCTGAGGCGTCCACTATTTGATCAAGGATTCCTTCAATGCAGTTGTAACAGATCTGTTTTTTCGAAATCCATGTTATTTAGCCGTAAATAAATTGTTACCTTCAAAATATCCCTGTAATCGGTCCTTGATCCATCTCTCAAAAATCTTCGATAAAATGGGAAGTATTGCAATGGGTCTATAGTTTTCACAACTATTCGGACACTTTCCCTTGAAGACAGTAACAATCTTCGCTCGTTTCATCTTGTCCGGAAATTCGCCCTCGACAACACATTTATTCAACACCATCTGTAATGGATCGCTAATCTCCTCTGCCAGTTGTTTTAACAGACATGTTGGTATCCCATATACATCCATGGTCGTCTTATGCTTCAGGGAGTTAATAATCTTAACCACTTCCTGAGATGTTACAGGGTTGAAGAAGAATGAACCACTAGATCTGACTGTTGACTCCTTCAAATAGTGGCCTGCAGACTTTTCCGCTTGTGGCAAGTTCTCCAATAGCTCTTCGCCAATCTTCGAAAAGTATTCACTGATACTCTCCACTTTTAATCGACTCCCAATATCCTGTCTCCTCTTTGACCTTACGTTTTCATTTATTATCCTCCATATAACCTTCGTTTTATTTTCTGCCCTAGACACCATGTTTTCCATTGTTTCTCTTTTATGATTTTCGAGCCCTTCAAAAAATTGCTTTTGTTTTCTTCTGTATAGTTCATATATAGTATCTTCTCTTCTTATCATAGCTTGTAGGGCCAGAATGTCCAGCTCATTTTTTGCATTTTTCAGATCCGACGGTATTGAATTTTTAGCCTTACACTTCTTCACTAGCTTTCTCTGGATAGAACAAAATGACTCTATCATTACAACAAGGTTGTCATGCAAGGAGGTGTAGGCTTCTTGCGCTGACTTTCCCGACAACAAACTCTCCCAGTCATATTCCCTTATCGCTCTTATCAACTTACGAATACATTTTTTTCCCATGTTTCGTTTATAAATGTGTTCCTGTCGGTTGTGGCTCCTTCATGCATGTAAGTGAATATCTGAGTCTTGTGGTCCGAGAAATGTAGATCCTCTGTTTCGGTTGTGGTGTCGTTTTCGCTCAAGTTTGTCATAATATTGTCTATACACTTTGATGATGTTTTCGTCGTCCTCGATGGTTCTGTAGTTGTGATTCGTATTCCGAATGTTTTTAAGAGGTCCAGCAATCTGTTTTTTTCTGTGCACTCCCCTCTGAAATCAACATTAAAATCTCCCGCCACAATAACCAACCTCCAACTGGCATAATTCCTGGAGAGCGTCAGAAAATGTATCCAAAAAAAAAACCCAAAATCGCCATCAGGCACCCTGTACACAGCCAATAATAAAATATGTTTTTCAGGATATCTAACAGAAACCATTTCTGTGACCTTCTCAACGGACATGTCCCTGATGGTCTGATTTTTTTTTATAGCAGGAGGAATCTGCGACCGTGAAAAAAACACGGGGCTCTATCTCTCGCCCAGAGGAGCCCATTTCTAGGGAACACTGTGGGGTTACTCACTCTTTCGAGTTTGCGACCCACTAAACCTAACCTGCTTTTTTTGGTTCTGGGCCTCGTTCCGGGCATTTGCCAATAAACCATTTATCCCTTGATCGGTTAATTTCTGCTTGCACATTGTCGTGCTAGGGTTTTCATGGTCGTCCATTTCGGATATCTCTTCTTAGTATAGTTTTAATAAGTTTCCGTTCTCATTTTAATCTCTCCCCAATTGATCTCGCGGTCTCCTTTTGTAAATTCTCATTCTTCCTCTTTCTTCCTCCGGATCCCACTAGTCACCTGAGTTCTTCGTTTGGATGTTCCTTCGCTGTTTCGAATAACTTTTCAGCTTTCCTGTTCATAAATTCGGTGATGGTTTCCCACTTCAAATCTCGATATATCTGTTTGTTCCTGACAAACCAAGGCGCATCTAAGGCACATCGTAATAGCTTGTTTTCTGTTGCCTGAATTCTTTGTATATGGCTCTTTGCCGCGAATCCCCAAGCACCTGATCCATAAGTCAGTTGCGGTCTAGCAACGGCTTTGATTATTTTCAATTTTGTCTCATTGACATGTGCCTCTTTCTACCTATCAGCGGGTGGAGCATATTCATCGCTGCCTTGGTTTTGTCAACGGCTTGTTTGATATGGCTTCTCCAAGTTAGACCTAGGGTGATACCTAAATATTTCGCTTCGTTTTTCCATTCGTTTTCTTCTCCATCTTCCTCTAGATTTGTTGTAGTTCTCAGTCTCCTCTTTTGCAGTAATATCGCTTGGCTCTTTTGTCCGTTGAGCTTTATTTTCCATTTAATACACCAGTCATTTATTTCATCTATAGCTTCTTGTAATATTCCTTCTTTGATTTCTGGCTTGCGATGTCGCATTGCGATTCCCGTGTCGTCGGCGTATAGTGTCAGCGTAGTCCTTGGAGATTTTGGTATATCGTGAATATATATGTTATACAGTAACGGCCCAAGTACTGACCCTTGATGCACCCCTGCTTCCATATATCTGGTTGTGGAGTTTTCTCCTTCCACTTTCACGTACAATCTTCTGTTCCTCAAATAATTCCTAATCAACCTGCACAGTTTGATTGAATATCCAGAATATCTCATTTTGTAAATCAATCCTTCATGCCATACTCTGTCGAATGCTCTGGCGACATCTAGTAGTACAAGACCAGTTGCTTGTTTATTTTGAAATCCTTCTGTTATGTATTCTGTGAGTCTCAGTAATTGCTGTTCTGTTGAGTGATCTCTTCTGAAACCGAATTGCTCTGCTGGAATGAGATTCAGATTTTCACTTTCTTCTGTAAGCCTCCTAGCGATTACTCTTTCTACTACTATTCCTAGGGCGGACAATAAACTTATCGGCCTGTAGTTTTGGGGGAATTTTTTATCTTTGCCTGGTTTGTTGAACACTATGATTTCTGCAGTTTTCCACTTTTTCGAATAGTGTTCAGTCCTCATTATACCGTTTGCAATATTTGTGAGAGCAGCTATACCTTTCCTAGGTAATTTCTTCAACATAACATTCGTTATTTTATCACTTCCGGGAGCTTTTCTATTTTTCAAGCTACTGATTATCTCCTTTATTTCGAATGGAGATGTTGATTTTTCTATTTTGTCGTCTACTAGCGTTTCGTCCATTTCTTCTTCGTTGTTCTCAACTAGTTCTTCCAGATCATCATTATCGTCATCAGAACTGTAATTTATTCTCGATTCTCTTTCGATCGAGTCCGCCAGTGCTTTTACTTTATCGATATTCGTATATGCCATTCCTCTTTCTCTGTGGAGAGGTGGTATTTTAGTCTTTTCTCTTCTCAGACATTTTTGCATTTTCCATGCAGAATGATCGATAGTATTTAGTTCTTTTGTTCCATCTATTTATTCTCATGTCCTTCAGGGCATTTTTAGAACTTGGCTGTGTCGGTTTAGATTTCTCTTATTTATATCTGTTTTGTTGAGCCTGTATGTTTTCCTTAGTCTCCGATTTTCCCTGATGAGATCTTTGATTTCACTGGTTGTATCACCGTGTGGATATATCGGTGCTGGTCTCGTTATATTCTTTGTCCTCTTTTTGTAGGCATCTAGTATATTCTTTTCTAGTTTATCAACTGTTCTTTCTAGGTCTTCCGGTGTGTTGATTTTTGGTATTTCTGTTACCTCCGATTGTATCAGATGGCTATATTTAGTCCAATCGGTGTATTCTCTTGTTTGCATTAGTTCTCTTCTTGGCCCTTCTCCTATTGTTAATTCGATGGGTTTGTGGTTAGAGGTTCCGTTCCACAAGGTCTCTATCGAGAATTCTCTAGTGATATTTTTCATAATTGCGATATCAATTATATCTGGTAATCCATTTCCGAATGCTAGGTACGTTGGTTCTTCAGTTCCAATAACGATAGCTTCATGTTTTTCAGTGAGATCTTTCAGTTTTCTGCCATTTCTGTTTTCCATCCTGCTGTTCCATTCTGGAGATTTCTGATGATCTGAATATCCTCAGTCGGAACGCCATTCCTGACGAGAACCATCACTCCACCCCGCCTATAAGATGTTCTACATAAAGCAGAGGCAACAACATATCCGCTAAAATTAAGATATTTCAGGGATTCAGTCGTCAGAAAATGCTCTGTGATGCAAATTGCATCACATTTTTTAACCTCAGAAACAATACCTAACAATGTGATCTTTCTTCGTATTCCCTGTATATTCTGATTCAATACTATGAACTTCGCTTTTCTCTTACCAGAGTTGTTTCTACGAGCCTCGTCTTTGTCACTAGTTCGACCATATATCTGAAAAACTGCGAGATGTACACATCGAAAAAGATGGGTCCGAAATATTAATTTCTTTCCAGACTTTTCATCCTCATTGCTGTATCCCGTTACCGGGAATAAATCTACAAAAAGAAGAAGAAAAAAAAAAAAATTCGAACAGACTTGTAACTTCTTAGTGCTAGTTGCGACTGTGTGCCCTCCTGTGACTAAAGAGACCCAACCGTGACCTGCAGATCCTTCCACACTCAGGGCATGGATAGTCTCCAACCAGATCTGGCCGCCGCTGTATCCTTCTCGATTCTCCACTATAACTGTGGACCAAAGACCTCCACTGTGACCTGTCTAACGCTAGTTGTTCCCAGTTATGATTAGCATTAACTGATTTTAGGGATTGATGTAGTGTATCCTTAAACCGCTTATACTGGCCTCCTGGTTTCCGGGCTCCCTCAGTGAGTTCGCCGTATAGAGCTATTTTGGGGAGTCTTGTGTCTTGCATCCTCAGAATGTGGCCGCTCCATCTGAGTCGGGCCCTCGTTACTTGAGTCTCAATTGTTGTACAACTCGCGCGCTGCAAGACTTCTGCATTCGAAACTTTGTGGAACCATCTGATGTGCATTATCTCTCTTAGATGACGTTGCTGCGTCTGTTCAAGCTGTTTAATATGTCACCTGTAGGGAGTCCAGCTTTCGCTTCCGTAAAGAAGCGTTGGGAGGACCACTGCTCTGTAAACAGCTGTCTTGGTCTTCAGATTGAGGTCGTGATTTTGGAACACTCTGTCCTTCAGCTTCCAGAATGCCCGTGATGCCGAATTGATACGGTTGTGTATTTCCGTGTCAAGGTTAGCCCTAGTATTTATGAAGCTTCCCAAGTATTCGAACTGCTCAACCTGTTCTAGAGTTTCATTGTCCAGGCTGATATCTGTTTGAAGGCTTTCTGGCGGACTTACCAGGATTTTGGTCTTGTCAATATTGAGTCTAAGGCCTAAAGCTTCGTATATATGTTTATAGGTGTCCATCATTATCTGTAGATCCTCTGAGCTGCTAGCGATGAGTGAACAGTCGTCTGCATATTGAAGTTCCGTGATAAACTTGGTACGAATTTTTGCTCTGAGGCGCTTCAGGTTAAACAGGCCTCCATCAAATCTGAATCTTATCCCAACACCTCTTACGGGCATGCTCATGTCAGCAATTATCGATACAGCTATGGCGAAAATATTGAACAGTAAAGGCGCTAATACGCAGCCTTGTTTTATTCCAGAGTTGGTTGAGAAATGGTCGGTTGTAGAGCCATTATGCTGTATTCTAGCGGTGTTGTTGGTATGAAGGCTTTTACACACTGCTAGGAATTTTTTGGGTACTCCTAGACGTGCCATGATTTTCCAGAGCGCTCTCCGATTCACCGAGTCGAATGCCTTGCTTAAATCGATGAAGGCTGTATAAATCCTTGATTGTTGTTCACGGGCCTTTTCTTGTAGCTGTCGAAGTGTAAAAATTAGGTCCACCGTACCTCGATTTGGTCGAAAGCCGCACTGGGATTCAGGTAAAAGCCTCTCTAAGAGTGGAACCAGACGATTAGCCATAATCTTCGAGAGAACTTTACCGGCCACATTAAGCAACGATATGCCCCCTGTAATTGTTGCAATTCGACGTATCGCCTTTGTTCTTATAGAGGTTGATAACTAAAGCGTCTCTGAAGTCTTGTGGCACATCTCCCTGTTCCCAGATCTTGCGGAATAGTATTAGGAGACTATTGACAATGTCCTCATCCAAGGCTTTGAATATCTCCGCCGGAATGCCGTCTAGACCAGGGGACTTATCATTTTTCATATTCTTAATCGCGCTTATGATTTCCGACATTGAAATTTCGTCATCAAGCGATGTCATCGGACTATACGCGGGAAGCAGTTCTAAAATGGATAAATCCGAGTCGTTATTTTGATTCAAGACCTGTGAGTAATGCTCCTTCCATCTTTCGAGAATTTTTCTATCATCAGTTAGAATAGCTCCATGAGCATCTCTTATAGGAAAGCTAGCTTTTCTGCTTGGACCGTAAACAGTTTTAATAGCTTCGAAAAAACGCCTGTAGTCATGGTTATCGGCGTAAGCTTGTATTTCTCTAGCTTTTTCTTTCCACCAGCTGTCCTTGATTTTTCTTATTTCTTGACGGACCTCGCGTTTTATGTTTATGAAACCTATTTGGTCTGCAACATCGCCAGGCTTGTTCATTGCGGTTTTCATCGCTTTGTGTTTTGCGTCCAAAAGGGGTGCGATATGAGTTTCGCTGTCTGCAAACCAGTCTGGGGATTTTCGGGAGCGTTCCGTGCCCAGTATTTCCTTCGCTGTATTTGTAAGGGATGACTTGAAACGGAGCCAATGAGTCTCAATGTCGTCGTTATAATCCGGTGGTGTTAGGCTATCTTTGACGGCAGCTGTGAATCTGTCCTTTGTAGAAGGGTTTTGTAGTTTGGATATTTGAAGGCGCTCTCTTAGATACTTCGGCTTGCGTTGATATTTTGGGCGCATTGAGATTTTCATTCTCGAGATTACCAGCCTATGATCAGTCCAGCACTCCAGATCTGCTCTGGGTTTAGTGACCAACACCTCTTTCAGATCTTTCCTTCTCACGATCACATAGTCGAGGGTATGCCAATGCCCTGAGCGCGGGTGGCGCCAGGTCCCCCTTGAATTGGGTCTCGTAATAAAATAGGTGTTCGTTATACACAGATTGTGTTCTGCACAAAGAGCCAGCAGACGTTCTCCATTCGAATTGATGCTGTCTGTGCCGTGTTTCCCTATTATTCCCGGCCATAGTTCTGAGTCTTGACCTCTGCCCACTCTAGCGTTGAAGTCTCCAAGGAGAATTATTCGTTCCCGTTTTGGGATTTTACTTAATGTAGCAACGAGTGTTTCGTAAAAAGTGTCCTTTAAGTTGTCAGAGGAGTTCAAAGTGGGTGCGTATACTGCAATGATGTTCACAAACGTGTTATTCGCTGCAAGAAAACGTAGGGTCATTAAACGTTCTGAGATACCAACTGGATTTTCGGTAAGTTTGGCGGCCAGGTCGTTTCTAATGGCAAAGCCTACGCCATGTTGTCTGATTTCGCCTTCCGGCAAGCCTTTCCAGAAAAATGTATACGCTTGTTCTACCAAGCTACCTCCGTCCGAAAAGCGTGTTTCGCTTAAAGCAACTATTGCAATGGATGTTCGTTGCAGTTCCTTATCGATTAGGGCAGTACGCCTCTCTGGTCGGTCGGCCTTGGGGTTGTCTAGCAAGGTTCTGATGTTCCATGCTGCAAAAGCTATGTGCTTTTCATTGGTGTTTGTTCGATGATTCACTCGCTCAGGCACCCTCCCCCGGAGATCCGAATGGGAGGGTATTTTACCTCCGGATACGAATTTTGTCCTGTTCGACTGATCCATCTTTTTGTAGGAGCTGCGTTAGAAGGTGTTCAAAAGCTGCACTGGTAACGCTGTCAGTGCAACTTTGGTTGCGGCTACGACTAGATTATCTTGTGGCACAGGTAACCTGAGACGACAAGGTCTGAGACGTAACTTGAGCAACGCAGAGAGCCATTTCCTGCTCAAGCCAATGTTTAGGCTACGTAATTGTGGAAAACAGAGTTATACCGCTCATGTTCGGTCGCCAGAGCCTCGTTCGTAAGAACAGGGTGCACCGCGAGTAGGTGAGGTTGGCATTTGAGAGGAGAGGCTATAAAACGCATCCTTTCCCCTTACACCCCTTTCCAGACTTATGCCCAACCAAGCAGAAAATATTACGGTTTTGTTGTGATTATCAACCCAAATAATTATGATTATTTCAAACAGAGACATTTTTCATTATTAACTGTCTCAGATCAAAATTTACGAATAATCATTACATTGAAATAATGGATTTTTATTTTTGAATTTGTACGAGACAAGCACCTGAGCGAAAGGCGTAGCAAGCTGGGCCCGCTATCCACCCGGGACAGTCCATCGCTGGCTGGGATTCCCTAAGAGTTTAAAAACATTTACAGCCTATTACCTCTTCCATCGGTTTAAAATTTTTATAAAATCTGTAATTGAATTGAACTAGGTTTCAGTAATTGAATTCTACCCAACATAAGGTGTCGCTCTAATTTTATTTTATTCAGCTATTCATCGAAGGCTCATTCAAAATCATCAACAACTATAAGAGCAAATTGAAGAACAAATAAAAATGGAGTTTTATTACAATCGAGGACTGATGTAGTGGCAAAAATAATTCACATTTTTTTTATATTGTAATGAATATTTTGAGCATTTCATAAAGAGGGATAATAAATGGTGACTGCTCAATGATATTTCTCCAGAAATATACGCGGATTATCTTCATACCCAAGATATGGAGGAGCAAATCGAAGAAATAATAACACTCAGTTAGACAATGTTTAATTATTCATTAATTATGCAGAATTCTTTCATATTCATTACACACATATCGAAAAGTTTTTTGCTAAGTAAGCTCGATAACAATGCAAATTTGATATCAATAGAAGTTAATTGACGTATGACCTGAAACGCAAATTCAAATTAGCTTCCGCTAAACTTACTGGAATATAAATACCAACTACCAACTGTTTTCAGATAAAGATGAAAGGACGTAAAAAGATATTTGCATGACAATTATTATACTTCGTTTTATTACTTATCATTATGGAATATTTGAAATAATATAGAACTTATTTATCATAGTAAATTATTGGTCTTTTGTACACTCATTAGTATGTATCTTTAGATGGCTTCAGGATTTGAAGACAGCTAGAGTGTCTGTCAGCGGATATTTCATATTTCCTATTCATCAGAATTAGAGGTGGTAAATGATTCCAAACTGATTGTTTGATAAAATCATGCCACAAAAAAGACTTAAGAATACCGTATTTTATAGTGTGAAGAGACTATATTCAGGTAGAGACTTGTTTTCTCTGATTTAGGTATTTGAAATAAGATAATTGCATCTAATAAGGGAAATCTTGATATATCAATTTTGGGACAAGTGTCAACTTGTAAGACACCATAGAAAAAAGTATATAAAAACAAGGCACCGATGGCCAGTTACTTATAAAAAAAGTTTCTTAAAATTCCGTCATTGGTCCCTATTGGGAACTATGGCTCTGAATAAGGTCCATAATTGGACTGCGAGATTTAAGACGTTTCATACTATTATAGAAAAATCGTATCCTTAGGAAGCATTGATTTCAAACTACTCTTAAGTTCGTGGTTTTCGAATAATGAAACGGAAATACATATAAATTAGTAGACCTTATAAAGTCTTAGGAAATGTATATAGGTTATAAATTATATATATTCTAGATATAAATGAAATGAATTGTAGTTTTATGATGATGTTCATCAACTTGAATAAAGACAAATCGCAAATGTTTCAAATCGTTTTTTCAGTCTTGGTTCTTGGACCTTATTTGGTATTACTCTTTTCGAATCATAGTCTCGACCTTATTATTATATAATAAGTGTTTGAAAAAATAACAAACATAGCAACCACTGCAAATTTAGACTGAAAGGTATAAGTTTATAAAGATATATTTTCTGTTCAACACAGTAGGGGAGACTGGGGAGGGTTGATACGTTTTTTGGAATTTTTATTCTGGAAACTGAATTATATGAAGAAGCAGGACTTTTCTTATATTATATAATTCTTCAATTAATCGTTCAACAAAATAAATATAGAAGACGCAAAACATAAACATCTTATTCTGTACAGAACGTTGAACACAAAAACATGCAAACTGTCTCAAGCCTCCCCACATATGGGAGGATTGATACGATGTACTGGGAGAGTAATCGAGAGAATTATTCAGCTCAGTAGGTAGGTCAGCAATGATACTGGCTTGCTTTGGTCCCATAGGTGTAGAAAAATCAGGAAATTGTCAGTTAGTCACTTCCACACAAGAAAAATCGGCCTCGTTAAATACATGGGGATTGTACGGTTTTTAAAAATCCCTTTGATATGTTGGATGGTGAAGACGCCTTCATGTAGGCCTATCCAACTAGCTACGGAATATTTTTTGAAGATGATAGATGTATCAGGCCTCCCCACGACAAATGTCTCAAACCTCCCTGAAAGCAATTTTTAAAGTGATTTATGTTTTCATCTTATACCCATATATTTTGAAAAGCGAATAAAACTGTAAATTGAGTAGTTTTATGCATATTTCCCAGTGAAATGTTTGTTTATGCCGAAGAATCAATGCATGATCATAAAACCCTTAGGTAACTTGAGTAAAAACTTACAATTTCTCACCTCGAAACACTCTTCGTTGAATATTTCACAAACAAACTACTGTTAGCCTTACAGATTAACGTCACGCAATGCCCTCTGCCAAAGAATAGTGTTCACTAGTATAATACTTTTGAAAACGGCTACAGATCGCGGATATAAGCCTGTATCAAGCCTCCCCATGTATCAATGCTCCCTAGTCTCCCCTAATCAACATAAATATAATAAATTATATTAATGCATGAGAATTTTGTTCAGGAAGCGTTCAAATTGTTCTGTTTAAAACTTCCTACCCTTATTAAGGTCCGGCCCTTATTTGTTGACGACAAAGTGGACCTTGTTTGGTACTTATACTTCATTCAAATTTATTTTAGCAGTCAGTTGGCCATGAAATAATTTTCTCAAGTTTTTGTCACTAGAACGAAGTTAGGTTGGCACTCATGAAATGTCTTTAATGTCATAACGCCGTTGCCAGAACTAATATCAATTTTTATTACGAAAATGCCGAAAGTGATTGAAAAAAAGAGACAGGGTTTCTGGAAGTGCTTTTTAGAATTCAGGTCCGCTCATTCAAATAGTTATACCCTGATATTCTAAAATTCACAATACGTCAGACCGTAGCGAACATATTCAATGTAAGAAAATATATACATATGAAGTTTCATCTGAATCTGAACGACTTATATTTCAGCTGAATATTTCCACAATCAGAAAGATTGTGAATGAAGAGGATGACAAAGAATTTCCTTCTATTGGGAGACCCAAAAAAGTGATGGCATTTGAGAATTTTATGTTTGAGTGAATCAATGCGAAAAGTTTACTACAGGATTTTCGATAAATGTCATCGGAGAATAAGTTCCCGAAAATTGATTTTTCTATTTTTCATTTGACTTGTCCTATACAATGTAAATGTCTTGAGGGACTAATAAATACCTAATTATTATTATTACATCAACGTAAAAAGATGAATAGCCACAAATACGCGCAAGTTGCCCTGTTACTTGTTTATTCATGTGAAATTTTTGTTCAAATGTGAAGTTCATCTTAATTGAAACTTCTTTCAATTCCTTTTACTTATATTGATGCAAGATGATTTTTGTTGAAGAATTTAACATTCTTGTAATTATCTGTTAATTCCTTCTGGAGCTACCCATTCCCAACCACTGCATCATATGCATTTCATCTTCGGGTTAATATTTTTGAAATCTACAGATGATGTAAGCCAAAGAAGATAACGAACATTAACTCTCCTCAAGCTAGTCCATATTATGGTATTATACTGATCTCTTGTATTTCCATGCAAATAACTGGATTTGGTATGCCTTCAATCAGTTTGTATGAACTTCAGTTATGTTCGTCACATATCTCCCGAAGAGATTCGACATTGTGATAAAATACGTAATAACAGAAACTTTTACGTAGAACGGCAACATATAGCGTTGATTTAAAACCCAAAAATGTTTTGACAAGCTTCATAACCCCACATTTTGTACTATACAGAGTGAAATGTGTCAAATTTCCATTGCCAACCGACTGCTAAAATAAAAGTGAATGAAGTATAGGTATATCCTGGGCAAATCAAATAAAATCAAAATAAGGAATCAATAATTTTGGTGATTCAATCCGTTAATCCACGCTTCAACAGTGCTTTAAGCCTAGTTGCACACACACCGATTTTGGACGGCCGATTTTATATCGGTCGTCTAAATTCCAATAGTGAACCACATGTGGGAACGGGACCTTGCACATACGCCGACCACTGATCGGTGACGGTAAAATGCCGGTGAGAAACCGTCCAATACCGGCAATACCGGGATGTAGTGGTGTACGTGACTAAGTACACGTTTGTATAAGCACCGATTGTTTACCATTGAACTCAAGAAGGAGTCCTTTCTTGAGTTCAATGTTTTTTACCGACCATATCAGTCGACTTCGTTTGGCTGATCCTTTGGACGGTAAAAATCCGGCGAGTGTGCTCGCAACTGCTACCGATTAAATATCGGCCGATTTTATTCCGGGCCGTCCAAAATCGGTGTGTGTGCAACTAGGCTAATACTGTTACTGCAAAATTACTGCATAATAACTGGGTTTTATTACTAAAACCACGCAAAACAGAATGAAGATATTTTATAAATTGGGTCACGTCGAGTGACCCAAAGATTATGGATTTAACCTAACCTAGCTCTATAATCTTTGGAGTGACCCTGAGACAACATACAGAGCCACTCAAAAAATGACCAGCGCGAAAGCAATGAATGTCGATGCACTTTTGTGATTGGTAACTGGAGAGGCAAAGATTATAGAGTTAGGAAGATAGGAAACAGCCTCATATCGCTAGTCGGCTAGTACTAAAAACCGACTACGTTTTGGCCTGTGTTGCACATAATTGAAAATCAGATGGCGCTGAAATCGTACTGTCAAACTGTTAAATAACAGTTTTCTATCTCATAATTGAAGGGCGCGAAATTCGAATTCTGTTCCTCAAAAAAAGGGCGCTAAATTCGAATTCTATTCCTTTTACTGAATTCGAGTATAGACTTGTTCGAAACCAGAAAAAATATCCTGAGCGACAAAACAAAAATAGGCCTTTGTTTTGTGATCAAGATGTTTTTTTCATCTAAACATTGTTGTGCATCAATTAATATTAATGAAATACTGTGTTAGATTTGCTATACTTTTTATTTGAAATATATAGAAAAATTTGACAAAATTGAAGATTGTATATGGTGTATTCAAAGGTCAGGCTTTTTTTTGAACAGAAGGTACACAAATAATTGAGCTCTGAATATAGGATACTACAGAACTTGGTGAAATGTTATATATCAAAGGTGTTATTTCTACACAATACATTTTTTTCCAATTAATGGAATTAGTTGAATTTGTACAATTTTTATCAGAAATTAATATGAACAAATATTCGATACAACACACGGGCGTAGCCAGGGGGGTGTTTTGGGGGTTCAAACCTCCCCCGAAATGATATAGGTACACATGATATCAGTTTCAAAGAGTCCCACTTTATATGTCAAAATCAGAAAATTTTCATTTCAAACCCCCCCCCCGAAACTCAACCCTGGCTACGCCCATGATACAACATATTTCAAGAATTCTTTTACATATTAGTTACAGAATTTTCAGAACCACAATTAAAAACAAATTTACATAGGTGTAACCTGTATGTCGGTAAAGATATATGTAAGAATAACAGGTCATCTCCAAAATGCAAATAACTTCACTAATAACATGAATATGCATCAACATAATAATACATATATTCAGCTATAAATGATAAAATTCAGTGATAAATTGAAATACGTGTATCTATTCCAATGTATAAAATTGTAGTGTAAGAGTGTGTAAGAGCCTAGGAGTACGAGTGCATTTCATTTGGTTTTGAGAAAATCAGATTTAAAGTTAAAAATTATTCCCAAATTCGACCTGTTGGTTTCTCAAGTACTTTGTATTGCTCTTTTTTTTTCACTTGAAGTTTTGGACTTACTCTTTTATACCATCCTCAGCTTGTCCCACCACTTACTCATAGACAACGTGGTGATCGTTAAAGTGCAACTCTTCACATAGATTAATTTCATCGAACATCAGAGAACAAGTTTCTTTTTTCTGCTCAGTATTTGGGAGATGCGACCTCAAAGAATCTATAATGACTCTACGCATTCCAGGAGAAACTTTTTTACTGCAGTTCACCAAGTCAATGTCTTGACATACTGAAAATCCTATTCACTTCAGAGTAATGAAAATAAAAATCAATCAATATCAGAGTCACATTGTACGAGTTTCAATACTTACGTTCCCATTTTTATGGAAAATTCAAAAAACTTATATTTGGGGAATCTTTTGTACTACAGTTTCCACAGTTCCTCACCATACAATAGTTTCATACGACATTTTGAGATATTTTTCTTTAATTTTGAAGTTTTCACTAAGGAAATACACAAAACACTTTAATAATAAACGACTAGAATGAGCTAAATAAACGACGATCGGAAAGACAATCAAAACAAAACGGCCATGTTTCTTCAAATCTTACAAAAGTCAAATTATGTTTCTCCAAATGGCCATCGAATAAATATTTTAACCATTCTTAGCATCTTAGTAACACAATTGAACCACCGGGTGGCGCTAACGCAAGTGTATTCGCTTGGCTTCCTATCTTCCTAACTCTATAATCTTTGTGGGGAGGGTCCAGGCAGCATCAGTTTTATTTTAAGTATTAAAAGCGGGAAGTTTGAAAAGATGGACCTTTATTTGGAACCGGCCTTTTTTAGGCGCAACCACCTTATATGACCTCATTTTCAATAGAAAATGAGCAGGTTTCACGACACTTTTATTGCCCGAACAATGAGTTGACAGTAACTCGATTTCCAAAATGAAATCACTGAAACCTCTTAATTTCTGAATATATGGAAAAAGTCGAAATTGTGAATCATTGAAAGAACGATATGGATCATGATTTGATGCTAGAATGATATTCTGAATGCTCATGACTTAATTATAGATTGAAATAAAATTTTGAAACTAACTGGACGGTGCCGTGAAATATTATTTCGAGAATTGAATGAATGAATCTTACAGTTTACGTAGATATCGAAGAGTCATGAAATCCTTTGTACAGGGTGATTTCATGAACAGTCCAAATTTGTGTGATACAGTCCTGCAAGTCGAATGATATTTGATTCCCATTTTCTGGAACCTCATAGAAGTTATCTTCATTTCAAATTTCGGATAAATCGGTGATTCCGTTGAAGGGTTAGAGTGGTTTTAATTATAATTTAAATTTGACTCCTAGATACTACATATGGGTTTTTTTGTGATCCTCTAGGTGTTTTCTATCTCCCATTAAAATGCTTCACATCTTATCCGGGACACCCTGCAGTATTAGGTATGTTATTGTTCAACTTATCTAGATCGTTTTCGGAATAATCTGATAGGGGGCTCTGTGGCCTCCAAAAGGAGGTGGAACATTTTCAGATCTAAGATACAATGTGAAGAAATTGAAAGGGTCTTCCGAAGCAAACAATCAAACACCAAGAAAGTATTTTTGCCTAGAATTCACCTGTAAGTAGTCCACATTGGGGTAGCCGCACAGAATATTGGTATTGATTCGAATAAACAAAATTGCAGGAATGGGTTAAGTCGGTCAGAAGTTATCACAAATAAACTGAATTTTGGTAATCTCTTGGAGGCACATATCTTCGCAGAGAGGTCGTAGGAAATACAGGGTGTTCCTAAATTGGACGTACAAACGAAAAGGGGAAATTCCTTAAGTGAGTTTAAGAAAAAAAAGTCCCATAACATGGGGTCGCAGACGTTTCGTTTTCGAGAAGAGAGAATCGTTCAAATTTTTTTTTCTCGAAATCGTTGGTAGATACGACAAAACTATAAGAGACCGAAAAGTTTAGTATAAGAACAAAGCTTCTTTTTACATTTTTTCAAATTAGCAGTTGCTCACCAAAAAAAAGTTCTGTAGAAGAACAGGTGGCAGTGTTCCAGAAAAAATATAACCCTGTAGATCTTCTATCGAAATTGCCATGTCACATGGTGAGAACTCTTAAATGTAATATCTATGCCAAATTTCAGTTGAATATCTTGTGAAGTGTAGATACTATGAGAAAAAAACTTGAAAAAAATTCAAACTTAAACACTCTGTATCTCGAAAACGCAACGTTTGCGACCCCATGTTTATGGGACTTTTTTTTCTTAAACTCACTTAAGGAATCTACCCTTTTCGTTCGTACGTTCAATTTAGGAACACCCTGTATAAAATATAAAAGCATTTCTGACTCATCTTTATGCACTTTATTAACACCTCAGACTCAGAGGGTCATCCTGAGGGCTACCCATTTCGAAAGATCCACTGAAACATTTCCTAGAGAAGAGTTTGTAATTATGATAATGTTTAATATAAAAGTTACTTAGTCTTCAGGCGGACATCGAATGCAGATATTCAATGGGAGATTATTTTCAAGGTTATAAAGGTCAAGAATCTTAGTACATTTTTTTCCAGAATATTAATCTTCGTGAAAAACTACTATAGAGGCATTCGGGGCAACTGTGCGCACTTCAGCCTTTCAAGGTATACCCCGCTTCAAATGTTGAAGCTAGGAAAATTAAAACATATTCATAAAATAAAGCATTTTCTGATCTATAAAAAACATCGGAAAGTGAACAAACAAAAACTTTTTTTTCTGCAAAAAAAAATTTAATAGTGAAAGTCGGAATGCGTTCACATTCCCCGTATTGCGGGTAAGCGTGCGCACCCTTACAGGGTAAGTGCACGCAGTGCTTAATGAACCACACAATCAAAACTAATTACAAAATAATGCCATCAAAATGATAGAATACTAGAGAAATGCTGTCAATACAGAAGCGCCTTTCTACAAGTAGTGCATTATTGTTCGTGCCACCATTTCTGGTTAACACAACACTTGATACATTTCTCTGTTGGTAGCTCTCTATGTTTTTCTGTACAAATAAGACAATTGTTTCAACAATGTCGTCATTTATTCCTCACTGAACTAATGCTCAAATAATGAATCTATGCGCACACTTACCCGCGCACGCACTTTCCCCAGCCCAAATGTGAATTCACGTTCGTATAGAGTTGAGCAGCTAACAGAACCTTAAATATTTTATTTTATATTTAGATATAGAGCAAACATCTGAATATGTAAATACATGGCAATGATAGTAAGTTATGTGCAATGATAGTTGGTCGACAGGATGTGCGTGCAGACAGATTGAAAATTCTACGTATAATACGTTTCTGAGCGACGAAAGCTCTGTTGAATTGAAATCAACACAGCTACCCCAGATTAAGATAATATAGGAAAGGTGACTGAAAACAAGGCTATGATAAACTTGAATTAACGAACTGAGGGGTAGCGTATCCCTTACTCTATTGATTTCAAAAAATGAAGAATTTAGTTTCTTACAGAGCATATCAACATGTGCAGACCGTAAAAGCCACCTTCAATGTGAAAGCAATGGATGTGGAAAAAATAATCTAATAAGTAATTATTGAGTTAACCGCAGAATCTCATCAATAAGAGGTGAATGAATGTAGGACCTTACAAACATGTTCCAAATAAACTTATAATATTGAAGCTACTAATACCGTGTCATTTTGTTTCCGTTTCATTTCTCGAGAATGCTATTAGTTTCGGTTACCTAATCGAAGGCTAGAAGGACCTGAAACCAAAGCCAACTCTTAAAGAAAATGAAATGATACGTGTAATGAGCACTTGTAACTGAACAAGTTGAAAGAGGAGGGTGAAAGATTTTGATTAATTCTAGCCATTCCTCCATTTTCTCGACTCAATCTGAATTGAATGTGTACGCAATAAGTTCCATCAACAAATAACGAAAATTTCTATTGAAATTAGCTTATTTCCAGTTCATCAAATTATCATAATACAGTGGTAGGTACATAAGCAAAACCCGATATATAACCAAAAATTCGATTTCCAGCTTTTTATTTCAATAGAGTGTTAGAATATGATAGCAAAACCCGATATGGAAACAAAATTTCATTTCAGAAAATAAGATTTCGATATATCGCCTACATTACAATTGAAAGAAAGGCAAAAGTTGACATTTTATGTCAATTTTATTCAATGTGGTTTGTTACACCCGCTATTTTTCAGTTATGACTTTTTTATACTAATGATTTCCCCTTTTTTCAAACCGTTTTATATTGTTGACCTTTCACTCTTTCATATTATATCAATGACCTTCATAATTGTTATTTTTTATTAGTTTTCGATTTTTGTGAACTTTCATTAGCCGATTTTTGTTCCTATCTTATCCCTTATATTGTTTTGAATGTTTTCGCTTGACTTTGTACTTTGCCTTTCATTGTAGAGCGTTTTTACGTTTTCTTCATGGATTTTTTTGTTGTTGTTGTTTTCAGCTTCACTTATGTGATTTATACTCCTGAAGATAGCATATTTGAAGTGAGTATTCACGGAGAGACAAGTGAGAAATCAAAACAAAATGATTAGAAAAAATCAATCGATAAGATAAAATAATAATGAAGAAAATCGTCTGAAATTACGTATGATCTAAATTCACAACTACTAACCAATGCATCTGTTTGCAATGGTAAAAATTTCAAAATATACATATATAACTCATATATTATGTATGCGGTTGAAAAAAATTAGATAACAAACTAATTTTTCTTTTTGGATAAGTTTAAACGTACTTGAAGTACTATACCGTACTTTAAAGTACTATACCATGACCATCTTGAGCATAAAACACTATATTTCTAGAGAAATTACTGTGGAAAGGGCAAAGCAGACAAAATATTAGAGTCATTCGGGGTAACTGTGCGCCGAGGATAAGTGTGCGGAGTGCGTATATCTCGACTGTGAAATGTATGAAAGAAGGGTTCATTTGGGTGAAGCAAGGGCGCAGAATCACCAAATTAGTTTTTTCGTAGAACTGCGCCGTGCGACGTTTTGTTAACTTTTCATTTGCAATCAATCAAATTTACTAGTTTTCTTATTAATTTTTAGCATCTCTGCAAATTCTGTCTGGTCTAAGTGCCGAGTGTTAAACAATATTTTATTCGATCATGCGCATATTAATCTAAATTCTATGCTAAAGAAATATTAAGGAATGGACCAAATTATCTGATTACCATGATTATCACACTAGAAATCAAGATATTTTACTTTTACCGATGCATAAAGCTCATAAGTTTGAGAACTCTCCTTTGTATCAGAGTATCAAAATGTACAACTGCCTGCCTAAAACTTTGAAGTCTCTCAGTTTCACACCATTCAAAATAAAAGTCAAGAACATACTGCTATCCAAATGTTATTATTCTGTTGTAGAATTTTATCAGGATTAGGATTGTCCTCTAATTGTTAATGAGAATTGAATGATTTGTACTATGACTTGTCCTATACACTATGTTGTCTACAGGATCAATAAATTATTATTATAATTAAAAACTCCAGTTAACAGACTACGGAGAGACCTAACTCTAATGGAAATCGGTTATGGAAAAAAAATTGGATATACATATACCTAATCGCTTCACAGATTCTGATGGTGCCATTCTTGTTTTGCGGAAATGACCTGTTGCCATGTTATGAACACCTGGGATTGTTGAGAGGATAGTTATGGGTATTCCAGTGAGAGAATATAGTAATAATAATATATTAAATGTCTATGTCGATACATACATATACTCCATTCACATTTATTTTAGCAGTCGGTTGGCCATGAAATAATTTTCTCAAGTTTCTGTAACTAAAACGGAGTAAGGTTGGCACTCATGAAATGTCGTTAATGTTATATCGCTGTTGCCACAACTATTATAATATCAATTTTTATTACGAAAATGCCGAAAGTGATTGAAAAAGGAGACAAGGTTTCAGGAAGTGCTATTAAGAATTCAGGTCCGCTGATTCAAATAGTTATACACTGATATTCTAAAATTCACAATACGTCAAACGGTAGCGAACATATTCAATGTAATAATAATAATAATAATAATAATAATAATAATGTTTATTCATCTATAAACATGGTTTACGTTACAGAGATCATACCAGATATAGTATAATCTGTGTGTAACTATTAATTATAACTTAATTTAATTCTACAATATATAATTTCAAACATAAATAAATCTTTCCTAACATTCACTTCACTGTGAAGGCACTCCTGGCTCTTATTCAAAAGTCCAAACCGGGTTTTACGTTGCTCAAATTGGTGAAATTATCCTGTCATAATCGGTGAGTAGTTTGTCCTAATCGGTGAGTATATTTGCCTAATCGGTGAGAATGTTTCGTCATAATCGGTGAGTATTTGGTATTATAGTTGGATGTTCTGATGTATTTTGTTTCATTCATTGAATTTATTAATTAAATCATTTGCTTCTCTTATGTTCAACTGAACTAGCCATTCCCTGGTTGTCCTCTTAAATTTCTTATAATTTCTAATTTTTTTCAACTGAATTGGGATCACTGCATATACTTTAGAAACAAGGAATTGAGCTGATCTCTGTCCTATTCGCTTAAAACATTTTGAGGTATAGTAGGTTCTATCTTTATTTCTTGTTTCGTATTCATAATCTACGTTATTTAATGGTATCTTTCCCTTGAACACGCTTACGGCCATTTTTAGAATGAATAATTTCCTGATGTTGAGTATTTTGGATTTTTGGAATAGAGGCTCACTAGGGTATGTTATTCTTTTACTATATATGATTCTTAGTATCCATTTTTGAACTTTATTCAGACTTTCTAAATGACAATCGTAAATTCCGCCCCATCCCACTATCCCGTAACCAATTAGTGTTTCAACAAGAGCATTGTAGATCATTATCAAATACTTTTCTTGCATGCAGACTTTTTTTAAAGCTTTGAATTTATAAATTATTCCTCTCAATTTTCTGGTCAAGTTTTCCACATGTTTATCCCATCTCAAATGACAATCAATTATCACACCAAGGTAATTTGCACTTTTTGCTGCTGGTATACTTGTATTTGTGTCTATGTCGATGTTTCCATACTTTGGCAAGCCACTCTCATATGATGCAAACGGAACATATTTTGTTTTATCCACATTCAGAGTAAGTTTATTATACTGCAACCAATTTTTCACTAGTATAAAGTTGTTCTTCGTTTTACTCTTCAGTTCATCCCAGGAGTTTGCTTGAAATATGATCACGGTGTCGTCTGCAAAACCGATAATATTTCCGTTGCAGGGAACCTTAAACAAGTCGTTAATATATATTAGAAATAAGAGTGGCCCCAACACCGTACCCTGCGGAACACCGTAAGTGACACACTTCTCTTCGCTTCTTTTTCCATCGATCTCAACAACCTGTTTACGATTCGATAGGTAACTCTTTAATAAGTCATGAATCTTACCCCGGAATCCGCATCTATCAAGTTTATCCAACAGAATTTCATGTGAGACGGTATCAAATGCTTTAGCAAGATCTACGAAGATGCAAAGAGAAGGAATTTGTTTGTCTAGATATTCATAAATATTGGTTGTTAATTTTCTGATAGCATCCTCAGTAGATCTACCGCTCATGAATCCATACTGGTTTTCATGTATTATTTTATTTTCGAGAAGGAATTGCATCATGCGTTTGTATATTATTTTTTCCATTATTTTCGCAAAGTTGGATATCAATGAGATGGGTCTATAATTGACCATTTCAAGCTTATCGCCGTTCTTGTATAAGGGTTTGATAACTCCCAACTTCAATATGTCCGGAAAACATCCAGTGACGAAACAATGGTTTATGATATGTGTTAAGGGTTCCGAAATTTCCTTTTTTATTTCAATAAGGATCTCGGTCCTAATACCGTCGTGCCCAGGAGCTTTTCTTTCCTTTAACGTTTCCATTATCGTTTCTATTTCAAATCTGTCTGTGGGAGATAAAAAAAATGTTTTCCCTTGAATAGGGTTATTTTCCGCTGGGTGTTCAACATTTTCAATATTACTCGCATATACTTGCCCTATGGTACTATAGTGTTGGTTGAATGCATTGGCTATAATATTTTTGTTTTCAGTAATTTCTCCATGGATTCTAATGCATTTTATCGATGTTTCCTTCCTGGATTCACCGCAGACAGTCTTGACCTGGTCCCATACAATTTTGGATTCTGAGTTTTTAGTTTCAGCAATTTTTTTTATGTATTCCATTTTAGCAATTTTAATTCTCTTCTGTATTTCATTTTTCAATTTAGAATACTGATTTTTCAATATTTCGTTGTTGGGGTCATTTTTTAGTTTCAAATAGAGTTTATTTTTTTCATTTATCAATTTTATCAAAGAATCTGTGATCCATAATTTCCGTTGAATGTTTTTATTTTTTATTGTTTTCTTATGTGTGTTTTTTTCAATATAATTTGTAATGATCTGAATAAATGAATTGGTCATCATATTTGCGTCATTTCCTTGATAAATCTCACACCAATTTTCCCTCTCCAGATCACTCCTCAACTTTTTATAGTTAATATAGCTTTTTATTTTTGGTTTATCTCTTCCTTTTGATTTGTTTACTGAAACATTCAAGGATATCATCGTTGGGAAATGATCTGTTATTAAGTGGTGTATTATGCAAGCATTACATCTATCATATATATCATCTTGCGTACATGTTCTTTTTATAAATATGTGGTCTAGGCAGCTCTTACTGCTAGGGCGTGTAGGTTTATTTATAACCGATATAAAACCTGTTGAATACATGATATTCTTATAGTCTTCCACAAAATTTTCTTGGGACATAAGGTTAATATTTATATCTCCTATGAGTATATGCTGTTTTGCATTTATTTGTTCTAGATATCTACTGAGATTCAAATTGAACGTATGTACGCATGTTTTTGGAGACCTATATATCGCTGTTAATTTAATATTCTCCTTATTTGAACATTCAATATCTATATCCATGCATTTAATTTCCCCTAGCTCAATTATTTTATAGTGGAAAGATATACCATGCTTCACATATACCAAGACACCATCGTTTTGGTTGTAATCGCCTTCATTGTAGGCCATGCTATAACCAACAATTCCATACATATTTATATTTTGTATCTGGAAAGTCTCAGTGAGGACAATGATATCAAAAGTAGTCTGAACAGACTCCAGAAACAAAACAAATTCATCATAATTTGCTGAGATACTTCTTACATTCATATGAAATATACTGAGACTTTCCATGAAGCTATAATCTTTAATATGTTCTAAGTTAGTTATTATTTTTGTATCATACGCAAGGCTGTCGTAATCCTTAATGAAACGATTCATGATGAAAACCCACAAATGTGCAATTGTGTCGAAGTGAAAATAAACTATTTATTACTTATATGTTGTATCGTCTATTTAGAGGAGTTATATTGATATATATATTGGGATAAAGACATAGGTGTATGATAAATTATTTCCAATTAATTATCTTTTTCTGTTGTGGATCTATGCCTTAGCATATACTTCCTGTTGGGTGCTTCAGATGGTATCAACAATTTTACGAAACTGGTATTCTGTGTGAGAATAGAGAATTTATATAATGTTTCATCTGAATTTAAACGACTTATATTTCAGCTGAATATTTCCACAATCAGAAAGATTGTAAATGAAGAGGATGACAAAGAATTTCCTTCTATTGGAAGACCCAAAAGAGTGGTGGCATTCGAGAATTTATGTTTGGGTGAATTAATGCTAAAAGTTACTACAGGATTTTCGATTAATGTCATCGTAGAATAAATTCCAGAAAATTGATTTTTCTGTTTTTCAATTGACTTGTCCTATATATTGTAAATGTCTTAAGGTTCCAATAAACACCTAATTATTATTATTAGGTATTAAGATGAACAGCCACAAATTTGAACCAGTTTTCCTACTAATTGTTTATTCATGTGAAATTTTTGTTCAAAGGTGAAGTTCATCTTGATTTAAACTTCCTTTAATTCGTTTTACTTATATTGATGCAAGATATGATTTTTGTTGAAGAATTTAACATTCTGGTAATTATCTGTTAATTCCTTCGGGAGATACCCATTCCCAACTACTGCAACATATGCATTTCATCTTCGGGTTAATATTTTATAATCTACAACTGATGTAACGTATTCAAACGTTAGCCAAATAAGATAACGAACATTAACTCTCCTCAAGCTAGTGCATATTATGATATTATACTGATCTCTTGTATTTTCCATGCAAATAACTGGATTTGGTATGTCTTCAATCAGTTTGTATAAACTTCAATTATGTTCGTCACATATTTTCCGAGGAGATTCGACATTGTGATAAAATACGTAATAACAGAAACTTTTACGTAGAACGGGCAACATAGCGTTGATTTAAAACCAAAAAATGTTTTGACAAGCGTCATAACCCCACATTTTCGTACTATACAGAGTGAAATGTGTCAAATTTCCATGGCCAACCGACTGCTAAAATAAAAGTGAATGGAATAGAATATATATTTCGAAATTTTTCCCGAATCACAAACCACGTAGGCTGGCCGAATCCTGTGGTGGCAAGAAATTCAGATTAGCAACCCAAAAAATCTCGAACGAAAAGGGGGTTGAGTGACACCTTGTTGGGTTATTCGATTGTCTTTTCCAAAATGCCATAAAAACGATTTTTTTATCAGTAGGCACTTCCGAAAAATAAAAAAGAAAGTATAATAATTACGATAGAAAGAGTTGCAATGAATATGAAAATGAAAATTTTTTTAGTATGACAGATTTTCAAAATGCCCATTATTTTTTCATTAAAATTTTTTTTTTAAGAAAACTCAGATAATATTATATAAAAAAATATTCTGTGTACGTCAATATAAACATCAATTGATCATTGATGTTGGGATATGAATATGAATATTCGTTGAAAAATACAACCTGTATGTCGAGAAATGATCCACATCGTCATATAATACCCTGCAAAAAGTCGGAATAAAATAGAATTCTGCAGTGGTACCATGATCGATCGACAATCTGATTCGATGAGGCGTTGTCGGCAATCTAATTACACCTCACAGTTTTTGTTTTGACAAGATGTTCATTCAGGGAATACTGATCATATTTGCTACAAATTTGCGTGCGCTTGTCGTGAGCTTGTGGTTCGTTGGCCGATATCGCATTTTTATCGACTTCCGACTTTCAAGTCGGTTATTTATGTACCAAGGACGAAAAACTGTCTATCACATTGGAGCCCGAAAAGTGACAGCCGAGGCGCAGCAAAGGCTAGCAAGCAGGGGTGAAAATTAACAGTTTTTTTACTGAGGTACATATTATATTTTTCTGTCGACCTCACATACCTTTACGAAAGAAAGGATTCATCTAAGTCGCCGTATCCAGCTGATTTCGCCAAGAATTAATTTGACAAAAGCAAATGAGAGTTATTGTCACAGGCAGTTATGTTTTTATATAATTCTGTATTCCGTATAGTGAAGAATGGCCGGAAGAAAAGTGTTTGCGGACGAAATAGGTCTGCGGACAAAAAGTGTCTGAGCACGAAAAGTATACTTGCCTTCAAAAATAGTCGACTTTTCGTCCGGATATCAGTACATAAAATGTCATTTGTTGTTCAGGTTAGTCTTTATATATGGGGGAGGAAAGTACCGCCATCTAATATATTCTCATTTAACTTCTGACTGAACTGCAGTAAGCTGTAAGAAGGATATACCCAATTCTACAGTACAATCGAAGGTGACACTGTCCCCAAGGGTGAAAAGGGGAGGGGGATTGTGATCTATATACATAGAAATAGAGACATGGACTGAGCAATGTCAGCATGAAATTGGCTTTTTTTATAGAAAGAGAGAAATGATGGTCGGGCATTTACCTTCTCTTTTTTGTTCACATAAAGGTGAGTGTGGACCAATCAATATTCTAGAAAGAGACAACTGCATTCCCGACGTGCGTTTCTCTCTGTCACTTTTTTTGACCGTATTTCATGCATAGATAGAAAGGGAAGGCACAGTCCATGTCTATATGTTTATGTCTATCATAGACATATAGACATGGACTGTGCCTTCCCTTTGTATCTATGTATGAAATACGGTCAAAAAAAGTGACAGAGAGAAACGCACGTCGGGAATGCAGTTGTCTCTTTCTAGAATATTGAATGGTCCACACTCACCATTATGTGAACAAAAAAGAGACAAATGAATGCCCGACCATAATTTCTCTCTTTCTATAAAAAAGACATTTTCATGTTGACATTGCTCAGTCCATGTCTCTATGTCTATGATGTCTATGTACAACGATATCTAGATCAAAGATTAAAGAGTTAGGTTAGGTAACTCTACAATTTTGGATCTAGATGTAGATACTAGATATCTACAGTACAGTAGATATCTTTCAATTATTATTTGCCGCTCTATACTAAGGGATATCGAATATCATGGAATTTCGAAATTGAAAGTCATTCTTATTATTTCAATTCAATTTCCATTCTGCAAAACCGTCATATTAATGAAATATGCAAAATTTGGATATTTCTTCCCCCACTGCGATGATGAAAACATTTATAGAGGCCCTGTATAATTATTCAATGTTAATCTGTTACTATGTAAAATTCTGTTGAATCAAGTACCTATAGGGATGAAGATTTCTCCCAAAAAAAAAGCATAAACGTGTAGCTAATACCTTTAAGTAGGGTATTGCTAGGATGTCATGTTTTGTAGAATTGTAGATATCTGAACTAGGTACCTATCATTGAGACTACCTATACAGGTATGTTATGAAACAAAATATGTGTAATTACCTAACTTAAGCAATATTAATAGTATGGATCGAAAATATGTACATCGAAAAAAGTTCTTTAGCCATGGCTAATATGCAGGCAAACATTGCTTTACATCTGATTAATTTTTGTGGGAGGTTCATACAAAATTCGAATCATCCACAGATGATGATAGTAGATAATATTGTATAAGGCATTAGCACAGGGTAGGACCATATATATAATTACACCAAATGAACCGATATTATCTTAGTTTCGAGGATTAGGGTGAAATTGAACCCTCAGTAGGAACATGCAGGGTGCATGATTCACCGCAATGGCCTATTGGACATTTAAGTATAGCTAATCACAATTCCTTGCTGAAAATTCGCATGATGGGGTTTTCAACAATGAACTTTCTCCCTAAATTATTTTCAGTTCTCTGCAACTTTTGGTGGCAACGGAATCATGATTTACTATTTTCTTATTTCAAATGGCACACACAGTATGTTTTTGCATTCTTAGTCAACTGATTTCATACCAATTTCAACAGAAGGTATGCCTCACCTTGGAAAAAGCTCAATGGTTCATGAGTCATTGGGATTCTTTTGAAATGAAAAAATGAGAATGGGAAAGGATATACTCTTCGAAAAAACCTGGAATTCAATGTTTCGATTAATAATTTTGACATTCCATGACTTGTAGCTAATCATAGACATGAGCCAGCATGAAATTGGCGAATTGGAGAGAAATGATCGTCAGGCCATTACCCAAAGATTATAGAGTAGAAAGATGGGAAACGAGGCGACTAAAGCGATTTGAGCGCCATCTGTGTGTCACGCGTGTTTTTAAGACGCTAGGACTGGTTAAAATATTAATTTGAGTGCCATTTGCAGAAATATATGAAATTTTTTAAGATTTCAGACGTCAATTTTGATCAAAGAGGTTTTGAATGTTTTGATTCTCGTACCGCTTTTTGTTTATCTAGCTCGTTCTAGTTGCTGATTTTTGAATTTTTTTGTCTTATTTCTTGGTGAAAACATCGAAATTTTGTTCAAAAATTATTGAATGTTGAAGAACGGTGGATCAAATAAAAAATGTATTTTACGTGATTAAGTTTTTCACTCAACTAAGGAAGATGGAAGCGTAAGTATTAAAAGTCGTAACATGTGAATCGGTCATTAATTCGATTCTAATTTTCAGTGCTCCGAAGTGGATAAAATTCTCAGAGCTTGAAGACAATTAATTCAGCAAACAGCAAACACTACTTACTACACCATGTTCAATGAACATTTTACTGCAGGTCAATTGAGAACTGTTCATCGACGTAAATTGTTGTATGCTTAAAGCATCCCTTGCATAAACGGCCTATTAAGGGGAAATGATGATCTTTATAGGTCATTCAATGATTCTCAATTGCTACTCTTTCAATATATTCAGAAATGCAGAGGTTTTATTGATTTCCATTTGGGAACCGAGTGACTGACAAATTGTTGTTTAGAAAGTCGAAGTTTTATGAAAACTGCTGTGAGTGTTTTGTTCATTCATTAATCAATTTGTATATTGTGTCATGAAGAGACCATATCATAAAGAAATCCTAAAAAAAGCACCAAGAAACTATACTGACATACAGGTCTTGCATATGTCTATAAGGTTTTTTTTAAGTGTGGTTCTAAAAATTCTTTAAATAATTCCTACATATGTAAGTAACTGGAATATGTATGCTATGATGGTATGTTGAATATTGGTTCATATTAATTTCTGATATATGTATATTTTAAAAATTCAACTAAGTTCATTAATTCGGAACAATCTATTGTACAGAAACAACTCCTTCGACGTATAGCAGATCACCATATACTTTAGTGTCCTAGTTAAAGCTTCATTTACTGCCCAATATTTCAAGTTTTGTAAATTTTTTATGAATTGCAAATAAATATATAGCACATCCAACAGCGTTTTTCGTTGATATCAATTAATTCCTAACAATGTTTAGATGAATACTAACATCCTGATCACAAAGCAATACCATACTTTTGTTTTGTCGCTCAGGATGTTTGTTTTCTGATAGAAACAAAGTCAATATTGGAATGCAATACAAGGAATACAAACTGTTATCAAAAAGTTTTCCTGTATTGACAGTGCGTTTTTAGCGCCATCTCATTGTCACGCGTGTTTTCACTGGCCAAAATGTAGTCGGTTTTTAGTACTAGCGATATGAGGGCGTTTCCTATCTTTCTACTCTATAATCTTTGGCCATTACCTGTCTCTTTTGTGCTCCCGTTTCCATAAAGGTGAGTGCGGACCGATAAAAATTCTAGAAAAAGACAACTGTCACTTTTTTTGACTGTATTTCATGTATAGATAGAAAGGAAGGCACAGTCCATGTCTATTTAGCTAATAAATTGTATGATGCGATTGTTGACAATTAATCAATAATTCGTGAAATGTCAAAATTATTCATATGACGGAACGTCGAATTTCAGTTTCTTTCTCTATGATCTCCGGAACTCATAGAATACCTAATCAAGAAGTTCGATATGGCTTTTTTCTCATATTCTAAGTTTTTTTTTATAATTATTGAAAACTGCAACAGGCGAATTTTTAAAATTGTAATTTGTTTCCATAAATGTCTAATAGGCCATTACTGTGAATTACCCTGTATATTCCTACAGGAGGCGCAGACCCTGTGGTGTTGGATTGCCCCAGCAAGGAGCCACCTAACCAAAAGAAAAAATCGTGAACGGTCCTCGATAATTTTATACGTTTGTATGTACTTGCCTTTCCGCGATATTTTTGTTAATATAATGAGCAAAACATATAAATTCAATAGTAACCGATAAAAATAGAGAAATACAAATTATAATTAAAAAGGTTCTCAAGCGACACTACCTAAGCTCACCTATTCCTGAAAGTTTTTTATGTTCATCAAGCTTGTCGGCATTCTCTTCAAACGTCAGCAGATGATAGTTTCATTGGGCGGCTAACGGCTTCTATGGAGTGAGTTTTTTCGACAGCTTTTCTGATGTTTTAAAAAGTATTGTCCTTTCAACAATCAAGATTTTTTTTACCGAGAAGGGAGGAAATATTATAGAATCTTTTCATTTATATTTCCATTCTAGAGAAACAAATATTCGAAGCCACGTTGGTACCTAGTGTGTTCAGAGTCAAAGATTTCAATATTCCTTTCTAAATTGTCTTTAGATGTCAGGACTTCAAATTGAGTTATTGGAAGTAATTTGTATAATTAATTGTGCAACAAATTTTTCCGGTAAGCGCATCTCGTATTTTTTAAAATTCAATGATCTTCGGTTGAAAAAATTATTTCAATAATATGATTTTCGATATTTCTCTAGAATGAGATTATTTCAGGATATTTTGAATAGGATTGAAAGCTGGTTGGGTAGGGATAGGCATTAGAATAAAAATTGATAGTTTGTGAAATTGCAATATACAATTTTTTATATTAACGAGATATGGATTTTTCTGCAAATTTTATCATATTGTTTCTTTTTCAACCGAAGTCAAATTACGAGGTATAATAATAATGATTCATCATGTTAGTATTTTTGATCGACCCTGAACTGTCAAAATCGTTACCTGCTTCTTGCCGATAAATTCGAATTGATTATTGATCGTCCTCATACTCTCAGAATGTCCCACGCTTCTGAGAAATTTGAAAATAATTAGTATTTAAGGAGTATTATAATAATTTGTTTTTCGGAAAAAATTTCTCATTGGTAGAGAACTACCAAAAATAACTTTCACGTCTAGTTTCTTGCGCCATATAAATCTGTGTTCGAATATTTTTGTTGTTTTATAGGATATATATTATTTTCATCAATTATTCCTCATCATCCGTCTTTGGAAAGTTTCAAGGAAATCTATAAATAAACCGGAAGTTGCAGAGAACTTGAAATATTTTAGCTGGAAAGTTCTTTTGTCGAAAATTCCAACATGCAAATTTTCAGCACAGAACACTTCTTAGTTTTCCATAAACGTCCTAGACCACCGCGGTGAATCACTATGTAAATCTGCGAGAGCCATCCCAATCAGAAATACCCAGTTTCATGGTCGTCACAACCCAAGGATTATAGACCTATAAATAATCAAACATTAAAATCAATCAGTAGTACTTCAGTGTGGTATTTATTTGAGTCAAAAACCAAGCGCTTTCGGTCTAATCGAAGACCATCATCAGGGTTTTCCTGGAAGGGTAAATGAGGATGTATCTTAATAACAAATAAATAAAATAATGTTATTACCCGTCCAGGAAATTATCACAATTGTCAGCGAGCTCGCTGGTGTGCACAGCCATCCCCATAGTATAATCCAACACTTGACAATAAAACCTTGGTGGCTTTTAAGCGCTTTCATAATAGGTATTCAGAATCGATAATATTGATTTATTCTGATTACTATTATTATTCATATTTCCTGATTCTCCGTAGGTACCGAATTACCCCTGAATGAAATAATTCGGCTCAGTCTGGAGATCTCCGAGTACTTTTTAAAAATATTTTTTCGTCTTCGTCTATGAAAACTATGTTAATTCGAGCGATATTACAAACACACGTGTAAACTAACATAACACATAATGAATAGAATTTTCTTGTTGAAGCAACGGAAAGAAACAAAGGACATAAAAACCACTACTAGTAGGTAAATATCTTCGAACATATACTCATTAATTTGAATTAACTGATAAAGATCGCGGCATCAATGAATGCAAAAGGCAAGTATTGAAGAACCGATACGAGTAGATATGTTCTTCTAAATTGATATATCTCAAATAGATCGACGATAGCTTCCTTCGTTTATAACTAGAGAAACAAAGGTGAGTTCATATAAATTTCAAAGGGTCCAGGGTAGGTGACATTTAGATACGTTATCGTCAATCAATAACAATCATTCTGTGGTCGGAGGATCCCTGCAGGAGGCTCACCCTCGTTAGTCCTCTCTGACAGGACAGCTGTCTCACAAGATTTCAGCTCTGAGGTACCGACTTGAAGTGCCTGTGATATATTGAAACCCCTCCGGCATATATTCATAGTTTTATCGTAATTATTTCTCATGATTTCGGAGTATTTTTGTTTTCTTATCAAATGTCTTTTAAAAAAACAGATTAATGGTTAGTTTTTATGGTTGTATTCTGCTTTTCATTCGTTAAGCCATATTTTGGCGATTAAGCGTCTTAATCGATGTCTTAAAGCGTCTTTAAGCGTGACGTCATTAATTTTGTTGTCGCAAAAATAGAATATCGCTGATGGTTGAGTCATCTGTCGTTGTCATTAGACAGCGAATCGAATTGTGAATTTTTCAATTTCTGTTCTTTGGCTATTATTTGAAAAATATTTATTTATTCTAAATGATAATGCAGAAACTGCATTATTGGCAATAAAAGCACTCTTCCCTAGTAGGAATTCAAATCAAATTCGAAATAAACAACATATTCTCCCTTCTTTTTTATATTACCTCTTTCCGCTTAAGACGACACAGGTCAGAGACAAGATGACTATATAACACAGGCGCTCTCCACAGACCGCCAGGTTCCGCTTAAAGCGTCTTAAAGACTGACGTCATGACTTATTCGCTCGAATAGCACCGCTTAAAGACGCTTCAAGCGTCTTAATTGCGAAAATATGGCTTAAGTTACGAATCTGTAGCGTACGATCGATCTGTAAGTTTCAGATCACAGAATACTAATATCAGATTGACAAATTCGTAAATAATGCAATTCTGGAAATGTTTCTGTCACTATCTCATTGACAGTGTCACATTTGAACTACTTATCGTAAATAGTTACGGATTCCTGTAAGCTACAGACCACACTAAAAACCGTCCAGAATTGCAATTTTCTTGTAAGCTTATGAAAAGTTACAGATTGGCTTACAGATGAAAGCAGAATACCACCATCTCCAAAAATCATAAAAATTTTGTAGCAAACTGAAAAGAGTGATAAAATTATCCAGATTCTAACTTGTATTGTGATAATGTCATCTTTTGTGTAAACCAATGAATAAAGAAAGCAACTGGCAGAATCAGTTGATCAGGAATTTGAGTATCAAAGTGTGTTACTAGGTACCTATAGCAAATTTAACACAAATCTTAAGAAATACAATTAAATAATTATCGGCCCTTCCAAAGAGGGAACTTAAACAGTTGAAAAATAGAAATTATCACGCGGTAGGTAATATTAAGAATATTGAATCATTTTCAGTTATTCCTGAATTTCAGCGTCATTTTGGTATCAATATGAAAATGTTTGCAATACAGGGTGTTTTCTAATTGAATGTCAATATTTATGGTGATGATTTTTGGGCTCATTTTAAGAAGAAAACTTTATATGAACATATGTCCTAAATGTCTTACCTATTGAGATACAGGGTGGTATTATTTAGACAGTGAGTGGCACGAGTTACATATCCCACATATTCCTGCACGTGGCAAGGATGCTGACCAAGCACCTACGGAGCATCCGTCCATGGAATCTTTCCGTTGTCGAATTATTTTTCATTGTCATTATAAATAAGATTCAGGGCCACTAATTGATCAGTCTTGACTTAGTCTTCGCGATTTATTGTACGAATCATTCGTCACAATTATCATACATTGTAATATTTGAAATAAAATATTTTTTTCTAATTACAGTCTCTCCCACAAAACTTAACTCACGCCACTGACATGAGCAAATTTGATCTCTTGAATTTCTTAGCCTGACTCACGGGTTCCACCTAAAAAAATAAAATTAACGTATGTCTCTGCATGGTGATATTGTCATATGTATATTAAGGATATAGTTATGATCATGCAGAGAAACAGTTTTTATTTTTTTAAGCGGAAACCGTGAATTGGATTGAAAAAAGTCAAGTGATCAACTTTGGTGAGGAATGATTGCGAATTTCAAAAATAATTTTTATTTCAGGAAAAATCTGTGGCGTACCCATCAATGTCTGCCAAAATAGGTTGGTCAAATTACCTACGAACGCCACTGCTGGACTTTTTTTCTCATAAAAAACCAACCAAATAAAAAAAGGGACGGGGTGATATCAAGACGTTCTTCAACTTCAATTAAAAAAAATCAAAGCTTCACGTACAAAATCAGAAACGTAAATTAAGAATTAGTAAATGCCGTTTTCGAATGGAAATTCTTATTCTTACTTAACAGTAATCTGACGTGAAATATTTCAGCAATATTTGTAGAGATATAGATATCTCTGAACAATATTTGGTCAGGGACGTTGAATAATTCATTGAATATATAATAATAAACAATACTTAGATATATTATATATCATTATATATCTTCAAAGAATTCTTGAATTCTTCAGGTATATGAGATTCAATAAAAAGTCCATCAAAAGAAAGTTACCTACATCTATGTATACAGGGTGATTCATAACTATTGGGACATAGGCTAAGGGACGATTGTTTGAACCAAAATATGGCGATGGCGATAGGACCAAATATAACTCAATAAAATATTGCTGTGGAAAGAAATAGAGGGCGTTAAAGTTTAATTTTTTATAAGGGGACAGAATAATATTTTCTTCGAAGTTCGAAAGTCCTTTATTGAAAGAATTAGAAAAGGCATAGAAGTCGAAGAAGGCCACGTATACTCGGATCCTCGTCCATCCCTTGCCCGCACCTTGGGAGGCAAATGATTGTTCCCTAAATTTCAAGGGCTTATTCCCATGATATAAGTCGAATGAACACATAGTGGAATTCCTTATTCCGAAGAGAACACTTTCAGACTTATCAATGGTTATGATCAAGGTATTATTCTGCATCAGCTTTCAAACTGACATATAAGAGATTCACATACACATTTGAGTTCATCAAGCGTCTCAGCGGAGACAGCAATTGATAAGTCATCAACAGAAATGATCAAACGAGCCAGAATTAAGACCAGATGTTTAGGTAGATCGTTCATGAAAAGAAGGAAAATCAGTGGCCCCAAGATGGAGCCCTGAAGAATACCTAGCTCATTTATGCGATGTGATTTGAAACCATGTTGACAGCTTGTTAGTGTGTTGAATAACTGGTCATACGATCTAGGACTATTCTCTCGATAACTTTGGAGAATACTGAGGATAGAGATAGGTCGGCACCATTGCCAACTCTGTTATTATTAATGCTACGAATTCGGTTGAATGGGCAAAGTAGTAGGTAGCATTTTAATGGCTTTCTCGATGCCGAAAACAAAACAAAAATTGACAGCCGCGTTTTTAAAATATCTCATGAGATGATATTTTTTTGATTGGACACTGTTTTTGTATACAAAGGCTTTTATATTCTATTCTTATCTAGTGTCGTTGTTGACCATGTTTCGGCATTATTTTCGTCAAGACTGATAGTATTCATGGCGTACTCAAAATACCTATTTCCAAGATTTGTCTTTTTCCCAAAGAAACTTAACGCAGAAGTCAATTGAGTAAGCATGATTATTCCGAAACGGCATGTTTCTCATTTATCTGATATAAGTCTTTTGTTGCGGTTGGTCCGTATACAAATTCGTGTTTTATTCTGCGTCGTTCAAGACCTTTAGTTTAAGACATTTTTTGTTTGTGAAAATATTACGTTATATTTTGGTAGGCGGTATGTTCGGGATTGAATCAATAATCAAGTATTATGCACTTTTTTTCTAACATCACCACGCTTCGAGAAGAAAAAGAAAATTCCTTACGAATTCTGTGACCAAAGTAAAGACCAAAGTACAGGATTGTATCTTCAATGCCCCTTTTCAGTACACAGTCAGTTGACAATACTTTCTTACCATACTTCCGGCTTCTGTTTCTTGGCCAGAAAGTATGATGTCAGATTTGAAGAAAATGATATTTCATCAATGTTTTGAGTGAATCGGAAAAAAAGTTTATCGTGCAGACAGGACCGTGTCAACACCCAGCCCTGCTGGGTTTTCGGTTAATTTTTTCAGTTGACCTGTATGGATTCATTTTCGTTTTGTTACTTTAAATATGAATTGTATTCCAATATTTATATGTCATTTTATTTATTTATATCAAGTTATATTTATAAATTGTGGAAAACTTTCATGTGTTATGATTTTTTATCTCTATCTCTAATTCTTGACCATTGTCTAGACTAAATCTCTGAATTTCCATTTCCATTTCCATTGCTGTATCCCGTTGCCGGGAATAAATCTACAAGAAGACGAAAAAGTGGAAAAAACAAAAAGAAAAGAAAAAGAAAGGAAAAAAAAAGGTGCGAACAGACTTATAATTTTTCAGGGCTAATTGCAACTGTATGCTCACCTGTGACTGTAGAGACCCAACCGAGACCTACATATCCTACCACACTCCGGGCATGGATAGTCACCAACCAGGTCTGGCCGCCGCTGTATCCTTCTCGAATCTCCATTATAACTGTGGACCAAAGACCTCCACTGTGACCTGTCTAACGCTAGTTGTTCCCAGTTATGATTGGCATTAACTGATTTTAGGGATTGATGTAGTGTATCCTTAAACCGCTTGTACTGGCCTCCTGGTTTCCGGGCTCCCTCAGTGAATTCGCCATATAGAGCTATTTTGGGGAGTCTTGTGTCTTGCATCTTCAGAATGTGGCAGCTCCATCTGAATCTCTGAATATGAACACAACCACCACCAGGGCCCGGATCAAACTTGCTACGCCCTTGTTTATAGAGAACTCAAGACAAGCTATAATAAAACCACTATTCAAAAGAGTTGATACTGATGACTTGAATAATTACAGACATATTAGCATTCTATCCTCCATTTTCCGAGATTTTTGGATGAATTCTATACAGGGGAATATCCAGTTTTTTTCGTTAATTATATATTCTATCCCCGAACTATCATGGCTTCCTTCAGGATAGAAATGTTGATACTGCTATATTGTGATTGATTTATGAAATAACTGTTTCTCCGGAGGAGATTCTGGGGGATTTCATTAGAAATGTTTTTAGATCTCTCCATTGCCTTCGATTGCGTGGATTATGGAAGGCTCTTGGAAATTCTCGAAAAATTCAGAATAAGGGACATACAGCTTGAACTTCAGAAGAGTTATTCAACAATAAGAAAACAATGGGTTGTCCTAGGGTTCAATGGTGGATATTTTACATCGGATGATATAGAAATAATCTTGGGCGTTCCCCAGGGCAGCATTATAGGCCCACTCTTTTTTATTGTATATATAAATTACTTAGCTTTTTTATATTTTTTTTTTGCAAGAATTACTCGATCCCACATCCTTGCATCATTTCTACCATTAATGATTTTATGAACTTGATATTTTAGTGGCTATTCAATCACAATCTTGTCATAAATGTGAAAATGTCTCAATGTATATGAAAGATCTAAATTACAGTATCCAACATAGATACTTCTCACAAATAGTTGTGTTCTGATGGAGACAAATGTGAGCTTCTTGGAGCTGGTTGTAGATAAGCATCTGAAATGGGGGTCGTCATATCGAGCAATTGAGCAATAGACGCAACGCTAACTACTACTCTATTAGGAGTCTGGTTGATTTAAAACTCCCGTTTTATTGTGAGGACTTTCATTCGCTAATTAATCTTTTAGGGTAGTTCCACTTATGAAGACACCATTTTTGTAACTCAGAAAATAGCATTACGTACCATGTTGAGTTTAGGTAATACATTTTTTAATAATTTATCAGAATTTATTCATTTTGCACATCAACTAGAGATTGAAGAATGGATAACATGTCACTTCATTTATTGAATTAAAACATTAAGTAGGTATACTGAAGTTATTCCTCATTTTTGCAGAAATTCCTGAATGCTGTAGGGTTCACATCGTAGAATATAGTCCAGGATTGTTCTTCTAAATAAGCCGAAGTTGATCAATGATTTTAGTTTTCTAGGTAACACATTGAATAATTTTATACATATGTACTCTGTTTGTACGAATTTTTAACAGTTTATGAAGTAAGAATAATACCATTTCTACAATTATTTATTTTTTCTGCCTTTCCTGACAATCAATGATTTTCTTAATCATCAGAATTTTCTTTGGTTTTCAGGACACAGAGCTTGCTTACTGGTCAAGTGAACTTCCCATTCTTTGTCGAAATGGAGACGACCCTCATTATGCCTTATCTACCAGGATGCAGCCTCAAAATTTTTCCTAACATCCAATCGTTACATGGTGTCTTTTCATTCACTACCAAAACAATATCTATAACTGTGATGGGTTCAGATGTGAAAAACCATTTTTCATCAAAAGCGTAGGCCTATATTCTAGAATCCAACGTTGCCAGAAGGAAGTTGATAAAACTTCTTCTTGGGGATTCTTTGACTTCAACATATCTTTAAGAGAAATTTTCATGGAACGAACCATTCGCTTCCATGTACCACATATGCAGAGCTGCTGGAGGATTAAATTTCCAACGAATACCTTCAGTAGAGAGATGTTTTAATATTTCCCTTGAGTATTAAGTATTAATTAATTATTGAGTGTTAAGTTGAATACTCAAAGATATTTCTACGTGATCGCAGTTTTTTCAACATAATCTCTCAACTCCCAATCGGCACCAACAAAATTAGTACCATTATCACTTCTGAATTCTATTGGTTGAGCTCTTACTTCCATAAATCGCTGAATAGCCAAAATCGTGGAGGATCGTCCGCAATTGCCGATTCCCTGAGCTCTGGTGAAGTGGAACTGTTTTTTTTTTGTGTAACAGGAAGAAAATCTGCTAGTCAGACGAACCACCCTCTCCTGAGGGGAAACAAGTGTGGGGATTCTCGCTCTCCTGAGCTCGAGACCCTTAACTGCTTCTTGGGTATTGGTTCCGGGCATTTGTCTATAAACCGTTCATCTCTCAGCCGGTTTTTTTCTCGCACACTATCTTGCTGGGATTTATGTGTTTATCCTCTATTGGATAACATTTTATTGGATTTTTCAATAAGTTTCTGTTCTCATTTTAATCTCTTTTCAATTGATCTCTTGGCCTTCTTCGGTAAATTCGCATTCTCCTTTTGTCTTCCTCTGATGGGTCGTAGTCCACTAGTCTCCTGAGTTCTTGATTCAGATGGTTTTTCGCTATTTCTAATAATTTCTCTGCTTTTCTGTTCATGAATTCCGTTACGGTTTCCCATACTAGGTCCCTATAAATCTGTCTATTCCTGACAAACCGAGGTGCATCTATTGCACATCGTATCAGCTTGTTTTCAGTGGCCTAAATTCTTTTGATATAACTCTTTGCCCTTAGGTGCGTTCGGCACTCCCCGGGTATCCACACCAGCAGAGTGCTTCCCTAACCGTCGGGCTGAACACGAGAACGAATGGGAAAAATTCTAGGAAGGGTAGTCACCCCAAAGTGCATTCTGTACCCCCCGGGTACCTAAATCAGCAGGGTACGTTATTGACAGTAGGGGTGGAACTCAGACCGGGTATAGGAGGGGTGTAGATGGAGACTGAAATTCCAATGATATATAAAAAACGGAGTGTCGTCTTACCTAGGGTTTTGATTTGGCCTCTTGCATTCGTAAATTTCCTGAACAACCAAATAAAAGTGACGAAGAAAAATAAAATAAAATTCAATTCGGAACGGCGCCAAAAAAAAAACGAAAAAATTTTTTTTCTAAAAACACTCCAGTGACCTGCGGGGAACATCTTATTTTATACCCACAGGAGGGTGCGGAAATCAGATATGCTCCGACTTTCGAAATTCGGTAAAATTTGCGTCGACGAAGACGTCTTAATTTCGAGTTATCTGTGCTAGCGAACAAAAAACACGGTTATCTTCCAATTCAGGATGTTTTATACGGTGCGACATCGTTTTTCAGAACTGAAAACGGAATAAAAACGGTACGGAATGTTTACAATTCCGAACGATGCCGGAATCCTGAATTGGAAACTGAAAATATTTCTCCAAAAATTAATTCAAAAAATTAAAATTACTAAAATGAAACTAAAAGGATTATCCTAAAATGAGGGGGTTTGAAAACTACCCTTTCATTACAGCTTATTATTGGGATTTTTGTTATTTCCGATTGTATTAAATAGGAATACATCTGGTATTCCTATACCAAAAGTAAGATATATCGGTAACTCTGGTCCAATCACTATGGCATTTTGTTTTTTGGCGTAATCCTTGAGTTTTTTGCCATTTATATTCTCTGTTCTGCTGTTTCATAATGGGGATTTACACTCTACAGTTGAAATCTCTGATGCAGATTGTCTCTCTGATATTATTTCTTCTATCTCGGCTTCCCTAGTGTTGATCCCGTTTATGTTCCACGAGATTATCTTGAGGGATTTCTTCCTAATATCCATAAGGTCCATTTATTCAGTTTACTGAATAATGTTTGGCTTGGAGCTTTTTCTTCATTTTCCTTTCAATTTTCAACATTGTTGAAAATTTTCTCCGTGAAAATATCTAAATCATCGGCTGATTCAGATATCCTCTTCTCCTCTTGACTTTTCACAGCCTGTTTCATTGGAGGCTTCTTCTATTCTACTCTTTTCTGAACTGGTTTTGGGGTCTCCCTCTTCTTTTCCTGTTCTGCAGATTTGGCCATCGCTGCTACCTGAATTTTTTGAACAGTTGTTGTTTTTGTTACCGGCTTTTTCTGTTCAGCCGGTTTTCGGGAATTCGTCTTCCTGGTCACCAGCTTGAACTCGCTACATCCTTTGTAGCTAGCTGGATGGCCCTCTTCCCCACATAAGACGCATGCGGCATTTCTCTCTTCACCTTTTCTGGTGAGTGTGCAGTCATTGCTGCTATGGCTTCCTGAGCACTTCACGCATCACCACGGGAAAGAGCATTTGTTTTGTGCATGCCCGTACCTTTGGCACCTAAAGCACTGGCTTGGATTTTCAGGCTTCTGTTTGTGTTCAACTACAATACAGAGATTGTAAAGTCACTTCACTTCGAAGATTTTTTTTTTGGGTTTTAACCAGGTAGAGAGGTATGGGCTTCTTCGTCTTTTTCGATGTCATTCTGGACACCACATCGTCTGATATTCCCTGGAACATCAGGTCGTTCTTAATCAACGCAAGATCAGCGTCGATTGGTAAATGCCTGATGACGGCATATATCTTCTTCTCCTCCTCCATTTGGTAGGTAAAATATTCTTTACCATGTTGCTTGAAGAATTTGGTGATATTTCTAAAATCATCTACGATTGACGCGATGATTCTTATACAGTCTTTAACTACAGTTGCGCGGTTGTAGTTAATCTTTTTTGTGTAGAGAGCTTTGGATATCTCTACCTAATCTGAGGTTGCCATCATCTTGATGGTTGGGATTTTGTCATTCTGGTGCCTTTTTGATATTTTCCTCGTCAGACGAGGAACGCGCGCGCGTTTTGTAGGAGGCGCATTTTGGGGTTTGTCCGAAGGCGTTGTAGGGCTTTTCTTGATCTCCACAGGAATTACTTTTTTTGGCCACCGAATTGGTAAGTTCGGCGAAAGTTGAGGCTTCGGCTCAAAAAGTGTTACAATTCCCTCTTCGGCTTGACGGAGCTCATTTATCAAAATCGAAACCGTTCCATTGAGTCTACCGATTTCGGATTTCATGAGCTCATTTTCTTCGCGTAAATTTGTCCGACCCACGGACACACTTTCGCTAAAGTCTTCCTCGACCTCATTGGAATCTTCCATGTAGGAACCCTCATTATCTGAGGTCTCCGACATGGCTAAACATTTTTAGTTTTTTACAATGGCGATAAATATCAGTAAGAGAGAAAAGAACAAAATAACCAATTTTTATATAGAAAAAGTCACACCTGATGTAATTATTTTACAATCTTCTCAGATATTTGTTTTACATACTTCATTCTAGAAAATATGGGAGCTAATTGAGAAAATGGGGTCAAGATGATAATAATAATAATAATATTTATTCACCATAAATTATTTACAATTTAAATGAAAATAGAGCAATATGCAAGAACAAATAGATGATATCACAGAAACTCCGGCTCAGGAAGCCTTCGCTTATACGTGATGAAAATTCGATACTGATGATGAGTGAACAAATGGTTCAAGCAATTTATCCAAAAAACACTTATACTACTTTTACATTTGAACTGAATACCATATTTTTTTTCGTTTATTTATGTAATTGTTTTGTTTATTTTTTTTTTCATGTTTTTTCGAATATATATTTTTTTTTATCCACACCCCACCTGTGGTTAATGAAGTCGTGTAGTCTCTCCTTCCATAGGATATAATCCATTTTTCACACCTCTTTCTGAACATATTGACATTGTTTATCCGTTTGATGTCAGCAGGAAGCTGATTGAAGAGTTTCGGCGCAAGATAGTTACGCCATATATCAGCAACGTTTAGCTCAGAAGGTGCTAGTGGCTAATGCCACTGCGATATTTCTAAGTTCCCTTGTGTTTCTCCTGATCTATATATTAGCAGCAGGCGCGTACTCAGGGGGGCTATTGGGGCTCTAGCCCCCCCAAGGCTTTTGCAAGAGGTCCCTCGTTATCATTCGACACATAGAAGTTTCAAGTATTGTTCGAGTAAAATAAGAAAAGGCCAATAACATTATTATATGAAGCAAGGAACTCTAAAAAGTATGAAGCTACAAGTACAGATATCGAGCCATCTATTTAATGTCAAGGTATAACATAGAAATACCAAACGGTATAATTCGCAAGAATTTTGTTCGTGCTGTCATCTAGTGCTTCTTTCGGGATGGGTGGTGGAAAATTTTCTACAGCCATCGGGGTGAATGAATTGGCATCCAAAGATTCCTCACTTATCAAAAAAGTTTTTTCACTGCATTACATTATTCCAGCCAGCCACGTTAAATAATATTTCTGACATTGAAATAGAGCAAGAAATATCTTGTAAGATTAATGAACATTCCATCCAATAACAGAGGAAGATACATTGAAATTAATAGGAAGGCTCAAAAATAAGAACAGTTCAGGAATAGATGACGTTCCAATAAAAACGGTAAAGTACTGTATGAAAGAAATAGCTGCTCCACTTACCTACCTTATTAATAATTCCATGAAGTATGGTATATTTCCAGAATCTTTGAAGCAAGCACTTATAAAGCCGATATACAAGAAAGGAGAAGAGACCAACCCCGAAAGTTATAGACCAATTAGCCTGCTTCCTACCTTTTCAAAAATATTGGAGCTAGCCATTTGTGAACAACTAGTTACTTTCCTCACCCACGAGGAAATTTTGAAATCAACACAACACGGATATGTTAAGGGAAAATCTACAACTACAGCAGCATTCGAATTCATCCAAGACGCATTGAATGCTTTAGAGGACTCTAAAATCGTAATGGCTCTGATGCTAGATCTATCTAAGGCCTTTGATACCTTAACACATGATTACATACTGGAAAAAATGGACTACTATGGAATAAGAGGAATAGAGAATGAATGGTTCAGATCCTACCTATCTGACCGTAAACAACGGGTAGTTATTGAGGCTGATGGTACAAAAACTATATCGGAAGAGGTATGCATACAACTTGGTGTACCACAGGGGAGTATTTTGGGTCCTATACTCTTTATCATCTTCATCAATGACCTATCCAACAGAATACAGCAACATATGATAAATTATGCTGATGATTTCAATTTAACCTTGAGTGCAAATACCATCCCCGAAATTTTAGACCTAGTGAAAAACGCTCTAGAACAAACTATGCAATGGTTCCAATCCAACAGGCTATGTATGAATGTAGAAAAAACTTGTGCCATTCTTTTAAAGACTGCTCAGGCTTCACAGACACTATCTCACATCCAACTCGATAACAACAAAGTTACTCTACAAAACACTGGACGCTTTCTAGGTCTCGTGATAGATGAAAATGTAAACTGGAGAGAACATATATCAATTCTATGTACGAAACTTACTTCCATCTGCTACTCACTAGGAGTCTTAAGAAATTACTTGGACCTATCATCCATGAAAATGATTTATCAGGCGACATTTGAATCCAGGCTAAGGTATGGCATTTTATTCTATGGAAGTGCAAGCACCATGGGTCGTGTTCTGATGATACAGAAAAGAGCTATTCGGACGATTATGCAAATGACCAGCAGAGAATCGTGTAGAGGAATATTCAGACAAAATAACTTGCTGACTGCAATTGCAATTCATATACAGGAGTGCCTTATTTTTGTATTCAAAAATAAACATTACTTCCAAACTAAATCGGTAACAACGTACAACACTAGAACAACAAAGTTGAAATATCCAAAACATAGACTAACACTGACCGAAAAGGGACCAGAATACAGTTGCATTAAATATTACAACAAGGTTACAGATCACATAAGAGAAACAACAGCACTTAAAATTTTCAAAAAACAAATCTTCAAACTGTTGGTACAAATAGAACCCTATACTGTTGATGAATTTCTGATGTTTGAGATGGGAGATGCCTCAAACTGTTAATTACATACCTTGACACTATTTCATTTCAAGAAGTAATGTATTTAATTATGTTGCTACTTAATTTGAAATAAAGCTTATTATTATTATTATTATTATTGACAAGGGTCTTCACTCCAGTGAATTAAAAAGATGGAAAAAAGTGGATCACTTCAACACCGAATGATCCCGAGTCATGTCCTTCATCAGCACTTTATAAATGTTGCGAAGATTTTTACCCAAATTTGTACATATTACTTCAAATAGTTTGTTTACTTTCTGTAACAACAGCTGAAGAAGCAGAGCGCAGTTTTTCTTTCAGCCCCGTTCTCTATTCTCTAGCGCCTTTTGGTCAAAATCGAATAAGAAAGAAAAAGACCCCGAATGTTTTTATGCTCGATAGTCAGTCGGCTAGGCATTTTCGTGAAGGTCAGAGTTGGTGGGTATATTTATCTTTTTTTCCCAAAATATTTAGATATTTTGATAAAAAATGAAAAAAAACTATTTCGGCGCTAATAGGTCGAGGAGACTTAAGAACTGGCTCAGAAGCACTATGGCAGAAAACTGCTCGAATGGATTAGGTCTAATGCACATAAATTACGAGAGTGTCATTGATACAGAAATGGTTGTGACCAACTTTGATAATGCTGGCTCAAGGCTTTTATTTAATAACTAAAAACTAGTAAACTTTTTAATATTCGTTTTTTCTTTTTATAGATTTATATTTACAAGAAATTAATGTTTAATTTTATTGAATAACGAAAAACTAGTCAATTCTTATATAATTTAATTTTAATTAAATTTTTAATATTCTTTTCTTTTTGTTCTTCATATTTTTTGTAGTTATTAGAAATAAATGTTGTTATATTTTCCTCTTTTAGTGGATGATAGCTCAGCCCCCCCAAAACACCTTTCTGGGTACGCACCTGATTAGCAACAATGATTGGGAACCTTCTACTTACTGATCTTATTTGCTGTAAGACCACTATCGAATCTGTCCAATAATATACAGGGTGATTCGAAAAATTAAGGGACTTATAAAGACTGATATTCTCGATTAAACGTAAAAAAAAATTTTCGCCGATGAGGCTTCGTTTCCGAGTTTTTGGACATGCATGTTTCTGTATACAACCAATTAAATTTCATAAATTACATTAAGCTTAGAAATAAATGAGATGAATGTCACCTGGTGACAGAACACTTATTGTTGGCCAATTCAAAAGTGTTGATTAGCTGGTTTAGACCTTCTGTTGAATATGCAGATAATATTTTTGTGGACAGTTTTTGTCATGAAAACGCATTAAAAGCTTGTCGGTACTTGCAGTTTTTGGAAAACAATCTCAATAATTTGCTATAAGATTTCCCTGTGGATTTGGTATACAATCGTATGTGGTATCAGCACGATGGAGCACCATCGCATGTTGGAAGAAATGTTGTCGTCTGGTCAAACCAAAATTTCAATGGATGGATTGGTCGGCGTGGTCAGGTGCTATGGCCAGCGAGATCACCTGATTTGAATCCTTTCGATTATTTTGTATGGGGACATTTGAAACAACAAGTTAACGCAGTGGAAATTAATGATAAAGAACAATTAATGGAACGAATTATTAATGCAGTCGAATCCACTCAGAATAGGCAAAACATGCAATTAGTGTACAATTCCCTTATTCTACGTTGCCAAGCATGAATCGTTGCTAATGGGGGCATTTTTGAACATTTGATTTAATATTTTTCTGTATTTTTATCAGCTATTAAAGTTTAAAATTGATGACAATCAGAAACTTTGAAAACTTATATCTCGGAAACAAGTCAATATCCAAAATTTTTATTCTACTTTTTTCATCAAGAATAGCAGCCTGTATACGTTCCTAAATTTTTCGCCTCGAGTTCTGAATCACCCCAGATTCTATTTCTTTTACAAATGACTTGGCTAAATCTTTTACATAACTAAAACAGCTGCTTGAAGTTTCAATTTTGGAATTGTTTGTTATTTCATAGGCGCTACCTTGAATTCACAAGATACAAAACTAGTCGATACGTTTTCACTATATTCGGTTCTCAGATACGCAACGACAGGTCAAGCTTTACCACTTAAATCGCAAAATGAGTGGAGATCTATTCATCTATTTGGAGGGATAATGAAGGGAATGAAGGAGAATATAGTCGTCTAATTTTGATTGACACAAAGGACTCCAAATCTTCTAAGAATTAAAAAGTTCTTCCAGAAGTTACATAGCTGATTCTATACCGATTTTCCAGATATTCCGAATCAAAATTCGGGCTCTCACCATAAAACTCAAAAATCCTAAAGGGTCAAAAACGAACATAACCAGCCTTACAACTTCACGTTTTGTAGGAATATTTTTCACATTATACAATTCTTCAGGAATTTTTTTTAAAATTATTATTGAAAACTAACTCATCTATTTGAGGAGACCAGTTAAGTCCTAAAACGCTTTCCATCTTTTCAGAATCAATTTTTTCAGAAGAAGAATAAGATTATTCAATTCAATTATGGATATTCATCAAGCATCGGATATATCAATTCAATATATTTCGTTAGATCCCACCGTGCTTCTACTTCTGTTCCCTTCACGATTTATTAATCCAATATAAGTCATTCGACATTCCCAGATCGCTAGAAAGATGCCAGTAAGTAACTGAAGTCATAACTCCTGATAATGAATCTAGAAGCAAAAGGATCAAATGGAAACTATGTCTGAAAGAAGTATGTATAGAGATCAAGATCAGGTGAGAAATTGGATACGTAAATGTGATTCTGACCGAGTGGCCAATTCTGAAAGGAAGCCAGATCCAGTCTTTCTTTATAGGGAAGGAAAGTTTTGAAGAGAGGTCTGATGCTTTTTTGAATATAGTAGAACAATGCACTAAAAACACAGGAAATCTAACCAAAATATAATACTAGAACGGCAAAAACTAAGAGAGTAACCTTGGTTTTCAGAAGAGCTCACAGAGTGGCCTCTTTTCTTTAGTGAATTTAAGAGATCTTCTGAGTTTTATGGTTTAAATGATTACAATAATTTATTGAGATTGTGTAGGAGTTTGAAAGGCAAAGCACGTGAGACTGTCAAACCACTTTTGAGTTCACCTGAAAATGTAAGCAGAATTATGAAAAGGTTAGAACTGAACTTTGGCAGGGCTGATTGAATAATATTGAGTTTAATGGAAAAAGTTAAAAAATTCGGGTTTCTCAAAGAAGATAAATTAGATATTTGCATTGCATTCTCGAATGCTAATAATAATTTAGTCACGACTATGAGAAATGTTAATTGCACTTTGTATTTGTTCAATCCAGAATCCATGGCAATAATTGTAGAGAAGCTTGCCTCGATACAGAAGTACAATTGGGGTAAGTGCAAATTGAAAAGAGATAAAGAGGGATTACCAACTTCGGTGGAAGACGGTATGGTATGAGGATAAAATAGGTGCAGTGGCATAGATTTCAAATACAATTTCAAAATCAAAGGTGAACTTCAAGGAAAAAACAATTTTCACTTTGAAAAATTTTACAAGATTTTCGACAAAAACCATGTCCAGTCTGTAAAGAAGACGTAAGTAAATAATGTAGGGAATTGTAAAATATTCCTCGAAAAAACAATTTTATCACGCAGAAAAGCTGCTTCCGACCTGAAATTATGCTTTCTTATTTATCTTTAGGATATAGTTATAATTTATTCATTCATTCATTGCTGTATCCCGTTACCGGGAATTAATCTACAAAAAGATATAAAAATCAAATCAAATCAAATTTATTTCGACATTAATAGTACACACATTCTAAATATAAATTATATATGAAACACCACAAGAACGCACAATGTACCTAGACAGTCGTCTGTTTGTACCCCTGAACATTCCCTGGTGCTTTGTTAAATGTACACGAATAAAGATAATGACAGTGTAATACGACGTGCAGTTTGGAAGAAACGATAACGGCCGAATGGGAAGAAAAAAAAAAACAAAAAATAAAAAATCTACTCCCGAATCACCAACCAACATGTGAATCAGAAATCAAATCTCTCAGGATTTTTCAATATAAAACGTCTGATTTCCGATTTAAAGTAATTAATTCTACAAACTACACTTTTTCAGGTCATTTGGAATGATATTGAAGAATTTAGGACCGAAATACATAAATGATCTCTGGGTTACGGACTTTCTAAAATGTTGAACATGAAAATTCATACAATATGCCGATCTAGTCACCCCTCCACTTCTCTGCTCATACATATTCTGTTTTCTATACATTCTTATTATGCACTGATTCACAAAAACTTTTTTGATGTTCATTAATTCAGTCTCCTCATATAGCAGCTGTGGAATGTAATCTTGGTTTTTTCAAAATGATTTTTATTAAAGTATTTTGTGTTGTTTGTAACGTCTGCAGCGAAGTTGAGAATGCACCCCCCCAAACAACAATACAATATCTGATTATTGATTCTGCCAAGCTGCCATATAATAAAAGTAAATTCTTCCTTGAGAGGATGTCCCTCAACCTATAGAACCAATGAAATAACAACCTTACTCTCTTTACTACGTGATTTATATGTTCTGTCCATTTTAGGTGTTGATCTAATATAATTCCGAGGTATCTTATGCAAGAGGTTTTTTCTATCTGTTGACAAGTACATATTTGAGTATTACAATGAGGAGAGTGTAGTCTCAATGCGAAATGCTTGGATTGGTCGACAATTGATGGAGAGAATGTCATAAATTTAGTCTTGTTTAAATTTAAGGTTAGTAAATTGTTCTTTAGCTATAAATAAATTTTCCTCATATTGGTTTCCGCAATCTTCTTTAGTTTCTCCCAGGTTTCAGCAGTGAATGTTATTACTGTATCGTCCGCATAGCAAACTAGGTGAGCCTGTAAGCTTTTTATCTTAGTGATATCATTCATATAAATGAAGAACAACAACGGTCCCGATACCGTTCCCTGAGGTATTCCAATTCCCAGGGCTTCTGCTGCGCTCTTTTCCCCCCCAATCACAACCGACTGAAATCTATCAGAGAGGTAGTCTCTGAGGAGTGTCCAGGCAACACCACGAATTCCACAAGTCTCCGCCTTATTGAGTAGTCTACTATGTGGAATAGTATCGAAGGCTCTAGCAAGATCAAGGAATACAGAGAGACACTTTTTGTATTCATCCATGAATCTAATTGGCTTCTGTAAGAAATCAAGGATCGCATCCTCTGTACCAAGGTTCTTCGTGAAGCCAAATTGTGTGTCTGTAATTATGTTATTTTCATTGAAAAATGTGGTTATTCTGTTTTTTAGAGATTGTTCGAATATTTTGGCGAAATTGCTAATAACAGAAATTGGTCTGTAGTTGTAAATTTCAGTCGGATCTCCTGTTTTATAGACCGGTGTGACAAGAGACTGCTTCCATTGTGTCGGAATTTTACCCTGCGCAAAGCTTAGATTGATGATGTGTACTAATGGTGTTACAATGTATTTATGAAGCTGTTTTATAATTTTGGAAGATATATTATCGGGTCCAGGCGAACAGTTATTCTTTAAATTCGACATAAGACCAATTATTACATTAGATGTCACTGGTTTTAAAAATATCGAAGTCTTTATGGAAGTATCCGTCTGCAAAGTCTTAGGTAAACCAGTTTTTTCAATTTTTCAGCCATTTTTTCACCCAGAGTAACAAAGTATTTATTGAAGAAGTTTACTTTTTTTTTATTTTCAGTGACTGCCCCACCTTCTCCGTTATCTATAGTAGTATTTTCTAATGTTCGAGTTCGTTGTTTTCCCGTAATATCATATATTATCTTCCAAATCTTTTTATAATTTCCATCCGCTTTAGTGATTTCATTTTGGTAATAATCAGTTTTCCTTTGTTTTAGCAAGGAGTTCAGTTTGTTTCGATAGCTCTTGTATTGAGACTCTAGTTGATCTGAATAATTTTTCCGCAATTTTATTTTTAACCTATTCCTTTCATTTATCGAATTGATTAAACCCGCCGTGATCCAAGGCTTAAGTTTTTTATGTTTACATGATTTAAGGTTTTTTGTGCTAGTGCTTATGGAAATGTACGTATTCAACTTTTCAAAAAATAGATTATATGATTCTTGTGGTTCGCTTATCATCAATACATCAGCCCAGTCCTCATCACTCATTAATTTTGAAAGTTTCTCGAAATTAATTTTCCTCGTTGTTTTTGGTTTTGTATTTGACTTATTGATGTGACAGGTGTTTTTATTGTTTATACTCACAGAGGTGGTAAAATGATCTGTCATATCTGTCTGAAAGAGAATTGGCTCAACATCAACCTTATCCAGTAGACAATTACTCATCTTGATAAAAATATGATCTATTATTGACTGAGTATTCTGGGTTACCCTAGTTGGCTTATTCATATATGATATAAAAATCCGTTTAAATTTAAAATGTTCAAGTAATCATTCGTATCAATATGATCAGAGCAAAGTAAATTTATATTTATGTCCCCTAGGTATATTTCAAGACTTTGTTGATTTATTGTATTTAGATATGATTCTAGATTTCTTATATAATTTTTTTGATTTGTTGCTGGTGATCTATAATAAGCAGTAATACCTATTCTACCATCATAAGGTAAAATTTCATTGACCAAAATTATCCTGAGAAATTTGCTCTCGTTCACCTGATTAACAGTTACATTTGCTGTTAAATTATTATATTTTTTATATAAACTGCGGCACTATCGCATTTAGTGATTTCTGATTCATTGTAATGAATTGTATAATTTTGAATAGGAAACAAACTTACATCTTCCAATCTTCTTGTTTCTGATAAAACAACAACTTCAAATAACTCTCCCGACATTTGGGTATGCATCAAAAGTTCATCGTTATGTTTCTGCAAACCTCGGATATTGAAGTGAACAATATTAATTCCCTGCACGCCACCGCCTCCTCCTTCTCGCACATATTCCTGAAAACTATTGCATGTTTTAGTATCAATTTGAATACCTTGATCAATTAAATTCAAACAATCGAGCATAGCAACAGCACAAAGAACATACTTATAATTTCTGGGGGCTAATTGCGACTGTGTGCCCTCCTGTGACTGAAGAGACCCAACCATGACCTACAGATCCTTCCACACTACGGGCATGGATAGTCACCAACCAGATCTGGCCGCCGCTGAATGAGTATCCATTATAACTGTGCACCAAAGATCTCTACTGTGATCTGTCTAACGCTAGTTGTTCCCAGTTATGATTGGCATTAATTGATTTTAGGGATTGATGTAGTGTATCGTTAAACCGCTTATAGATACTGGCCTCCTGGTTTCCGGGCTCCCTCTGCCAATTCGCCATACAGAGCTATTTTAGGGAGTCTTGTGACTTGCATCCTCAGAATGTGGCCGCTCCGTCTGAGCCGAGCCCTCGTTACTTGACTCTCAATTATTGTACAACTCGCGCGTTGCAAAACTTCTGCATTCGAAACTTTGTGGACCCATCTGATGTGCATTATCTGTCTTAGATGACGTTGTTGCGTTTGTTCAAGTTGTTTAATATGTCGCCTGTAGGGCGTACAGCTTTCGCTTCCGTAAATAAGCGTTGGGAGGACGACTACTTTGCAAACAGCTGTCTTCGTCTTCAGATTGAGGTCGTGATTTTGAAATACTCTGTCCTTTAGCTTCCAGAATGCCCGTGATGCCGAACTGATACGGTTGTGTATTTCCGTGTCTAGGTTATCCCTAGTATTTATGAAGCTTCCCAAGTATTTGAACTGCTCGACCTGTTCTAGGGTTTCATTCTCCAGGCTGATATGTGTTTGAAGACTTTCTGGGGGATTTACCAGGATTTTGGTTTTGTCGATATTGAGTCTAAGGCGTAAAGCTTCGTATATATGTTTATAGGTGTCCAGCATTATCTGTAGATCCTCTGGGCTGCTAGCGATAAGTGCGCAGTCGTCTGCATATTAGAGTTCCGTGATAACCTTTGAACGGGTTTTTGCTCTGAGGCGCTTCAGGTCAAATAGGCCTCCATCAAATCTGAATCTTATTCCAACACCCCTTACAGGCATACTCATGTCAGAGATTATCGAGACAGCTATGGCGAAAATATTGAACAGTAAAGGTGAATCGGAATAAAACATACTTATAAACTCTGTTATAAGAAGACGGAATGTGGCGTAAGTGGATGTTCTGGAAAACATCATCATCTGGCGGTACCTCCGAATGAAGAAACGTTGGCCCACGAAAATTTATCTTTCTGTGGCAAACTGTCAACAGAAAAGCAGTCTGTTCTTCTGAGAATAGCAGCCGTTGTTCTTTGAGGACCGAAAGAGGAAGTGACAACTTTCGCTCTTTTTGATGAGGGCTCGACCTACTCTTTGGTAGAAGAACAAGCCATTGAGTTGGAGTTGTCAAGTCCTATATGGTTCCCGTGTGTTTTCAGTGGACAAATCAGGTGACACTATTAATATGAGGATTATGGCAGTAAATCAGGTGATATTTACTTGTTAGATGAGAAAAAAGCTTTGGAAATCATGTTCGAAGTATCCAAAAATGCACGCCTATTGTTTTGATCGATGACGTTATTATATATTGCTTTCTTGCATTTTTCACTTTTCAGTTTCTTGAATATTATTGGAAGCGTGAAAAATAGCAAGGTCATCAACAAACATACTCTTTCCTACATTATTGGATTGCTGTCTTTATTTTGTTAATGGTCGAAGTAGTTCTGCAGAACTAAATTTTGAATTTTGAAAATTCAACTTAATTTGGCACAATCATAACCTGAAATATACACTTCAATATGAAATGAAATGAAACATTGAATTGAATAAAAAACAACAACTACAACATGAAATAAATATAATTTTCAATATAAAAACAATATGTAACATTACATTTAATAAAATCAACAACCATAACATAAAATATATTCTCTATAAAACATCATCTGAAATGATAAATATTTTTCTTTCAAAATAAAAAAAAATCAACAAAATTCTGAAGCATTCAACTATAAAATATCAGCCTTTTTAAATATTGATATAAGTATGCGGTTATATAATCAAAATTCAGAAACAAAGTAGTCTCTTTCCAACAAAAAAGACACAATCTTTTGGAATTCATAATTTTTTTTTTTCAATTTTTTTGTCGTGCTTGACCTACTTCCAAAATCAGGATGAATTTTGCTATGCTTCATTTGGAGCATCTCCTGAGTATTCTAAATTGAAAATTAAATAGAGGGTTAACATGAACAACTAGCGTTAGACAGGCCACAGTGGAGGTCTTTGGTACACAGTTATAATGGAGACTCGAGAAGGATACAGCGGCGGCCAGATCTGGGTGGTGACTATCCATGCCCGGAGTGTGGTAGGATATGTAGGTCACGGTTGGGTCTCTACAGTCACAGGAGAGCACACAGTCGCAATTAGCCCTGAAAAATTTATAAGTCTGTTCGCAACTTTTTTTTTTTTTTCATTTTCCTTTCTCTTTCTTTTCTTTTTGTTTTTTCCCTTTTTTCGTCTTTTTGTAGATTCATTCCCGGCAACGGGATACAGCAATGAATGAATGAATGAATAACATGACTAAACGATGAAATAACCTAATAAACATTGTTCTCAAACGTGACGGAGGATGACTGGAGAGGTCAGAATTGCAAAGAAACACCCTCAATTCGGCCGACGTTTCGACATATTTAATGTCTTCATCATGGCACTGTAATTAGATAAAATCTCATGCAGTATTATACAAATACAGTAGAACATATATACGTGATCGTTACAATAAGATAGAATAAACAACACTTACAATTTGTATTGGTTTCTATTAAATCAACAGTAAAAACAACATCCGACAACAATACACAAAATGGAAATCTTCGCAAGGAAAGGAAAACAACATGTGATGTATTGACCATTGAAAGGAAAACAAACTGGCGTTCTTCAATCGGCTGCGCGCATGCTAGAGATGTTTGATCTACTGTGGTCATGGTTTTCTTTTAATATATATATTATAGTAGCCTTGGTTGAAATTTTGAATATCGCTTCTAAAATTCACAGTTTCCTCTGTCATTATGTGGAACATTTCGTGAAGGAGTCTTTTATATAGATGTGGTTGTCGATCTATAATTGACGTATTTGCAAAATCAAACAAACGAAGTTTGATGTTTTGTTGTCCCTAAAATGTATTTCTTACCTAAAATTCATGAGCCTGATACCCCACTCAGGCCGGTATTGAGCTATGTGGGTTCTCCAACCTTCTTTCTTAGCAAGTTTGTTTCCGATCTTCTTCAACCCATCTTCATCGAAGATGATAAATATGTTCGCAACTCCTTCGAATTCTTCGAGGCAGTAAACAAATTTCAATTACCTGCTGGGTACGTCATGATATCGATCGACATAATTTCCCTCTACACAAATACTCCAACCGATTTGGCACTGGGAATAATTGAATAAAATTGGCATCTTGTAGAGCTAACACAACTTGATTTCGACACCTTTAAAACTATTTACAAATTTTCAATAGAAAGCAGCTATTTCACTTTCGGCGACCACATCTATAAACAGATATTTGGTTTCGGAATGGGTAATTACATGTCCCAGATCTGTGCTGACATCGTTGTGTTCCACTTGCAGAATTTCTGCTTCATGAAACTACAATTTCAAGTTTTACTTTACAAACGTTACGTTGACGACATCTTTATGTGTATTCCCGAGGGTTCCCATCTGACTGTCCTTGATTGTTTCAATTCATTTCATCCTAGTTTGCAATTCACTTTGGAACATGAGAATAACAACAGCTTGAGTTTTCTAGATGTAAAAGCCATCAGAACACCTGAAAACATCATTATAGTAGACTGGTATCAGAAGCCATCTTTCTCCGAAAGATGTCTCAATTTCAGAGCATCCCTTAAATCAGAAAATCAATATTCAGAGCCACTCGTCTCTCTGATGTCCAATTCTGGTCCAAAAACCTCGATTTCATTAAGTCCATCCTTCTCGAAAACAATTACCCAAATTCCTTGATTAATGAGCTTATTTACACTTCCGATAGGCAGATACCACAATCATCCCAGCGAAGCCAAACCACACAAACAGATTCTCCAGAAGAAGAAAAAAAAAGATAAAAAGAATTTAAAGATGATATACATTAACAAATTATCAGAAAGACTATCCGGAGTTTTATCTAACAACAATATCAAGATCTTATTTAAAGGTGACAACACAGTAGGGAAACTCTTCTTCTCAAAACTCCTCCAACAATGATGTCTGACATCATATATAAAAACTGCCTGCAGTGTAATAAATCATACATCGGACAAACAAGCAGATACCTAAAGAAAAGATTGGATGAACACATAAGATCTGTCATACCTATAACCAATGCCAAAACTGCCTTAGCTGAGCACTGCAAAATCGAAAACCACAAGTTTGATTTTGCAAATACGTCAATTATAGATCGACAACCACATCTATATAAAAGACTCCTTCACGAAATGTTCCACATAATGACAGAAGAAACTGTAAATTTTAGAAGCGATATTCAAAATTTCAACCCAGGCTACTATAATATATTAAAAGAAAACCATGACCACAGTAGATCAAACATCTCTAGCATGCGCGCGCCCGATAGAAGAACGCCAGTTTGTTTTTCTTTCAATGGTCAATACATCACATGTTGTTTTTCTTTCCTTGCGAAGATTTCCATTTTGTGTATTGTTGTCGGTTGTTGTTTTTACTGTTGATTTAAAAGAAACCAATACAAATTGTAAGTGTTGTTTATTCTATCTTATTGTAACGATCACGTATATATTTTCTACTGTATTTGTGTAATACTGCATGAGATTTTATCTAATTACAGTGCCCTGATGAAGACATTAAATATGTCGAAACGTCAACCGAATTGAAGGTGTTTCTTTGCAATTCTGACCTCTCCAGTCATCCTCTGTCACGTTCTAAATTAAAAGGTCATCAACCAGGTTACCGATTGTTTTCAAAATATATCAACCATCTACTGATCAGTAGGTATTTCTTTTTCCACACACTTGAAACCTTTAAGGATTTTGGAAGGCAGAATTCTTGGAACTTGAAAGAACTAAATCATAAGAAACAAAAAACTGAACCATGTATAACACTTCGCCCTTCAGAGTTCTTGGTATCTATAGACACAATAGTTATAGGTTTGTGAGTATCTAAAATAGAATATGGGATTAGCATTAGCAACAAGAAGGTGCCAGTTGTTGCTAACCAGAGAAGCCTCTCTTTGAGTTACGTATCAAGCAGGAAAGAAAGTTTTTGATTGGCCACGGGAGGAAACTAGGAGCAACTAAAAGTCGTGATTTTACAATAGCGTTATGAAATTCCATTGAAGCTGTGAATTCGCATCCTGACGAGCGACGTCACGTACCGCATAGGTGGAAAATGACTTGATATTTGCAATCATAATGTTATATTACGTTCAACCTAATAATTATTATGAATTCGCATCTTGAGCCCGTTTGCAACAGCCGAGAATTCTCTAGAGAATTTACTCAAAAATTCATACGCCGTGAATTATTTACCGTTACATACGCACTTCCGGTAGAATTCTCTCTTCAGATGCATACAAAATAATCTCTGCCGTTTTCTTGCGAGAATTTTGTAGAGAATTCTCGGCTGTTGCAAACGGGCTTTATGCTCGAATTTTTCGTGTTTAACAAAATTTTGGCAACGTTCGACCTTAAACACCAGTACAGAGCGAGTCGAACCCAAATTTTATCACAGATCAGCTGGTGTCAGTGGATCCTGTACAAATCGTCAATTTCTGAATGAACGAATAACAAGTGTAAACCACAAAAATCGTGGGAAAAATTTAGAATTTGAATGCGATTTTTTCGAAAATTTATATGAATAGATCATTCTCAGTGCCGATTAACCGGAAATTCTACAGTTTTATGAATAGTTTGTTTATAACTTATTTTTTTTGGTTTGTCTCCTACTTCTACAGAAACTCCTTTCGCGCCCCACCTTCTGAGCTACTCCGTCTAGAACGAACGACAACTATTGCCACTTTTTGTTCTGAAATTCCGTGCCCGAATGAGTCGGAACAAAAAATGCTGATAGAGTCTACTGGCCGAACGCACCTTTTATAATAATACCTTTTATTAGTGAAAAATACTAGTAACTACAACTCAATAAAAAAATAAAAACTTCAAACATAAATCAGCAATAGTTCTCCCTCACATATTTAGACAATGAATTTTTTAATCTTCTGTGGTTACTGCATGCCCCTATCCCACATGGCAAACCATTATAACAAACCAAAACCCTCACCAATGTCGAACGAGATGCCTAATCTGTCCGAAAAGTACCAACAAAAAATTTATCTCCACTTGATATAAAGTAAGAACGATAAAGGTCCCAGCGTTGTTCCCTGTATTATGCCGCATATGTTTTCCGAGATTTCCGAAAAAACAACGTTGATTTTAACTTTTCGTCTCATATTTTCCAAGTAAGATTCAAACCAATCCAAAACAACCCCGTCGAATCCTATATCTTCTTCAATTTTTGTAATACAATATTTCTATTTATAGTTTCAAAAGCTCTATGAAAATCGATAAATACCGCGAGCACTATCTTATTATCATAAATTTTTTTCAAACAATCGTCAGAGATACTAATGAGAGCACTCTCGCAAGAATGACTCGCCCTTAATCCAGACTGATTCCTTATAATGCTGATTTCATCAATCAAATATGCCAAAACTTGCTCGTTTACAGCCATTTCTATTATTTTTTCGTATATCGAAAATGTGTGTATTCCTACACTACAAATATTAGTGCCCCATATCTTCTCAATCGTTATGTTTACAGAAGTCTTAGGAAAACGACCATATATACAGGGACTTTCACGAGGAACCTCACCCATATTTATACGGGAAACTACTGAACGTATTTTCAGGAAATTCAGCACTTATAAGTATTTCACGATGCTGATGAAATCTAAAATATTTTCAAGGCACGAGCACCTCCGGTTTTTCCGGAAATTACGTCAACTTCAGTTTTTCAAATTAGAACACCATTTTTTTAATGCAGAAATAGATTCCTTAGAAAACTTCAAGTTATTTTGATGTAACATTTTTCAGTGTTGGTTGGAAAATTCTCTCTGAGCGGGAAAATTCGAAAAAAAAATCGAAAATAGAGCTCCGCTGAAACAAGAATAACTTCGAGGTTTTTGGATGGAAAATTTTCATTTTTGGGATTTTTCAAGATGTAAGATTGATGTATCCACTTTGAAAATCGAAATCGCGATTCATGATACAGGGGGTGAAAAAACCGCTTTCAAAGATAGGGATGACAAAATCGTGAAAAATCAATTTTTTCAAATTAGAACCCCATTTTTTATGGCAGATATTGAATCTACGTTAAAAAATAATGTGAGTGTATGCATCATACCCTTGCCCTAAAGTGGATATTTTCTGAGTTATTCACAAAAAACTGTTATTCGTCTTGAATTTTCAGCTATTGCTTTTCCCTTCAGGCCAAAAAGATGAAATTTTCAGGAACTGTTACTTAAACCATGTTTAAGATTTTACTACCCTAATATGCAAGAGAAAAAAGTTGCAGGTTGTTCCTAAATAGATGGAAAATTTTGATTCGAATTTGTATCGGAAACCTCTTTAATTCAACTAATCGGCCATCGGTTTTCTCTCCAGTGATAAATAAATAATTCCTTATGAACCATATGCAAAAACTTACCATGTTTTACATTTTTTTTTTAATGATAGATATCATTAATTACATCTGCCAAATTCCTCTTTATTCAGTAGCATTTTGTGTTTACTATTAATTTGGTGATAATTCGTATTAAGTTATAAAATCGATCACTATGCCTAATTTTACCAATGAAGATTATTTAAATCTCATTCTACTTCATGGAGAATGTAATAAAGTTGTAGATAGAACGATTCGACTGTTCATTGAGAGGTTTCCTGACCGACCCAGACCAACGAGAGATACCATTAACAGAACCATGACAAACTTGAGAAATGTCGGATCTTTCGTTAAGAAAACTATACACCGAGAAAAAAGTGTAGTAGAAGATGAGAACAACGAAATTACAGTTCTTGCATAATTTCGTGTGAATCCTCAAAATTCTCTCATAGATGCCGAGATTGATCTGAGATTATCTCAATCGAATGTTTGGAGAATATTAAAAAAACATAAAATGCACCCATATAAATTCAATAGGGTACAGCATTTGAAGGAAACTGATTTCGTCAGGAGAACAGAGTTTTGCGAAGCTATGATGATTCGATTTCAAGAGAATGAAAACTTTTTGGACTGTATAATTTGGACAGATGAATCTAAATTCACAAAGAATGGTTCTTTCAATAGGCATAACAGTCATTATTGGGATGAAGAGAACAATCACCACTTCAGACAATGGAACTCTCAAGAGATCTGGAGTTTCAATGTTTTTTGCGCCATCAAAAATAATGCAATTCTCGATGTTCACATTTATGATGGAACTTTAACTGGTAAGATAGAACACTACACATGTTTGCATTATTTAAAGAATGTTCTCCCTTAGGAGATAGATATTCTGACATATTGACTCAAATAATTGAGCCGCTAGTACAGAACCATAATGACTTATGGTATCAACAAGATGGCGCGCCTCCACACAATTCACTCAATATGTCAAATATCCTCTACAGGCTATTTGAAGATCGATGGTTGGCGAACAATGGTCCACATCTTTGGCCACCACGTTCTCCCGATTTAACCCTCTAATACCCAAGTCCGCCTTGAGACTGGTTGCATATAAGTGGATACAAAATTATTCTGCCATGTCCGCCTTCAGTATAGGTTCATTTTGTGAGTATACAGGTGTTAATGTAAATGAAAGACTATATGATGATAACAGATGCCAGACTCCCTTACTTACATATGACAGGGGTAAGGAGGAAAGCCCACCTATTACCAAAAGCGAGGTTGTTTACGCCATAAGTCAAAAAGACAGGAAAGCAACGGGACCCGACAAAATCCACGCAGAAGTCATTAAACTAATAGCCGAACAAGACGGAGAAGGATTAAATTTGTTAACATCGCTTTTTAAGAAGGTATATGGTAGTAGAAGAATTCCTTCGGATTGGCTTAAATCAACGTTCATTCCCTTACCCAAAAAACCAAATTCCACCCACTGTGAATATTATCGCATGATTAGTCTGATGTCTCATGTGCTTAAGATCTTACTGAGAATAATTCATACTAGAATATATAAAAAATGCGATTTTGTAGTCGACGAAAAACAGTTTGGGTTTCGAAATGAAGTAGGTACTCGTGAGGCACTTTTCTCCGTGAACGTGTTGACGCAGAGATGTCGGGATATGAATGTAGACGTGTTTGCTTGTTTTATAGACTACCACAAAGCGTTTGACTGCGTAAAACACGAAAAGCTAATTAAAATCTTGAGAGAGATTGGATTGGACGAGGGCGATATTGCAATTATGCAATTATATATGAACTGTACTGGGGCCAATTGGCAGAAGAGAGGAGTGAGACAAGGCTGCATATTGTCTCCGCTACTATTTAACATCTATTCTGAGGCAATATTTAAAGAAGCCCTACAGGACATCAAAGGTGGAATAAAGATTAATGGAGTACTAATCAATAACATTAGATATGCAGACGATACCGTTATCCTGGCAGACAATGAGGCTGACTTACAACAAATATTGAATAAGATAGTTTCTCACAGTGAAAGTTATGGTTTGCACATAAATACATCAAAAACCAAGGTGCTTGGGGTAGGATAAAAAATATTGTCTACTCAACTCCCCTGACTGATAAAGAGGACTGTATAGAACGAGTCAGAAATGCGTTCAGGTTTGTTTAGATTTTTAGATTCATAGTTTTGAAACTCAATTTGGTTTTTAAACACTTTTGCAGATCTCTTCCTCCCGATGAAATAAGAAGAGCAACGCACGAAGCATTCCTGAGACGTATAAATAAATGTCAAGAAATTAACGGTCAAAACTTTGAGCATCTTCTCTAGTTATAACTGCGAGAGTTTGCCATGGTTCTCCTAATAGTAACTTGAAGTCGGTTTCAAGAAGGGGTGAAAAATCTACAGCATGGTTCAAATAACAGTTCCTGAAAATTTCATCTTTTTGGCGTGCAGGGAAAAGAAATAGCTGAAAATTCAAGACGAAAAACAGTTTTTTGTGAATAACTCAGAAAATATCCATTTTAGGGCAAGGGTGTGATTCATACACTCACATTATTTTTTAACGTAGATTGAATATCTGCCATAAAAAAATGGGGTTCTAATTTGAAAAAATTGATTTTTCACGATTTTGTCATCCCTAACTTTGAAAGCGATTTTTTCACCCCCTGTATCATGAATCGCGATTTCGATTTTCAAAGTGGATACATCAATCTTACATCTTGAAAAATCCCAAAAATGAAAATTTTCCATCCAAAAACCTCGAAGTTATTCTTGTTTCAGCGGAGCTCTATTTTCGATTTTTTTTTCGAATTTTCTCGCTCAGGGAGAATTCTCCAACCAAAACTGAAAAATGTTACATCAAAATAACTTGAAATCTTCTAAGGAATCTATTTCTGCATTAAAAAAATGGTGTTCTAATTTGAAAAACGGAAGTTGACGTCATTTCCGGAAAAACTGGAGGTGCTCATGCCTTGAAAATATTTTAGATTTCATCAGCACCGTGAAATACTTATAAGTGCTGAATTTCATGAAAATACGTTCAGTTGTTTCCCTTATAAATATGGGTGAGGTTCCTCGTGAAAGACCCTTTATTCCAATGAAGTGTTCACAATATCTAGCGAATAGTTTCCTATCACCTCGAATGCCTACTTGAACACCTCCGTTGTTACACCATCCTCCGGATTGCAAGTCTTTTTCAACGATATGACATAACTGCTGAGTTCACCTTCGAAAGCCTGCTAAACCCCGGAAATGAATCAACTGCCTGCAAGAAAATGTAATCCTCTGATCTAATTGGAATGTTTGCAACTATCTCATGTATAAACTGATTTACTTGACAGGGTTGAAGGTCAGGTTGGAACAAAAACCAGTTCTCAGACCATTGCCGACATGTTTCGATTTTAATTTAAAATCTTCCTCAGGGCTCTAACAAGATTTTCATTACCCATACACAATGCTAGAATATGTTGTTGTATTCCTTTCGGAACGAACTTAGTTTTTAAAAAAAACTAACAGAAAGCAGGGTCGCTGTCACCAGGGCAGCTTTATTGAGGTAAAGCTCCGTAAAACCTTTAGTTATGAACACTATTATAGATTGATAGATTGTCACTTTACGAAGGATAACGCACTGTTATTTTTAATTAATTTATTTGGAAGGCACAAGATACAGAAATAGATCAATAGATACGAAAATTAATTTGAACTATGCGATATGAATGAAGAATCAATCTCAACGGTACGATCTGAACTGAACTGAGAGCGTCATGCTGCTACTTATATATTGTTTTGGAAAATGCTGACTTGAGCAAAAATATGTTAACAATGGGGCCCTTGTATACAGGGTAGCAACATCTCCCCCCTAAAAGAAGATTTTTGATGTGCAAGAAAAGCAAAAATCTTTAAAATAAGAATTCTGAAGAAGTATGACACCTTACATGAGGTATTAAAATGTAAAGATATATTCTAATTAAATTATTCAGTGATATCAAGATTAAAATCAATAAATTATGGACACTCAATTAGTGCAAAAATGAGAGCATAGAATTATCAAGAAATTAAGACATTTCAACTTGAACGAGATATTAGAAAAAATATAAAGGAGTAAGATATATAAGATATATGTAAAATTGCAACAATTAATGAGGATTAATTTTTAATGTCTTGTTTGTTCTTCTCTGTGTTTGAGACCCGCTGCTGGAGGCGTCTTCTGGTCTCGATACTCGGATTTCTGTCTCAGAGGAACCTGGGTAATTGAGACGTTGAAGTTCTGCATCGTAGTAGACTTGAACTGGTTGCTGTATTGGTCTTTTGTGACATTGGTTGAAGATCTGGAAACATGGACCTGCTTCAATGGCTCTAGGCTCTTTGGTACAACAGAAGATTCTTCGGAGAATTTGGAAACATCCACACCATTTCATAAAATTGTAGAGGACAATGAGCAAAATGGTACCACATGTAATTGATAGGGCTGTTGTTACCCACGAAGAGTTTTGGATGATGAAAGGCCTATTCAGTTGTTGTTGGAGTTGTTCATCGAATTCTGCTAGCTTGTGTTGAGCATACTTGAGTTCGTGGAGGTTGACACTTGTTAATTTTATTGGTTCCATATGAATTGCGTGGACAGTGAGATTTCTCTTCAATTTCTGGCAACAATCGTCCTGTATTTTACTTGAAGATGGAATTTCATAACTTGAGTTTAGGGAAGCTAGTACTGCGCTGGTTTCTAGACTTGTACGATCAGTAAATGCCTTGCAGTGTGAGTTGAGCTTTAGAATACCCATCTTCTCGATGATTTCTTGCTTTAAGGATTCTTCACCACAGATGATAGAGATTCGAGTTGGATTGGATAGGGAGAACAGCCATTCATTAACGTCGGTCTTGTGCCAGATTTCAGCATCGGCTATGATATTTTTTTTCATGCAGGAGTCGGGAATCTTGTTGACGATTTTCATTAGCAGTTGTACTTCACAGGAAGAGTCGATTTTCTTCATGGTTGGCATCTGATTGCAAATCCACTCTCTCGGATGGTATTCAATACAATTTTCCAATTTATCAGCCAACAAATAATTTGTTCTCATAGGTGAAATCAGTAGGAAGGGTTTGGATGGCTCGATATAAGAGAATAAACTATTATCTTCAGTATGAGGGTGTGGTAAAGAGAATAGGTGATAAAGATCAAGGTCTTGTGAGGAAGAAATAGGTATTTCGAATGCAATTGTTAGTAAGCTATTTTTTATGAAAGATTTCAAGTTCATGATTTTATAGTAGTAATAAACGTTTTCGATATTCAAAGGAATAGGAAGAGAGATATTAGTAGAGATTTTTAGAAGTTCTCGATAAAGTGCTTCTGGAGGCAAAATTCTATAATTTATTATTCTATGCTGTATAAGTGAAACATCATTCACGTAATTTTGCAAATTGAATAGGAGTTCATCAGTCATTTCAATGAGCAGTATAAGATGATTTGAAATTTGAGATTCTATTTCATACGCATGTTGAATATTATTAAGATCCTTCGAGAACTGATTAAATTCTTTTAAGTTCTTATTTAAGATTCCTATGTTTTCGTTCATTTTATAAAATGAATTATTGAAATTAGAAATAGTAGATGAAAGAATTGATACTTGTTGCTGCATAAGAACATCAGTTTGTTTTTCGTTATTTATTATTTGATTTATTGCATCTGAATAAAATTGAGCGTCTTCTGAATCAGGGTTACCAGTTAACCATTTAATAGCCGTCCCGACGCCGTTAAATAAGCCACGTTTCTTTCTTGGCATATTAATTTGATGAGATATAATTTTATAAATTTCCTCAATTATTGTAACTTTGGTTTTCACGTAACTTAATTGATTTTTACAGTCATTAGAAAGATGCTCTGCCATTGCGATATCACATAGATTAATAGAGTTCGAGTAAAAACCTAATATTTGTACGACTTGATATTTGAAATGAGTTAAGTTATGATATGTAAGAATTATATATTTTTCGTTTGATATTTGTGCCTTACCAAGATTATGATATAGTAAACCGGAGGATGATTTGATAGGATTGATTTCATACTGATGTGCTTGAAGAAGGACTTGGAAAGTAAATAACTGGAGGAGAACAATTATTTTCGTCATTATCTGCAACATAAGGTTTTAATTTATTAAAATGATAAGTTTTTAGTTTCGAAGGACTAATTCTCAATGTTGCTGTCTGATTATTATGATACATAATGTTCTATTTTATAAGGTCCTTTGTAATTTGGAGCTAGTTTCTTATTTTTCGCTTTCGACTGTGAGTCATAAAGAAGTACAAGATCGCCTTCATTGAATTGATACGTTCTATTGTGAGTTTTATCATAATATTCCTTGGATTTATTTTTAGACTTTAGAAGATTATCACGAGCAGTTTCTCTTAATATTTTCAATTTATTTGTGATATCAGTAGCTAGTTCTGAATAATTATTCAGATTTTTCGGATTATTTATTTGTGACGGAATTCGAGCCCTTTGTCCAAAGACTAATTCATATGGGGTTTTTTGAGTAGATTTATGTATTGAGGTATTATAACTAAACGTTGCAAAGTTGAGGAATTCATCCCAGTTATTAGAGTCTTTATTTACATAGCATTTGAAATAATCTTTAAGAGTTAGATGTGTTCTTTCTAAGGATCCTTGCGTTTGAGGGTGATATGGAGATGATTGCTTATGTTTGATCGACATTAATTTATTTATTTCTTTGAATATTTTCGATGTGAATTCTACGCCTTGATCTGTGAGAATATTGTTTGGAAATCCGAATTGTGTACAGAATTTAAGAAAGTGTATTGCTACCGTTACAGCATCATGTATGTTGAGAGCGTAAGCTTGAATGAATTTCGTTAAGTCGTCTTGAATGGTTAATATAAAGCGATTGTTATTTTTCATCATAGGTAGAGGACCAACTATATCTAAGGCAATTTGTTCACAGAATTTGGTTGAGGTAGTTGTAATGATCATAGGACTTTTATTATGTTTGAAATCAGTTTTAGATTTTTGACATATTTTGCATCTCCTTATATACTTTCGAATATGATCTTTCATATTATCCCAAAAATAGAATTTCTTTATTTTTTCGTATGTGCGTTCAAATCCTTGGTGTCCAGCTAATGGTGAATCATGATTTTCGAATAAAATTTCCTTTATTAAGTTTTCATCACTTACATTAATTCGTTCGTCGCATAAAATTTCATATTCAAAGTCACGAAATAGAAAATATAAGAGACTGAAAAATGTATCTTCTCGGATTATTGAATTATTTTTAAAAAGAGCTATATTTGGAATCGTGAACTTTTTTATGTTGTTAAAATTGAGCATTAGTCTAAGGTTAACGAAAGTTGCGAATCTTCGTATGTTACAGATTGATCATTATATTCTTTCAGAAAGAGAACAAAAATAAATTGATGAGTTAACTTTTTTGCTATTATATCAGTAACTTTAGGATTTTCTGGAAGATCTGTAAAATGAGTTTTTATAAAATCAAGAAATTTGTTCGAAATTGAGTAGTCGCATGACATTGGAATTATAAATGTTTTTATATTGGAAATTGGCGTATTAACAACCTTAGGTTTAGGAATTTTAACTTCTCTTTGATGAAAGCCTTTGAAGTTTTCAAACGTGAGGTCTTCGTCATCTATAGAATAAACAAAATTTTTACGGTGTTCATCAGGTAAATCATATATCGTTATACTGATCGACGAATCGTGAAAAATGTATTTAATCATATCAAATATTTTTGGCCAATAAAGAATGTCTAAACCACAACTGATACGAGGGAAAGCTAAATGTGATTCATTATTTTGTTGACATAAAATTTTGAGATTCATTAGAGCTTTGAAAACTGTTTGATAAGTAGGTTTTTGGAAAAAGAGAGCTTTAGTTATGAGGTAATAAATTTTTCGGTTTTGATCACTAATATAAGCCACTTGTCCTACCGTTTTATTTTGAGATTTCAACTCATCTACTTGTCCAAATCTAGTTTTGAATATTAATGCAATTCCTTTACCCATTTTAAAATCCTGAGATACACAATGTACTAGAGAATGATTAGGTGGCGCTTCGAAAAGATCGCCTAGCTTTTCTTGAATATTGGAAGAACTCTGTATGCTTTTGGATTCGTATTTATTCATGAAGTCATTATATGAGATTTCATTATAATTGTCTTGAATTAAACGACTTAGAGCATCTGCATTCTGATTCAACATTCCTTTCTTATACACTATTTCATAATCATAGTCCATTAATTTCAATCTCCATCTCAATAAGCGACTTGAAGGTTCCTTACAATTTTTCAACCAAACTAAAGGTTTATGATCTGTGCAAATAATGAATTTTTGCCCATAAAGGTATGGTCTGTAATGTTTACAAGATTCAACGATAGCTAATAATTCCTTTTCTGTCGTGGAATAATTTCTTTCAGATTTTGTTAGAGTCTTAGAATAATAACTGATGGGTAAATCTTTTCCAATAGGTCCCTGAGAAAGTACCGCAGCAATAGCATCGTTTGAAGCGTCAGTAGTTAATATAAATGTTTCTGAAAAATTAGGAAATTTGAGAATTGGTTCTTTTGTAAGGATGTCTTTAAATTTTCCAAAAGACTTCTGACAATCTTCTGTCCATTCGAATTTTTGATTTTTCTTCAGTAAGTTATGTAATGGCTTAGCAATAGCGGAAAAGTTTTCAATGAATTTCCGATAATAACCAATAAGACCTAGAAACGATTTTAATTGTTTAGGATTTTTGGGAACTGATATATTTTTAATAACTTCGATTTTGTTTGGATCGGGTTTAACACCTTCGTCTGATACCTGATGACCTAGATACGTTATTTCTCGACATAAAAATTCGCATTTATCCGGCTGTAATTGAAGATTGTGAATTTGTAATTGACGGAAAACATCTTCTAGCATCGAATTATGATCTTCTAATGAAGAACCATGAACCACTATATCATCAATATAACAAAAACATTTAGCACCTTGGAGCCCGGATAGTACAATTTTCATAAGTCTTGCTAAACGACTCGGACTGTTTTTGAGTCCCGTAGGCATTCTGTTGAATTCGTAAAGTCCTGATGGAGTAGCTATAGCCGTTTTATATTTATCTTTTTCTTCTAACTCGACCTGATAAAACCCTGATGCGAAATCTAATGTTGAAAAATAGATTGCATTTCCTAATTGATCTAATATGCTCTCAATATTAGGAAGTGGATAACTATCACCGACCGTTATTTCATTAAGTTTTCTAAAATCACAAACTAATCGCCATTTTTGTTGTCCTGATGCATCTTTTTTCTTAGGAACAATCCAAATTGGTGAATTCCACGGAGAATTAGAAGGTCTTATGATATCTTGATCGAGCATTTTCTGAATCTGTTCATTAGCTTCTTTTTCATGAATTTTAGGTAATCGATAAATTTTAGAAGAGATTGGAATGTTAGATAATGTTGGAATTTCATGTTTTAATGTTGGTGTTGAAGGTAAGGAATCGCCTGGTAGATAAAATAAGCTTGAATATTTATGACAAATTTTTATAATGGATGCTTTTTCTTCCTCATTTAAATGATTCAATCGAAGATTTTCTTCAAGAATTTTATTTCTTTGAAATGCTTCTTTTTTTGAGTGATTCTGATTATAGTTAGTTGAAAGATTTGAATTTATAGATTTTTCCGATAAGAATTCAATTATTTCCAATACGGGTCTGTCTATTGTGACTTCTTTAGACTTCAAGTTGAGAATTGGAATACGAGCTTTTGAATTATCATTTGTAACAAGACTATTGGGTATAAGAACGTTATCACATATTGTTAATTTCTCAATGAGTCCCTGTCTCAAATTGCCAACAATATCGACTTCAGCAATAACTTCGCATCGAGGAGGAATGATTATTTTATCTTCTTTAATTTCATTGTTGAAACGAATACGGTGTCCGTTTATAATTGCAACATTGTCTGCATAATTAAGAATAGCTTTTTGTTCTTGGAAGAAATCGTTACCAAGCAACCCGTCGAAATGAGTCTGTATTTTTGCAGCGTTTATAACATTGAATTTATGAACGATATTTAAGGACGATATTGACAAGGATATTTCCGTTGTTCCAATTGTATTGATGGGCATATTAGGATTTATTCCATTCAATAAAACAATATCATTTTTATCAAGATGAGTTTGGCTAGGAATAAGTGCATCATGTTTTATAATGGAACAGGCCGCTCCTGTATCAATTAAAAGAGTTACATATTCTTTAGGAGAATTTGGGATTTTGAATGTTAGGAATTTTAATTTATCATGAGGAATATTAGACTTACTGTGAGAACTGTTTATTTTTGAATTTAATTGAATGCCTTCTGAATGATTTCGTCGGAATCCTGGGCATTCTTCAGGTCCGAACTTTCCCCGTTTAAATGATTGACTTTAGAATTGTTGAATTCTCGTTTCCTACATTTTGATATTATATGACCTGATTTTTTACAATAATTACAAAACTTGTAAGATTGAGCGTTTGGATTTAAGGTATAATTAGGAGGACTATTTTGTCTAGAAGTTGAGGCATGATTATTAACGTTTGAATTATTCTTTACGAAATTATATCTTTCATTCGAAGGATTAGGAGGTCTATTATTCATATTATAATTACGTTTATAGTTATGATTTTGAAAATTAGGAGTTGTGCCATTCCTTTGATTATTTTGAAAAGAGGTTCTGTGATTATTTGAATAAGAATTTCTTTGATTGGTTATACGATTCATAGAATTAGATTTAGATTTAGTATAATTTATAATTTTTTCCTCTTGAAGAGCAATAGAATAAGCTTCATTCAAATCACCTATATTTCTAGCTCGAAGCATTTGACTTATTTCTGCTTTGGAATGAATGATGAACCGTCGAAGAGCAGTTTGTTGAATTGATTTTTTCAATCCCGGAAGTTCGTCAGGATGAGAACAACTCAAGATTTCAGCTTGAATACATTCGTTTTTCACTTTTTCCAGACGTTTAAAGAAATCAGTTATATTTTCATATGGCGCTTGTCGAATGGTTTCAAGTTCTTCGTGCGTTTGAACTAAATGTTTCGTTTGGCCATAAAATTGTTTCAAACGAATTTTTAATTGAGTCCAAGAAGTTATATCCGATAATTCTAATTCATTAACGACACTAGCTGAGAGTTGTGATACAACATAGAGTAATAAACTATCGATTTGATCAGGTGAAGCAAGTGAAAAAGCAGAATTTGTGTTTTGAATGAAGGTACTGAGTTCAGATCGATTTCCATCGAAGGGTTTGATAAACTTAAAGAGAACTGTGATTGGGAGATTATTTGAAGAACTTTCGTCGTCAGAGAGATCGTCATTTTGAGGAATATTCTTAATTTCAGGATTTGACATGATGAAGGATTTAAGGGAATTGATTTCACTTGAGAACGATTATATAAATGATGGTTGATAAACAGAAAATTGACTTACGTTTTTCTCGAGGGAATTAGGAATTTGAACCCGTGCGTAGACTCCAGTAGTCAGGTGAATCTTAGGATCCAGTTACACAGGTGGATTCTTCTGCGTAGACTCCGCTAGTCCGGTGAATCTTGAGATCCAGTTACAGAAGAGGGAAGCAGCTTTGGCTTATAGCTTGGGGTCTTTTCCTATTAAGAGCTGTGCTCATAGAGAGGCGGTCAAGATGTGATCTTCTTCTCGAGTGACACTGCACAATCACTGCACTGCACTAAACTGAAGAAACACGGCGACTGCACTCCAGTAGATATCCTGCAGGTCCTTGTAGGCTCTTCTTCAGATGTCCTGTTGGCTTTCCTTGAGGTATTCTGCTGGCTCTCTTTTAGGTATCCCACCGCTCTGTCACCAATTTTTGTGTTGTATTCCTTTCGGAACGAACTTAGTTTTTAAAAAAAACTAACAGAAAGCAGGGTCGCTGTCACCAGGGCAGCTTTATTGAGGTAAAGCTCCGTAAAACCTTTAGTTATGAACTTTATTATAGATTGATAGATTGTCACTTTACGAAGGATAACGCACTGTTATTTTTAATTAATTTATTTGGAAGGCACAAGATACAGAAATAGATCAATAGATACGAAAATTAATTTGAACTATGCGATATGAATGAAGAATCAATCTCAACGGTACGATCTGAACTGAACTGAGAGCGTCATGCTGCTACTTATATATTGTTTTGGAAAATGCTGACTTGAGCAAAAATATGTTAACAATGGGGCCCTTGTATACAGGGTGGCAACAATGTAATGGGACACAACATCGGTACAATAAACAATTATATAAATATCTGTATACGACAGTGCACAAAAAAACATTAAATACAATTCAGCTCAGCATACATGTACTTAATTCAACATTAAAAGAGGGAAAAAACAAACAATTACTTACAGTCTTTTTGTGGTTTCATAGTCAGAACATGAAAGATATTAAATAAACAATACAACTTGGACACCATCGAACGAGAACTGAACAATAGAAATTGATAATTCAAGAAACAAATTGCTCTTATCATACATATGCTATAAGACATAAGTAATACTGAATACTGTTTTGATCTACACAAATGACAATGACATTCAACTCGTTCAAGTTATTTCTTCTTGTATTTTGTTGATGAGATAATAATAGGCAGTATCCAAACCTTCAATGTCTGTTGGCCTGACCTACGTTGAGGGTTTATCTGAACTCTCTATTCCTGAGCGATGTGAATTATTTCCAATGAATTTCATTTTTTGTATTATATATACAGCTTTTCTGTAAAGAACATTTCTAGCTTTCAAAATCTGTTTTATATATATCATCAGATAACCAAGAAAGTAGGGGGACAGAACTTTTCCGATGGCTCTGTCTCAACTGATCTTGAAAAACACCTGAATCATATCCTCTAAGAACGTTTGCTCTGAAGAGTTGGATCTGATCTATCGATGTAATTATTTATTGTCAAATAAGTTATAATGGAGTGGTCAGAGATCTTTGGATCTCTTTGGTTTTTTACAATTCGTTGTGACATAATCGATAAGTGTTGAACTATTTTCGATTACTCTAGTATATTCGGTGACAATTTGTTCTAAATCACTCTCTTCGATGATCAATTTACATTTGTTGGAATGAAAGCTTGCTTTCTTGAAATCTGAGTTGAAATCACCCAAACAAGTAATATGCAAATGAACAAATTTCCTCCAAGAATTCCTCCAAGACAGACGAAAATTTAGAATCCTGCACACCTGGGGAATGATACAAAGTCACTATAAGAGTACTTTATCTCCATTGATCTTCACTTCCACTGCAAGGCGCCACAAATAAGGGTCCTCCGTCCTCCATGATTTTATATTTAGGTTAGGTTAGGTTTTATATTTAGGTGTATACGTCAACCCTCTTTTCATGAAAATCAGCAATCCCCCAGTTCTGCTGTTATTTGAAACATATCACTTAATTATTTCATAGCCATCAATATTTATTTCTTCTTACTTTAAAAAAAAACGGGAATGAGTTTTCACGATTTAAAAAGAACACCCGATACATTCTCAAAAATATTCCCGTTTCTCTGAAAAAGCGTTCCCGCTTTTTTTCGCCACACACACAAATTATTTCTATGAAGTTTCTATATTTTGGCGAATTTTTCTTCGACAGCTGATTCGATTTCTTGAGTCAGTTGAGTTCTTCTTTTAAATTCACCGTAGCTTGCAAGTAATAGAGAAGAGTTTTCCTATGACCCTAGAAATAGAAATCCAGATGGTGTCCTTTTTCTTGCTCTGAAGAATACCTTTTTCATACTGTTTCCATGAATGATTAAAATTGGGTAAGGTTCGAACCATGTAATTTTTTTCCGAAATTGAGGATTTCATTTTCGTTTGAAAACGAAGTCGTTTCAAGGTATTGGCAGAATATTGAATAATACACAGTGTAATTCGATTCGAATGTAGTGTAAAATTCTGTGAATTACTGTTGCTTACTAACGAAACGTACCTAATATCCAGAATATCCTTAGGTTCCAATTTATATTCCACGAAAACCGTGTTCATTCAGAAAATCTATTTCAATTTGGCAATTGGGCACATTCGTTCCACTCTTATATCATAAATATTGTTGTAACTGAGATCTGACCAATTCTTGAATAATCTTCAAATAGGTACCTACAAAAACTTTGTTTTCATTGCAATTCAAAAAATTCTTTGTCTTCAGAAATTGCAAGATTCTTTTTTCAATTTCGAAATGAAATAAAAATTGACATTGACCAGAATATGAAAGGAAGGATATTAGATAAAACGCATTGTCTTCCCAACAAATAATTTCAAAAACTGACTTATTTTGGATAAGATACCAGCACATACACTAGATCGATTTCGAAGCACATTTAGATCCCCCTATGACTTCACACCCATCATTCAATTTCCATACACAATACTGGGTATATGAGATTCTCAATATTGTTTTGAATTCTGAACTCACTCCATTGTGTTCAGAGGGGTTCCAACCACCGACGCCCATTGGCGGACTCGCGTTTCTATAGAAACGCCTTCCTTTGTATTTCCCTGACGCTAGCTCTATATAGGGATCTATTGGAGAGTGGAGGGTGGTAGAAGGGACGAGTGTAATTACAGCTCGATTAATATGATATGACCACCAGCCCCTGTTTCGTAAAACAGTAAGCAACGTTTCAATTCATACACATTAAGCTTTCACCTAAAATTTTTGGCTTCCTCCTGATCCTACAAAATACACAGCATGAAAGAATAACATCGGGAGAACAAAATGAGCTTTGAAGAAGTTCTATCAAGCTTTGACGAAATGTCAAATGATTTTAATCATTATTATTGATTAATTTGAATAGTCAAAGCTTACATACACTTTCCAAAATTGCTTAAATACCTCGAAATCTATTAAATCTCTCTGCTCATCCCTGACCGGAAATCAATATTATGGGGCGAATTATACTTGACAATATTTTCATTTTTATTTCCTACAGTGGATTCCCTATTACGCACTTTTGGAAAATGCAATGTACGAATACGCTAAAAAATTATGTTACATAGAAAGCTTTTATAAGCAGATTATATATTCATCTTAGACATAAAGTATACTGCTTTATTCGAAACTCAAAATAAAATCCTTGATATTATTATAGTTCCATATATGTTCAAAGTATCACAAATTGCTTGATTTTTGATGTTTCTAGTACTTCTAGACTAAATGAGGAAAACGATCAAAGGAGTCCTGAGGCTCGATTTTCGTGAAAAGTCTATTAGTGGAAACCGTGTTACGATCGTTTGTCTTGAAGATATAACCCATTTTTTATATTTTATCCATTCAGAAGATGTGCCATAAGTTTTTTTTTTATTTTCGAAAGGCACTTTTTCACTGGAAGTACGACACTATATTTAATGTCTTGTACTGAGGGTGGAAAATATTCACTAGCTGTCGAGTCTCTCACACATTATTCTATGAATGAAATGAACACAGAAATACTTCGATACATCATAATACAGGTGAATGAAATTAATTGTTTGCTCTAGATTATTTCCAGATAGAAGTTATATACACAACTTTCATATCAGAACGATATAGAATCACAAAAATGCTTCACTTTTCGAATTATATAATTTATTCGGGAATCTGTGGACGAAACACATGTTTCTATTGCTTGACTAGCAAAATCACCAGTCCTCAATCCTTTGGATATTTTCCTATGGAGATATATTAAAAATGAAATTCTAAAGACTCCAGTCACAAATATTTATAGCAGAGATTCAGGAATGCCATCAGACACATTTCTCAGTGAATTCTGTTAAAAAAATATGTCGAATTTCTTTACAGAATAAGGGCGCTCAATTCTAGCACTTTTTATTAGTTTTATTGAAATTGATTAAAGAATTCCACTCGATATTTATTCATATTGAGTCTTACATGAATTACATGATTTTATTTAAGTTATATATGTTTCATCTAACAAATGAAATTCTATGAACGGAAAGTCTTTGTTCGCATCATAGAGATGAACACTTATTGAGAGTGAAAAATTTTGTGGTCAATAGATTCATATAATTCTATCAAACATTGAAATTTTACAAGAACGAAGATTTGGTCCTGTCTCAAATTCCAACAACACCGAATTCTTAGCTTTAGTGCCTGTAGTTCTTGATTGTCCATACAGAAAACTGAACTAACTGAACGCCATGTTGAATAAATGAATCTTCTACACCCTTTCTCGAAACTTAAACATTTTCACACACCAATAATCGCTTATAAATACAACATATTCGTAAGTCGTAGGGAAGTATTCAAGTTATTTTCAAATATCAATTGACAATCCTCTGTCAAATTCTAAACAGCGCTACCTACAGTGGGAAAAATGAAACTGATCCGATATCCCCGACAAAAATTAAACAAAATCGAATCAGTGAGTACGCCATAGTTTTAGACATTTTAATCAAAGATGTTTTGATTCTCGAACCGCTTTTTGTTTATCTAGCTCGTTCTAGTTGCTGATTATTGCATTTTTTGTCTTATTTCTTGGTGTAAACACCAAAATATTGTTCGAAAATTATTGAATGGTGAAATCAAATAATAAAAAGGATTTTCCGAGATTAATTTTTTCACTCAATTAAGGGAAATGGAAGGGTAAGTATTGAAACTTAACATGTGAATAGGTCATTCATTGATTCTTATTTTCAATGCTCCGAACTCCGAAGTGGATAAAATTTTCAGGGCTTTGAGAAAATTATTTCAGCAAACACTACTGACTACACCATACACATTGAACATTTTACTGATCATCCACGTAAATTGTTGTATCTAGAAAGCATCCCTTTCATGAACGGCCTATTAAGGAGAAATGATGATCTTTATAGGTCATTCAATGATTCTCAATTTCAACTCTTTCAATATATTCAGAAATGAAGAGGGTTTATTGATTTCGATTTGGGAACCGAGTGACTGTCAAATTGTTGTTTGGAAAGTCAAAGTTTTCTAAAACCTGATGTGAGTGTTTTGTTCAGACAAACCCTTGCATCAGGTTGCATTTCTGCAACATACCGTTTCAACTGCGTTTATACTAACTGTAAATGAAATAGCTACTATTGAAATACCCAAGCTCAAAGTGAAATAGTGCAATTTCAGAAGAAATTACTGTGATTTATAGTGCCTTAGCTCAACAAAAAAACATTATATTCGTGTTCAGAGGTAAGTTGATTCGGTACTTTTGCAGCTAGCAATTCAAAAAAATCATCTGGCACCACTTCAGATAAACATGATGTAACATGTTTCATTATTACAAAATCATGCAGATTCGATATACTTTGACGTTGCAGTAATACACACATCATGCGTTGTATGATATTTGTTACGATTATGGTTTATGTTTCAGAAATGTCTGACCTCACGAAAAAAGAAAAATATAGGCATGACCGAAGGAGGATCTTGCACAGAAGGAACTTGAAGATTATGTGTTGAGCCATTTAGATGATAGTGCATGAAGATGGGTTTGAGGACATGAAATTATACATGTAACAGTTGTGCCATAGCACCAGCAACGCATAATGTTGCAGTTGAGCACATATTTTTTGAATGTATTTTTTTATTGGAATTATTGTTGAATTTTTTTCGTTATTTTTTCCTAAATATATGCATCAAAAATAGCCTCATAGAAGTTTTTATGAGAAACAAAAAAAATTATGAATTTATCATAAAGAGACCATACCATAAGGAAATCATAAAAAAAGCACCAAGAAACCTTACTGACATAAAGGTCTTGTATGTATATCTTTTAAAGGATTTTGCAAAGTGTGCTTCTGAAAATTTTAAAAATAGGAGAAAGGTATACGAGTTGATCCCTTTGGGTAAGATGATCCCTTTCGATTACAGATTCATGAAAAATACCATCTGGTTGAATTCTATACCATAACGTAGCCTCTACCACACTTCTACCTCAGTCAATTTTTTAGTACAGAACAAGTGAACGATATAACAGAGGAAAATATGAATTGTGACCGCTTAATCTAAGATTAGGTTATGCTATTATGCTAACTTGGTTGATAACAATGATTTTTATATTTGTTGCTTCCTTATATGCTTATTTTTGATTTTTTCTCGACTTGAAGACAATGACGTTCTTATAGGTTGAAATGAAAAAGTTGAACTTGGGGCAAGATGATCTCCCAACTTGTGTACAACATGATCCCTGGGGATCATCTTACACCTTAATTTTTTTTACTTTTCTAAGGTCTAATAATCGTCAGAAGGGTATACCCATAAATTTTTACAGGATTTTTCAGTTAGGAATTATGCCGCGTAAATATAAATAAAAATAAATAAATAAAGAAAATAAAGCTCGTGAGCAATATGAAGGACATGGAGCTTAGAATGTATGGATCAATGAGAAGAGAAATTTCGTACTTTATTTTGTTATTTCAGAAAATTTTGAATATTTTAATGGATCTCAAATTAACTTTTTTCGGTGGTGCATTGAAACCACCACGTTTAAAATTTTTGTGTTATTACACTTTTTATGTTGATTTTTAGTTGTTTATTATTCACTTGATAATTCATAATGTTTTATGCCCCATAAAATTATTTTACAATCTGCACAGATATTTGTTTTACATACTTCATTCTTGAAAATATGGGACCTAATTGAGAGAATGGGGACAAGATGATCCCTGGGACCATCTTAACCATTCCACAGGGATTCATCTTAAACACCAGGGTGTATAAGATGATCCTTATGTAACATTTTGGAGAATCGAAAATATTTCAAAAAACCTTTTGTGACCGATTATTTCGAGTAGGACAATAGAAAGATGGATACTTAGGAGTAGAAGTTTTCATTTTTGAGCTACCCGTAGAAACTAAAGAATTAAGTAAATTCTTGTTTAAGGGGATCGTCTTGGGCACCTTTTCCCTAATAACTACAAATGTAAAGGACTGAAATGTGTATGCTAGATTGAATATTGGTTCACATCATAGACATAGAGACATGGACTGAGCAATGTCAGCATGAAATTGGCTTTTTTTGTAGAAAGAGAGAAATGATGGTCGGGCATTTACCTTCTTTTTTTTGTTCACATATAGAGGTGAGTGTGGACCAATCAATATTCTAGAAAGAGGCAACTGCATTCATGACGTGCGTTTCTCTCTGTCACTTTTTTTGACCGTAGATTCTACATAGATAGAAAGGAAAGGCACAGTTCATGTCTATATGTTTATGGTTCACATTAATTCCTGATATATGTATATTTTACAAATTCAACTAAGGCCCGGTACCTTCAAATACATTTTGACTATGGTGAATAAGTATCTGTCAAATAATTTTTAATCTGAAGGATACCTTATTTCGGTGATTTCACATGAAATTATTCGACGAATAACAATTCTATAAAAATGAATTTCGCTCACATGATAAATTCTAGTTCGAAAATAATTCCAGCCTTTACGACTCACGCTGTCATGATGATAAATTAATTGTTTTCTCAAAAATCGTGAATTTTAGCAGGAAATTAAGGAAGATCTTATTTGATAAGAATGAATCAAGCTATGCAACATTGATTTTATTATTGTAAAATATGAATATGGAAATTTGTTCTGCGAAACAAGGCTTTTTCTACCTCTTCCGCTTCCAATCATATAGGAACACCACCAAAAATTCTTTGAAGGCCTTCTTACCTGCTTAAGATATCTGCTTGATTTCATTCTTGTCCGTTTCTTGATTTTCAAGATAAAAATTGAAAACTGCTCTTCGGGTGCCATATTTGAGAGGGTGTCAAGGAGGACCAATACATGGCCACCTCGTTCGCCTGATCTGAATCCCTAAGATTTTTATTTATGGGGACATAAGGAGCAGCTTGTTTATCATGTTAAAATCCAATCTCATCAACAATTACTTGATAGAATTCAAGATGCGGGGAACCAAATACGAAACGACCCAAATCTGATTTCATTCTTGTCCGTTTCTTGATTTTCAAGATAAAAATTGAAAACTGCTCTTCGGGTGCCATATTTGATTAAATAAGCTGGGGTGCTCAAAAGATAAAAGTTTATATAAACTTTCCTTTCATATGAAAGACCCACCCTATTTATTGACAAGGAATGATCTCCTAAATTTTTCCATATACACCCTGTATACCGATAAAAAGAACCGATAAAATATTCCCTTCTAGCGATGTTCATCTTGAAAATTTGGCTTTTGTATAAATAAATATTTCATAATAACTCCCCCTCCAATAATAAAGTTAATTCTATCGATTATTCTCGAGTTGCAATTAATTTCAATACTCCATCTTTGGGCCTTATTGTAATTAAACTTCGGAACTGCCAAGCAGGCGAAGGCGCGTTCACGTCGAAACGGTGGTGATGAACTTCCGAACTCGAAAGCAAGTCTCTGAAACACTTTAGATTGAATTAACTCAAGAAGATGATGTTCCCTATGAAAATTTGAGCGGGTTCATTAAGACGCAACAGTAACGTCTTGAATAACCCTTAAACACAGGAAATTATAATAATCCATGCAAAAATTTAAAAACGTTCTATCTACCTATATATATTGAAATACATTTTTTCTCAAAGTCGATCATCTCACTTTTTTATTCTGACTTGTTAAATAGAGCAGTTAGAGAAGGTAATGTTGAACTTGTTCAATGAGGAATTCCACATTATATAGCAATAACACATTTCTCACAATATAAGTTGGTTCTTTGTGTTGTGACTGGATAAACATAGCGCTTTTTATAATATAAGCTACATTGAAACGAGATATATATTCTGATTTCTCACCAAAAATCCCTAATTTTCAATGTTCTTGTTTCTACTGCCAAAACAAATAATAATAATAATAAGCAAGCAAGAATCTGATAAAAGCGATTAACACCTACGCTTGCTCGGCGCTGAGCCATTCATTTGGTATCATCTCTTGGACGACCACCGATTTGGCAGCTTTACAGAGAAAAATAAGGACGATGCTGACTAAACACAATAAACATCACCCCAAAAGCTCAATAGAACGGAGAGAGCTGCCACGACATCTTGGGGGTAGAGGAATTGTTGATTTGTCCAACCGTATGTCCCAGGAAATTGAAGGACTTTCCTGAGCAAGGCTGCTTCGTCAGAACTCCATCGAGTAGTTTGTGTTGCTGATAGTTCTACACCGTTAAAGCTACAACAGGATCACTTGGAAACCGTCGGACACTCCGCAGAAAGTAAAATGCAGAATCTGATTGACAAACCTTTGCATGGAAGGCACCAGAACGAGGTCAACCATGATTACGTCGACATATCTGCGTCAAACTACTGGTTAACTTCCGGAAGGTTGTTTCCTGAGACAGACGGCTTCATGCTCGCATCCAGGATCAGGTGATTCCAACAAGAAATTACATGAAATATATCGCCAACAATGCCTCTGTGGCGGACGATAGCTGTCGTTATGGCTATGCGACACATGAAACTATCCAGCACATCACCGGGGGATGTCAGAAGTTCGCGGGCACGGTGTACAAAAATAGACATGAAGCCGTTGCCAAGATTCTTCGACAAGAATTGGCACTAAAACAACAAATACTAAGATCGAAAAAGGTTCCTTATTACAATTACCATCCGGATGCTGTATTGGAAAATGAATATCACAAGCTGTACTGGTATCGCACGGTTCTCACAGACCGGAAAATAACCCACAATAGACCAGACCTCATATTGCTCAATAAGGATGAGAACAGAGCAGTATTCATCGACGTGGCAATTCCAAATAATAACAATCTTTTAGATAGGCACACTGAAAAAAATATGTCAAAATACAGAGATCTCGAGGAACAAACCAGAAGACAGTGGAAGCTGAAAGATGTCAAGACCATCCCTATTGTCATATCATCTACAGGCCTGATACCGAAGAAACTACTAGAGAACTTGAGGAAACTTCAGCTGGACGAAAATATCTATAGAGTCATGCAGATGGCGGTACTGCTCGGAACGGCGAGAACTGTACGCAAGTACATGGGAAATTCAGAGGAACACCTTCTGCTCCGACAGAAAGTGCGGGTTGAGCAGGAATCCAACCGACAGCAGGGAGCCGAGGAGCGACCCGGACCCTACCATCACCACGAGTCCGAAATCCTGGAAAGGGCTCCAACAGAGCTTGTATGCCAATGCTTATCACTCGAGTCAATAAGGTCCATTTTCGCACACCCAAGGAAGATCAGCAGCTGTCATTGACGTAACCTATCTATGGATAGGTCAATGACAGCTGCTAATCTTCCTTGGGTGTGCGAAAATGGACCTTATTGACTCGAGTGATAAGAAACAGCAACAGGCCCCGGGCGAAGCTGGATGCGTTTACATTCGTGTTGAAACATCTCGAATTTCTGAAGCTTTTTTCTCGTATTTTCTATCTGTTTTTCCGAGTCGAGAGTAGTACGCGCCTATGGTCCGGTTATTCGTCTTTCGTTTTGCATTATTCGCGGACACGGACGTGCGACGGTTTTCGAAGAAACAGAGAATTGCCGAACCTCTAAATCAGCTGATTTTCCCCTCTTACCTTTCCCACTCGGTGCTTAGTAGTACGGGACAAAGACGATTTCAGGTAACGTTTCAGTATAAACCTTTAGAGCGGGATTTTCAAAAATGACTTGATGCCAGTGCATGTTAAAAATGATCGTTTGAATGCAGATTTGTATACATTTTTTTGGAGCTCAACCTTTTTGACTTCATTGATGACTTAGAGCTCAACATTGTTTGAAATATGTGGTATCACTGGTAACAGCACGATGGTGCACTAGCACCAGACAAGTAGTCAGTTGACTGAATAAATGGATGGGTCAAGGAGGACCAATACATGGCCACCTCGTTCGCCTGATCTAAATCCCTAAGATTTTTATTTATGGGGACATAAGGAGCAGCTTGTTTATCATGTTGAAATCCAATCTCATCAACAGTTACTTGATAGAATTCAAGATGCGGGGAACCAAATACGAAACGACTCAAATCTGATCCGCCGAGTAAAGGCATCTTTATTTCATCAATGTGAAGCTTGCATTCAAGCCGAAGGTGGACATTTTGAACAATTTTTATAGTCTCAAAATTTTCATTTATTATTATGATTTGAACATAAAAACGGGATTTTTCAAATGTTTGTATCTTCTAAACAAAAACGAATCGGATTTATATTCATAGGAAGAAAAAATTCAGAATAAGCACAGCTACCATCTGTCAAAGTTTGTCATAGAGCTTGTAAAACACTCTGTATAATCAACAGAAAATATTGTTTTCTGAATTTTATGAATGAGAATGGAATAAAAGTCATGATCACTAAGAGTGGTGTCTAGTTCTTAGGAATTAGAGCACTTCATAAAAAGGTTTAGTGCTTAGTTATACCAAAAATAAGCACTATAGTGATGGCGAGTACCTCGGAGTAATTAAGCACTAGCATTTTGAGAATTTTGGGGACATACGAATATGTGATTGATGCATTGGCTCTCAGAAATCGGGTTTGGACGTGAAAAAGCATTAAATATCATAAATTATTATTATTATTATATTTTGTACACTTTAATTTGATTCTGAAGGGTTTACAAAAAACAATCAATCGTTCACAAAAAAGGGTAAATACATTCAATTGATGAAAATTATCATTATATATCTATATTATTAAATAGATTATTTGATGAATATATCGTTGGTTACCAAATTCTACCCGTGAAAAAAATTCTGACAGAAAAGTCCAAAATTTCCGCATATTAGTTATTTAATCAACTAGGTTATTAATGAAAGCGATTAATGATCATCTTGCATGAAAATGTTTTCAATATTAGTATTAGTATGATTAAATAAATAAATATTATCTAAGACATCCTGTTTATGCAGTAATAAAGTTCTCATCATCATTCAACATTATTTTCGTAATTTCTCCTTCAATTAAAATCAAATACCCCTGCTCTTATTACCTACATATCACCATTATTGAAAAAACGATTAGTAGGTATTCGCAAAAAATTTTCTACGGTCCTCTTATATTCAATGACTGCATCACTGCATCATGTGTATAATTAAGAAAAGGAACTGATTTCATTGATCTTTGTAACGCGACTCGTTCATGACATTTCATAAAAAATTCCCACTCACGAATGCAATATTGGTCGGGAGCAAAGTAATATACTACTCCCTATATAAATTCTCTGAACTTGTGATCGACTCACCCCAATTCATTTTGCACCGTAAAAGTAATTGCAGAGATGCACCTGCTTTATTTGATATTCAATTATGTGTAGATAATAGGCGTAGAGAAGGGGTACGACCTACTTGAATTTCATTAATCTCCCTATTTATTATCCTTTGTAGAAACCCCTGCATGTATGAGTGAAGTGTGGAAATTTATTACAATACTGCAACCGGACAATAAGAATCAGGTCTGACATGAACCATAATATGGAAGAGCGTATAAAGATTTATGTGAGTAATAAAGCGGATTTATTGGAAAGTCCTGCTCACGCAGAAGATTTTCATTAAGGTTATAAACTAATTTTGATTATCAATTCATTGGGCAGACTCAGACTCTTCTAGTCTTGAAGATTTCACATTATGGCATAATAATACTTTTGAAATTCCCGTCAAAGTCTATATCAGAAAAAAATATGTATACTTCATTCAAGTTCATTTTAGCAGTCGGTTGGCCATGAAATAATTTTCTCAAGTTTTTGTAACTAGAACGAAGTTAGGTTGGCACTCATGAAATGTCGTTAATGTCATAACGCCGTTGCCACAACTAATATCAATTTTTATTACGAAAATGCCGAAAGTTATTGAAAAAAGACACAGGGTTTCAGGAAGTGGTATGTAGAATGCAGGTCCGCTCATTTAAATAGTTATACCGTGATATTCTAAAATCCACAACACGTCAGACGGTAGCGAACATATTCAATGTAAGAGAATTTATATAATTTTTCATCTGAATCTAAACGACATATATTTCAGCTGGATATTTCCACAATCAGAAAGATTGTGAATGAAGAGGATGACAAAGAATTTCCTTCTATTGGGGGACCCAAAAAAGTGGTGGCATTTGAGAATTTTATGTTTGAGTGATATTATGCGAAAAGTTTACTACAGGATTTTCTATAAATGTCATCGGAGAATAAGTTCCCTAAAATGGATTTTTCTATTTTTCATTTGACTTGTCTTATACAATGTAAATGTCTTAAGGTACTAATAAATACCCATAATTATTATTATTACACCAATGTATTAAGATGAATAGCCACAAATACGCGCCAGTTGCCCTGTTACTTGTTTATTCAAGTGAAATTTTTGTTCAAAGGTGAAGTTCATCTTAACTTGGGAATTCCTTCGATTCCTCTTACTTATATTGATGCAAGATGATTTTTGTTGAAGAATTTAACATTCTTGTAATTACATATCTGTTAATTCCTTCGAGAGATACCCATTCCCAACCACTGCATCATATGCATTTCATCTTGGAGTTAATATTTTTGAAATCTACAAATGATGTGAGCCAAAGAAGTTAACGAACATTAACTCTCCTCAAGCTAGTGCATATTATGATATTATACTGATCTCTTGTATTTTCCATGCGAATAACTGGATTTGGTATGACTTCAACCAGTTTGTATAAACTTCAGTTATGTGCGTCACATATTTTCTGAAGAGATTCGACATTGTGCTAAAATACGAAATAACAGAACGTAGAACGGGCAACATAGCGTTGATTTAAAACCCAAAAATGTTTTGACAAGCTTCATAACCCCACATTTTCGTACTATACAAAGTGAAATGAGTCAAATTTCCATGGCCAACCGACTACTAAAATAAAAGTGAATGGAGTATATGTATATTGCCTACTGCACTGGTATAGAAGTCGGTTCGTGCATAATATCGGCCACACACGGACGTTCATACTACGCGCATCATGCAATTTTTCAAAATGGTTCGGAAGAGATGAATGACGGAGAACATGCAACGTTCATGCCCACATACGAGCGTTGATGGTTGTCATTCTTTGCATGTTGCATGTTGCACGCCGTGAAATTTGTCAAATTTCCATGGCCAACCGACTGCTAAAATAAAAGTGAATGAAGTATAGTAACCTTTTACAATCATAGATGAAAAAAAAAATTCATTTTTAATGGAAATTGTGATGACAGAAATCATCATGAAACATGTCCGTGAGAGTTGAAATGAGTACGTCCATCATACCTGTACACAAGGTTGTATATAAGTCTGGAATAAAATATATATTCCATCAACCAATAACTCAAAATGAAAATGATCAAAACCGTCAATTGATTTTTAGTTTTTCTCACTAGAATTCAGTGTTTAGTTCCGGAGTAGGGAGTAGGCAGTTCTCGACTTTTTCTGTGTCAAAATCAGATCATTTTGTACATTGACATTATTGAATTATTTAGAATAGCTACATAATATTTTGAAAATATTTTTCGTTAAATTCCGACTTTGAAGTCAGAATTTCATTAGGTTCCGACCTTCTACAGGGTGTTCTATGACGACGGGTCCCGAAATACAGGTTACCTTTCTACAAATATTCATAATCATATATCTTCCCACATTTATAATTGATGGATTATTATGTACACAAGCTTTGATATTATTTGAGTTTTCTTCTATGAGAGGTCATAACGATGATATGAGTGATATCACAACCTTTTACAGGGTGTTCCATAACGACATGGATATTTTTTCAGGAATATTTTGGATGTTTTATGAAAAAGCTTGTTTTTGATATTTGTACAAGATCTCGTGAGGCCATCTCAGTGGACAAGGAATATTGAATATACTCGTTTTTTTATGTTGTTTTAGATTCCTTATATGAAGAGGTCATTGCAACGATAAGAAAACCTCAATAGGCTGCTCCATGACGACGTGGTGCATTCCAAATATACTGAGTGTCTTGTGTCTTCATGAGAGGAGTCAGATTTCACAAAATAAACTCAGTGTTTTTTACTAAATATTGAACTTAATCTATTTTATTGAAAAAAAATTTCCATTAGGTACATGTTTTTGAGGAATTATAAATTCATGGTTGGAGACAGGTAGGGGCCAGGTTGGGCACGCCTTTCCCCACACCTCAGATACTGAAATCGACTGAATTTTCGTGCAAGTAACCATAAAACAACATTGTGGTCCCCAGGCCTCACAAAAAAAAAACTAGCTACACCAATGTAAGAATTTCATGCATAATGTCCTTGGATATTATATTTTCTGCGATTTTCTCCTGAGGAAGTCAAAACCAAATAGTGATAACCATATGAAGCTTGTTTGTAATTACATCTTCATTGAAGAAAACAGAAGAATACCCAAGAACCGTGTGTACATAATATTCCTTATCGATTTTGATACTTTCCTGTACCTACATATGGAAAACTAATTTTCATTAAACATTCTGTATATCGAGAAATTGGAGTCGAATAATATCCCAGAACATCTTGTATAAAAATCAATTACATTCATCATAAATGTGCGAACACAATAGGAATGAATTTCAGTAAAACCCCTCAATTCCCTGTATATGCAGAAATAATCTATATCGTCGTATACGACGACATAAAAATTCATTCAAACTAGTTGAAGTTGGCTGAGAGAGCTGTCTTCCTGGTGACAGATGATTATTATTATTTTCGATTTTTGATGAGAGAACAATATATGTTGAAGCTTGGCGCTATAGTGTAAGAATGGTTTGGCATCGGAAAGAAAAGGAGAAGGGATAAAATTTCATTTTTGAGAGAAAATTGGAAGAAATCTTACCTCAAGAATGGACTCGTCTGAATAAGAATATCTAACCAATAAAACCGCATAGTTCAGAGCTGGATATTCTCGAAGAAGTTTGTTGGCATAACATAATATATGGTTTATAGCTGTTCTCAGCTGAGTAGCTGAGTATTGGAAACAGAATCTACTCTAATAAGTGATAAATCTAAAATTTCTACTGTGTGTTCTACTCCTCACTGCGAATCTACCTATATAATTTTGAAGATTACATTAAACCAACTAATAAATCCCGTTTTTAATAAACAATGATAAACATATGTTGGTAACATTTTTTCGATCAGTGATTTCTTTTAAATTTTATTAATTTCGTCATTTATTATGAATAAATAGAGCTGATTACTTAATCCCTTTTATAATGTGAATTGTATTTTATTGCTTATAATTCAGAAAATTCTTATTCATTAAAAATTTAAAATAAAACCTAACCTAACCTAAAATAAAAGGAAGCCTGTTCATTTAAAATTGACGCTTAAATCCGCATCCCTTATCGACCAACCTAGCAATCGCAGCGACTCCTATTTTGCCTGTTTTTGGAGACACATTTTTTGTACGGCGATCATTCTTCTTTTCTCTACTTCATAGTCTTGAGTATGGAGAGTAGAGAGAAGAAGAACTATCGCTGCTTTGAGATCATAGATTTTTTTGTCCCCTAAAATATGTACAAATATAGTAGTTCCTGTTTTTGTCAACAGGCGCGCTGGCCATCACGGGAGTGCGAAATTTTCATTTAAACTAGTTGAAGTTGGCTGAGATAACTGTTTTCCTGGTGACAGATGATAGGAATATTATTATTTTCGATTTTTAATAAGAGGACAACAATGACCCTTCCATATGACCATGGTGAAATGTTGAAGCGTGCGCTGGTGTAAGAGTGTTTTGGCATCGGAAAGAAAAGAAGAAGAGATAAAATTTCCGAGAGCATTTTCGAGAGAAAATTGGAAAAAACCTTACCTCAAGAATCGACTCCGAATCAATTTGTATGTCGAGAGCACTTTTGCGATGAAGATATCAAAAAAAGATGATGAATTCATTATAAACGAAATCGAAATTGTCATCCCTCGTGAGAAGTGTACTCTTCTGAATAAGAATATCTAACCAATAAAACTACATGGTTCAGAAGTGGATTTTCTTGAAGAATTTTGTTGGCATAACATAATATATGGTTTAGGTCGGTTCTCAGCTGAGTATTGGAAACAGAATCTACTCTAATATCTAAGTAATAAATCTGAGATTGCTACCTTTTGTTGTCTTGATGTGTACTACTCCTCACTGCGAATTTATATAATTTTGAAGATTAAGGTAAACCAACTAACATACCTGTTTTCAATAAACAATGATAAACAAAAGTAGGTACAATTTTTTAAATGAGTGATTTCTTTTGAATTTCATTGATTTCGTCATTTATTCCGAATGAATAAAGCTGATCACAGAACACTAATATACAAAAAGTGAAATGTCCTAAGTAATCTGAGGCAACACCAAATGTCATTTATATGCCGCCATATTTGGTTGTGGAAGTAGATATTGAATGGCGGGAATTTTGAATTTACAAGCGTACTATACCTATATACATACTTTTGGTTGTTTTCACCTTCATTGTAAATTTACAGCTTCTACCATTTATATTGAATACAGATTTGGAATTCATGATAGAAGCTGTAAATTTATATTACATAAAAAATAACATCAAGGTAGGAGAAAGTTGGCATTTTAGTAATTTATTTATTTTTCGTAAGAATTCTATAAATAGTATTTTTCAGGGGAGCAGAGGAAATGGAAATCAAGTAACATCCACATATATGTATGATACAAAACAACCAAGATAAAACCTCAGCAAAAATCTGTCCTTATAAAAGTTTAGTTATATTGAATTTATTCACATAATGAGCTATTTAAATCATCGGGCCGGCTCTTTCATTGGGATAAATTTTCTTGTTCCCTTGTACATCTCCAAATTGAAATAATATCTGAAACAGAAAAAAGAGAATGAAGATAGAGAAAGCTTAGTGAATAACATAGTAACAAAGTGATTGATGTAGAATTGGAATTATAAGAAATTCAGAGATCAAAAATAGCTCAACCTACCTAATCACGAGTATCAGTCAGAATAGATGAAAATAATATTCAACATTCGGTCGTTCGTAAGTTACATCTCCTTGAATCTGAACTTGAATCTCCTAAATAATCCGCCTCGTTATGTAAGTAGGGAAGTAATTTTTCAGTTAAATAATGAACTGTGAATATCAAAAACATGATTTTTGTAACGTCAACAGCCTGTCAACCAAAAGAATTAGGTTAATTTGGTTTTGACTGTCACTTCAACCGGAAATTCATGTCGGCCATATTTGGTTGTAGATTAGGCCATAGAAGAGGGAGTTTCACCCCCCTCATAGTCCCCTTTATAAATATGACTTGTATTTTATTGCATGAAATTCAGAGAACTCATATTTAATATAGATTTGAAAAAAGGTATTTGAAAAATCATCAGAAAAACCACGATAACACATAACCTTAAATAAAATGAAGGCTATTCATTTAAAATTGACGCTTAAATCCCACCCCTTATCGATAAACGTAGCAATCGCAGCGACACCTATCCTACTATGCGTTTCCCGTTCTCGGGGACAAGAAGAGAGGAGAACGATCTTCGTACCAAAAAAGTGTGTACGGAAATGGTGAAAATAAGTGACTCGCTGGAAGTACATTGTGGATTTCTGTAATCGGGAATTCTAACGTCAATTCGGAACATTAGAAAAGTTACTTGTACCTGTATGATATGAAATGAACTGCCATCATTTGATTGCAGGTTATAGGTTAGTTTAGATGCTACTGATGAATTCTCGAATAAATTTCTCCTAATAAAACGAACTGAAAATCTGGTGAAGTCAGTGAATAGAAAATATGTATACTTCATTCAAATTTATTTTAGCAGTCGGTTGGCCATGAAATAATTTTCTCAAGTTTTTGTAACTAGAACGAAGTTAGGTTGGCACTCATGAAATGTCGTTAATGTCATAACGTCGTTGCCACAACTAATATCAATTTTTATTACGAAAATGCCGAAAGTGATTGAAAAAAGAGATAGGGTTTCAGGAAGTGCTATTTAGAATTCAGGTCCGCTCATTCAAATAGTTATACCCTGATATTCTAAAATCCACAATACGTCAGACGGTAGCGAACATATTCAATGTAAGAGAATGTTTATAATGTTTCATCTGAATCTAAACGACATATATTTCAGCTGGATATTTCCACAATCAGAAAGATTGTGAATGAAGAGGATGACAAAGAATTTCCTTCTATTGGGGGACCCAAAAAAGTGGTGGCATTCGAGAATTTTATGTTTGAGTGAAATAATGCGAAAAGTTTACTACAGGATTTTCGATAAATGTCATCGGAGAATAAGTTCCCTAAAATGGATTTTTCTATTTTTCATTTGACTTGTCTTATACAATGTAAATGTCTTAAGGTACTAATAAATACCTATAATTATTATTATTACATCAATGTATTAAGATGAATAGCCACAAATACGCGCCAGTTGCCCTGTTACTTGTTTATTCAAGTGAAATTTTTGTTCAAAGGTGAAGTTCATCTTAACTTGAGAATTCCTTCAATTCCTTTTACTTATATTGATGCAAGATGATTTTTGTTAAAGAATTTAACATTCTTGTAATTATCTGTTTATTCCTTCGGGAGATACCCCAACCACTGCATCATATGCATTTCATCTTCGAGTTAATATTTTCGAAATCTACAAATGATGTAAGCCAAAGAAGATAACGAACATTAACTCTCCTCAAGCTAGTGCATATTATGATATTATACTGATCTCTCATATTTTCCATGCAAATAACTGGATTTGGTATGACTTCAATCAGTTTGTATAAACTTCAATTATGTTTGTCACATATTTTCCGAAGAGATTCGACATTGTGATAAAATACGTAATAACAGAAACTTTTACGTAGAACGGGCAACATAGCGTTGATTTAAAACCCAAAAATGTTTTGACAAGCGTCATAACCCCACATTTTCGTACTATACAGAGTGAAATGTGTCAAATTTCCATGGCCAACCGACTGCTAAAATATAAGTGAATGAAGTATATATTATAGAATTAGATAATCAGTACAGTACTCAATTAAACGTTCAATTGTTGAACAGATTTTCTTGCAAGTGAAGTCGATCTTCACGGAAAAATATCTGTTTTTCATTGAAATATATGAATTTCAAAGATTGGTCTTTGAGCAGCTATTTTTTTTTCTTAATTTATAAATTACTATGTAGTATGCTTTTTGTTAATTTTCTGATTTATATGCGATAAAACAACATAAATTTTTAATATCGGTATGCAGTAAGGGTAATCATCTTCATTATTCATTCATAATAACCAAGAATAACAAACAGATAATGAATTAATACATGTATAGAATTTTTTAGTACATGAAGTAGGTACAGGGTGGGCAAAATTGGTGATACCTGAACTAATTTTTCAACCCAACGAGATAGAGGAAAATGAATATACGATTCATGTCGTCTTTCTTCGAGAAACTAATAATGCCATCAACTGCATTACTCTATCTTCTTTTGTTTTTGAGTTATAGGCCAAAATTGAAATTTGGGCGATTTCAACTTTGATTAATATCTCCGTTCCTGTTTGAGCTAGGATGTTGAAATGAAAACATTATAAAGACACTTTTTTGAGAGCAATCCAGTGGCTTACTATGATTTTTTCCAATAGGTATATTTGCTCAGCTACAACATGAAAATGTGTTTTTTCATATGCAAACAGTTTTTTGAAATGACCTAGAAAGAATCGCCATTTTTTTTCCGTTTCAGAAATATATCATACATCTACATCGCCCTCAGATTCGTTCAGATATTAGGTATGAAAAATATAGTTCATATGCGAATTTCAAATAATTGAGTATTAAGTAGGCTGAATCACACAATAATATTTCTCTATGCATGGTTTAGTTATTATTTAGCTTTTGAATACTTGATTCATTCCTCCATGGTTTGATATCGGTTTAGAACAACTTTCAGTTATTAGAATTCGAAGTCATTATTGGCGGCATTGTGGAAATATTCGAAAATTACGAAATTTGTGATTTATTGGAAATAAATCTATAATTCAACTTTCATAATACTCTTCATTTCAAATTTAACATCAATACAAACTGTATTTTTCATAATATCTGAACGAATCTGAGGGCGATGTAGATGTATGATATATTTATGAAACGGAAAAAAATGGCGATTCTTTCTGGGTAATTTTCAACGACTGTTTCGATAAGAAAAAACACAACTTTATGTTATAACTCAGCAAATATACCTGTTGGAAAAAATCATAGTACACCACTGGATTGCCATAAAAAAGTGTCTGTATAATGTTTTCATTTCAAATTTCAATTTTGGCCTATAACTCGAAATCAAAAGAACATAGAGGAATTCAATTGATGGCATTATTAGTTTCTCGAAAAAAGACGACCGTAATGTGCCATGCATTTTCCTTTATCTAGTTGGGTTAAAAAGTTGTAGTTCAGGTATCACCAATTTTGCCCACCCTGTACATAAAATAATAATAATAATAATAATGGCTTATTCTTCATGATCATATACATACCTTAAGGAGAACACTTTTGGTAGGTATATGAAAAGAGCAGAAGGTATCAGGATCAGATTCTGTTTTCAATAATAACAGTCAATTCAATGTAACAAGGTTTGTTCCCATTTTCTTCTGAAAAATGTAGGTTCTCTGAAATATATATGTATTAAAAGATAAATTTATTGAATCAAATAATCCATAAGTCGCCAAGAAAATATGTATGTATTATGAATTTTATGTTTTTTTATATTTTGATACGACAAAAAGATAATAATTTAGACACACATCAACGCCGAAATGTTTTCATCAATAGGTATTGATGTGGTATAGTTTCATTACATAATTTTATTGGAGAAGTGCTGATTATAAGGAGCCCGCCTATACAAAGGGTGTGCTTCTTTTTCTTGTAAACTTTATCTATACGACTATTATTATTGCTGGGTAGAGACATATGTGCCCGAGTAGGGTGCTGCTGCTATTTTCAGCCAGCAATTGTTTCAGTGGAGTGTTTAGACATGATGATTTATACGTGCCTGTCGAGGCGGAAATACAGATACCCATTAATGTCATAAATAATTGCGTTAAGGGAATGCATACAGAATATATTACTGCAGAAAAAAATTACATTGTCAGATCTCCTTCAAAATATCTACGTTATTCCATCAAAACAATGTGAATATCGAAGCGAGAGACAAACCGGACGGAAATTTGAGAGGATGTGGAGTATACTCTCGTATTGCATAGTCGATCTGACACCACAGCTATTGTATAATTCTGCATTTGTGTTGCCCTCCTATGTAGAAATTATAAACCAAAAATGTTTTTGAAACGATATTGGTTGACAAATAATATCGAAATATTATGAATTGAATAATTGTTGCCAATGCAGTATACTGAGAAAGAACATAAAGAATATGTTTTCTAAAAATATATTCTCAAACAAGTATCATAATAAAAATTTGAAGAAAGAAAAATTATTCAGGGACATGCATCGTAATTGAAATATGAAGAGAGAAAAATTGTTTAGGAAACTCTTTGTTAACTGCTATTCTTTTTTTTCCCAATAAAATCTTCGAAGTTTACAGATTTGTAATAAAAAAGGTTTTATTTATAAGGAAATGAGTGTAGAACTAAATTTATGAAATAAATATGTTATTCTCAACACCAAAACATTAAATATCAAAAGGTAAAGTTGCCCTTGCTTTCGGTACTGTTGGAAGACTCGGCATTATCGGAATCAACGAGCGATTGGCTTCTTTTGTAATCATTAACTGCAACTGTAACTAATCGTGCTTACTTGTAAGCAGTTCGTCTCTGTAAATGTTGAATTCAATGATAAATTTTTACACTATTCAAGACCAACTCAATGTATATGAATTATACTATGTTCTTGTCAGATTAATTATGATTGTCCTTTCATTTAATTAATTATTATTGAGCTTCTCATTTAATTAGAATTTATTGCCCTTTTCTTATTATTTTTAATATTCTAGTGCTTCTCAAATTCATTCAATTGTGCTTCTCATCCAACTTGTGCGACTCTTGTTCTGCTCATACTTACATTATACTTATTGATCAACTCATATTTAATGTATCGATTTCTCGTTGATGATCAGACTTAGACATTGCAGTTTCACCTCTGGCCTATTTCTCTGTACTCTCGCGTCTTCTCTTTAAAATTCAGTATTCTAACCTTCGCGTTTTCTGATGGAATAAAGAAGCTCTCGCAATCAATTTTCAATTGATTGCTCTATCACTGTGTAACCGTTGTGTTAATATTGAATTTATTGAACTCCTCAACCTCTAAGTCTGACATCAAGTGACTTCTCATTTGAACTGCTCTGGACCATCTCTTGTTTTTAGTTGAATAATGTCTCTCTGAGTCTATAGATGTTGTTAATATTAGTTTGCTTTTACTGTGTTAGAATCATGCAGGTTACTTGTTCATTTTATGATTGTGAAGGATATTCAATAAATGTTTTTATACCATCTCCAACTCAATTATCTTTTCATACATTCCACTACTCTTTAATTACAAAATCATATCACCCTCGATTTTGAACATTTAATGGAAAAACTGAAAATGTTGTAATATATAAAAAAAATATTGGAAGCTCTCGAGCAATTTTTAAATTTAAGGGCCCAATAACATACTCATCATGCTATCATCTATCTGGTCATCTATATCTTTCCTCATTGGATTAGACAGCTGTCAATAACATAATGAGAATTTTGAATGAATGAAATATGTAGTTTCACCAAAAATGTGAATATTTTCCCACCAAATATTCCAATTGTTCTTTCAATTTTTGTTCGCATAGTTTTGTGCTGAAATTTTCTAGTCCTTGTTGTGGGTATTATTTCCTTCTGGCGACACTAGCACATCTGTCGGATAAAAAATGAATGAGTCAGGGGACAAGAAATCTGTGGTCTGGAAGCAGCGATCGTTCTCCTTTTCTCTACTCTCCATAAATATAACGTGCGTTCAAAAAAATTCGTCGTCAAGTAGGTTATGGAATTTTGAACGTCGATATTCAGTGCCTGAACGTAATTCTTAGCTTGTGCTGTATTATTTTACAGGTTAACTGTCAAGTTGAGCGTTTTGGACATAGACATAGACACTATGTCTATATGTCTATGGTTTTGGATTGTTGTTAAATCATCAGCAAATAATAAAGATGGTTTTTACCGACGTACAAAATGCATTATTGAATCCTACTTCAGGAATGGGGAGAAAATAGAAGGCGAGTGCATGGAAATATTCTCTTGAGAAATGTTTCAGCGACTTCAGGATGGAGTATCCCAACGTTGCTATAGATTACTAATCTTTTCAAATTACTGTTTCAAATTACTTTTTCACATAATCGAAAGTACAAAAAACATAATAAGTACCTCGATTCGTTCAAGAGTTCAAGACTCATGTCTGTGACTTATGAAAATTTTTACAATCGCCTCAGATTGTTTGGATTCTTTTAATCTAAATAAAAAAAAATGCTTTTCGCAGGTTGGAAGAAATCATTATTAAATGTGTGAGTAACTTTTTCTGAGAAATTGCCTTTCAAACAACGATATATAGGTTAATGTCATCAATGTTTACATTTGGTAGTGGAGTGATTTAAGGAAAGAATTACGTTCAGTCACCGAACATCAACCTTCAAAATTTCATAGCCTACTTGACTTGAATTTTTTTGAGCGCACGTTATCATTAGGTTTTTGATACTATCTTTGCTCTTTACCTAACAAATATTGTGGGGGACAAGCAAACGTGCATAGATTACAGATTACATTCTCTATAACCTGTGAACGGGCGCGGGCGTCTACCTTGATTATATTAGTAATTATTAGTGAAGAAATAATATTTGGTTTGAGCTTGAGCCATCATTTTCTTCGAAATAATGTTGTTGAAAAAATATGGATGCATCGTCACAGTTTACGTCCGAAAAGGTCTGTTACAGTACCTATTATATTTTGAATGCTGATTAGTTTGCTCTGAAATTGATTATGTATTTCTTCAGTACGAATACTTCATAGTATTATATATTATTTATACACATATTTTAGTTCTGAAACTAAAATAACGGAAATTATTCGAGATCTATTTTGACCAGATAATAGGCACCGTTTTCAAGGCGTAATGCTAAGTCAATTATACCTAATTGAATCGATTTATTTTTTTACACCAATTGAGAAATTATTTGAAAGTGATGACAGAAAAATGTTTCATTCTCACTCTGTTGAAGGTTACATGACCAAGGAACTGGTGGTGAAAAAAATTTTTTCCATAGACAAGATTATCTTCAACTTTAAGGAGAAAGCCATAATGATCTGAATGAGTAAATACTTCGTACTTTCGGAAAAGTTGAAATTGAAGCGAATATATTTGAATCAAACAATGATACCACACATTTTCCGAAATTTGATATTTTATAGATGCACCCTCCTCCTTTATCCGGGCTTGACCGGCACTGGCAATTGATGCTACTCGCATCAGCATTACCAGAGGCGGAGTTACACGACCAGAATTTTCCGATTCGGAGTTGAAAACATTAAACTTATGAACATTTTTGATTGTTTTTCGTTTCATGATGCAGAAATACAGCAAGCCACTTTTTTCATTGTTTATATTATTCGTCTTGATTCCCGAATCCCGATCCCCGATGTTTTTCTCGAAGCAAATGATTTTACCGATTTGGCGTTCGAAACTCATATTCTTCCGACATATCCAACTATTTTCCGTATGCAAATATACACCAAGCCCTCCTTTTTCATTTTGTCTATTACCTATCTTATTTCCCGAATTCGATTTTATTTTTCTGAACCGGATACGATTACCGGGTTGGAGTTCACACCTTCACTGTTATTCGAAAGCATAGCATGCAAAAATTCCTATTAAAATAAATATATGCCTAGCCCTAGATGACAGCCCACTGAACCTACTTTCAATAGGTTGTGGAAAAATTTCTCAAGAACTCTTAGATCAATTCGAGCCAAATCTTGTAACTGCAAATAATTTTGCTCCACAAGAGTTAGGGATATCGTATTCAATCGTTTTTAAAAGTATGTATTCTTCGAGAAAATCGCTGTAAAATCATTTAAAACTCAATAACAATTTGAATCGATCCAATAAAAATCAGTATGAGACATTTCGTCAATCTGATCGCCTTTTTTCTGAAGTTTGAATGTTCTCATTTTGAAATGAAGTCAGTTTATCAACGGCTTCGATTTGAAACGAGTTTTCTGAAACTGCCAAGACATAAATTAACAAACGCTGAGGCTAATAGGGCTATCGGAATGCTACAGGGTGGCCTAACTCAGGTTGTTGTAGCGGAAAGGCTCCAAGTCAGCCAAAATGTGATATCTAGACTTTGGAATAGGTTCAGGGAGACAGGTTTCGTGTTGGAAAGACCAAGGCTTGGTGGGCGACGAAAAACAACACCTGCTCAGGATCGTTTCATCACCGTTTCGGCGAAAAGAAACCCTACATCTACGTGTAGAATGCTACGGAATACTCTTCCAAATTCAGATGGGGTCCAAGTTTCCATCGAAACCATCAGACGACGTTTGAGAGGTGAATCTAGGTTCTAGACGTCCATTTAGAGGAGTTCCATAAACACGTGACCATAAGCGTCAAAGACTGGAATGGGCAAGGCAACATATTAATTGGAACGATCGATGGCGTAGTGTCCTTTTCACTGATGAATCCACATATGGACGATTTTGAGATTCTCGAAGAATAAGGGTATGGACAATTCTATGCATACCCCGTAATCGTCGCTATGTCCATGAAGTCCATCCGCTCCGAGGGGGTAGTGTTATGGTATGGGCCAGGATATGTTTCAACGGGCTCACAGACCTACACATTTGTCCTGCATGGGAATATGACCGCCTTACACTATAGGCAGCATGTCAATGACAATGTTGTGCCAAATTTTCACGCTGCTATTGGTGAAACTTTTCAATTTCTAGACGATAACGCTAGAACGCGCGCGAGGTGCTAGGTATTCCACATTCACCAATACCTCCGCACTCACCAGATTTGAATTGCATAGAACATGCATGGGATATGCTCCAAAGAAGATTAGATAATCATAAACCTACCCAAGAATCCTTAAATGAACTGAGAGAACCAAATTCCTCAAGAAATGTTCAACAAAACCTCGTGTGTAGTATGCAAAGAAGATGTCAAACTGTTATTGATGCCAATAACAAGCCAAACATTGTATTGATAGTCTTAAAATGCTTAAATTCTCTGGGAATAAAATTTATTTAACACGATTTTGCTTAACCACCCTCCTGTATACAGTGCAGATCTACAGGCTAAAATTAATTTTCAACTTGAAATCATATTAATATGAATTTTCATCACAAAAAATCTTATTTTAACTATATTTTCTTGGAAATTAAGTCAATATCCCTAACTCATGTGGAGCAGTTTAGTTTTCGAATTGAGATCCATATGTGGAATTTCAGTTCGTTGCTTCTGATAGAAATGGAGATTTCAGAGGTCGATTCGACAAAGTTTGATTTCAATTCCTAAGAACTGTTGGATCCATTCGACCCAAATCTTGAAACTGTGAATGGTTTCCGAATTGAGATGCAAATATTGAATTTCGGTTCGATAGTTCAGATAGGAATTGAGATTTCAGTGGTCAATTTGGCAAAGTGTGATATCAGTTTCTCAAAAAGTCATAGAGCAATTCGAGCCAAACCTCGAAACTGTGAATAGTTTTCGAATTGAGATGATTAGGTTGAATTTCAGTTCGTTGCTTCTGATAGAAATGGAGATTTCAGAGGTCGATTCGACAAAGTTTGATTTCAAATCCAAAGAACTGTTGGATCCATTCGACCCAAATCTTGAAACTGTGAATGGTTTCCGAATTGAGATGCAAATATTGAATTTCGGTTCGATAGTTCAGATAGGAATTGAGATTTCAGTGGTCAATTTGGCAAAGTGTGATATCAGTTTCTCAAAAAGTCATAGAGCAATTCGAGCCAAACCTCGAAACTGTGAATAGTTTTCGAATTGAGATGATTATGTTGAATTTCAGTTCGTTGCTTCTGATAGAAATGGAGATTTCAGAGGTCGATTCGACAAAGTTTGATTTCAAATCCAAAGAACTGTTGGATCCATTCGACCCAAATCTTGAAACTGTGAATGGTTTTCGAATTGAGATGCAAATATTGAATTTCGGTTCGATAGTTCAGATAGGAATTGAGATTTCTGCGATCAACTTTGCAAAGTATGATATCAATTTCTCAAAAACTGTTGGTGCTGTTTAACGCACCATTTTCTATTATGCTATCGAATAACCGTCCCGTATCCCGTGTTTACAGTTTTATTATTTATTCTGGTGTTCAAAACTCAGTTTTTTCCGACATTTCGAAATACGTTTCGTTTGATGATACAACAATACATCTAGTCCACAGTTTACAGTGTTGTCTGTCTGTTTTCCCGAATTCATTTGTTCTCTATGATGCAAAATACATCAAGCCCACCCTTCTCATTGTTTCTATAATATCATTAGTTTCGCGCATTTGTTTGAAATCGCGATTTTAATGATTTATTTTTCCGAACCAAATATCTACTTAACGATTTGGCCAACAAAACCTACAATTGCCCTTAATTTCCGGTATTTTTCGTTCGGTGTTGAAATTTTTTTTTTTTTAAAGTCCACCCTTAAGAATGTTCCTTTTGTCTGTTTTGATTCCGAATTCGCGTGTTAACTGACTTGTTTTTCCGAACCGAGTACGTTTACCGATTCGGAGTTCAAAACTAACATTTTTGGGCTATTTTTAATGACGTTTTGTTCCATGATGCAAAAATACATCAAGTCCACCCTTTACAATATTGGCTGTGTGGTTTAACGAAATCACGTGTTTACTGATTCATATTTCCGAACCGAAACTTTTATCGAGTTGGAATTCACAACTCACATTTTCGATTCATTTTGCCGATCCGAAAACGTTCACCAATTTGTAGTTCGAAACTCACATTTTCCCCACATTTCCAAATTGAATATGACCGACTATTACAAACCGAATAAACAAAAAACAGAAAAATACGAAACTTTAATTGAAAAAACAGACAATAAGAATAAAACATTATGGGCTGTAATAAATGGAATGAACTGATGATCCTCTGAATACTGCAAATGAGATGAACAACTATTTCACAAGATTTCAAAGATTTAAACCAGAAATATTGCTGAGACATATAGTTTTAGCAAAGTGAAAGAACATAATAGGTCACCTCGTCTAAAAAAAAAATATTCAGGCACCAAAAAAAAAATTAAAGGCACCCTTTAATTCTGTCTGTGTGGTTTCCCGAATTCACGTGTTTACCGATTTATTTTGCCGAACCGAATACTTTTAGTGAGTTGATGTTCAAAACTCACATTTTCCTTACTTTTCCGATCATTTTCCGTTCGATAATGCAAAAATACATCAAGCCCACGCTTATCATTATGTTCATTATCTGTCTGGTCCCGAATTCGCGAATTATTCGCTTAATTTTCCCGAACCGAATATGATTTGGAGTTCAAAGCTCACATATATATATAGAGATATAGGAGCGAAGTCAATTTTTTAAATCAATATTTGATGCTGTCTCCCTGAGGAATATTTACTATAGTTTTTTTGATGCAGGATTTACGGTTTCCTATGAAATACGAAAATTTAATGCTAAGGGTTGAAAATTCAACCCTTGAGCCCCATTGGAAGTCGATTTTCCAAATCAATATTGGATGCTATCGCCCTTAAGAATATTTTGTATAATTTTCATGATGCAGAGTTCACGTTTTCCAATGTAATATGAATTTTTAATGATAAGAGTTGAAAATTCAAACCTAGGGCCCCATCAGAAGTCAATTTTTCGAATCTATATTTGATGCTATTGCCCTCAGGAATATTTACTATATGAAATACGAATTTTTAATGTTAAGAGTTGAAAATTCAACACCAGAGCCCCATCCGTAGTAAATTTTCTAAATCATTATTTGATGCTATTGCCCTCAGGAATATTCACTATATGAAATACGAATTTTTATTTTTCAGGGTTGAAAATTCAACACCAGAGCCCCATCCGAAATCAATTTTTTAAATCAATATTTGATGCTGTCGCCCTAAGGAATATCTACTATAATTTTTTTGATGCAGAAATGTAGATAAACTATACCACCTCTACATTGGTGTAAATTCAATCAACAAACGAACACTAAAATCCAGTGTAGAAAAGTGCTACACTTTTTATGCAAACGAAAGGAGCCCCATCCGAAGTCAATTCTCCAAATCAATATTGGATGCTATCGCCCTTAAGAATATTTTATATGATTTTTATGATGCAGAGTTCACGTTACCCAATGAAATACGAATTTTTTATGTCAAGAGTTGAAAATTTAACATCAGAGCCCCATCCGAAGTAAATTTTCCAAATCAATATTTGATGCTGTCGCCCTGAGGAATATTTACTATAATTTTTTTGATGAAGGATTCACGGTTTCCTATGAAATACGAATTTTCAATGTTAAGGGTTGAAAGTTCAACCCCGGAGCCCCATCCGAAGTCAATTTTTCAAATCAATATTGGATGCTATCGCCCTAAAGAATATTTTGAATAATTTTCATGATGCAGAGTTCACGTTTTCCAATGAAATACGAATTTTTAATCTCAAGAGTTGAAAATTCAACCCTATAGCCCCATCCGAAGTCAATTTTTCGAATCTATATTTGATGCTTTTGCCCTCAGGAATATTTACTATATGAAATACGAATTTTTATTGTTAAGGGTTGAAAATTCAACCCCAGAGCCCCGCCAAGATTCTGCATCACCCTATATATATATATGTGAAGATATGTTTTTTCAATAATTCATTTTAAACAGCGCAGCACAAAAGAGTCAATGATAGAGGACGAGCATTTAAAATCAGTCGCCCTGTACCTACTGAGCTATCAAATAATTCTTGGAGATAAATAACACAGTGTGTATCTTGAATAGGAAATGTGATTAGTATCGCACCTAAAATTGAATTAACGTAATGAAACATTTTATGTATGTATTATTCTGATATCATGAAAATGCGTATGTATTAGATAATATGTGAGAAATCCATCTGACATAACCTTGAATAATATTCGACATTTTCTTTCGTTCTGAATTTCAAGTTACTGTTTCTGAAATACAAATGATTGATTCTGATTTACAATTGATGGTTTCTGAAATCCAATTGACTAATCTGAATTACATTTTATGTTTTCGGAAATAAAAGTGTCTAATCTGAATTTCAATTGATCATTTCTCAATAATTACAAGTGGAAATGGTGCAGAAAGTTGGGGTTTGTGGTTCACTGCTGCGCTGGTTCAAATGGTATTTGAAGAACAGGTCGCAATTTGTTTCGGTAGAGTAATTTAGGTCTAGATATTTTACTTCAACCTCTGGAGATCCTCAGGCTCCTAACCTAGGACCTCTATTCTTATATACATGCGGATGACTTGGTGCTGGTCTCTTCACTCTTCTCTAATTCGTACGCTTTTAATATAAACTTTTCCAAATTATCAACTGCACAACTTATTGTTGGGATTTCTGTCTGTTATTTTCGATTGTATTAATGGCTGTATTTAGCCCAATTGGTATATTCTCTTACTTCCATCAGTTTTTCTCTTGGTTCTTCTCTTATCAATTCCACGGGATTGTGGTTTGAGTTTCAATCGAGAATTCTTGAGTTATATTTTTCAATATCGCGATATCTATTACATCTGGTATTCCTATACCAAAAGCAAGATATGTCGGTAACTCTGGTTCAATCACTGTGGCATTTTGTTTTTCGGCGAAATCCTTGAGTTTTTTGCCATTTCTATTCTCTGTTCTGCTGTTCCATAATGGGGATTTACAGTTGAAATCTCCGATGCAGAGTTTCGGGTTTGTTCCTTCGAACATGTAGTTTATCTCTTCTTCCAATAAATTGTTTTGTGGTCGCTTGTATGCCGAGGTAATTTCGACTCTTTGACGATTTAATTCGGCAACAATCGTCATTGTTTCTGTTTCTCCTTGTGTTTCGTCGGATCTACTTTTGAAGTAGTGTTTCAGGTCTATTCTCACTAATACTGTTACTCCTCCTCCGGTATTTGGTATTCTGTCGCATCTATTTGTTTCATAATTCATGAAATTCAGTCGTCTGTTCCGATTTATTCTTGTTTCCTGTAGGGCTATAATATCAGGTTGTCTCTCTGATATTATTTCTTCTGTGATGATAGTTTTAGTGTCTGAAATATAATGAAAATGAAGGTTTTAGTGGCATGCAGACAGGAATTGAATTCTGAAAAAAGTACCACCCGAGGTACCACCCAGAGCATGATTCGAACCTACAACCCTGACCGGTAATCGGGGGGGTCGTAGGTTCGACTCCTGCACTAGGTGGTACTTTTTTATGAATTCAATTCCTTTCTGCATGCCGCTAAAACCTTCATTTTCATTATTTCTTCTATCTAGGCTTTCCGAGTGTTGATCCCGCTTATGTTACACGAGATCATTGCTGCTATGGCTTCCAGAGCACTTCACGCATCCCCACGGGAAGGAGCATTTGTTTTGCGCATGTCGGTACCTTTGGCACCTAAAGCGGTGGTTTGCATTTTTTTGTGTTCAACCACAATACAGAGATTCACTTCGAAGATTTCCTTTTTCTGGGTTTTAACCAGGAAGAGGGGTATGGGATCCTTCGTCTTGTGCGATGACATTCTTGACACCTCAGCGACTGATATTTCCTGGAATATCAGGTCATTCTTAATCAACGCAAGATTAGCGTCGATTGATAAATGCCTAATGATGGCATGTACCTTCTTCTCCTCCTCCATTTGGTAGGTAAAATATTCTTTACCATGCTGCTCGAATAATTTGGTGATTTCTCTAAAATCATCTACGGTTGATGCGATGATTCTTATACCGTCTTTAACTACAGTTGCGCGGTTGTAGATAATCTTTTTTAGTTTTTTGTGTAGAGAGCTTTGGATATATCTGCCCAATCTGAGGTGCCCATCATCGTGATCGGTGGGATTTTATCCTTCTTAGGCACTTCTGGGTCTTTTTTGATATTTTCCTCGTCAGACGCGTGCGTTTTATATGAGGCGCATTTTAGGGTTTGACCGAAGGCGTTGTAGGGCTTTTCCTTTTCCACAGGAATTACTTTTTTCCCCACCGAATTGGTAACTTCGGCGAAAGTTGGGGGCTACAGCGCAGAGAGTTCCTCTTTGGCTTGACGGAGCTCATTTATCAGAATCAAAACCGTTCCATTGAGTCTACCGATTTCATGAGCTCATTTTATTTGCGTTAATTTGTCCGACCCACGGACCCACCTTCGATAAAGTCTTCTTCGACTTCATCGGAAACTTCCATGTAGGAACCCTCATTATCTGAGGTCTCCGACATGGCTAATCGTCTGGTTCCACTCTTAGAAAAGCTATTACCTGAATCCCAGTGCGGTTTTCGACCAAATCGAGGTACGGTGGACCTAATTTTTACAGTGCGACAGCTACAAGAAAAGGCCCGTGAACAACAATCAAGGATTTATACAGCCTTCATCGATTTAAGTAAGGCATTCGACTCGGTGAATCGGAGAGCGCTATGGAAAATCATGGCACGTCTTGGAGTACCCGAAAAATTCTTAGCAGTGTGTAAAAGCCTTTCAACACCGCTAGAATACAGCATAATGGCTGTACAACCGACCATTTCTCGACCAACTCTGGAATAAAACAAGGCTGCGTGTTAGCGCCTTTACTGTTCAATATTTTCGCCATAGCTGTATCGATAATTGCTGACATGAGCATGCCCGTAAGAGATGTTGGGATGAGATTCAGATTTTATGGAGGCCTGTTTAACCTGAAGCGCCTCAGAGCAAAAACCCGTACCAAGTTTATCACGGAACTTCAATATGCAATAAGCAGACGACTGTTCACTCATCGCTAGCAGATCAGAAGATCTACAGATAATGATTCATATATACGAAGCTTTATGCCTTAGACTCAATATCGACAAGACCAAAATCCTAGTAAGTCTGCCAGAAAGCCTTCAAACAAATATCAGCCTGGAGAATGAAACTCTAGAACAGGTCGAGCAGTTCAAATACTTGGGAAGCTTCATAAATAGTAGGGCTAATCTAGACACGGAAATTCAAAACCGTATCAATTCGGCATCACGGGCATTCTGGAAGCTAAAGGACAGAGTGTTCCAAAATCACGAACTCAATCTGAAGACCAAGACAGCTGTGGTCCTCCCAACGCTTCTTTACGGAAGCGAAAGCTGGACGCCCTACAGGCGACATATTAAACTGCTTGAACAAACGCAACAACGTAATCTGAGACAGATAATGCACATCAGATGGTTCCACAAAGTTTCGAATGCAGAAGTCTTGCAACGCGCAAGTTGTACAACAATTGAGACTCAAGTAACGAGGGCCTGACTCAGATGGAGCGGCCACATTCTGAGGATGCAAGACACAAGACTCCCCAAAATAGCTCTATATGGCGAATTCACTGAGGGTGCCCGGAAACCAGGAGGCCAGTATAAGCGGTTTAAGGATACACTACATCAATCCCTAAAATTAGTTAATGCCGACCATAACTGGGAATAACTAGCGTTAGACAGTGGAGGTCTTTGGTACACAGTTTTAATGGAGAATCGAGAAGGATACAGCGGCGGCCAGATCTGGTTGGTAACTATCCATGCCCTATGCCCTGAGTGTGGAAGGATCTGCAGGTCACGGTTGGGTCTCTTTAGTCACAGGAGGGCACACAGTCACAACTAGCCCTAAGAAATTACAAGTCTGTTCACAATTTTTTTTCTTCTTTTGTTTTCTTCTTTTTGTAGATTTATTTCCGGTAACGGGATACAGCAATGAATGAATGAAACGCTTTTAGTTTTTTACAATGGTGATAAATATCAATAAAAAAAACAGAACAAAAATAACCAATTATTATATAGAAAAAGTCTCACCTGATGTAATGTCCACAACCAACGATATTTTGATCTGGACTCTGTATACAATAACAACACAACAAAACTCATTCACAGAACTCTCCCGATTCATCAGTATTCAATCAAATTCCCAAACCGTGTGCTCGAAAAATTATTCAACACTTCTACTTGCTTGAACGTATCGCATTGGAATGAGCGTTTTCATTTTGAGTTCTTGGTTGAAGAAATATTAATTCTATTCCAGATTTATGCCCTATCTCAGGGTATAAAAGTTTTGTTTTCAATGTGATATATGCTGGTTTTCGGAGAAAGAATGTACTACACTTCTTTGTTTTTGCCAAGCTTTTGAATAATGGATTTATTCTTCTTCAGAGTCTTTCTATAAATACCGAATAAAATTTTATTACAACACAAAACATCAACATCAATACGAATCACAATTTTAAGTCCACTGAAACACATCTACAGTTTTGATTTGGAGTGATATTGTACATATTTTTACTTTATTAATTTCAACATTCCTCCTTCTACTGTCACATCATTTTGTGACAGGATGGAATGTTTGATTCAATTTACTGCTACCCCAATTATTCAACAGTACGAGAAATTCAGAATCCACTCAGACTATCGAAATTTACGAAATGAATCGAAGAAAACTGAAAAACACGCTCATCCCTTTCTCTTATTCTATGACACTTATCTAATTCAATTCATAACAGGTATATATTCCAGAAGCTATGAAATCATCGTGCTTTTATAAATTCACTAATAATTACGGATATTATATTTTTATCGTCAAAAAATCACTAAACTACTTTTATACACTACGAATACTCTTTTTCTAAAATAAACATAATACATATTCAAAAATTACTTATTCATTTATTATTGAAAAAAATCAAACTAGGAATCAGTGATATATTATATTTTTATTGACTAAACTACTCCCAAACGGTAACGCTAGCTTCGTGCGGCTGGCCGAACCAGCGTGTTTAGCGTAATAGTCTGAGAGCTGGCAAGGAAAATCGGAGAGCTCATAATTAAATATGAGTTATAAAAGTTATAAAAAGTATTTGTAAAACAACTTGGGAGAGAGGTTTTAAGGTTATTTAGCAATTCATTAAACATCAAGATGTATGATTAATGGCAAACATTCTGAGTTGCTCAGTAGCTGAAATACCATCTCCCATATTGGCGGATTAGGATGGGGATGATGTGGTAGCCTCAGTCGATAGACAAGAATGTTAAGGAAAGTTTGTCGGATTTTCAATATTGAACACTAAAAACTAGAACGTGTATTCTTTAATTAAAAAATATTGTTTGGTACCTCACAATTAAGAAGGTAGAGAACATTACAGTGTTGATCTCCAGTTTGGCACATACAAATCTGTCGACTGGGAAGGACTTCGAGATTATATCAGTATCTTCCCATAGCATGCGAAAGCCTTTCCCAGGCAATTCAGTGTGCAATGGAACCTCATATCTCCAACAACATTATAGTAACCAACCTAACCAAAAACCATGGTTCACCAGAGAATGTGAGCTGGCACGTAGGGAAAATGAAAAAATTAAAGCTCACAACAAATCCCTCCAACGCCTTACACCCTATATGCCTAGACCAATTATTTTGACAACAATGCCCGAAATAGCTACAACAGGACTTTTGACCAAAAAAAAACGAATGGGGAAATAAAATGATGACGTTTCCAAATGGAACTCACTATACATCTGCTGGACAGTCGCCATACATGTGGATAACAAGTTCACATCGAGCTCGTTTCATTCTATACAGCTGAATTTTGCCAGGACATTACCCGACAACTCTACACTGAACTCTTTGGTCAACATGGTGTTCAACGAAACCAAATGAATAGGCGACATCAAATTCAAGGTGAAGAGGACGTGGAAAGGGTTAATATAACCAGAGAATTCTAATGAGAATAATGGAATTATCTCCATAAAGTTTAATACAATAATGATAAGAAAGATCACGCCTAAACGGTGAGGCAATGAATACAATAATGAGGATGAATTCAGATTCATACCACCCGCTGATATGAATATCAACAAGTGTTACGATCCGAATTGAACTAGCCAATTTGCCATCGTCAAGGCGCCAAATGGAGTATGGAGTGTTACTGGATATTACTCAGTAGTGCTTGCCAGTATTGAATAAGGGTCCATCAATTCCAAACGTTCTACATCGGAGAAAAAAAGCTATGTTGCTCTGATGAGGTCAAATGAGACCGAAACCTGGAAAATTGGCTAGTTCAATTCGGATCGTAACACTTGTTGATATTCATATCAGCGGGTTGTATGCATCTGAATTCATCCTCATTATTGTTTAATACAATGTTTGCAGAGGCGAATTACTGAGACAGACGCCGGCGCGGCGACGGAAGGAAAAACGGTGGCATATAGGCAATGATTAAAATGTCGGGGAGCTGAATACATGTGGTAGTAACGTTAAAATAATATACTCATTTGTAGGAGCTTAATTTACTGACAGAATCTTGATCTACATGTCATCTCCAACTCAGGTGTTAGTTTCAGTTTCCTCTCGTTGATTTCTGACAGAAACTCGTGGTATTAGCACCAGTAATTCAAACCTGTTACGAGAATATAAATAGTTGAATGTTAATATTGTTAATATTTACATCATACAGTAGTGACTTAGTTCTACGAAACTTCGATTACATATACAGGGTGTTTTACAAGCTCTATGACAAACTTTGACAGATGGTAGCTATGTGATTATTCTGAAGATTTTTTCTCCTATGAACATATTTCCAATTAGTTTTTGTTTAGAAGATACAAGCATTTAAAAAATCCTATTTTTATGTTCAAATCATAATAATCAATGGAAATTCAGGGACTAAAAATTTCCCAAAGTGTCCTCCTTGACCTATACATTCATTTATTCGGGAAATGTTCATTCAGCCAACTGACTTCTTGTCTCCCTCTATGTGGTGGTGCTTCATTGTGCTGATACCACATATTTCCTACAATCTTGAATCCTAAGTTATCAATTAAGTCAAAAAGGATCTGCTCCAAAAAAATTTATACAAATCTGCATTCAAACGATAATTTATAACACTAAAATACTGAAACGTTGCCGACATCGTCTTTGTCTAATGGCATATGGATTCTGCAGTGCTCATACATGTTCAATATGGTTATTGTTGATACCATCCTCAGTGAAACAAGTGTCAAATGAATTATTAAAATACCGTCAATAACCATATCAACCGATATTTTCTGTCGGCCTACTTAATCAAAACATGAAAAAAAAATTTCATATGCTTGTAAACTAAACGAAAACGAATCAAACCTATGTTCATAGAAAAAAAATGATCAAAAGAATCAAATCTACCTTCTTTCAAAGTTTGTCATAGAGCTTGTAGAACACCCTGTATAAAATTGAAATTTAAAAGTGCATTTCCGATCAAAAAGAAATCGGTATAGATCAGTCAGTCAAGAGTGTAACTCTGATTAAGCTTTGTTAACCGTCCATAGTCAGTTCGGCTGAATCAGAATTGATACCATGAACAACTGATGTCATAGTATAGTTAGCATGTACAAACGGCACGAAAATTGCCCGCAAAAAGTTGAGGATATTTATTTTTTCGGAAGATGCATACTTTCCGTATCAACTTAATTCTTATTTCAAATACATAAACTCATGACCATTATAGAAACGACTTCTGGTTCATCGTAAAGCAAGTGTCAATCAACAACTGATACCATATTGTAGTGAGCACGTAATCGGAACGTAAACTGTAAGTCAAAAGTTGGTTCAACAAGATGCATATTTTCTGTTCATCTAATTTTTTTTTCAATTACATAAACATATATAAATTCATTGTAGAATGTCTGCTTCATCATGAAGTATGTTTTCTTCAAGTTTTATCATTTTTCGTGCATGTTTCAGAAATGTACATTCATGATTCACTCCTCAACCAGTACCTCATTTTCAATAAGATCAAACAATCAAACGCTATTGAAATCGAACTTTTCGAGAATTTTCATTATGAGAAGTTTTGTCCAATGAATAGTAAGCTCATTATTGAGAGGTCTGAACTTAAAATACAAATATTTTAACAGTAGATTCTTGAGGTCAAAAAAACACTTTTTTCCATACCATTTTTTCCGAATCGGCTCGGTTCAAAAGATACAGGCTCTTGAAAATCGATAAAAATCTCATAAACGGTTTCATCGAACGAAATGAATTTTGAAAGATAATGTTTAATTTTTTTGATGAATCTTTTTCGATTACAAGATATCACTCACGTCTTTCAGTTTTCTCATTTCAACCATTACGTACCACAAAAATAGCAAAATTTTAAGGAACCCCTGCAACTCTTGAAACTAAATAATGAATATTTGAACGTTTTGCAAAATTAAAGTATTCTTCATATTAATTTTTCATATAATGCGCCGTTTTCGAGTAATTTGATGTTCAAAAATAAAATTATCTATGAAGTTCGAAAAATTGGGTACTTTAGTCGAATACAATTCTGATTCAAAGATCCACAGAAGTTCATTTTTCGTACGTTGTCACGATTTAATATTAAGAATCGAAGCTCATGATTTTTATTTTGAATGAAAGGTTAGTAAACCAGCCGACTTAGCTGTAGTGGAGTTAGGTTTTTGAATGAATTCACCTCAATCAAATCCTACAATTCAAATCCTCACTAGTTCAAGCAAATTTCCACACTACTTCAGAAGTATTGCTTGAGGAAGCGTTACATTTTTGGTCATAGTGTTTTGTTCGCTAGGAGCCCTACTCTCCCACAAATTACAAATCATGCTTCACATTCTGAAGCAAATTTGGACTGTCCTTTACAGGATGAGCCGCATTTACCACACGATCTCTCTATTCGTAAACATTAACAGCACATTAGGTATGAGCACTGCCACTGCCGCAAACTATTTTCTTCATGAAACCCCCACAGACAAAAATTACATAAACAAAGATTATCTAATATATAAAATTCTCGTGTCACAGTTTTCGTTGCCATACTCCTCCGAAACGGCTTGACCGATTTTGATGAAATTTTTTGTGCTTATCCGGTATCTATGAGAATCGGCCAACATGTATTTTTCATCCCCCTAAATGTTAGGGGTAGTCCACCCCTAAATTTTTTTTTTATTTTTTAGACAAAATTTTTAATTTCTATTTTTTTATGATACAACATACAAAAATACACTTACAATAAGTAAGCTATTTTTTGTCTACACTAGAAATTACTAGGAAATTATTTATATGGCAAAACAACGTTTGCCGGGTCAGCTAGTAACTCTATAATTTATCTTTCTACTTAGAAAGATAGGAAACGCCCTCATTCATCTAGTACTAAACACAAACATCCTGAACGACAAAACAAAAGTATGGTTTTGTTTTGTGATCAGGATGTTAGTTTTCATCTAAACATTGTTTGGAATCAATGGATATCAATGACAAATGCTGTTAGATGTGCTATATTTTTATTTGCAATTTATAAAAATTTACAAAAATTGAAATTATGGACAACAAATAAAGCTTCGACTAGGACACAGAAGTACACATATGGTGATATACGTCGAAGGTGTTATTTCTGTGCAATTAATAAACTTAGGCCCGGTTTTGGAGTACTCTCCATAGGCCCGGTAATTTTATTCAATGTGAATAAGTATGGTCCATTCAAGAATGATTGAATGAAGTTAGTATTTTGTGTTGCTGAATTCGGGTTGGTATTGGGAATAAACAATGATCTATAGACCTATAATATGTGAATCTATGCACTAAATGAAGATAATTTGAATTTTTACTGCTGTTTATGTCCCGAATTTAATGGAACAAATTGGAAATATAATTGTATCAATTTTGAATGCTGATTAATATGCTGTGAATTCGAATACTTCTTTATTTCAAATACTACTCTAGATTATATTTATATATACCAGTTCTGTGAATGAAACTACAGAAATATTCAAAAAGTTTTGTGACCAGATATTAAGCTGCGTCTGGAATTTCAAGGACTACAGGGCGGTCAAGCATTCTTGAATGGACTATATCTGTCAAATAATTTCCTATCTGAAGGCATAGACATATAGACATGAACTGTGCCTTCCCTTTCTATCTATGCATGAAATACGTTCAAAAAAAGTGACTGAGAGAAACGCACGTCGGGCATGCAGTTGTCTTTTTCTAGAATATTGATTGGTCCACACTCACCTCTATGTGAACCAAAAAGAGAAAGTAAATGCCCGGCGATCATTTCGCTCTTTCTATAAAAAAAGCCAATTTCATGCTGACATTGCTCATTCCATGTCTCTATGTCTATGTCTGAAGGATACCTTATTTCGGTGCTCTCAGATGAAATTATTTGACGAATAGCAATTCTATGAGAACACGGTATACTAATTTTAACCGATTAATGTAAAATAAGACACCGCATTGTAGCAATTGTCATAATTCCAACTAGAAAGCAAATATTTCGTGAAAATCCCATGAAGAATAACCATACATCAAGAATCTAAAAATTCAATCAATAATGACGTACCGACATTCGATCTATGACAAATAAACTCTTATTATCAAGTATGGAGAGTAGAGAGAAGGAGAACGATCGCTGCTTTGAGACCACAGATTTTTTGTCCCCTAAAATATGTACCAATAGGGTAGTTCATGCTTTTGCCAACAGGCGCGCTGGCCATCACGAGAGTGCGAAATTTTGATTTACACAAATTAAATTGTAGTTGGCTCGTTGGCTGAGTGAACTGTTTCCCTGGTGACAGATGATAATGATAGGAATATTATAATTTTCGATTTTTGATAAGAGAAAAACATATGACCATGGTGAAATGTTGAAGCGTGCGCATGTATAAGAGTGTTTTGGCATCGGAAAGAAAAGGAGAAGACATAAAATTTCCGAGAGCATTTTTGAGAGAAAATTGGAAAAAACCTTATCTCAAGAATCGACTCCGAATCATTTTGTGTGTCAAGAGCATTTTTGCGATGAAGATATCGAAAAGATGATGGATTCATTATAAACGAAATCGAAATTGTCATTCCTCGTGAGAAGTTGACTCTTCTGAATAAGAATATCTAACCAATAAAACTACATGGTTCAGAAGTAAATATTCTTGAAGAATTTTGTTGGCATAACATAATATATGGTTTATATCGGTTCTCAGCTGAGTATTGGAAACAGAATCCACTCTAATACCTCAGTTTTAAATCTGAGATTGCTACTACCTTTTGTTGTCTTGATGTGTACTACTCCTCACTGCGAATTTATATAATTTTGAAGATTACAGTGAACCAACTAACATACCTGTTTTCAGTAAACAACATAGACTTATAATACATGGACTCACTGTCACGTGACTTTTCAGTAGATCGAGCGGTTGTGTGCATTAAAGAGAGAAGAGCTTATGCGTTCTAATCGAATAAGAAAGAGATGAACTGATTCCGTGTGGGCAATGTCAAAATCATATGATGGATATAAACGCAGACGTTGCCCACAAAGGTGTTCATACGTTGAGTATTATTCACATTATATTTATTCTTGAATGAAACTCACATAATTTTTATATTTTCCATTTCGAAGGAATGTTAAGGAATTCCTGTTTGCCTTCTCGGTAGCTTGTTGAACATTTATTATGGAAAATTTTTACAATTTTCGCAGACTTTGCCCACAAGGTGTTGATACGTTGATTATTATTCTCATTACATCTATTTTTGACCAAAACTCACATATTTTTTGACATAATTGATTTCGAAGGAATGCTATGGAATTCCTGTGTGTCTTCTCAGAAGCTTGTTTAAGATTTATTGAAGAAAATTTCCGCATAAACTTGTGTTCTATAACCTTTTGACAGCTTGCCCACAAACTCTCCATCTTATTCAACCTAACGACTTCTCTCTCACAGGCGGAGTCCATGTTATTTTAAGTCTATGGTAAACAATGATAAACAAACGTAGGTAAAAATTTTTTGATCAGGGATTTCTTTTGAATTTCATTGATTTCGACTTGCATTTTATTGCATATAATTCAGAGAACTCATATTTATATAGATTTGAAGAAAGGTATTTGAAAAATCATCAGAAAAACCACGATGACACATAACCTAAAATAAAATGAAGGCTGTTCATTTCAAATTGACGCTTGAATCCCCACCCCTTATCGATACCCGCTGCAATCGCAGCGACACCTATCTACGTTTCCCGTTTTCGGGGACACATTTTTAGTACGTCGATCGTTCTCCTTCTCTCTACTCTCCATATTATCAAGTTTCAATGATAGATTTATTCGATGAATAACATTATCTGAAAGAGAAAAGACTGCATTTTTACTTATCCTAAGAATAAGACTTATCGTGAAAGTACCGGGTCCTTAGTTGGATTTGTACAATATACATATATCAGAAATTAACATGAAACAATATTCAATATACCACCATGGCATACACATTTCAGTTCTTTCCATGTGTATTATATAAAGAATTTTCGGAACCACACACAAGAAGTATACAAGACCTGTATGTGCCTGTCAGTATAGCTTCTTTATGCTTTTTTATGTTTTCCTTATGATATAGTCCCTTTTTCACACAATATACAAATTGATCAATGTATGAACAAAACACTCACAGCAGGATATATAAAGCTTTGACTTTCCAAACAACAATTTGACCATCATTCGATTCCCGAATGGAAATCAATATAACCTCTGCATTTCCGAATATAATTGAAGGAGTAGCAATTGAGAATCATTGAGTGGACCTATAAAGGTTATAATTTGTCCTTAATGGGCCGTTCTTGCAAGGGATGCTTTCCGCATTCAACAATTCAATTGGATGAACAGTCTCAATTGATGAACAGGTCTCAATTGACCTGCATTAAAATGCACTGCACATGATGTAGTCAGTAGTGTTTGTTGAATTCATGATCTTAACGCCCTAATAGTTATTTTCCTATCAAGTGCGGAAAGTGATACTTGCCCGCACGAAACTGCCGTTGCCCGAACGATGCGAAGCAGAGTTCGGGTAAGCAGTTGAGTGCGGGCAAGACACTTTCCGCAAGAGTTAGGAACAATATTTTTTCTACAAGCGCTTGAAATATATAAATATATCCATATCACGAAACAGATCATATCTCATTTGATTAATTCATATATAATGACAGACGTAATTCTGCATGTCATTACTATGGGTTTCTCATCGTTGACGTTCTATGCATAGAAACATGATAGAATTTAATTTACTCTATAATATTTGCGTGCGGGAAAAACCCCTGCTAATCCATTCCCGCACGCAAATGCGTGCGGGAAAGAAATAGCAGGCGTTTTTCCCGCACGTTTTGGGAAAGTGACTCTTTGCAACTTGGAATGCGTGCGGGAAAAAGGTTGAACGCGCACGCTTGTAGAAAAAAATTTTATCCACTTCGAAGCACTGAAAATAAAAATCAATGAATGACAGATTTATATGTTACGAGTTTCAATACTTACGCTTCCATTTTCCTTAGTTGAAAGAAAATTTAATTCCGGAAAATCCATTTTATTATTTGACCGACAGTTCTCCACCATTCAATAATTTTCGAACGATATTTTGGGGTTTTCATCAAGAAATTAGACGAAAAAATTCAATAATCAGCAACGCTTTAGATAAACAAAAAGCGGTACGAGAATCAAAACCGCTTTGATGGCTATCTGAAATCTTACAAAATTTCATTTGTTTCTGCAAATAGCACTCAAATTAATACTTTAACCAAACCAAGCTTACTTAAAAACACGCTTGACACACAGATGGCTCGAACATCGCTTTAGTCGCCTCGTTTTTCATCTTTCTATACTGGTAGAAAGCAACTACCACAAAAGATGTATTAGTGAAATGATACACATTTTTATACGTGACACAGTTAATATCCGAACAGATACTCAAAAATTGAGCATAATTTATAATAACTTAATGAGAGAAATTAATAAAAAATAAATCTGCGTCGCGTCGTGGGAGTCGCACCGTAACATGTTTGGGAGAAAAACAAGACACCGTCGATCAGTACCATATTAGCCGAGCTAAGACCACATACGGTTCATAATAAATTTTATAGATCTGACGAAATTATACGCACAATTCCGATGAAATTTGGCAAATTCTACCACATCGTAATACATTCGACCAAATTGGTAAGTTGTACATGAAATTTCCACCTGAATGTTAGTTTTTTCTCAGGGGAATTTATGTAATGTTGTGTTGTGTTATTGTGACCAAATTGTTCATTTGTCTGATATTTTAATAAACTTTTTTAGTCCTGAAGAAGATCCCAAACAGGATCGAAACGTCGACAATTTGAAGAGAGTGTGTTATTCACCCCATTAGCAGTCCTGAAGCCAATATCCCTTTTCTATAGTTAAATGCAAGGACGAGATTGTTGATATGGATATTATGATATTATACTGATCTCTTGTATTTTCCATGCAAATAACTGGATTTGGTATGGCTTCAATCAGTTTGTATAAACTTCAATTATATTCGTCACATATTTTCCGAAGAGATTGGACATTGTGATAAAATACGTAATAACAGAAACTTTTAGGTAAAACGGGCAACATAGCGTTGATTTAAAACCCAAAAATGTTTTGACAAGCTTCATAACCCCACATTTTCGTAGTATAGGGTACTCTAACAATTTGTCAAAATCAGCTGATTATTCGTTACCGTGGGGCACACAAAGCTGTCAAATGTGTCAAATTTCCATGGCCAACCGACTTCTAAAATAGAAGTGAATGAAGTATACCTATTGCAGTAGAATGATATCTTATATAAAAACGTTCATAATCAGAATTGAACTTGGAGCAAAGTAAAAAAAGAATTTATTTGTAGGTAAAGGCAATCAGTTCGACGGAATTGATGTTCTAGTTGTTTATTGGGTACTGGTAATTTATTTTGGATTGCATTTAAATAGCAACAATGATGGCATACCACTGTATACGAACAGACTGGCCAAATTTAGTGCAGTCGTTATGGAGAGCTCCGTGATTGATTGAGAATTATTTTCGAGACACCAGTGGCGAAATGTAATTAATGCGAATATTTTTTGCAACCTTTGTGGAGAGATGTCAACTATTTCTGGATAGATGCATCGTTCCGCTATTCGAACGGATTATTGCGGAGTAGGAGACACCGACTGAAGCTTATGCGACATCACGTCCATAGAAAAATACCGTCAGGAATCTAATTTAAATTCTTTGATTGTATTGTGACGACATACTGAGTGATCTGGAAAGGTATATAAATAAAATATTCTTTCTTATATCATTACATGAACTCCGGCAACTATTGAAACTCATCAATCATCCACTTTATTGGATTCTGGAGTAATTGAATGAATTTTGTTATCCGTATCAGGAATTAACACTATACAGGGTGTGGCGTAATGAATGGATAATATGGAGCCTGCGGCTAGAGGACTCTATGGAGGTTCAGAAAAATATATTTCACGTTCAGTAAAAATGCCTTGGTTTTCGAGATATATTGGAGATTTTCGAAAATTCAAGAGAATTACACCCTTCACACACTCCAAATGAAGGAATATTTTCAAACTGTTTTTTGGATAGTATTCCCGGATAGATGATCTATCGAATGTATTTCATTATTTTTGAGGCGCATGAATAGTTCTTCATAAAAAAAAATCGAACTCAAATTTTCTGTTTTGCTTATTTTTTTTTCATGAGTTCAACCTAGAGTCGTGTAAAAAATAATATGGTTACCTGAGATCCAATGCAAGAAAAAAAATTACTATTTCATTGAGATTCCGAAATGGTATAACTCTCTGTTTTTTCAGCATTTAATACAAAATAAATTCCTATTGCAATCAGTTGAGGCCTATTTTAATGTAAACACTGTTTCTAAAATTTTTAGCAGCTAAAATGAGAAATGCAAGCAGAATGAGGCAATCTTCTATCAGAAGGTATAGAAAATGTACCAGAGCTCATGGTGGCCTCTTAGAGCATCTTTGGTGAAATTTAATTCAATGAAACGATACTCATTTTAAAATTGTTGATATGCAATAAAGCTATGATTAAGTAGAAAGTGTAGACTATAGAACATCTATCAGAACTCATGGTGGCCAATTTGAACAACATTTGTGAAACTTTATTCAATGAAACGATATTTTAAAATTGTTATTTTTTCTGGTTTTGTTTCATTATTGAAGCCCAACGTTGTGAAATCAATATTTTCAAGTTATGAATTAAATTTCAGAATTTTTGTTACAAAGGGCTTAACTCAATGTAGTAGAAATTATTTTTCAGCTTTTTTTCTTAATCACAAAAATGATAAAATTCACTTCGTTACTTGAAATTTGCTTAAAAACTATTAACTTTATAACTATAGGGATTAATAATGAAAGGATACGAGAGAAAAAAACCAATTTTGAAATATTGTTTAACTGAATCGAGTTTTACAAAAAGTGTTCAAAGTGGGCATCAGGAGCTTTACTAGATACTTTACAACTTTTAATGAATAATTGCTCTATTCTGCTTGTAGGGGAGACTAGGGAGGGTTGATACGTTTTTTGGAATTTTTATTCTGGAAACTGAATTATATGAAGAAGCAGGACTTTTCTTATATTATATAATTCTTCAATTAATCGTTCAACAAAATAAATATAGAATATATATATAAATATCTTATTCTGTACAGAACGTTGAACACAAAAACATGCAAACTGTCTCAAGCCTCCCCACATATGGGAGGATTGATACGATGGACTGGGAGAGTAGTCGATAGGATTATTCAGCTCAGTAGGTAGGTCAGCAATGATACTGGCTTGCTTTGGTCCCATAGGTGTAGAAAAATCAGGAAATTGTCAGTTAGTCATTCCACACAAGAAAAGTCGGCCTCGTTAAATACATGGGGATTGTACGGTTTTTAAAAATCCCTTTGATATGTTGGATGGTGAAGACGCCTTCATGTAGGCCTATCCAACTAGCTACGGAATATTTTTTGAAGATGATACATGTATCAGGCCTCCCCACGACAAATGTCTCAAACCTCCCTGAAAGCAATTGTTAAAGTGATTTATGTTTTCATCTTATACTCATATATTTTGAAAAGCGAATAAAACTGTAAATTGAGTAGTGTTATGCACATTTCCCAGTGAAATGTTTGTTTATGCCGAAGAACTAATGCATGATCATAAAACCCTTAGGTAACTTGAGTAAAAACTTACAATTTCTCACCTCGAAACACTCTTCGTTGAATATTTCACAAACAAACTACTGTTAGCCTTACAGATTAACGTCACGCAATGCTCTCTGCCAAAGAATAGTGTTCACTAGTATAATACTTTTGAAAACGGCTACAGATCGCGGATATAAGCCTGTATCAAGCCTCCCCATGTATCAATGCTCCCTAGTCTCCCCTAAGTCTCATTTCAGTTGCTGAAAATTAAAGAAAAAGGCTTACATCAAGCTCTGCCTTGACTCATTGTAATAGACATTTATTTTGTTTTAAATGCTATACAAGAGTGAGTTATACCATTTCAGAATCTCAGTAAAACAGGCATGTTTCCTCTTGCTTTGGCACTCAGGTAACCATATTATTTTTTACACGACGCTAGGTTGAACTTATGAAAAAAAATAAGCAAAACGCAAAAGTTGAGTTAGATCTTTTTTCATAAAGAACTATTCATGCGCCTCAAAAATAATAATTAACATTCGATAGCGCATCTATACAGGAATACTATCCAAAAAACAGTTTGAAAAAATTCTTTCATTTGGAGTCTTGCCTGCAAAAAGAGTGGCAGAGGGTATGATTTTCTTGAATTTTCGAAAGTCTCCAATATCTCGAAAACCAAGGGACTTTTACACTCAAAATATATTTTTCTGAACAGCCATAAGGTCCTCTACCCGCAGGCACCGCATTTTCCATTCATTACGCCACACCCTGTATAAATGGAAAGATTGTGTTGATTATTTATGGGTATATTGACAATTATCCACTCTTCTCTATAAGTTCAATTTTAGGGCAAGTGCTGATACTTACAACATTAGCATCCACTCATCTACAATATGAAAAATTATCTATTTAAAAAAATTCGTTGTTAGGTATGCTATGCAATTTGTTCTATGCCTGAACGCTTGGCGCTTGGCTTATAGATACTACCCTGTTATTTGCAAACTGAAAATAAATCTATACCTTAATATTATATCAGCGACATACTGACATCAACCACTAGCGAAATTTTTGATATGAAAATTTCTGGCTAATTCTCGAAAATTCCGAAATGCCTAATCGACTGAGTGTTTCGCTACCACAATACCATCTTCAGGTGGATCGAGGTAAACTGACAAAACATGCTATTGTGATAGCGAAACACGTGTTGTAGTTCAGAAACTCATTTTGTGAAAATCGTATAATCTGTTTCAATAGTTCAATATGGATTATCATCAAGTATCGATACTTCATGTAGCCGATTGGCTACACATTATTCATGTGATATTTTAACACTATGTACAGGTTTGGCAAAATTCGATGGGATTGAATGGCTGCTCTGTAACCGTAAGAGCTTGGGACAAATGAATGGCACGTCTCCGACCTCGATTTTTGAAAGATGGATAATGGCCAAAACCGCATCCCCCTATCTTCTTTTGTTTTCAAGTTATGTATAAGTGAAAACTGAAAACTCATTTTTTGGCTGGTTGAATTGGTGTATGTATTTCTTGAAATTTCAGCGATATCGAAAAACAAATGTTGCATTCTGGAGACAGTTTTTCATGTAGAATGCAGTGGCGTAGTCGAAGATTTTCTCAGTCCGCCACTTCAGTGATATAGTGGAAAGTTTCATTTTTTTTTTCAATAAACCATATGTTATTCGTACATATTTCAGTCCCTAATTTTTTTCTTATTCAGCATATATAATATACTTGGTGTTTCAAATTGTGCTTCCGATGAAAACAACTCAAAAACCTGTTCGGTCAAGTTGGCAGGTCATTTTATTTGATACATTGAGATATTTTTTCTTGTCATAACAAGGGTCAGCATCAGAATCTAGGATTATTTTGACAGTCTGGAAACGATGTTGTAATGAACAAAGATTATAGAGTTGGAAGATAGGAAACGAAGCGACTAAAGTGATGTGAGCGCCATCTGTGTTTCAAATGTGTTTTCAAGGCCCTTAGACTGGTTAAAATTTTAATTAGAGGGACATATGAAATTTTGCGAGATGTCTGAGTCATACGGCCATTTTGATCAAACAGGTTTTGAATGTTTTGATTCTCTTATCCATAGGCAACCTCGTATCGCCTTTTGTTGTTCAAGCCCGTTCCAGTTGCTGATTATTGAAATTTTTGTCTAATTTCTTGGCGTAAACCTCAGAATATCGTTAGAAAATTATTGTATGGTAAAGAACTGTGGATCGAATAAAACGAATTTTACTAAGGAAAATGGGAATGTAAGTATTAAAACTGGTAACATGTGACTCGGTCATTCAATGATTTTTATTTTCAGTGCTACGAAGTGGATAAAATTTTCAGGGCGTAAAGGCCTGCAAACAATAATGACAGTTGAGAACTGTTCATCCACGTAAATTTTTGTATGCTGGAAGCATCCCCTACATGAAGGGCTCATTTAGGGGAAATTATGACTTTTATACGTCCATTTAAAGATTCTCAATTGCCTTCAATATATTCAGAAATGCAAAAGTTTTATGGATTTCGATTTGGAAATCGGGTGGTTGTCAAATTGTCGTTTGGAAAGTCAAACTTTTATGAAACCTTCTGTGAGTGTTATATTCATACGTCAATCAATTTTTATATTGTGCCATAAAGAGACCATACCATGAAGAAGTCATAAAAATCATGAAGAAATTATACTGACGGGCTTGAATACAGGTCTTGTATACCTCTGTAAGGTTTTTTTCAATTTTGGTTCTGAAGAAATCATAAGAAATCATGGAGAAATTATATTGACGGGCTTGAATACAGGTCTTGTATACCTCTGTAAGGTTTTTTTCAATTTTGGTTCTGAAGAATTTGTAAATAATATGTGAGTAACGGAAATGTGTATCCTATGACGGTAAATTGAATATTGGTTCATATCAAGTTCTGATATAAATCGTACAAATTCCACTCAGTTTATTGATTCAAAACGTTTTCACAGAAAAAAACACCTTCGACGTACTTATAGCAGATAATCATGTACTCTTGTATCCTAGTCAAAGCTCTATTCATTGTCCATAATTTCGAATTTTCGTAAATTTTTTATAGATTGGCAATAAAAAGTTATCACATCCAAAAGCGTATTTCATTGATACCAATAGATTCCAAACAATGTTCAGATAAAAACTAACATTCTGGTCACAAAACAAAACCATCCTTTTGTTTTTTCGCTCAGGATGTTTGTTTTCTGGTCTCAACAAGGTCAATATTGGAATTCAATACGAGGAATAGAATTCGAATTTCGCGTCCCTCAATTATAAAACAGAAAACTGTTATTTAACAGTTTTTCTGTATTGATAATACGTTTTCAGCGCCATCTCATTGTCAAATGTGTTTTCACTGGCCAAAATGTAGTCGGTTTTTAATACTAGCGATACGAGGGCGTTTCCTATCTTTATACTCTATAATCTTTGGTAATGAACGTCAGTTCATTGCTAAGTGCATGGAATCACAGTATAGACAGTTTATACTGTGATGCAATCTAGTTTACCTGTACCTTCCACAAGAAGGATGGTAGTGACTACATTTTGCACATTTCATAGAACTATAATCCGTTAGTGAGGCATTTTTACTTGGAGAAGAAAAACACTTAAACGACATGATAATAGGTGCCTTACTTCAATGATATTTAACATACTATTCGAAATACCTCAATTAATAATTCATCTCTATGCCTTTTTGACGTAGACCATATTTTTGACGAATTTCATGGTTATGATGGTTCCATCTAGAGCTTCTTTTTTCTTCTCTAATTAGAGGAGAGTGTTAATTTTTCCTCAGTTTTTCGGGACGCTCTGCGAGTTGTCCGAAAAACACCATGCCATTTGAAAATGTGGAGTTATTGACATCCATTGGTTATTTTCCAAAAACTGCAGTGTCTTTCGGACTAACTATAGAATTGGTTACAGAACAGTCTTCGGGAACCCAATTGAACTTCATAATTATAAATCATAAGTGCGATTTTTCGATATCAGAATTCCATATTGCTATCAGTCATCAGGCCACCCTATAAAGTCAAAAATAATTTCAGTTTATGCGCCAATGACAGCACTGCCGTCTCACCCTGTATATAAGTGAATCAGAGTATCAAAGTTTCGTCAATGAACTCTGAAAGTCAAGAACTGTGAATATTGTATTTAAATGAGGAAAACTTCATTACACTTCAGAGTAATAGGTATATGTCATTTGAGATAAAGAAGACCTGGTAACAGTACGAGAATATCTGAAAGAGGCCGATACATTATCTTTTCTTTTTAAGTGATCGCAACCGCTATTCTCCGTATAATAGCTTAGAGCTATCGACGAAAAAAATTTATCATGACCGACGTAAACATCTGCCCCATGGACACTGGCGTTAAAGTTGTAGCAGCAGCTATTATGAAACCCGAACCAGTAGGGACAACGACCGAATTCTGATAATCGACTAAATTATTCTAGGAAACAGTGGATAAGATCTATCTTAATGTGATGCGCTTTGATAAAATACTATCAATATATTGATAGATTTGAAGGTAGGAATTGTAGTACTTTGGATTTTTCACCTCATTTAAATTAACTACGCCGATCAGTGGCTTCGAGCACTTAGCATCTATACAAAAAGCACCGATTTTTCACAGAAGGCTCTATACTCCATTCACTTTTATTTTAGCACTCGGTTGACCATGGAAATTTAACACATTTCACTCTGTATAGTAGGAAAATGTGGGGTAATGACGCTTGTCAAAAACTTTTTGGGTTTTAAATCAGCGCTATGTTGTCCGTTCTACGTAAAAGACTCAGTAATTACGTATTTCATGAAAATGTCGAATCACTTCGGAAAATATGAAACAGTGACGTTGACATAATTGACGTTTATACAAACTGATTGGAGGCATACCAAATCCAGTTATTTGCATGGAAAATACAAGAGATCAGTATACATAATATCATAATATGCACTAGCTTGAGGAGAGGTTGGTTATCTTCTTTGGCTAAAGTTTGAATGCGTTAGGTACATCAGTTGTCGATTTCAAAAATATCAACCCGAAGATGAAATGCATATGATGTAGTGGTTGGGAATATGTATCTCTGGAAGGAATTAACGGATAATTACAAAAATGTTAAATTCTTCAACAAAAACCATCTTGCATCAATTGAAGTAAAAGAAATTAAAGTTTCAAGTCAAGAGGAACTTCACCTCTAAACAAAAATTTCACAATTAACAGGAAAACTGGCTCGTACTTATGGCCGTTTATCTTAATACTTTGATATAATAATAAAAATTATGTATTTATTGGTACCTTGAGACATTCACAATGTATAGGACAAGTCAAATGAAAAATAGAAAAATCAATTTTCGGGAACTTATTCTACGATGACATTCAACGAAAATCCTGTAGTAACTTTTCGCATTAATTCACCCAAACATAAAATTCTCAAATGCCACCACTTTCTTGGGTCTCCCAATAGAAGGAAATTCTTAATCGTCCTCTTCATTCACAATCTTTCTGATTGTGGAAATATTCAGCTAAAATATAAGTCGTTCAGATCAGATGAAACCTTATATAAGTTCACTTACATTGAATATGTTCGCTACCGTCTGAAGTATTGTGGATTTTCGAATATCAGGGTAACTATTGGTATGAGCAAACCTGAATTCTAAATAACATTTCCTGTCTTCTCTTTTTTTTCCATCACATTCGACATTTTCGTTATAAAAATTAATATTAGTTCGGGCAAAGGCGTAATGACATTAACGGCATTTCATGAGCGCCAACCTGACTCCGTTCTAGTCACAAAAACTTGAGAAAATTATTTCATGGCCAACCGAGTGCTAAAATGAATGTGAATGTAGTATAGATTTCTAAGAACTATTTCAAAGCAATTCGACTTTTCGAGCACTAAGCAATCTTTCCAAAAACTGTTGGAAATGAGATTTTTTGAGAAAAAAACTGTATACAATTGAGAAAAACTCTTTTTATATTTAAGACGATTCATTACTGATGCATTGGAAGCCAGGTAAAGCAGAACAAATTTTCATGAAACGAAATCATATCATGAATGTATGAGAGCAATAAAAATAAATGTTTATTATTCTCAACAATAACAACAGTTTGTCATAAAATATTAAGTCAATAAATCACATATAAACCAAAAAATGAAAAACTTAATTTTTCATCTCTAACAGAACTCCTTAAAGTCATTCGAACTATAGGGTTCTCAATCTCGAATGAAACTATACCTAATGATTTCTTGAAGAAGTGACCCATAATATTTCTCTGATTGTTCTTGTAAGACATTGAATAAAGTTATAGCCATACACTTCACACATTAACCTCTCGTGACCGTGCTATATATTTTCACTGAAGAATATCGATAGTCTGTAAATATACGCACCGTACCTACACTCTCAACATATTATTTCTCTTAAACAATCCCCTACAACTATCTTTCTGATCAAAACTTAACATGGTTCGTAATACTCTCTTCTGAGTTACATTGACCTAGCAAAAGGAAGAAGAAGAAGAAGAGTTACAAAAATGATGTCTACATAAGTAAAACTACCCCAAAAGATAATTCCATAGAAAATTTGTGAATGAAAGTTCGCATCATAAACCAACATTAGGAGTTCGAATTCAACCCGACTCTTCAAGATGAACTGTGCATTGCAAGCAGAGTTGACTTAGGTCTGGGCTGCTATTCTCGAGCATTCGCAATATATGCGATCGTACGCATCGAAAAACGTTGTGATGTTTTTAACACCAAATAGCAGAGTTTTCCAGAGTTTCAACAAAGCATTGTGTGCTTTCATATGTGCTAAATACAATGCTTTGGTGAAACTCTGGAAAACTCTGCTATATTTGCATCACAACGTTTTTCGATGCGTATATACGATCGCATATATTGCGAATTGTCGAGAATAGCAGCCCTGGTCCTCAACAGCTCAATATGGGGGCCCCACTCCAGCTGCTTATCAAGAATCAGCCCCAAATACCTCACATTAGTCTCCACCCGAACACAACTACCTATTTAGAACATGTATCGATGGTGGATACTGTAATTTAGATTAGAAAAACATTTCCACATTGATCACAAGATTGTGATTGAAAAACTACACAGATAAGTTCATAAGGACATTTGAATCATTAATGGCAGAAGTAACACAAGCAGATTGGATCAAGTAATTTGTGTCATCAGCAAATAATCGCAATAAAGTTTTCCTGCACTAACAAAAATATAAAAAAGCAAAGTAATTTATATACTCGTGTACGATAAATAGAAGTGGGCCTATATAATGTTGCCCTAAGAATAGACCATTGAAGGTTATATCCACATCATCCTATGTAAAATGTTCACCATTGACCTCTAGGACAACTCTTTGTTTTCTTGAAGTTAAATAACTCTTCCTCCTTCCGTGAATCACGCAATCAAAGGTTTTGGAGAGATCTGAAAATATAACTAATGGATTCTCCCCCTGTATATTTTTTGAGTCTCAGTAATTGCTGATCTTCACTTCATAGAATCCCATTTTGAAGAGCTGTGTAGTCAAGGGAAAGAACAGTCTCAAAAACTCTTCATTATTTATTGGAACCTCTCTTTATTTTATCCAAGGTTAACATGTTTCGACCTATAAGGTCATTTTCAAAACCATATGAATCTAAAATACCGTATTCAAGGTAAGTATAAGGCTCAACCACCTGAAGTTGTTGAGAAATAAATGGGCTAGTTTCCTAAAACTCCAAAACCGAATTTGAGATTATTAATGGAAAGCCTTTTCTACTAGTTATCCAACACGTAAAAGATTCGCTTCAAAATTCAGGCATTTCAGAAATACACCCTTCGAAACTTCGACTATGGAAAGCTTGTGACGTAGAATGCCTTCATTAAAGTATAGTAATTTTTGTTAATTCGACAACACTGGAACCGATCAAGAAGATATCCACAGATTACAAAAAATTGTTTCTGTAATCTGTGTCTACCTTCTTAAAACCGATGACATTTTGTGTCATTATGTGTTTTTCTTGTCAAATGTGATCATCAAACTTGATATTTATTACGTCTATGGTGATCAGAAAACTTTCATGACCATTACTGACACAAATGGGCGTTGCCGGATTGTAAAAATGACGTAGAATGTTCACAAGAGCACTTCTGAAATCAGAATTTTCGTAATCGAATACAGACAAAATGCAATATGTTGAAATTCGAAAAAAATATATTTCGAGATATTTGAGTTATAAGGATTTTTATGACATATATTTTGAAATTTAGGAAAATACCCCATTGTATTAATTTATTACAAGATGTTCAATTAAAAAAGTAATGTGTTGAGATATACAGGGTGGGCAGAATTCGTTGTCTACTGAAAGGATCTATAGAACTATAGCAGCTAGAAAAAAACGGACGACACATTCTCGAGCTCTTTTTTCTTGACTAATCCAAAACTGAAAACAGATCCAGCCTAACGTTCATAGATTTTGAGTTATGAACGAAAATTGAGAAATTGTCATTTTCAATGAAGCTGAATAACTCGCTTATTTGAACTCTTATTCGAAATCCGTTGTTATATTACATTCTACAGACACTTTTTTGTGAGGAATTCGTATATGTTATTTTTAAATTTTTTGATCCAGTCATTTTCGAAATACGATAGGGATATCTGATTTTTCAAATGTAAACTATAGTTGAAAGCTCTATCATTCGGCTGCAATTTTTTTGCTGATTTCAAAAATGTATCATTGTTGATCACTGAATCCGCAGTTGCTCTAGTGGTATAAGGTTCAGTTTTTCAGCTCCTTCTGTTGGTCTCCTGGTAGATAATTACTCGTTCGATTTACTTTTCTAAAAGCTGACAATAGACTTATCGGTTTGCAGTTTTGGGAAATTTCTTTTCCTTGCATGGTTTTCAAACTATATGAGACTTTTTAGAAGTTACCTCACCAACAGAAAACAAATAACTTTTTTACACCACGAAGGTACAAGAATTCTGTCATCTGAAAGGACCATACTTAAAGGAGTACCTCAAGGTACTATAGTGGGACCTATTCTATTCGTAGTCTATATTGACGACCTGTTCGAGGCTTTCTATGAGATTTTCTGCCCTCAAAGTGAACTTCCTCCACATGTTGACATCTTAACTGAGACATCGCAACCACAGGACACAACTACTGAGCACATGGCACCTATAGAGGAGCTCATAGAAACATACCTATATGCTGATGACACTAATGTTTTAATATCAGGTAGAAACATTGAGGGTGTTGTGAATAACTTGAAACTATCAATGACACGGATTGAAAAATGGTGCCTAGATAATGGTTTGCTTCTCAATAGAAACAAAACTAACGTCCTAATGTTTTCGACTAATCGCTCAAATTTATCATTCCCTGAGACTATTAATTTTGATAGTGGAGATGTTCAGATAGACTCATGTACGAGATTATTGGGTGTAGTTGTTGAGAAAAATCTTGGCTGGGGGTTACACTGCGAATCAGTAACAAAAAAGCTTCACACAATCATTTATACCTTGAAAGCTATTAGAAACAGAATCGATATGGAAACATTGAAGATAGTATATTTTACAAATTTTCAATCAGTTGTATCATATGGAATTATACTCTGGGGAGGAAGCACCCAAGCTGAACGTGTGTTTATCACCCAGAAACTATAGCTATAAGAATAATGTTTGGGATGAAATATAGGGAATCGTGTAGAGGTGTATTCAAGAGACATAATATTTTAACTGTGCCTGGCCTATATGTATATAGACTCTTATTATTTTTATTCAAGAACAATTCCTATTTTGAGAAATATAGAAATGTAAATGCTACCAGGAGAATCATTGAGTATTTACTACCTATTCACAAACTGTCAATCACTGAACGTAATAGTTTCTATATGAGTATGAAATTGTTTAATCACCTACCAAGAAAAATTAGAGATATAAAGGAAATTAAACTTTTCAAGAAAGAATTATTTTTAATGTTAGTTCAATGTGAACCCTATTCTGTAATCGAGTTCTTGGAGTTTTGTAGTAGATAGATATATCGTATTGGTACAATGTAATTAATATCTTTTGTAGAGAATTTTGACCTGTTTCTATTTTGTCACTTATGTACAATTCTGGAAATAAATACCCATTATTATTATTATTATTATTAACTTCTGCAAATTTCACTTTTCAGTACATGCGAAGCTATCCCAAACTGTCCTTTGATTGACCGTCATTTTTTCAATATTCTATACTTCAAATCAAATACATACAGCTTTTACCAACGAGCAGACAAATATCACAAATAACAAACAGGTCGGAATGAAATGAGATAATAGTTGAAGAGTATCAACTCTTTGTTTACGACAACACTGGACATTTACATTCAAAATCGATTTTTGTCAGAAAAACACCACAAGAGTCAGTAGTCTGATGTTTGTCTTAAGGTCGCAATCGATTATACTTATTGATTGTTGACAACTGGTACATCATCTGTTGTTACAGATACGAAGGAATGAAACGCGGATGGATAGGCTTCAGATATTATTTCAACCAATAATAGTTCAATTCAATTCAATTCAATTCATTTATTTCCCTCAAAAATTTAAGGGTTCGTCACAATATTTCTCCAAAATATTTGGATTAATTGTAAAATATTAAATACCTATCTGTAGGCATATTTCCATATTTAGAATTCAATAATAATATAAATAATAAAACACACACGTATTACCAGTAACAACAAACATATGCATGTACGAAATAACAAACAAGTATATCATAAATGCTAAAAATGACAGGCCATGAATTCATCCACTGTATAAAAAGCATTCTCCAGGAGTATAGTCTTAGTGCGACTCTTGAATGCTTGAATGTTCAAGGACCTGATCGACTGGGGGAGCCGATTTTACATTTTCACTCCGTTGAAGGCATGTGTGTTCTGGAACGTTCTTAATCTGTGCATTGGAGTCACAAAATTATCCTTGGATCTTGTTGGATAATTGTGCACATCGGAGTTCCTCGTGAGCCGTTCCTTGTTCTTGTGGACGTATAAAAGGCATTCATTCAATTATATAGCAGCACGGAACCGTGAATATTCGATATTGCTTGAAGTACGATCTACAACTAACTGTCTGATTGACTTCAGCCATCAGTCGTATTGCACTCTTTTGTTTGATGAAAACTCTATGTGCCTCCTGAGATGAGCCCCAAAGGATTATGCCGTATGTCATACGTCCATGGAACTGGGCATGATTAGTAAGCAGGGTCTCTTTCTCGGACAAGTGTTCTCTAATCTGCCCCAATGCGAAGATTGCGGTCGACAACCTTCTACATAGTCCGTCCACATGTTGTGTCCACGACATATTCCCACCGATCGATATTCCCAATAGAGAAATAGAATCTGTGGAATGGGATTTTGTGGTGACCAATAACTGCTGACTTTTCTCACTATTTACCTTCATGCTGTTTCTTTTGAACCACTCAACCGCATCATCTAAGGACTTTTCGGTTTTCTCCTGGAGCTGTTTGGAGTTCTTAGCTTTGTTCAATAGAGAAGTATCATCCGCGAAAAGAGTCTCCCCATCTGCGGTTACATTCGAGAGCAGATCATCAATATAAATCAGGAACAGAATAGATCCGAGTACCGATCCCTGAGGAACGCCCGAGGTAACCCTCCTTTTTGACGAAATTTTGCCCTCTAGATCAACAATCTGCAGACGGTTTTCTATATAGGATTTAAGGAAATCCAGTGCTTTGCCTCTGACGCCAATATATTCCAGTTTGAACAAGAGCTTTTCATGGTCAACGCAATCGAAAGCCTTGCTCAAGTCGAGGCAGGAAACAGTTACTTCCTCTGAGCCATCCAACGCCTCCACAATGAATTGAAGAACCTCGACAAGCGCAGTGGTAGTCGACTTCGTCTTCCTAAAGCCATGCTGCTCTTTGCTTAGGAGGGAATATTTCTCCAAAAACGAAATCAATCTCGTTTTAATGAGACACTCAAGAACCTTGGAAATAGACGGCAGGATCAATATAGGTCTATAATTATTGTAAGAGTCTTGATCGCCCTTTTTGTGCACTGAAATGATTCTCGCGATCTTTAGCTCATCCGGAAAATACCCCTGTTCGAAACAGCTATTTATGAGTTTTGAAAGTGCGTCAGCAATACAGTCGACAACATCCTTCAGCACTAAAAAAAATCATGACCAGTACTCGAACCTTAAACTGAAATGATTATTTACATTCGTATTGGCTCATTTTATAGAGTAAAAGAGTGGAATACAGGAAATTATATTTTTCCGTTGGTATGATACAAGCACATGGTATATTTAAAATGTAGGTATGACATAAACATATCGAAAGTAATATTCTCATCTTCAGACCTACAATAATTTAAACTGCTCCGCACATGAGTTAGGGATATTGACTTAAATTGCAAAAAAATATAGTTGAAATAAGATTTTTGTGATGAAAAATCATATTTATATGATTTCAAGTTGCACATTAATTTCAGCCTGTCTGCAGCGTATTCCCAGAGAATTCAAGCATTTTAAGACTATCAATACAATGTATGGCCTCAACGGGCATCAATAACAGCTTGACATCTTCTTTACATACTACACACGAAGTTGTTGAACATTTCTTGAGGAATTTGGTTCCATAAACGGGGCCGAATCTCTCTCTTAGATCATAAGGATCCTGGGGTAGGTTGATGATTATCTAATCTTCTTTGGAGCATATCGCATGCATGTTCTATGCAATTCAAATCTGGTGAGTGCGGAGGTATTGGTAAATGTGGAATACCAAGCTCCTCGCGCGCATTCTCAACTATGGCTGCACGGTGCGGTCTAGCGTTATCATCTAGAAATTGAAAAGTTTCACCAATAGCAGCGTGAAAATTTGGCACAACATTGTCAATGACATGCTCCCTGTAGTGTGAGGCGGCCATATTCCCAGGACAAATGTGTAGTTCTGTGCGCCCGTTGAAACATATCCCGGCCCATACCATAACACTACCCCCTCGGAATAGATGGACTTCTTGGACACAGCGACGATTACGGGGTATGCGTGGGATTTTCCATACACTTTTTCTTCGAGAATCTGAAAATCGTCCATATCTAGATACATCAGTGAAAAGGACACTACGCCATTGATCGTTCCAATTGATATGTTGCCTTGCCCATTCCAGTCTTTGACGCTTATGGTCACGTGTTAATGGACGTCTAGAACCTAGATTCACCTCTCTCAAACGTCGTCTGATGGTTTCGATGGAAACTTGGACCCCATCTGAATTTGGAAGAGTATTCCGTAGCATTCTACACGCAGATGTAGGGTTTCTTCTCGCCGAAACGGTGATGAAACGGTCCTGAGCAGGTGTTGTTTTTGGTCGCCCACCAAGCCTTGGTCTTTCCAACACGGAACCTGTCTCCCTGAACCTATTCCAAAGTCTAGAGTCTAGATATCACATTTTGGCTGACTTGGAGCCTCTCCGCTACAACAACCTGAGTTAGGCCATCCTGTAGCATTCCGATAGCCCTATTAGCCTCAGCATTTGTTAATTTACGTCTTGGCATTTTCAGAAAACTCGTTTCAAATCGAAGCCGTTGATGAACTGACTTCATTTCAAAATAAGAACATTCATGAAGCATATATAAAAACCAAAATTCAGAAAAAAGGCGACCAGATTGACGAAATGTCTCATATTGATTTTTATAGGATCGATTCAAGTTGTTATTGAGTTTGAAATTATTTTACAGCGATTTTCTTGAAGATTACATACTTTTAAAAATGATTGAATACGATATCCCTAACTCTTGTGGAGCAGTTTATTTGAAAAATTCAAAATCCTGTTCCGTAGAATGATAAAAAATTCCATTTCATCGGACAAATGGATGGATTTATATCATTTTTTGGAACTGTCGACGAGTCATTTAGTTAAGTGAATTTTTGGATTCAACCTAAAACGAGTTTAAGTAAATTATTCATATGGATCCGTAATTATGGTTAAACACGTATGTGGTATACTAAAAAACTAAGGGGGAAGCCAGGTAAAATGAAGGCTAAAGTATCAAACTTAATCAACGTTTCGGCCGAAGATTACTTTTCAGGACTAGAACCGGAAATTGCATTAAGATCTGAATACGTACTCTCACATTGTTAGTTTCATCTCAAGTTGCAGGATGAAAGTTAAAAAATAAAATCATTCTTAAGAAACAATGGAAATCGAATTGTGAAAATTATTGAATTGTGAAATATCTGATTCAAAGATCTTCCCTATACTGAGAGAACGAAATAGTGAAGTTACAGTAAAAATCTTGGGTTATTTATGATCAACGATAATCGCTGGAATTTCACAAGGAATATTCTGAAAGGAAAGGAAACGTAAAAACACAGAAATATGAATTGCAAGTTGCTTGTGATTTCACATGAAATTTTTTCGAATGTTTTTTCTACAAACTAAACCTGCGACTACTCATTGTAAAATCACAATAGATTTTTTTAGACTCAATTGTGAATTCGCGAAGGATTATTACAGAAATAAATTTTAAAATTAAAAGCAAAGCAGATTTAAAGAACTTAATTGCAAATTTCGAGCGTTTGTTGAAATCACAGAATTCATTTTAGAAATATTTGCAATGATTTAAAATTATTTTGTGAAATAACTATGAAAGTTTGTGAATAATTTCCTTAATTTTGTAAATGGCCAGAGCAGTTTTACAGAACTAAATTGTGAATTTCAAGTATTTGTTAGAATTCCAAAATTTATTGTAGAAATACTTCACACTCCTTAAAAGCTACCTTGTGAAATAACCATGAAAATTTCTGGGATAATTATCTTTTTTTTGTTAATGATTGAAGTAGTTTTATAGAAATAAATTTCGAACTTCAAAATCTTTACTTAATTTGGCACAATCACAACCTATAATATACATTTCGAGATGAAAAAAGAAACATCAAATTAAATAAAAACAACAACCACGACATAAAATGAAGTCATCAATATGAAAAACAAAAAATATGAAACAATATATCAGATGAAATATAACCACAACATGAAATAAATATAATCTTGAATATACAAAAAAATATGAAACATTAATTTAAATAAAAACAACAACCACAACATAAAATATACATATGTTTCATAGGAAACATCAAACATCCAACAAAAAAGACACAATCTTTTGGAAGAGCTAATTTATATATTTTCTTCAACTTTTTTTATCGTGATTCGTGATTGAGTTATTTCCAAAATCCGGATGAATCTTGCAATTCATCATTTGAAACATTTCCAGAGTATTCTAAATTGAAAATGAAATAGAGGGTAAACAATATGTTATCACCCAAAATCAGAATTCTAGATGTGTTTTAGTGAATTTAATATTGTGATTCGTATTGACGTTGATGTTTTGTGTTGTCATTAATTTTTTATCGGTATTCACAGAAACACCACGAAGGAAAATAAAACTACATATTTGTCAAAAGCTTTGCAAATGCAAAGAAGTGTAGTGTACAATCTTTCTCCAAAAACTAGACCATATATCGCATTGAGAACGAAACTTTCATACAATGTGGTTGTTCAAAGAAAATCAGTCTGGAATAAAATTAATATTTTTTCAGTATCAATCAAATAATCAACGACTCAAAATGAAGACGCTGAAACCTAACAATTGATTTTCGATTCTGTCAATTAATAGTTTATCAACCATTAACTTAACATCAAGATGCTGAAAAACATGTCAATTGAGTTCTGATTGGACTTGATTTTGGGAAATAAAATTGAATATTTTTCTTCAACCGCTTAGCCGCAACCCTATCCAACTTACCATTAGAATCTTAATTGACGAAAAATATATCAATATTCAATTTTAGGAAAACAAAGATTATGGTGGGATTCCGCGTTTTCATTTCTAGTTATTGGTTGACAAAATAGATATTAATTTTATTCCAGTATATTTCCCTGTATATCCAGGGTCTGGCCGACCCACACTTTATGGGCACGAGCCGTCACTGCCTCTCTGCATTCTTTGGGTCTTTCAAACGTAAGCTACTTTCTGAAATGTTTGTTTGTCTATCTGGGCGATAGATCAAAAATCTATGGTCTTAGCTTATCTCCGGATTAGCAAACCGATTTTCACGGGACTTCCACAGTTATAAATAAGGGCTTTCCAAGAAAGGTTTAGACTACATAGTTTTCCACTACCTACCATTCCCCCAACATCTTGGAAAAAGTTAATGAAATAAAGAAAATTAGTCCTGGTGAGCAGGTAGGAAGAGATGGTGATAAATATGAAATAAATCTGAAAATAAACAAGATTTTCTCTAATTCATTCCACCCATAGAAATCATATTATATAGAATTACTCTAGACCAGTAGTAAGAAATGCGGCGAAAAATTGACAGTGGTCGTTAATACGAATGCGCATCATTAGTTTATTTTCTAGTAGAACGTTGCCGAGTTTCTGAATATTCTGTCGATCGAATCTTATGAAGAGGGGACAATTCATGTAACGAAGGTATGTCGGACAACAACCAGTTTTCTTTCAGTCGTTTGATTTTTCACTGTTGCACGATCTGCTCGGAGGTAAGAAGTTTTAAGTCACCTTTTCTGAAATGTACTTGTGTTGTCTATCATATTGAAAATAATAAATGCAAACAAAAAATTCAAAACTTGAATGAATTATCGAGTTCCATTGATAGCGAATTCCATTGATTGTATAAAGTAGTATTGCACTAGATCAGGATATTTCAAAATTGTTCCACGGAGTTTATAGTATGCACTCAATGCATAGGGTACCTATTCATCTAATGGAATCTGCGATAATATCGAATTGCATGGTGATATTAAGTTTAGATCTTCTGGAATTTTTGTTGTGAGTTCCAAATATTTAGTGAGCACCAGTTGTTACCATGGCAGTCGGTATAAAACTCCAATCTTCAGCCAATTCACGGTTTGGTCAAGCAATCAATGAATACTCAATAATACCTCTATCGACAAATTTAGATTTGGACTTATAACTCGTTACCTCCGAGATCCCGATATATTTTCATTGAAACCTGCAACATCATTGTACTGATTTTCTAACAAAGCATATATAAACACAATTAGTCATCCATGGATCCATGCATGTGTTCAATACCGACAAGAAGTCCTGTATGAATCGAAAAATAAGTTCTTTTACCGAATGAAATATATTTATTTCTCATTTCTACCAAATAAACAATTCGACTGACATAAGGTAGGAAAGTCTAGGCAACGTTCGAGTTGAAATAAACTAATGTCGCGCATTCGCTTTAACGACAACTGTCAATTTTTCGCCGCATTTCTTACTACTGGATTAGCATTCTATACTGCATTCACATTTATTTTAGCAGTCGGTTGGCCATGAAATAATTTTCTCAAGTTTTTGTAACTAGAACGGAGTAAGGTTGGCACTCATGAAATGTCGTTAATGTCAGAACGCCGTTGCCACAACTAATATCAATTTTTATTACGAAAATGCCGAAACTGATTGAAAAAAGAGACAGGATTTCAGGAAGTGCTATTTAGAATTCTGGTCTTCTCATTCGAATAGTTATACCCCGATATTCTAAAATCCACAATACGTCAGACGGTAGGGAACATATTCAATGTAAGAGAATTCCTGTAATGTTTCATCTGAATCTAAACGACTTATATTTCAGCTGACTATTTCCACAATCAGAAAGATTCTGAATGAAGAGGATGACAAAGAATTTCCTTCTATTGGGAGTCCCAAAAAAGTGGTGGCATTTGAGAATTTTATGTTTGAGTGAATTAATGCGAAAAGTTTACTACAGGATATTCGATTAATGTCATCGGAGAATAAGTTCTCGAAAATTGATTTTTCTATTTTTCATTTGACTTGTCCTATACATTATAAATGTCTTAAGGTACCAATAAATACCTAATTATTATTATTATCTCAATGCAATAAGATGAACAGCGCCAGTTGTCCGGCTAATTGTTTATTCATGTGATATTTTTGTTAAAAGGTGAAGTTAATCTTGATTGAAACTTCCTTTAATTCCGTTTACTTATATTGATGCAAGATGATTTTTGTTGAAGAATTTCACATTCTTGTAATTATCTATCGATTTCTTCGGGAGATACCCATTCCCAACCACTGCATCATATGCATTTCATCTTCTGATTAATATTTTTAAAATCTACAACTGATGTAACGTATTCAAACTTTAGCCAAAGAAGATAACGGACATTAACTCTCCTCAAGCTATTATGCATATTATGATATTATACTGATCTCTTGTATTTTCCATGCAAATAACTGGATTTGGTATGCCTTCAAACAGTTTGTATAATCTTTAATTATGTTCGTCACATATTTTCCGAAGAGATTCGACATTGTGATAAAATACGTAATAACAGAAACTTTTACGTAGAACGGGCAACATAGCGTTGATTTATAACCTAAAAATGTTTTGACAAGCTTCATAACCCCACATTTTCGTACTATACATAGTGAAATGTGTCAAATTTCCATGGCCAACCGAGTGCTAAAATAAAAGTGAACGGAGTATAGAGCATAAAGTATATATATTATGATTTCTATGATTTCACCCCATATGACCTGAAATAGGAAGGAAGGTCATTTTCTCAATGAAATGCCAAATAAAGAAACGCCATCAATTCGGAAACTGGTGGAAATATTATTCATATATATATATATTCTCCTTAAAATTGTGTTCACTTAAATAGACAACCAATAAATCTTCCTACGCATGATTTCAGTTTCCGAAACAAATTGACGTATAGGTCTTAATTACCGCATTTCCCATAAAACCAATTAAGACCCTTCTGCCGGCATATGTGTAAATGAGGACCACTGTCCATCCTGTTGAAGGCAATAATTATACTTTTCTTCCTGGGGATTATGAATCTTCACATGCAGATGGTCCACACTTGAAGAAGGTAAAAGGACCCGAGAAATAGGGATTGGGATGTTAGAACATGCAGGGAACGTGTAGGCGTTCACACAGTGAACATAAATCAACATGTAAGAGCATTTCTATATACATTCTGTTCAACATTTGTCATTCTCCCTTCATGTTTAAAATGGAGCTTTCGCAGTCGGTTCAAATCATCGATTTCTTGAATAATCTTATCCTACTAAACGAAAATCTATGATTAGGTTTATAGATTGATGGAAACTGCACTGTATTTTCAATTTCTCCTCCAAAAACCTTTCTACACAATATCTCAAATTATTATGTTTAAGTTTCTGATAAATCTAAATTTCTTCACTTCATTTTCGGAGATATAGGTTTCTCAGACCACACATTACAAAGTCGCTGGCATGAATTTTTAAAACTTTGTTCAATATTTCAGTGCCTTGTTGTAGATAACGTTTCGGCACGGGATTATTTGCACTGGTTTTTTAAAGAACTCAGACAATCAATGGACGAGGTTAGAAAGGCGTGCCAACCTTGTAAATATTCGACACTATGTGAAGGTATGTTTTTAGAGCCTATTTGTGCATCTCGATTGCCTTAATCATTTAACAATCCTTTGAAAAGCTCCGGTTACCAATTCCAATAATTGATAATATAAAATTTAGATCGTATTAATTAGGCTCATTATCATATTAAGCAGCGTGCCAAAAAGTAATGTCGTAACTCGTGAATAATTCTTGTACGCACAACTATTGAGGAAAATCACCCGTCGATTTTTAACTTCAAAAGCAATTTGTCGTATGCTGTATTGAATTTGATATTTCTCACCCTCTACTTTATTTTTTCAAATGGGAATATATGGATTGTGATGCATTATTATTGACAAGTTACGTTACTTTTTTGGCACGAGGTATTTGTATATGTTACGGCTAAAGATAGGTGTGAGCATAAACTTAAGATTAGCCGGCTAAACTTAGGTTTATATTCGAGGGTCGGCTAAAATTCGATAAAATATTCATCTGCGTCAGGGAATTTCGTCTTTAGCCGGCTAAAGTGCACATTCCCCAAAACGGAACGGCTAAAAATGTATTCGATGGACACGCGGAGAGGTGATGTCTCATGAATGGTCGGATGGGAAAAGACGATCGCACACGGCCACTTTTTGTTTGAATTTTTAGAATTGAAATATGCAAAAAGGGCATCGAATGTATTAGGGTGGTATTACATAACGCACATGGGTTTTCAATTCAACATTTAACGAGTTATTTTCATCTGTTTAGGAGATTAATGCTTTTCAAATCGAGCCTAATTTGTGAAAAAACCATGATATGACTCACATACACACACACACATACAAAATTATATTTTCCCTACCATTCAAAAATTGGGTTTATGGAAAAATAACGAAAAAGAGACTATAGTTTCTAACGTTGCAATTTATTTCCAACCAATTCTTTCGCAAAAAAGAATTAAAAAAAACTATGAACATGAACATAGTTGAGACACTTTCTCTAGCTGATTTTGTTAAAAATTTCTTCCCAAGTCATTAAACATACGGGTTCCAAAATACGGCCTATCGCCACCCTTGATGAATTATCCCGGGGGATACAAGTGCAAGCTTGGGTACTTCTACTTATATTTTTCTAGAATTTGACCTTTGGTATTTTGATGAAGAAGTTCGCGGCATCATTCTTGTCTTCATTCTCTCCTTTTGCTCATTCAATTCCCCTCAAATTATGAATAATAACAAGATGAAAAATAATCATTAACACTACAGTTTTCCCTCACACTCAAAAAGCATGTCTCGAATTTTGTCATCAAGGGTTAAGATTTTTAGATTCGTCAATAAGAATTCATTGAGACACAGTTTAAACAAATATATGTTCATTCTCCAATTTCTCAACTGCTTGACAGAATGCTTTTCTGCTTTTAAAATATGTGAAATTCATACAAAAAATGCATTGCATTAATAATAGTTCGATCATACTCGTATTACTATTTCTTTTAATTGCCGAAAATTTGCGCCCCTCAAGCCTTCTACATTTTGAGCCGATGGGATGTGGTTACACTTAAGTTTAGCCGGCTGAAGATAAAAGAAACTAACATTAGCAAATACCCCAAGCTAAACCTAAGTTTAGCCGGCTAATCTTAAGTTTATGTTCACACCTATCTTTAGCCGTAACATACAGGGTCTTTCACGAGGAACCTCACCCATATTTATACGGGAAACTACTGAACATATTTTCATGAAATTCAGCACTTATAAGTATTTCACGATGCTGATGAAATCTAAAATATTTTCAAGGCATGAGCACCTCCGGTTTTTCCGGAAATGACGTCAACTTCCGTTTTTCAAATTAGAACACCATTTTTTTATTGCCGAAATAGATTCCTTAGAAAATTTCAAGTTATTTTGATGTAACATTTTTCAGTTTTGGTTGTAAAATTCTCTCTGAGTGGGAAAATTCGAAAAAAAATCGAAAATAGAGCTCCGCTGAAACAAGAATAACATCGAGGTTTTTGGATGGAAAATTTTCATTTTTGGGATTTTTCAAGATGTAAGATTGATGTATCCACTTTAAAAATCGAAATCGCGATTCATGATACAGGGGGTGAAAAAATCGCTTTCGAAGTTAGGGATGACAAAATCGTGAAAAATCAAATATTTCAAATTAGAACCCCATTTTTTTATGGCAGAATCTACGTTAAAAAATAATGTGAGTGTATGCATCACACCCTTGCCCTAAAGTGGATATTTTCTGAGTTATTCACAAAAAAGTTTTTAGTCTTGAATTTTCAGCTATTTCTTTTCCCTTCACGCCAAGAAGATGAAATTTTCAGGAACTGTTACTTAAACCATGTTTTAGATTTTACTACCCTAATATGCAAGAGAAAAAAGTTACAGGTTGTTCCTAAATAGATGGCAAATTTTGATTCGAATTTGTATCGGAAACCTCTTTATTTCAACTAATCGGCCATCAGTTTGCTCTCCAGTGATAAATAAATAATTCCTTATGAACCATATGCAAAAACTTACCATATTTTACATTCTTTTTTTTTTAATTCAAGACGAAAAACAGTTTTTTGTGAATAACTCAGAAAATATCCACTTTAGGGCAAGGGTGTGATGCATACACTCACATTATTTTTCAACGTAGATTCAATATCTGCCATAAAAAAATGGGGTTCTAATTTGAAATATTTGATTTTTCACGATTTTGTCATCCCTAACTTCGAAAGCGATTTTTTCACCCCCTGTATCATGAATCGCGATTTCGATTTTTAAAGTGGATACATCAATCTTACATCTTGAAAAATCCCAAAAATGAAAATTTTCCATCCAAAAACCTCGATGTTATTCTTGTTTCAGCGGAGCTCTATTTTCGATTTTTTTTTCGAATTTTCCCACTCAGAGAGAATTTTACAACCAAAACTGAAAAATGTTACATCAGAATAACTTGAAATTTTCTAAGGAATCTATTTCTGCAATAAAAAAATGGTGTTCTAATTTGAAAAACGGAAGTTGACGTCATTTCCGGAAAAACCGGAGGTGCTCATGCCTTGAAAATATTTTAGATTTCATCAGCATCGTGAAATACTAATAAGTGCTGAATTTCATGAAAATACGTTCAGTAGTTTCCCGTATAAATATGGGTGAGGTTCCTCGTGAAAGACCCTGTATATATGATATGATATCATAGGCTGTGACTAGAGTCCCGACTCGAATCTGTGTCCAGTCCCGACTGACGAAATCAAATGACTCACGTACCGGACTGGGACCACTTGGGGCCCTCAGCTGAGACCTATTAAGGGGCCCTATATTGGGGGTTCCGGGGCTCTACCCGGAAAATTGTTGAAAACGAATTAGGTTCTTGAAAACAATGAAAATGAATTTTTCGCTAGGTATTTATGCGAATATTATGATTTTCGACTTTTATTGACTTTATTTTTTATTAAAATTAGAAATTCACAGTATTTTTAAGATACCACTAGAATACACATTCTGTAGAACTGTCAATAATTACAAAGGTGTTAAAAATGAAAGTGGAGTATTGAATTGATGTGGCCGATACATCCTAAATTGAACTAAAAACAGATTATATGATTTTCACAAAAAAGGGTTGTCAAATCAATATATGGTGTCGATAGAGAAGATATTTAAACAAGCGTTTTAATCTATTCTGGAAATCTACAGGGGGTAGTGACAGTTTCCAGAACATTCTGAGCAATTTCATTTCAGAGTTGGTGAAAATCGGACTATAGAGGGGAAATGGTAATTTTCGGAACGTTCATATCAATTACAAAATAGCTACCAATCGGATGATCAGTCATTAAATAATATAGGAAACCTTCTATAAATGCATAATGATATCGAAAAATATCATCTTTCCCTAGATTTCAACGAGTTGTTTTTTTATTCCTTTCGCATACAATTTTTCAAAATTTTTTTTTACAGGATTTTTGGTTTGCTTGTTTGTTTCATATTAGCAACTAAGCAGACGAAAAAATCCTGAAATTGCTCTGAATGTTCTGATGTTCTGGAAACTACCCTCGCCTCCTCTATATTTTTAAGATTAGAGAGTTAAATACAGAGAGTTCTCAAAGGTGAGGCTTTTTTTTTACAGGTAATAGAACTCCTCAAAATAAGTCATGGTACCAAAAATCATTTATATAAAATATTCACCAGGGCTCAAGGTATGATTTCGGTAGTGCTTCGGATGCAATGCTACAGTGCTACAGAATGTGACTGCAGCTTGGTAATTGCATATGAGTAGTCACATTCTGCAGACACTGCATGCATCCGACGCTCTACCAAAACCATAACTTTATGCGTAGGCTTGTGCCGGCGAAAGGTCAGTATACTGAAAACCGTCAGAGTCAGCGTAAGATTTTTGTGAATTTTCGGAGTGTTCATAAACTTGGTGCAAATATGTAGGGATACTGGAAGTTTGCACTAATCCCGGGGAGCAAATGTTGGCAGGCCTGTAACATCGCAAATGGCAGAAATCGAGGAGCAAATTCTGGACATAGTTGAGGAACAACCGACAACAAGTACTAGATCCATAGCCAGGGTCGTCGGAGTGAGAGAGCAACTGTAACCCTATATACCATTTCCAGAAAGTTCAAGCACTCCAACCAGAAGATCATAATCGAAGAAAAGAATTCTGTCTGTGGCTTTTAAATCACCAATACCTATGTAACAACATTCATTCTGTTTACTGACGAAGCCACTTTCACCAGAAATGGAGTAAACAATTTCTACAATACCCATGTATGGTCTACAGAAAACCTTCACGCTGTCAGAAGAACAGATTTTCAGCAAAGGTTTTCCTTGAATGTCTGAATCGGACTCCTGCGTGGAATGCTTATTGGGCTATTTTTTCCACCACCACGAATGTCAGGTGAAGACTTTCTCCATTTTCTCCAGAACAATTTGCCAAGATTACTAGAGAATGTTCCTCTCAATATTCGACAGAGAATGTGGTTGTTACTGGATGGAGCATAACGTCGTTCGAACGTTCGAAATTATTTAAATAATGGGTCCCCGAATAGGTGGATAGAACGTGGCAGATCCATTTCTTTCCCCAGATCTCAACCCCTGTGATTTCTTCCTTTGGGGTCATTTGCAAACATTAGTGTACAGTGACGGTGAAGTGGATAGTGCTGACGAACTAAAAAGAAAACGCATTGAAAATGCTTGTGAAAACCTCACCGTAAAAACAACCTGTATTTGTCTATAAATCTCCTCGTTCGGTATCAAATTTTTCAGTTTACCCTCAACTACCTGAAGATCTTATTGTGATCACAAAACACGTGTCGTGGTTTACCACTCATTTTATGTGAAAATCATATATGTAAATAACAGATTATTTTCACCTATTTCATTCATACATTTGGTGTGGCTACAATACTGCATTTTAGAACTAGAAACAGATTTCTAGTTCTAAAATGCAGTATTGTAGCCACACCAAATGTATGAATGAAATAGGTGAAAATAATTTTTGTAATAAAAATAATGAAAAACGGATTTTAGTGATTAGAAAAATAATACTAAAATTAAAAACAAATCTGTGTGTTTAACAGTTTACAATGCTGTGATACTGGAATAGAAGGGGCTTAACTAAGATGCCTCAACATTTTATTCCCCTTGGCCTGAAGTAACAGCTTCTTTGTGAGCAACTCACTTGGTGAAGCTACTTAATCTATTATCTTTATCTACGTTAGTGGGGGGCCCTCCGCGATCGCGGACCTGCGGACCTGGCCAGTCCGGGCCTGGAGGTTATGTTCTCGAAACGTATAATATTATTTATGAAGAGTTGCGACCAAAAGTGAACCTCTTCCTTGCCTCTCTTGATTGAAAAAATGTGATCGAGAAAGAAAGCTGCCAAATATATTTGTGAAATGTATGATATTTTATACGAAATAACGATAGAATGCTGCGGCACCTCAATGAAATGTATTTTTATTTGAAGTGTATGAAAATTTGGCCAAAAAGATGAAGGTTAGTGGTTCTGTTTAAAATGTTCACCTTAGATGTTCTATTTCAAGATTGATTCTTTTCTCTTTATAAATGTTGATTTGAAAATATAGGTACTTTAACAACATGTTTATCTTTAACAACTCATATCTGCAAGCCCGATTGAAATATAAATCATTGTTTCTATTTGACTGGGTATAGGCTTATTCGCTACTTCTTCCACTGCTTACTAATTTAAATCACCAGTTCAGTGCATCGTTGAATTCGGGACCGAATATACAGGGTCTTTCACGAGGAACCTCACCCATATTTATACGGGAAACTACTGAACGTATTTTCATGAAATTCAGCACTTATAAGTATTTCACGCTGATGAAATCTAAAATATTTTCAAGGCATGAGCACCTCCTGTTTTTCCGGAAATGACGTCAACTTCCGTTTTTCGAATTAGAACACGGTTTTTTTTATTGCAGAAATAGATTCCTTAGAAGAATTCAAGTTATTTTGATGTAACATTTTTCAGTTTTGGTTGGAAAATTTTCTCTGAGCGGGAAAATTCGAAAAAAAAATCGAAAATAGAGCTCCGCTGAAACAAGAATAACATCGAGGTTTTTGGATGGAAAATTTTCATTTTTGGGATTTTTCAAGATGTAAGATTGATGTATCCACTTTAAAAATCGAAATCGCGATTCATGATACAGGGGGTGAAAAAATCGCTTTCGAAGTTAGGGATGACAAAATCGTGAAAAATCAAATATTTCAAATTAGAACCCCATTTTTTTATGGCAGAATCTACGTTAAAAAATAATGTGAGTGTATGCATCACACCCTTGCCCTAAAGTGGATATTTTCTGAGTTATTCACAAAAAACTGTTTTTCGTCTTGAATTTTCAGCTATTTCTTTTCCCTTCACGCCAAAAAGATGAAATTTTCAGGAACTGTTATTTGAACCTCGAAGTTATTATTGTTTCAGCGGAGCTCTATTTTCGATATTTTTTTCGAATTTTTCCGCTCAGAGAGAATTTTCCAACCAAAACTGAAAAATGTTACATCAAAATAACTTGAAATTTTCTAAGGAATCTATTTCTGCAATATAAAAATGGTGTTCTAATTTGAAAAACGGAAGTTGACGTCATTTCCGGAAAAACCGGAGGTGCTCATGCCTTGAAAATATTTTAGATTTCAACAGCATCGTGAAATACTTACAAGTGCTGAATTTTATGAAAATACGTTCAGTAATTTCCCGTATAAATATGGGTGAAGTTTCTCGTGAAAGACCCTGTATATCAGTCCCGAATTTATTGACGTCACTCGGGACTGGACACGAGTCCCGAGTCGGGACCCTAGTCACAGCCTATATTATATTATATAGAGTATGGGATAAGGGATTTTTACAATGATTGTTAATTACAGATTTTATTACATATATTATAATTATATGAGATTTGTATTGGATCTTTGAGGAAAATTTTGACATTATTCGGTCGTTTATTCTGATTTTGTTCTCGCATTTATTGTTTCGTCACAGAACACCCCAACTTCTCAAATTTCCAGTAAAAATCATGGAACATTGATGGAAAAGTAAGTTATATAATATAAAGATATGCATTTTCAAAAATCACGTATTCCAAGGTCGTAAGTATTCATCAAAAAAATCGTCCCAAATTTCACACAATGGTTCAATATTTTCTCTAAACTAATGACAGCAATAGAATAGAAGAGATAAAAATGAACTGAAAAATTTTATTCATCTTCAACGAGTTAGTGATGAAGAAACCAAAATTGTTATTGTATTGTGGTGTGATATTTGATTCTCTGATTATCTTCCTTCTCCCCCCATTTTCAAGGACACATCGAGGGATCTCGTCAACTCGCACGGTCTTTGTACTTTTTGTAGTACTTTTGGAAACATCCATCAAGATTTACTCGAGCGTCTGCAGACCTAGTGGATTTTGAAGATCCAATGATGGGAAAAAATGGGGAGTACAGGGTGGGCAAAATTCGATGGTATTGAATAACAGCTCCGTAACCGTAAAAGCTGGGCACGTGTACGATCTCGATTTTCAAAAGATGGATAATGGCCCAAACCACATCCTTGCATCTTCTTTTGTTTCCAAGTTATATAAGTGAAAACTCATTTTTCGGATTTTTAAAATGGTGATTTGGCACCGCCCTATAAAACTTGACCACATTGTACCTGAAACTCCTTTGGAAGATCGCTGTTCTGTGTTGGGGACGAAAGAGCAGATTCCTTTGCCTTACATTCAAATTATGAATATCAGTTTCATACCTTAGTTTGTTGTAAAGATATTATGGTGGACATTTCTCAATTATCAATTATAATTGTAATAAATACACAAGGCATAATACTAAAAAAATTTTTTCATTGGCAACCCCTACAGCGCCCTCAGCATATGCGAGACTTGCTCATAATATAAACTGAATAATTATTAGTTCAATTCATGATTATTTTGAATGCACCGCGGAAAATATGAGGAACTGCAACGAACATCCATTGCAATAGTTGCCTTGAGTGAGACACGCCTTTCGGACGAAAGTAGCTTGGTAGAACAAGCGTATACTTTTTTCTGGAAAGGCTTGCCGGAAGGCGAAATCAGAGAACATGACGTAAGCTTTACCATTAGAAACGACCCAGCTGCCAAACTAACCGAAAATCCACTTAGCATCTCAGAACGTATAATGACTACGTTTTCCTACAGCATATAACACGTTTGTGAACATCATTGCAGTATACGCACCCACTTTGAACTCCTCTGACAACTTAAAGTACACTTTCTACGAGACACTCGTTGCTACATCAAGTAAAATCCCAAAACGGGGACGAATTATTCTCCTTGGGGACTTCAACGCCAGAGTGGGCAGATGTCAAGAAGCAGAACTGTGGCCGGGAATAATAGGAAAACACGCCACAGACAGCATCAACTCGAACGGAGAACGTCTGCTGGCTCTTTGTGCAGAACACAATCTGTGTACATCAAAACGACGTAAATTTAAATATGCATTAGATAAAAGTGCAATTGGTAAAAACAATTAGTGATCATTTCGAAATATGGTGTTTTTTTAGAACACAACATATGTAAGAATGGGAAGGTTTGAAAATTGTTTTGGATGTTGGTGCTTTCAAGATTCCCGCAGTTCCTCGGAGCTCAAGAAAACAACGACCAACGTTTCACAGAAATTTGGTACTGACCTCATTGTGTTGAGCTCAGTTTGCCGTCACCATTAACTAGAGAGGCTTGTGTGATTTAAGCCAAGAACCAAATAGTAATGACCTAGTCATTTATTTATATGGTATTATTTGTACTATTTGATTTTTGCTTTTTCAAAAGTTTATCTGATATTTGAAAGTGCAAAATGAATTTTTTTTTTTTAGTATGTCATTTATTTGGAAAATTACAATCTACTCATATATGGTATTAAGTAATTTTGATGTAAGTTACAACATGAAAGTGAAATGTCCAGTGACATTTCTACTTATTCTGCACTAGTCTAGTGGTGCTGTGGGAGATCTTCAGGCCATGATTTTTTGAGTCTTCTGATGTTTGGTCCTCCTGCGTACAGATTCTGGATAAGATCGTTACAGTGTCCCTGTAGTCGTTCTTGGTATTTAGCAGAGGCGGTTTTGATGACATCAGTTACGTATGGGATTTCGAGATCTTCCCGTAATCTTTGGTTTCTAACGTACCATGGTGCGTTAGCTATTGTTCGAAGAGTTTTTGATTGGAATCTCTGAATTATTTTAATTCTCGTTGGTTTCGCCCAATCCCATAATTGTACGCCGTATGACCATATCGGTTTTAAAATTGCTTTGTACACTGTCATTTTGTTTTGGATGGATAGTTTTGATTTTTTTCCGATTAACCAGTACATTTTTTTGAGTTTGATGTCAAGATGTTTTCTTTTTGCTAATATATGTTTTTCCCATGTGAGCCGTTGATCTAGGTGCATGCCTAGGTATTTTACTTCCTTTTTGGTAGGTATTGCTTTTCCATTTAAAGTTACTTTGGGGCAAGTGCTGGTTCTTGTGGTGAATATGACTTGGACTGATTTGGTCTGATTTATGGTCATCCTCCATGTTTTGTACCAGTTGTCAAGTTTGTTTAGGTGATCTTGAATGTTTTTGGAGGTGGCCAAGGGGTCGTCATCTGAGGACAGTATAGCTACATCGTCAGCAAATGCAGCAATGATTGTATTCGGAGTTTCGGGCAGGTCAGCTGTGTAAAGTACGTACAGGAAAGGCCCTAGGACACTTCCTTGTGGTACGCCAGATTTGAGAGAAAAGTATCCTGATGTTTCATCATTGTAAAATGAATTTGAACCATGTTATTATAAGATTTGGTGTTGAATTCTTTTTGGATTACATATGAGGAAGAGGAAAGTAAAAGGCATCTGAAATGGTACCAACTTTTGTCTTCAATATCAAATTGAATTCTGCATTGCTTTAATGATTCAAATTTTCTCACATAGGGCATCATTCCAATGTCAATAACAAGATATTTGCTTCACATTCACTTGCACCGTCCGAAAAAATCATTTTGTTTTCCATTACGGCGGCAGGGGCAGTTTTCAAAAGAGGTACTCGTTGGTTTTTGTCACTGACGGCAGTTACAACTTCACACTTGACAGATCCTCATCGTTCTCTATCCGCAAACTCGGGGAAGTGCGAACGTGATCGGAGAACATGCTCCGTCTGGACCCGAACAGAAAAGGGAATACTCAGAGATAGAAATCGAACGCGACTTAAGTACACTTGACGTGCTCAGAGTCGAAAAGTCGCTAAGCTGAACTCAACCTATTTAGACAGACTGGAGACGGTTTGTAAGGAATTGTCAGACGCGATTTTTTCCTTCGTTCACAAATATCTCCGAAGTTTAAAACTGGATCTTATCCCTCTGGATCAGCGTAGGAAGATGACAGGAAAATTCGGTCCACACTGCTGAATTATTTTCGCTGTTACAATTTTGAGACTGGTTTGTTGAGGTCACGCAGATAAACTTTATTGTATATTATATTCAATTTTTTCTCTTCTGTTTTCTCCAGAGCTGTGTATTTTGTTTATTTTGGTTTTATATTCATGTGTAATTTTTCTTTTTTTAAACTTTGTGTATATCAATATGTGGACACTGCTTTGGGTTCGTCCCCTTTGTGTCCCGAAGTAATAAATAATTAAATAAATTAATAAATACATTAAATGTTTCAAAAGTTGAGTAAGATCCCTCCTTATTTTCTAAATATCTAATAAATGGAACAGGATGTTCTTTTAATTTTTCCATTGAAGTTACATTTGGTATTACCAAAATTTTTAATTTCTGGTGTACTTAAATTTTCTTTGCTCATTGCTCTTTATAACATTTTATTTCGTTTTTTTTGGGTTCCCCTTTATTTTATTTATATCCGCATCCAATTGTTCTCGCACCTCCTTTCGAATGCCATTTTCAGTTGTTTCTAATTCTTCCTGACATCGTCTTATAATAGCAGAGTTCCAGAATTACCTACATCTTGGAGGAAAGAGAGCGAGCAGATTTTCAGGTTACTTTGCTCTGATTGGACCCTGGAGGTAGGAACCTCCATGGATTGGACGGTATTGAAGTAACAGATTGAAAAGATGCGATTCTGGAACGAGTCAAGTAATTCCAATTTTCTTGTATATGTTCTCCTCTGTTAAATAGACTCGTGTATTGAAGACTTCATTGATTTTTATGAAATATTTCATTCTATTTTCTGACCTTTTTTCCATACCTTCCAATCTTTCTGCTGTTACTTCTATTGCTCTTGAATTTCTTTCATTTTCCTTTTCATTCTTTCTGCAAACTCTCTATTCTCTATTGCATTTTCTTCCAATTTTATATTTTTCAGATTGTTCTTAGATGGTTCTCAAAATTTTTCAGATTGTTCTCCAAATTTTTTGTCCATATCTTCTTTCATCTTCATTAAAACATCCAATATATTTGTATCATTATTTTATTGCATGCTTGTTTCCTCTTCTTCCCTTCCAACTCAAACTAAGCTTCCTTCTTGTCCCCATATTATGATTGTTGGTGAAATAAATCTATTAATATATCAAAGAAAAGAGTGAAAGAATTTATATTCGAATTCAATATACAGGTTAAAGTACCCCACGTTGAGCGCCAATTTGTTATGATCAGTTTGATACAATTCCGCTCATTTTTAACCTGTAACCTGTCATAAATGAAAGAACCCTACATTTAGATCCAACGGATTCACAAGCCTCTTGAAATTGATTTGATAACTTCCAATGAATTTTGAAATAGTTTAATATTAGCTCATTCTCATGGTGGTTCTCAGCTGTAATGATATAATGAAAAATTGAATATGTAATCATTGATTATATATCCATGATTATAGGTTGATATAATCAAATAAAAAATAATCGAATACAATAACAAAAGTAGAGTTCCAGAATTACATCTCGGAGTAAAGAGAGGGAGCATACTTTGCTCTGATTCGTAGATAGACGTAGATCTACGCTCTGATTGGACGGTATTGACGTAACAGATTGAAAAGATGCGATTCTGGAACGAGCCAAAATTACTAAATAACTTTACTTTCTAAATCCGACTGTCCTGTCAATTTCACTCGCGGAGTTTTAGTTCCTAACTATTTATCCGATGAAGTATCTGTCACTGGTCGAATTGATTTTTTTCTATAATAATTGAAGTATCTCGATGTTTCTATCAAATTTGTAGTTCTTTCTTCTTTGATCTCCAGATTGTTTTGAAATCCACAACTGATGTAACGTATTCAACCTTTTGCCAAAGAAGAGAACCAACATTTACTCCCCACAAGCTACTGCATATTATGTGTCAAAAATTGAATTTTTTCCATAGCAAAAAGAAATATATTCAAATACTGATCTCTTGTATTTTCCGATTTCCGATTGTGTCCTTCAATCAGTTGGTATAAACGTCAATTATGATAGTCACATCAAAGATTGTAGAGTAGAAAGATAGGAAACGAAGCGACTAAAGTGATGTGAGCGCCATGTGTGTTTCAAATGTGTTTTTGAGGCCCTAAGACTGGTTAAAATTTTAATTCGAAGGACATATGAAATTTTGCGAGATGTCAGAGTCATATGGCCATTTTGATCGAACAGGTTTTGAATGTTTTGATTCTCGTATCCATAGACAACCGCGTATCGCCTTTTGTTTTTCGAGCCCGTTCTAGTTGCTGATTATTGAAATTTTTGTCTAATTTCTTGGCGAAAACCTCAAAATATCGTTCGAAAATTATTGTATGGTGAAGAACTGTGAATCAAATAAAACGAATTTTGCTAAGGAAAATGGGAATGTAAGTATTAACTGGTAACATGTGACTCGGTCATTCGTTGATTTCTATTTTCAGTGCTACGAAGTGGATAAAATTCTGCAAACACTACTGACTACACCATGTGCAATGAACATTTTACTGCAAGTCGATCGAGAACTGTTCATCCACGTAAATTGTTGCATACAGGAAGCATCCCTTACATGAAGGGCTCATTTAGGGGAAATTATGACTTTTATACCTCCATCCAAAGATTCTTAATTGCCTTCAATATATTCAAAAATCCAAAAGTTTTATGGATTTCGATTTGGGAATCGGGTGACTGTCACATTGTCGTTTGGAAAGCCAAAATTTTTTGAAACCTTCTGTGAGTGTTTTGTTCATTCGTCAATCAATTTGTATATTGTGTCATAAAGAGACCATACCATGACGAAATCATAAAAAAGCATGAAGAAATTATACTGACGGGCTTGAATACAGGTCTTGTATACCTCTGTAAGGTTTTTTTCAATTGTGGTTCTGAAAATTTTGTAAATAATATGTAAGTAACGGAAATGTGTATCCTATGACGGTAAATTGAATATTGGTTCATAACAATTTCTGATATAAATTGTACAAATTCAACTCAGTTTATTAATTCAAAACGTTTTCGCAGAGAAAACACCTTTGACGTACTTATAGCAGATAACCATGTACTCTTGTATCCTAGTCAAAGCTCTATTCGTTGTCCATAATTTCAAATTTTTGTAAATTTTTTATTGATTGCAAATAAAAATATATCACATCCAACAGCGTATTTCATTGATACCAATCAATGAATACCAACCAAAGAATATAATTCGAATTTCGCGCCTCTCAATTATAAAACAGAAAACTGTTATTAAACAGTTTTTCTGTATTGATAATACGTTTTCAGCGCCTTCTCATTGTCAAATGTGTTTTCACTGGCCAACATGTAGTCGGTTTTTAGTACTAGCGATATGAGAGCGTTTCCTATCTTTCTACTCTATAATCTTTGAGTCACATTTATTTTCGACTTCATAATTATTATAGCGCTGATTTGAAACCCAAAAATGTTTTGACAAGCGTCATAACCCCACATTTTTGTACCATACAGAGGTTGAGTTCGACTTAGCGACTTTTCGACTCTGAGCACGTTTTCTATCTCTGAGTATTCCCTTATTTCCCTTTTCTGTTCGGGTCCAGACGGAGCATGTTCTCGTATCACGTTCTCACTTCACCGAGTTTGCGGGTAGAGAACGATGGCGATCTGTCAAGTGTGAAGTTGTAACTGCCGTCATTGACAAAAACCAACGAGTACCTCTTTTGAAAAGTGCCCCTGCCGCCGTAATGAAAACAAAATGATTTTTTCGGACGGTTCAAGTGAATGTGAAGCAAAAATCTCGTTATTGACATTGGAATGATGCCCTATTTGAGAAAATTTGAAGATGTTTTTCAGATTTCAGAAAAATCTTCTGCGGAATCATTAAAGCAATGCAGAATTCAATCTGATATTGAAGACAAAAGTTGGTACCATTTCAGATGCCTTTTACTTTCCTCTTCCTCATATGTAATCCAAAAAGAATTCAACACCAAATCTTATAATAGCATGGTTCAAATTCATTTTGCACTTTCAAATATCAGATAAACTTTTAAACAAACAAAAATCAAATAGTACAAATAATACCATATAAATAAATGACTAGGTCATTACTATTTGGTTCTTGGCTTAAATCACACAAGCCTCTCTAGTCAATGGTGACGGCAAACAGAGCTCATCAAATTTCTGTGAAACGTTGGTCGTTGTTTTCTTGAGCTCCGAGGAATGCGGGAATCTTGAAAGCACCAACATCCGAAACAATTTTCAAACCTTTCCATTCTTTCATATGCTGTGTTCTAAAAAAACACCAGATTTCGGAATGATCACTAATTGTTTTTACAAATTGTACTTTTATCTAATGCATATTTAAATGATGTCGACAGAGAACTCCCAGTACGAGTTTGAAAATGACCGGGAACGATATCTGATAATGACGTCACGTTCCTGGTGCTCTATCCGTTCGATCTGTAGAACTACAACCCGACTGAGCCATAAACGCCATAGTGTGGGTTCCACACAGCTGATCCAAAGCCCAAAATACTATTAACATATGCCAGGAAAAGGGTGCGAGCCACATCAACGTTTCTAAGCTCAAAGGTTGTTCTAAATATGAAACCGAGCATTCGATTCGCTCTTTTAGAAGTATTGAAAATGTGCTTGTCAAAGAGCATTTTTGAGTCCAATATAATACCTAGATCTTTCACGGAGTTTACATGACAGACAGTTTCACCGAGAATTTGATACAATGGGGTGGGCATGGAGACAGTGGTATTTCTGGAAAAGGTTATGGATATACATTTAGACAGATTTAGAAAGAGATGATTATTCCTACAGTAATTTGTGAGCTGGTTCAAATCATCCTGAATGCGGAGCCTGATGTCGAGGGGACATGTGATAGAATGGAACACTTTCAGATCATCAGCATATAGAAGAACTTTACAAAATTTAAAACACTTCATGATATCATTAATATAAATTAAAAAAAGAACTGGACCCAAGTGGGAGCCTTGTGGTACACCCGAAGTAATGCGAACAACGGTTAAGTAGAAACCACCAAGATGAAATCGCTGATGCCTATCAGCCTATCTGACAAATAAGAACCGAACCACCTGAGGAGACTACCATGCACATGATCATTACAAAGTGATCGATTTTGTCGAAGGCCTTGCTGAAGTCCGTATAAACAGCACCAACAGAAAGCCCGTATACGTATAAGGCCGTATGGTATTGACAGAGCCGTATAAAACCATGGTGATCAGCCTTCAATACACTCCTGATATCATAGTACAAGAAATCAGTCACGATGCTCTCAAACAACTTGCCAATTGTGCAAAGTTTGGAAATTGGTCTGCAGTTCTCAACTAAATTTTTATCACCTGATTCGAGTACAGGGTATCCCAAATTGCTTGATTTTGGCAGTTTCTGGTACCTCTAGACTAGATAGGTGAAACCTTTGAAAGGAGTCCTGAGCTCGATTTTCGTGAAAAAAAGATACGATAAAATTTTGATAATTTGTTGATTTCGAAAATGTGCCGTATCTTTTTTATTAACAAAAATATCTGAAAGCGGTCTAAACTTTTTATAGGCACTTTTTCACTGGAAATATGATACCTTCAACTTTTTTTTATCTCGTGTACTAAGGGTGGAAAAAACAACTTTTTTTTTTGTTGGTGCATCGGCATCGACTGCAAAGGTCATTAGCCGTAAACAACTTCATTATTTTAAATACGAATACATTCTTTTTTTTTGCCTCATATCATACAAAAAAGAATCAGCCTTTCAAAAATATATATACATAAGTCGATATATCGGGTGTAAGGGGAAAGGATGCGTTTTATAGCCTCTCCTCTCAAATGCCAACCTCACCTACTCGCGGTGCACCCTGTTCTTACGAACGAGGCTCTGGCGACCGAACATGAGCGGTATAACTCTGTTTCCCACAATTACGTAGCCTAAACATTGGCTTGAGCAGAAAATGGCTCTCTGCGTTGCTCAAGTTACGTCTCAGACCTTGTCGTCTCAGGATACCTGTGCCACAAGATAATCTAGTCGTAGCCGCAACCAAAGTTGCACTGACAGCGTTACCAGTGCAGCTTTTGAACACCTTCTTACGCAGCTCCTACAAAAAGATGGATCAGTCGAACAGGACAAAATTCGTATCCGGAGGTAAAATACCCTCCCATTCGGATCTCCGGAGGAGGGTGCCTGAGCGAGTGAATCATCGAACAAACACCAATGAAAAGCACATAGCTTTTGCAGCATGGAACGTTAGAACCTTGCTAGACAACCCCAAGGCCGACCGACCAGAGAGGCGTACTGCCCTAATCGATAAGGAACTGCAACGAACATCCATTGCAATAGTTGCTTTAAGCGAAACACGCTTTTCGGACGAAGGTAGCTTGGTAGAACAAGCGTATACTTTTTTCTGGAAAGGCTTGCCGGAAGGCGAAATCAGACAACATGGCGTAGGCTTTGCCATTAGAAACGACCTGGCCGCCAAACTTACCGAAAATCCAGTTGGTATCTCAGAACGTTTAATGAACCTACGTTTTCCTGCAGCGAATAACACGTTTGTGAACATCACTGCAGTATACGCACCCACTTTGAACTCCTCTGACAACTTGAAGGACACTTTTTACGAAACACTCGTTGCTACATTAAGAAAAATCCAAAAACGGGAACGAATTATTCTCCTTGGAGACTTCAACACCAGAGTGGGCAGAGGTCAAGATTCAGAACTATGGCCGGGAATAATAGGGAAACACGGCACAGACAGCATTAATTCGAATGGAGAACGTCTGCTGGCTCTTTGTGCAGAACACAATCTGTGCATAACGAACACCTATTTTATTACGAGACCCAATTCAAGGGGGACCTGGCGCCACCCGCGCTCAGGGAATTGGCAAACCCTCGACTATGTGATCGTGAGAAGGAAAGATCTGAAAGAGGTGTTGGTCACTAAACCCAGAGCAGATCTGGAGTGCTGGACTGATCATAGGCTGGTAATCTCGAGAATGAAAATCTCAATGCGCCCAAAATACCAACGCAAGCCGAAGTATCTAAGAGAGCGCTTTCAAATATCCAAACTACAAAACCCTTCTACAAAGGACAAATTCACAGCTGCCGTCAAAGATAGCCTAACACCACCGGATTATAACGACGACATTGAGACTCATTGGCTCCGTTTCAAGTCATCCCTTACAAATACAGCGAAAGAAATACTGGGCACAGAACGCTCCCGAAAATCCCCAGACTGGTTTGCCGACAGCGAAACTCATATCGCACCCCTTTTGGACGCAAAACACAAAGCGATGAAAACCGCAATTAACAAGCCTGGCGATGTTGCAGCCCAAATAAGTTTCATAAACATAAAACGCGAGGTCCGTCAAGGAATAAGAAAAATCAAGGACAGCTGGTGGAAAGAAAAAGCAAGGGAAATACAAGCTTACGCCGATAACCATGACTACAGGCGTTTTTTCGAAGCTATTAAAACTGTTTACGGTCCAAGCAGAAAAGCTAGCTTTCCTATGAGAGATGCTCATGGAGCTATTCTAACTGATGATAGAAAAATTCTCGAAAGATGGAAGGAGCACTACTCACAGGTCTTGAATCAAAATAACGACTCGGATTTATCCATTTTAGACCTGCTCCCCGCGTATAGTCCGATGACATCGCTTGATGACGAAATCTCAATGTCGGAAATCATAAGTGCGATTAAAAATATGAAAAATGATAAGTCACCTGGTCTAGACGGCATTCCAGCGGAGATATTCAAAGCCTTGGATGAGGACATTGTCAATAGTCTCCTAATACTATTCCGCAAAATCTGGGAACAGGGGATGTGCCACAAGACTTCAGAGACGCTTTAGTTATCAACCTCTATAAGAACAGAGGCGATACGTCGAATTGCAACAATTACAGAGGCATATCGTTGCTTAACGTGGCCGGTAAAGTTCTCTCGAAGATTATGGCTAATCGTCTAGTTCCACTCTTAGAGAAGCTTTTACCTGAATCCCAGTGCGGCTTTCGACCAAATCGAGGTACGGAAGACCTAATTTTTACACTGCGACAGTTACAAGAAAAGGCCCGTGAACAACAATCAAGGATTTATACAGCCTTCATCGATTTAAGCAAGGCATTCGACTCGGTGAATCGGAGAGCGCTATGGAAAATCATGGCACGTCTAGGAGTACCCGAAAAATTCCTAGCAGTGTGTAAAAGCCTTCATACCAACAACACCGCTAGAATACAGCATAATGGCTCTACAACCGACCATTTCTCAACCAACTCTGGACTAAAACAAGGCTGCGTATTAGCGCCTTTACTGTTCAATATTTTCGCCATAGCTGTATCGATAATTGCTGACATGAGCATGCCCGTAAGAGGTGTTGGGATAAGATTCAGATTTGATGGAGGCCTGTTTAACCTGAAGCGCCTCAGAGCAAAAACCCGTACCAAGTTTATCACGGAACTTCAATATGCAGACGACTGTTCACTCATCGCTAGCAGCTCAGAGGATCTACAGATAATGATGGACACCTATAAACTTATAAACGAAGCTTTAGGCCTTAGACTCAATATTGACAAGACCAAAATCCTTGTGAGTCCGCCAGAAAGCCTTCAAACAGATATCAGCCTGGACAATGAAACTCTAGAACAGGTCGAGCAGTTCAAATACTTGGGAAGCTTCATAAATACTAGGGCTAACCTTGACACGGAAATACACAACCGTATCAATTCGGCATCACGGGCATTCTGGAAGCTGAAGGACAGAGTGTTTCAAAATCACGACCTCAATCTGAAGACCAAGACAGCTGTTTACAGAGCAGTGGTCCTCCCAACGCTTCTTTACGGAAGCGAAAGCTGGACTCCCTACAGGCGACATATTAAACAGCTTGAACAGACGCAGCAACGTCATCTAAGACAGAATATGCACATCAGATGGTTCCATAAAGTTTCGAATGCAGAAGTCTTGCAGCGCACGAGTTGTACAACAGTTGAGACTCAAGTAACGAGGGCCCGACTCAGATGGAGCGGCCACATTCTGAGGATGAAAGACACAAGACTCCCCAAGATAGCTCTATACGGCGAACTCACTGAGGGAGCCCGGAAACCAGGAGGTCAGTATAAGCGGTTTAAGGATACACTACATCAATCCCTGAAATCAGTTAATGCCAATCATAACTGGGAACAACTAGCGTTAGACAGGTCACAGTGGAGGTCTTTGGTACACAGTTATAATGGAGAATCGAGAAGGATACAGCGGCGGCCAGATCTGGTTGGTGACTATCCATGCCCTGAGTGTGGAAGGATCTGCAGGTCACGGTTGGGTCTCTTTAGTCACAGGAGGGCACACAGTCGCAACTAGCACTAAGAAATTACAAGTCTGTTCGAATTTTTTTTTCTTTTTTTTTTCTTCTTCTTCTTTTTGTAGATTTATTCCCGGTAACGGGATACAGCAATGAATGAATGACTTTCTTACACGAGGCAAAATTACCATTTTAGTGAAATTTTTATTATTGCTGGAATTCTATGAAATCATTGACCTCAAAATTGTCCACTCCCAATAAATCTCCATCTCTATGATACGAATTGAAACTTCCCGTTCTCATAAGGTCCTTTAGTTTGCATAAAAAGTGTAGCACTTTTCTACACTCGATTTGATTCACATCATTGTAGATGATGTGTAGTTTATCTACACATTGTCAAAAGGGGATGTAGATAAACTACACCTCCAATACACTGGTGTAAATTCAATCAACAAACGAATACTAAAATCGAGTGTAGGAAAGTGCCACACTTTTTATGCAAACGAAAGGACCTATAATTTCATTTGTTAGCTGAAACACCTATTACTTCAATAAAATCATGTAATTCCACTTACACTCAATTGGAATAAATATCAGAATTTCTATAAAAAGTTCTCAAATTGAGTTACATTATTCTGTAAAAATATTCTACTTGTTTTTCTAACAGAATTCACTGAATAGGGAATACTCCTTCTGACGAAAATGATATATTTTTTATGAAATATCTTCGAAACGTCACAGTTTGAAATTAGCATTTCAACCGTTTCTCAAAAAAAATTTAAAGCGTTTTGTGAGAATTGTACAAGCTGGCAACATCGACTGAAATATGCCTTGATAATAAAGGACAACAAATGCATTATATTGATGAGATAGACAAAGATGGTTGTCTATGAAGTCTGCGACGAACGAGGAAGGTCGTAAAATTTTATGGGATTTTTATGGCCCGGTTGCAGTTGAAGCTCACCAGTTAGTAGACGCTGTAGATCAACAGCTGTTATTTTATAAACAAACTGATCGGACATTGTTCTTTTCATTGTCTTGTATGCGCTGTTGCCAAATCTTAAACTTCGCACAAAACGATTCAAATTTTAAAACCCCATATTTGAAGGATCATTTTGAATAGTTTCCGCGGTGAATTTGAAAAAATCATGAATTAAACTGATGCTTATTCAGTTTTAAACTTGCAATTGAGGAGAAATCCCCATTCAACAACATAACTGGTGAAATGGCGTTCCTGACTCTCTGGTTATCTTGCTGGCCAGGCAGTAGGATCATGCATTCCCATCCACTGGTTCTCGAATAAACTATTCAATTTGATTTTAGTTCGTTGCGGATTATGGGCAGGTGCGCCATCCTGCTGATAAGAAAGCAACCTCGATTCACTGAGAGTAATATTATAAATATACTCCTCAACAAAATTTTCTGAAATATTCAAATAAGCCATTCCAAATTTTCTTCATATATTTTAGGTCCCAGAAATCTTCCGTTCCCAATTGCAAGCCATACATTGAATCCAAACCGTAATTGTCTGTTTATTTGTCTACAAATATTTTCATATTGTTTATTACGTCTATTGAATAGCACATCACTATTGATCCTCAATTTATCTATTAATTTTATATTAACGGAAAGTTTCAATTCGTTTCATAGAGATGGAGATTTATTGGTAGTTGACAATTTTGTGGTCAATGGTTTTATAGAATTCTATCAAAAATGCAAATTTTACTGAGATGGTGATTTTGCCTCGAGTTAGAAAGTAATATATCGACATATATCTATTTTTGAAAAGCTAATTTTTTTTGGATAATATGGGGCCAAAAAAAAGAATGCATTTGTATTTTAAATAACGAAGGTGTTTTTTTTTTCGCGTTAGTACTAGAGATAAAAAAAATATTGAATATGGTATCGCATTTCCAATGAAAAAGTGCCTGTAGAATGTTTTTACCGTTTTCAGATATTTTTGTATGTAAAGACGTACGGCACATTTTCGAAATCGGCAAAATATCAAAATTTGGTCATATCTTCAAAACAAATGAAGATATCGTGAAACGGTTTTCAGTTATGGACTTTTCACGAAAATCGAGCCCAGGACTCCTTTCAAAGTTTTTACCTATTTAGTCTAGAAGTGCCAGAAACAGCCAAAATCAAGCAATTTGGGATACCCTGAACAGGGGTTAAGCTACTAAATTTCCACCGATCCGACAAACACCCCTCCTTCAGAGAACTATTAAACAAAATGAACAAAGGCTCAGCAATCTTGTCGCAGCAATTTTTCGAAAATGTATATCATCGGGACCAGGACTCCCATGACATATGGCTGCGATCTTATCGCGAATTTCATACCGCCCAATCTATTTCCTATATGCAGAGTTGTATTATGATGAGATTCATTTTTTATGGCAGATATTGAATCTACGTTAAAAATAATGTGATTGTATGCATCACACCCTTGCCCTAAAATGGATATTTTCTGAGTTATTCACAAAAAACTGTTTTTCGTCTGGAATTTTCAGCTATTTCTTTTCCCTTCACGCCAAAAAGATGAAATTTCAGGAACTGTTATTTGAACCATGCTGTTGATTGTTCACCCCTTCTTGAAACCGACTTCAAGTTACTATTAGGAGAACCATGGCAAACTCTCGCAGTTATAACTAGAGAAGATGCTCAAAGCTTTGACCGTTAATTTCTAGACATTTATTTATACGTCTCAGGACTCTCAGGAATGCTTTGTGCGTTGCTCTTCTTATTTCATCGGGAGGAATAGATCTGCAAAAGTGTTTAAAAACCAAATTGAGTTTCAAAACTATGAATCTAAAAATCTAAACAAACCTGAACGCATTTCTGACTCGTTCTATGCAGTTCTCTTCATCAGTCAGGGGAGTTGAGTAGACAATATTTTTTATCCTACCCCAAACATAATAGTCTAAAGGAGTTAAATCGGGAGAACGTGGTGGCCAAAGATGTGGACCATTGTTCGCCAACCATCGATCTTCAAATAGCCTGTAGAGGATATTTGACACATTGAGTGAATTGTGTGGAGGCGCGCCATCTTGTTGATACCATAAGTCATTATGGTTCTGTACTAGCGGCTCAATTATTTGAGTCAATATGTCAGAATATCTATCTCCTAAGGGAGAACATTCTTTAAATAATGCAAACATGTGTAGTGTTCTATCTTACCAGTTAAAGTCCCATCATAAATGTGAACATCGAGAATTGCATTATTTTTGATGGCGCAAAAAACATTGAAACTCCAGGTCTCTTGAAAGTTCCATTGTCTGAAGTGGTGGTTGTTCTCTTCATCCCAATAATGACTGTTATGCCTATTGAAAAAACCATTCTTTGTGAATTTATTCCAAATTATACACTCCAAAAAGTTTTCCTTCTCTTGAAATCGAATCATCATAGCTTCGCAAAACTCTGTTCTCCTGACGAAATCAGTTTCCTTCAAATGCTGTACCCTATTGAATTTATATGGGTGCATTTTATGTTTTTTTAATATTCTCCAAACACTCGATTGAGATAATCCCAGATCAATCTCGGTATCTTTGAGAGAATTTTGAGGATTCACACGAAAATATGCAAGAACTGTAATTTCGTTGTTCTCATCTTCTACTACACTTTTTTCTCTGTGTATAGTTTTCTTAACGAAAGATGCGACATTTCTTAAGTTTTTCATGGTTCTGTTAATGGTATCTCTCGTTGGTCTGGGTCGGTCAGGAAACCTCTCAATGAAAAGTCGAATCATTCTATCTACAACTTTATTACATTCTCCATGAAGTAGAATGAGATTTAAATAATCTTCATTGGTAAAATTAGGCATAGTGGTCGATTTATAACTTAATACGAATTATCACCAAATTAATAGTAAACACAAAATGCTACTGCATAAAGAGGAATTTGGCAGATGTAATTAATGATATCTATCATTAAAAGAAAAGAATGTAAAACATGGTAAGTTTTTGCATATGGTTCATAAGGAATTATTTATTTATCACTGGAGAGAAAACCGATGGCCGATTAGTTGAAATAAAGAGGTTTCCGATACAAATTCGAATCAAAATTCGCCATCTATTTAGGAACAACCTGTAACTTTTTTCTCTTGCATATTAGGGTAGTAAAATCTTAAACATGGTTTAAGTAACAGTTCCTGAAAATTTCATCTTTTTGGCGTGAAGGGAAAAGAAATAGCTGAAAATTCAAGACGAAAAACAATTTTTGTGAATAACTCAGAAAATATCCATTTTAGGGCAAGGGTGTGATGCATACACTCACATTATTTTTTAACGTAGATTCAATATCTGCTTTAAAAAAATGGGGTTCTTATTTGAAAAAATTGATTTTTCACGATTTTGTCATCCCTAACTTTGAAAGCGATTTTTTCACCCCCTGTATCATGAATCGCGATTTCGATTTTTAAAGTGGATACATCAATCTTACATCTTGAAAATCCCAAAAATGAAAATTTTCCATCCAAAAACCTCGAAGTTATTCATGTTTCAGCGGAGCTCTATTTTCGATTTTTTTTTCGAATTTTCCCGCTCAGAGAGAATTTTCCAACCAAAACTGAAAAATGTTACATCAAAATATCTTGAAATTTTCTAAGGAATCTATTTCTGCAATAAAAAAATGGTGTTCTAATTTGAAAAACGGAAGTTGACGTCATTTCCAGAAAAACCGGAGGTGCTCATGCCTTGAAAATATTTTAGATTTCATCAGCATCGTGAAATACTTATAAGTGCTGAATTTCATGAAAATACGTTCAGTAGTTTTCCGTATAAATATGGGTGAGGTTCCTCGTGAAAGACCCTGTATTGCCAGAAGACTTTCGGATCATTCTTAATGCTTCCGTGCACACCTTCCAAATACTTCTTGTAATCCTCTGAAATTAAATATTTAGCTCTACCCCTAAGAGAAGCCTGAACGTATCTCTATAAAGATCGTTACCATATCTCTTGAAGTGCTTATGAAATTTATTCTTTTCCCTGATCGCAGCAAGCGAGTACCAGATTGGATTTTTTTTATATTTTGGATAGGAAGGTAAGAACCGGTCAAAGATATCATTCAAAATTCTGATGAGACAGCTCACTATCCCAATCAATAGCACCTAGGGCTTCATTCATTGCGTTATAATCGGCTTGATTGAAATTACGATTGCGTAGTGTACCAAAACATATGCCTCGAGGACTAGGAAGATTGATGTTGAACTACAACGTGTTGTGGTTTGGATCCTCAGAAACAAGAGGGCACTTAGAGAGCTGGATATCAGTTATATTGAAACTGTTGTTGAGAATGAGATCAAGTGTGTTGCCGGACACATTGACGAAGTTATTGAACTGTTACAAACCCGAAAGGGGGATATCATCGACAAAGGAAACCGCGAGCGAGGATCTCTAGCATCACCAGGAGCGCAAAAGGAATTAAGCTGATTAATATTCCATTTTATCTCTGGTAAGTTGAAGTAACCACAGTACAAATATATCATTACAGTTATTATTAAAAATATTACATAGCCGACTCATAAAAGAATTCAAGGCCAACATATCTCCAGGTGGGATGTACCTATATGTTACGGCTAAAGATAGGTGCGAGCATAAACTTAAGATTATCCGGCAAAACTTTGGTTTATATTCGAGGACCGGTTCGATAAAATATTCATCTGCGTCAGAGAATTTCATCTTTAGCCGGCTAATGTGCACATTACCCAGCTTGATTATCCAGGTCCAGAATACCCAGGTTGATACAGAAGAACAAAATGTGTTCAACCGTTTCCTCCGTGCTCCTGCACCAGCGGCACAGGGAACAGCTAGTCAGTCCCATTCTATTTAAGTGTTTATTAAACAAATGGCCAGTCATTGCTCCAGTCACTAGACTCAGTTGTTTCCTCTCAAGAGCTAAGAGTTTTTTTACCTCAGGCACAGAGGATGGTCTCTCAATGAGAAGCCTCGACTGTCTAAGACCACTTCTCATGCTCCATCCAGATGAAAATTTCCTGTCTAGCCAACTATTGAAGAAGTTTTTGTCAGATGTACGACAGATAGGCAGCGCCGGTCCCGGACCAACAAAAGCTGAGCGGGCTCCCTGCTTTGCAAGTATGTCTGCCTTCTCGTTCCCTGGAAGTCCTGCGTGAGCCGGGCACCAGATAACTTTCACAATGTTATCAGAGCCTAGCTCCCGCAGAGCCTCTCTGCATTCCTTTACTAGGTGTGAGTTAACCCTTTCCTCAGAAAGGGATTTCTGGGTTCCCTGACTGTTACAACAAATAAAGATGTGTTTTCCGGAGTACCCTCTGCGGATATTCTCCAGTGTGCAGGCTAAAACAGCATACAGTTCAGCCTGCACTATGGAACAATCCTTCCCTAGGGGGATGGATAGATTGAAACGAGGTCCCACAATTCCCACTCCAGTCCCTGTGAGCATCACAGAGCCATCGGTGAACCAAGTGGGACCTTCAGGCTCAAGAAGCCTGTTTGGTGTAGACCATAGGTCTCTGTCAGGGACAATTACCCTGTAGGGTTCGACAAAGCACAAGCTGGTGCCCGCGCGGTCCCCTCTATGGAGAAGGGATGCGTTGGCATCCCTCACCATCTTAAGAGCCCTCGCATGCCCCCTATATATTCATTCTCAATTTCTCAACTGCTTAACAGAATGCTTTTCCGCTATTAGAAATATGTGAAATTCATACAAAAATACAATGCATTAATAATTTGATTACTATTTCTTCACATTTTTTCAATTGCCGAAAATTTGCGCCCCTCAAGCCTTGCCAATACTTTTCTTCTTATCTATTAGCTTCTACATTTTTAGCCGATGGATGTGGTTACACTAAGTTTAGCCGGCTAAAGATAGAAGAAACTAACATTATCTAATAGCCGAAGCTAAACCTAAGTTTAGCCGGCTAATCTTAAGTTTATGTTCACACCTATCTTTAGCCGTAACAGATACACATCCAACATGAACCCTTATATATCAGGACTTTGGTTAGGAATTATAATAACCCAAACACCGTAAGTTATCAGAATAGCTTGGGAGATCATCAGAAACCGCCACAAGGACACCACCACCTCTACTTTTGAGTGATGAGCTGGGTTCTCTGTCATGGCGGTAAACCTTGTAAGAACTATGGAGTATCTCTGAGTCAGAGATGGTATCACTGAGCCAAGTCTCAGTATATCGAATTCACGCAAAGAAGAGTTCCTACTACTGGATATCTTAAGTTTCGATCTTTTACCACGCACATTTTGATAATAGACGGAAATAATCATTACCGAAAAACAGTTACAATAAGCCAATATTTGAAGGATCTACACGATCCTAGATAGATCGTCTTCGTTTGTAATCTTTACGATTTTCCACCTGCCGTCCTTCCTAACAAACACATAACCATTTCGAGTCCAAGTAAATTTGTAGATTTTGTCGCGACAGATTTCCTTAGTTCTACTCAGCAATTTCTTATTCTTGGGAGTCAGATGTTCAACCTCTGTTAGGTTGGGCTGACTAAGGACTCTTGCACTTAGATGCACCAAGACATTTATCCCGCGTTAGCTTTGAGGAGAACTTAATCACATTTAAAAAATGGGGAATTCTCCTCCATTTTGGGTTATCACTGCATATGCAAGTTGAAACTGAATAATTATTAGTTTCATTCATGATTTTTATAAATGTACAGCGGAAACTATTCAAAATCATCCTTCAAATATGGGGTTTCAAAATTTAAATCGCTTTGTGCGGAGTTTACGATTTGGCAACAGCGCATACAAGACAATGAAAAGAACAATGCCCGATCAGCTTGTTTATAAAATAAAAGCTATTGATTTACAGGCGCCTAATTATTGGCGAGCTTCAACTGCAACCGGCATAAAAATCCCATAAAATTTTACGACCTTCCTCGTTCGTCGCAGACTTCATAGACAGTCATCTTTGTCTATCTCATCAAGATGATGTATTTGTTGTCCTTTATTATCGAGGCATATTTCAGTGGATATTACCAACTTGTGCAATCGACATAAAACGCTTTAAATTTTAAATACCCATTTTTATTTCATTTTTAAGTGCTTAAAATAATTTTTTTGGGAAACAGTTGAAATGCTTAATTCAAAATGTGACGTTTCAAAGATATTTCATAAAAAATACATCATTTTCATCAGAAGGAGTAATCCCTATTGATAAGAAATTTATTACCGGAAGAGGCACTATTATGGTCCAACAACAAAGAAATGAATTTAGATAATTTTACAGATCTCAAATCAAAATTTCTAGATTATTTTCGGGTTGCAGCACAACAAAAGGTTATTGAAAATAAATTATTTAGTGGAAAATTCAACCCAATGAAAGGACCTATCACAGATATGCGATGCAGATTTATAATGTTGCTCATTATTTAAATGAAGATTTCACAGAAGAATACATACTCAGTTTAATAATACAACATTTTGATAAAGATCTAGAAGATGAGTGATTATTATATTATTTTAAAAATATGGATAAATTATGTCCATTTTTGATGAGTCAGGAATATATGAGGAAGAGAAAACACATTCACAACAATAATCCACACTATTATAGAAATATCAATAATAATAGACAAAACCAGAGAAATGAAATGCAGCAAGGACCAAGAAATAATTATAACTACCAGTGTAACAACAATAACAATAGGAATAACAATACAAGATACATAAACAATTACAGAAATCAGAATCACAGCAGCAATGAAAACCAAATGAGACATCCAAGAGGATATAAAAGGGGGAACTGTGGAAGCTTACCTGTAGACCATAGACTAATTGGACAGAGAATAGAAAGCTCACTGGATAAACAAGCTGCAGCGCAATCTATATTTGCGGTATATTTACTGATTTGAAGAAAGAGCTAAATATGAAACGAATCTAGCGCATATTTTGATTTTTTTCGTAGTAGGTAATCCAGACAAACATTTTAGGAAATTTTTAAAGAAAAATAAGACCAATATTCGCATAAGCTGTTGATTGCGAAATTATTTTCAATGGAAAATGAAAGGTAATACGAATCTTTTTCTCTCCTCGTATTCTCGTCTATTGGGTAGATTCTATGTTCAAGGCCGCTGCACTTGTAGTGTGATTAAGTAGTCTTCACTCAATCATATTCGATCGATTTCATTACCATCAATTCTTGACATGGAAACTGAAGATGAATTCCGAACTAGTCAAAAAATTTTATATTAGTTAGATTAAGTTTCTAGTATCATAATATGATCATTCAAACCTATACGCAGCATTGCGCCGATATTGCAAACGAATTGAATTTATGCGATACCCAAATATTCGAAGCCCGCTAAATTTTTCGAGTTTACTTGTACCATCCTAAATCCTAACACCCAGAGATATGAGAGTGGATTATCTATATATTTATCTTGTAGACTATACCACTTGTTCGTTCCGTATTTTCAATATTATTTGTTAGGCAACATAGTTCTGAGAAAACTGCTTCTGACAAACTTTCTAATAATTTTTATAATCATTCCTGTTGTTTCAGCTACTAGAAGAGAAACTCCATAAAAGGTTCCAGGAAAAATGCAAATATTTGTCGATCGATTCGAAAATGCCTTACCAGATAAATTACACATAACCAGCATAATCTGTTCATGAGGATGGATATTTTGTTGAAAAGGTTGAAAGTCCTTTTGTACAATACCCTATTTCAAGGTTACTAGAGTTCGGTGTACACAAAGAAATTATGCTCAGTCTCAATAAATAACAGATTGCCATCCATCAGATCATCAGTACCTTGTCAACGACTTTTAGCTTGCTAGACAAACCAAAATTCGCTTGGTTATATAATGCAAACGAAGGGACGAAACATAAGTTATGTCCTTCATGAAGTAATCAATGATCATGATTTATCTTCTGCTTTGTAACAACGATAGCCACATGTTTATGTATAAAAAGTATTTGTATTATACAAACGCACTGAAGAGGATTTCAGAAAATGAAAAATGAGACATATCATCAATATTTAATATTCGAACAATGATTATCGTTAGTTACTATATTACATTATCTGTTTTCAGAACAGGAACATTAATCCATTAGATACGTTCACTAAATATCAAACTCACTCGAATTGTTTTTTCGTCCTCAATAATTAAGTGGTAAGAGTTTGTACTTTTCACATGTTTCACTTCGTAATCACTAGTGCAATTCATCATTTCATTGTTTGCACTTATATCTCAGAACCAGTAGATTTCTTTTGAGGAATCTTGTACTTGAGCTTCCAGGCCTGAAAAAAAAAATATAACAACATTATCGACATTGAAAATAAATATCATCGACAATCCTGAAATAAATATCTTACTAATAATATATTAATATGAAAATAATTCCTCCGCAAAACGTTCAACGGATTCATTGAATTATTCATTCAACAACATATGTTTCAAATTTCTGGAGCATTATCCAACTACAATAGGTATGAGGTGAAGTTAAATTTCACAACACTGATTGTAACAGAGGGGATGTATTTGAAGTTAATTGCCCGCTCACTACAGGTTCATTTTGCCTCTGAGAACCACTAATCTCCAATATATCTAGCAAATCCAGGCGTTCATTACTACGACCATGTACAGGGTGGGCAAATTTCGATGTTTTAGCACTACAGTTTTTAAACCAGAGGAGATAGACAAAATCTGATACCCCATTCTCGTTCTCTTTTTCTGAGAAACTTACAATAGTAGTTGTGATTTTTGGCCACTTTCTTTTATTTATATCTTCGCTAATATTGATGATAGAGCTCTGAAATTAAAACATTATACAGGCACTTTTTTACGTAGAATCCAGTGACGTGCTCGCCTTTTCAGTAGGATTTTTAATTACGAAGCTATGACCCAAAGTTATGTATTTTTAAATGGGAACACTAGTTTTCTGTGCAATTTTTTGAAAGAGTAATGAAAGCTGATTTCAAAAATATATGACATCATATGGTTTGTATCATCATATCATATGGTTTGTAATAATATAAATAATAGAAAATGGTCCAAAACCTTTTTTCTCAATATTTCTATGGTTTCAACTTTTGATGAGCACAGAAACATATAGCATCGTATGATTACCACTGTCTCCTTCTATGAGTCCGTTCATTATTATGAAAATTTATCTTGATTCAAATTTTGTGAAAATTGGTAAAAAGCATAGAAATAATGACATTGCCGGAAGGAGACTGCTTTTGTTATAGGAAACTCTATTTTTCTGTGCTCGTCAATAGTTGAAACCATAGAAATATTGAGAAAAAAGTTTTTTGACCATTTTCTATTATTTATATTGATACAAACCATATGATGTTACATATTTTTGAAATCAGTAAAAATTAAGCTTTCAAAAAATTGCACAGAAAACTAGTGTTCCCATTTAAAAAAACATAACTTTGAGTCATAGCTTCGTAATTAAAAATCCTGCTGAAAAGGCGAGCACGCCACTGGATTCTAAGTAAAAAAGTGCCCCCCCTGGGTGCGCCAATGAATAGGTAGGTATTATATAAGATTCAATTGGCAAATCATAGAAACATATTTATATTAACAATTTATATAAATATATTGGACAGCATTCGCTACCCTTGGACTTTTCTGTCTAATCATCTTAATAATGGAAATGGAGCGCGATACATAGGTTTATGTATCCAGGGATAATTATTGATAAGTGCATTGAAAAGCTATTTCCCATATCCCAATAGTTATGAATTTTTAAAACACTGTTTCCTTCACGCATTAGTGTATTCGAATTGTTTCTTTAATTCCCCAATTCATAAGTAAAAACAATTTATAACCGGACCGAATTATATGAATTATAAATAGGCTATGAGTGATACGGTTCATGTAGATAATAAAGAGATTCATAATTCAAAGTAGAATTAATCGAATAAAACTGAACCCATCGAAATTGAGTGTGAGAAAAGATATAGGTAATAGGTACTTTTAATTCCGATTTTGATATTCTAAAATTTTTCTTTCATATCATAAGATCAACTTCAGCATATAAGTCGAATGAAGCCGAAAATTTTGAAAATCTTCGTCGGAAAGCACTCGATTCGTCCGTCAAATTTTGAAGAATTATCACTAAATGTTTTCTGATACTGCATGGATGATAGACGAACGTTTTTGTTTCATTTTCGTCCACTTCATATGATATTATAACCATATTTCCAAAGGCAAATAATTGGAAAAAATTACCCGATAGATTAACTGGAGCATGTGTTCAATGGTGGTATTCTGCTTTCATCTGTAAGCCAATCTGTAGCAGCAGAATACAACACTAAGGGAACTAAGGCCCTGTACTTTCACGTGCGAATAAATAAATTTATTCAATATATAAGTCTTATTCTTAGGATAAGTAAAAATGCTGTCTTTTCACTTTCAGATTTCATCGAATAAATCTGTCATTGAAAATAAGAGTTTATTTGTCATAGACCGAATCTCGGTACGTTATTATTGGTTGAATTTTTTAAATTCTTCATGTATGGTTATTCTTTGTGTAATTTTCACGAAATATTTGCTTTCTAGTTGGAATTATGACAATTTCTATAATCGGTGTCTTATTTTACATTAATCAGTGAAAAGTAGTAAACCGTGCTTTCATAGAATTGTTATTCGTCAAATAATTTCATCTGAAAGCACCGAAATAAGGTATCCTTCAGATAGGAAATTATTTGATAGATACTTATTGACAGTGAATAAAGTTTATTCGCAGCTGAAAGTACCGGGCCTAAGTGTCATTGTCTCGTCGTTGATAACGTTATTGAAATCTAATAATTAATGGTTGTATTTTTCTTTTCCTTCGTAAGTTACGAATCTGTTGCGTACGATCGATCTGTAAGTTTCAGATCACAGAACACTAATATCAGATTGACAAATTCGTTAATAATATCATTCTGGAAATGTTTCAGTCACTATCTCATTGACAGTGTCACTTTTGAACTACTTATTGTAAATAGTTACGGATTCCTGTAAGCTACAGACCACTAAAAACTGTCCAGAATTGCTTTTTTCCTGTAAGCTTATGAAAAGTTACAGATTGGCTTACAGATGAAAGCAGAATACCACCATATGTCGTATCGGCGAGACAAGAGGAGACCACAGTGAAGTCCTTATTTCCACACTTTTTCCAAGTAAAAAAGGTACACTTCCTCAATGACGCTGGAGGTGATCGTTTTCGAGATATTTACAATTCTCTATATCGACGTATTTTACTTAGCTGCTAAGGCGCTAAGTGAAGTTGCTGGGGATGTTACAAAAACTAAGCATGGACACTAAACTTCATGCAAATAATTTATTTTTTGCAGAAGTTATTTTTGAGGAACGAACAACAAAATTCAATTTCAACACCCTGTATATCCGGCAGAAGTTTACATAGGCTTTTTTCCTTCAAATTGTCTCAGGAATACGTCAGTTGAATATTTTAACGTACTCATGTTACACACTGTATATGCTTTGTTGTAATGTTTCTAGTACAAGCTCATTTTCCTGCAAAATTTTCAAGAGGGTAGGTACAAGTAGAAAAAGATGTATCAGGAATAAAGAAAAGACTCTAACCAAGTTTCTTTATTCGAAGAAACAGAGGGCTGGAATTTCAAATGGAGAGGGGGCGAAAAATATATTTTCTAATTCAACCCCACAAATGGAACCTGCGTAGGTCAGATGTCGAGATGGCTGACTGCAATCATTATACCAGAGATATTAGTAAATTCTTGAAAGCACTCAACTGCGAACCAGCGATGTCAGTACTAGGTCCGCCCGTAAGAAATCAATAACTCGTTTGACCATTGTTGGCCAATGGGAAACAGGCGACGGACTGGAGATCCCCTTCCCCTCATCGGTGGTGCGGCATCTCTAAGCATTCAATTGTCATTCCATTCTCTCAACACATCTTCAATATGGCAACTTTCAACTTATACATACCTATATATTGAAAAGTCCAACTGACATTGTTGATTATAAGTAAATTCATTTTATCATAATTGCCTGAAATTTTTTCAGCATATTCCAATTTTTCAAGCACACACAAGAGCTTTTTCATTTGTTGTTAATTTTTCCGACATTTCACTTCCCCACTCAAAAAAGGTTGGGTTACTGTAAACGGTAGGCAAAATAGGTGATACCTAAATTACTTTTTATTACTTTTAGATAATTAGGCGAAATATTGTCTTGTTTTTGTGTGTTTCTTTGTGAACAGAAACATACAGTTCTGGTTTTCACACACAATCAATAGTTGCTTAAAAAATCACCAGTTTCTACAGAAAGTAACCACGACTCGAAAATAATTGTTTCGTGATTAATTTTTTGAAGCGGAATATTCGCATAGGTCAATATTATGTGCAATAAAGAACATAACCAAACTCATATGAAATCCCTCAATATTATTATGAAAATTTATTTTTCTTACAAGCGATGAAAAAATACAATATGTGTTCACTCACAAGAACCTGTAGATTGTATAGAAAATAATAACTTGATAAGATTTATCCTCACATTTCACTGTTTCACCTCCAAGTCGAATTGAGTTTATAATTTGTTTATTTTCGCTAATTTAGAAAAAAAGGCCGAATTATTGATCTGGCAGAACAGAGCATGTCACTGTTATATGTTAAATGTTCTATTATTAACAAAATTGAAATAATTCACATTTAATTTTTGTTATGAACTTGGTTCGTGAAACTATACTTAATTCAAATTTATTTTAGCAGTCGGTTGGCCATGAAATAATTTTCTCAAGTTTTTGTAACTAGAACGAAGTTAGGTTGGCACTCATGAAATGTCGTTAATGTCATAACGCCGTTGCCACAACTAATATCAATTTTCATTACGAAAATGCTGAAAGTGATTGAAAAAAGAGACAGGGTTTCAGGAAGTACTTTTTAGAATTCAGGTCCGCTCATTCAAATAGTCATACCCTGATATTCTAAAATCCACAATACGTCAGACGATAGAGAGCATATTCAATGTAAGAGAATTTATATAATGTTTCATTTGGATCTAAACGACATATATTTTAGCTGGATATTTCCACAATCAGAAAGATTGTGAATGAAGAGGATGACAAAGAATTTCCTTCTATTGGGAGACCCAAAGAAGTGGTGGCATTTGAGAATTTTATGTTTGAATGAATTAATGCGAAAAGTCTTTCGATTTTCGATAAATGTCATCGGAGAATAAGTTCCCTAAAATGGATTTTTCTATTTTTCATTTGACTTGTCCTATACAATGTAAATGTCTTAAGGTACTAATAAATACCTATAATTATTATTATTACATTAATGTATTAAGATGAATAGCCACAAATACGCGCAAGTTGCCCTGTTACTTGTTTATTCATATGAAATTTTTGTTCAAAGGTGAAGTTCATCTTAACTTGAAACTTCCTTCAATCCTTTTTACTTCCATAGATGCAAGATGATTTTTGTTGAAGAATTTAACATTCTTGTAATTATCTGTTAATTCCTTCGGGAGATACCCATTCCCAACCACTGCATCATATGCATTTCATCTTCGAGTTATTATTTTTGAAATCTACAAATGATGTAAGCCAAAGAAGATAACGAACATTAACTCTCCCCAAGCTAGTGCATATTATGATATACTTATTTCTTGTATTTTCCATGCAAATAACTGGATTTGGTATGCCTTCAATCAGTTTGTACAAACTTCAATTATGTTCGTCACATATTTTCCGAAGAGATTCGACATTGTGATAAAATACGTAAAAACAGCAACATAGCGTTGATTTAAAACCCAAAAATGTTTTGACAAGCTTCATAACCCCACATTTTCGTACTATACAGAGTGAAATGTGTCAAATTTCCATGGCCAACCGACTGCTAAAATAAAAGTGAATGAAGTATAGGCATTACTTCGCAATAACTTTTTTCCAATTGAATTCTATTTCTCGAAATTACCTGGTGATTCCATATAAATTGTTATTGTTTATAATTAAGCAGTTGAGTTTTTTTCAAACGACAACGCTAACTTTTTGTGATGAATCAGCTTGTAATTGATATGTTCTTTATTCAGAATACAATTGTGAACCATTAGCGACCATTGTCAAAACCCAGTGTAGTGCCTATAGATATTTGGAATTAGGGAATTTACTCCATTATGTTAAAAATAATATTCACATAACGTGCATACAGAAAAGCTTGTCTTTGGAATATTCAAGGTCGATATTCTGTGTCGAACTAATCAACTTGCCATCGTCATGGTTTCAGTCTCATTTGACATCGTCAGAGCAACACAACACTCACACCGATGATTCTTCATTCTGTTACCAAATGGGAATTGATTGTAGTAGAATAAGAAAATGGACTATCGAAATGCTGTATCTCGGAATGAATGCATGTTAGGTTAGGTTAGGTCAGTCTCATTTGACATCGTCAGAGCAATACAACACTCACACCGATGATTCTTCAATCTGCTAGCAAATGGGACTTTATTGTAGTAGAATAAGAAAATGGGCTATCGAAATGCTGTATCTCGGGATGAATGCATGTTAGGAAAAACGTTAATAGGAAAAAAATAGCCCTTATAAGGGCTAAGTCACTGCAAAACTTCATATTTAGATTTTTTTTTCCTATTAACGTTTTTCCTAACATGCATTCATTCCGAGATACAGCATTTCGATAGCCTATGTAAACTCTAATAGGATTTCCGGTTCTTTAGTACCTACCTAAGAATAAAAACATTTCGAATTTAAACCCAAAAACGGCACCATTTCTTAGGTCAAAAAATATTAATCAATATTTCAAACCATTGCGAAGAACAATGCACGCGAATTGCCTATAATAAGTACGTAACAGTACTGATAATTTTATTCATTCTCCGGAAACTATACAGATATAAAATGTAAAGAATGATAAATCAACAATGTTTCGATTCACAGTTGCAAAGTAACTCTTATACACATTAACAGATACAAAACGATTATCAATGAATCTGTAACATTCGAGGCCAGCCTAAGATATTAAATCTTGTGTGCCCAAAGAAATTCCCCAAAAATAACCACTCAACGAATGAGTGAATGAACAAAGATGGGACAATGAGAATATGGTGGGCAAGGGTCAGAAACTCCAACATTGGAAACAAATATAATTTTCTATCTTTGAAAAACATCTTTAAAGCATTCCTGAGTCTGAAGTAAGAATGTTTTGGTTATGATTTTGATTTTTTTTTGTTCTTTATATTATTTGGAAGTTCATTGAAGAATTTAGGTCCAGGATATGTGAATTTCTCTGACCAACATCGGTGGACATCAAAGGCACTTCCTAATTGTTCTGAATGGCATGTCTCCTTTTATAGAATATATTTGTATTTTCTGCTTCTTCTGTAGTAATTATATAATTTACGCTTGCGTACACATATAAATTTCTAACCTTAAGAACGTCACTGTTTTTATAGAGATCCATGGAGTAGTAGTTATACAGGGTGGCCATTTGAAAACGAAACAGACGAGATTATAGACGAAATAAATTTTTTCGATAGAAATGCTCGGACAGGTCGATTTCTGTTTCGAGGGGGACAACTTAAGATGTATGTTACGGACGCATAGCGCTTCAACCCTTGCTACTACAATACTCACCCCCAATTTTTGAATAGGGAAGATGGGGTGAGTGATACCTCATTTGAAAGGTATTTTTATACTGATTTCAGCACAGTAATTGTTTTTTCATATTATGCATTAGTTCTCGAAATATTCTTAACTAAGTATTTGAAAATGAAGTGGTGTTTTCATGGCACTTGTAGTGTTTTTTTGTGAAAAATCGACATTTTGAGCTTCAAAACAACCATGACTGTGGCTTCCTTCTTCCAATCCACTGACATAGTAGTAATGGGCATTACTCCCATAACTACCTTAAGAGTCATAGTTACTTTCTGGGCGTATATCTACGTCAGAATGTTATAGTTGAAAGAATTAAAAGTAACTATGTTATTAAAAACTAGTTTTTAGTTATCAAATAAAAGCTCCAAGCGCCTTGGGCCAGCATTAGCAAATCTGGTCACAACTATTTTTGTATCAATGACTCTATATAGTAATTTATATGCATTAGAGCTAACCCATTCGAGCAGTTTTCTGCCATAGTGCTTCTGAAGGTCTTAAGTCTCCTTAAGGAAGAAAAACTGCGTTCTGTTTCTTCAGCTGTTGTTACGGGAAGTACACAAAATATTTGAAGTAATATGTACAAATCTTAGCAACATTTCTCAAGAGCTAAAAGTGCTGATGAACGACATGATTCGGGATCATTCGTTGTTGAAGTGATCCACTTTCTTTCCATCTTTTTAATTTACCGGAAAAAAAACCCTTGTCACTGTCTGGTTCATCAATACCAGATATTTCTTGCTGTATTTACTGTCGGAAAGATTATTTAACGTTGCTGGAATAATGCACTGCAGCGAAAAAACTTCTTTGATAAGTGAGGAATATTTGGATGCCAATTCATTCACCCCGATGGCTCTAGAAAATTTTCCACCACTCACCCCGAAAGAAGGACCAGATGACAGCGCGAACAAAATTCTTGCGAATTACCTTGACATTCAATAGATGGCTGTACTTGTAGCTTCATATAATAATGTTACTGCCCTTTTCTTATTTTACTTGAACAATACTTGAAAGTTCTATGTGCTGAATGATCATGAGGGACCTTTTGCCAAAGCCTTGGTAGCCTGGGTACGCGCCTGTCTGCGAGTGAATTCAGTGTCTTGGCTTGATGGTGAAGAATATAATACTCGAGCTCATTACAACACGTACAATAGGTACCTGCACATGGCTCTAATGTTATGTCCAACAATTTCTCTAGAATCTCTAGAATTGGGCTGTTACCGCTCAGAGTGTATAAATTTTTAAGCATACAGCATTTAGGTATTCACTCATTACAGAACTCAGATGTTCAAATGTTGGCTCATCGCCACTTGGTTTTCCCTCCCTCTCTCCTATTCATCTGATCTCTGATCTCCTATCACTAAGGCTTTCTTTCAACAGAAGGTAGAACTAGTCAAAATAAAAAGCTTCGCCAAAATCACCTATACAAAATTTTCCGAATGACAAAGTTGAAAAAAAAATTGAAATTAAGTACTGAAAAAGACCCTTACACGACCCTATATTATTTGTTATCTGAATTATCGTAAAGCAATGGAAAAAAACTCGTGATGACTAATTCAACCCTATGGTTTCGTTTAGTTCGATTTTTACGTGGGAATGAAAATGGAAACTAAGGATTGCCAAAATTTTCTCATTATTTGTAACTTAAACGCTTTAAAGGAAAATGGAATGGTTCATTTCGAAAGCAACTGACAAAAAAATACATCGGACCAAGTGTAAAAAAAAAAATTTTTAAACTACGACACGTATTTGTCGTATAGCATCTTCAAGTGGATGGGCTGGGTTTACCTTCACCCATTGTGATAACTGATATCTTATATATCGTAATATATATGTGTTGTGATTTAAAAACTCATTTTTTGAAAACCGTAGAATTTGTTTTAAGTTCAGTTATGGAATTTGGTTTAGGAAAAGTGTGAAGGAAATGATAGAAAAAACTTGGAATGAAGTCATTGAAAAAATTAAAGTAACCCTCCTAATCAGCTATGTGCGGAACTTAGATGTAATAAGAAAGATTTGGTTTGTCAATACATATGTTCTATCTAAAACATGGTATGTAGCGCGAATACTGCCGATGCCTCACATAAAAGGTGAAGTAATTGTGAAAATGACGGGAAATTATATATGGAGAGGAAATTTTTATAGGGTTAGCAGGCCGCAGTTGGAATTGAATGAAGAACATAGGGAGGGTTAAATTTGATAAACGTTGAATTGAAAACAATGGCGGTATTCATAAAAACACAGTTTATTTCCTGGACCTTCGAAGAGACAAAACTGATATACTCAGGTGGTAGGATTTTCGGAAAAATTAGGGAAGCAATCAAAAGTAATAATAAACGTCTAAAAAAACAGGGAGAAGTCAATACGAAACAAATTTACCAATTATTCTTGAAAACATATAAAGTCAAAAATAAACAATATGAACTGAAATAAAATTTGGGCCAATCTAAATAAATCAGAAATCAATACGGAATGGAAATCATCCTTATAACGTGCGTTCAAAAAAATTCGTCGTCAAGTAGGGTATGGAATTTTGAACGTCGATATTTCGTGTCTGAACGTAATTCTTTGCTCGTGCTTTACTATTTTCCAGGTGAACTGTCATTTTAGCATTTTGGGTTGTTGTTGAATTAAAATTATCAGCAAATTAGATGGTTTTTACGGACGTGTGAAAGACTTTTACTATTGAATTCTACTTCAAAATTGGAAAGAAAATTGAAAGAAAATGGAAATATTCTGTTCCGGCGACTTCATTGAAGCCTATGTTGCTGTAGATTATTAAGAATGAATTTTTCCATTGTACTGTTTTGCGATGTGTTGACGAAACAGGTATGTTCAAACAAAAAAGGAAGTGGTATACCAAAAAAGAAAACTCTAGAGTTCAGTAATAATGAAAACATGGTGACAAAAGCTCGACAAACCTCTCTTCAGATTTTATCTCAAGTGGATGGAGTATCCGTTGGCATATGCCACCCGATTTTGAAAAAAAGATATCCATTTGTTTTCCTAAAGATTATCAGAAAACTGAAAAGGTTGTGATTACCTAACCTTGTAGCATCCGAGAAAAAATTGAGTTCAGTATCATACCGAACTGATGCATACTGACAGTATGCATCAGTCAAAGGCAAAATGTGGACCTACTTTCTTTTATGGAACTTCAAAAGCAGAAGGTTATGAAGGAGAAAGCATCATGCTTTTTTATAGCTGAATCGAATTTTAATAAATTGTCCAATAGCTATTTTCATGTAATTCAGTTCTTTTAGTTTAGTCATGGATTTTCAGTAATGACTGAATCAATTCAGAATTAATAAACATATTATTGAGAATCTTACTGTGATCTATTCAAATGACTGAAGTAACTAGAACCTTCTTACAAAAAAACATACTACCACGATCAATTCAAGATTCATGTCTCTTACGTATGAAAATAGTGGACGGTTAAAATTTTTACGAAGAACTTTTCTAACAGCCTCAGATTGTTTGGATTCTTGTCATCTTACTCAATGAAAGAAATGCTTTTCGAACGTTGGGTGAAATTGACATTTTCTGAAAAGTGCCTTTCCGTACAAAATTACGATATATAGGTTAATGTCATCATTGTTTACATTTTGGGAAGATGAAGTAATTCAAGGAAAGACATACGTTCAGCCACCGAACATCAGCCTTCAAAATTTCATAGCCTACTTGACGACGAATTTTTTTGAACGCACGTTATAAGTGCTTGAACGAAACGTGACCCGTAAGCGGGAAACTTTTTTCGCACGGTGTGATATCAGAACCGTACTGCACCATCTGTCAAGGCTCCGTGGGTACAATTATCCACAGATTAAAATTCTGTATCACCGGGAAGGAGGCCTGGAACTGGCTTAATAAGAAATTCATACATAGGTTCTTGATTGACATAGGGGTATAAAAATCATTTGGAACTAGTATTATGTGCACCATCAAAGAAACGTAGATTAAATACTTGGATGTGGTATATAGCAGCGTTAATACATAACACGTAGGTGGGAAAAAATTGGCATTTGCATCAATAGAATTTGTAAAAATGATTAGGGAAGAAAGAAACCGTATTATAGAGGAGGTAAAAATTAAATTATTTTCGAAAGAAATTTTTTGCTATTGATCAACAATTTTAATTGTTAAAAATGTTATGTATTCTTGTGATTTTGTAAACTTGGTTTTTAAATAAAATGTAAAAAAAATAAAAAATTATGGATTTTCACAAAGTATCGGCCACATCAACTTTTCACAATGGTCACCACAATCTTCTTCTTGTTCGAACCCTCCAACAATCGTCATAAAAATATTATGAAATAGAGTAACAATAATAGCAGTTTGTCAACATAAGGACTTTGAATAGCACGATACAACAATTTTTTTAAAGTGACCTGATGCAACTAATCAGATAGATTCGGAAGTGCCGAACCATTCATTGTCCAGCCATATACATATGTTTATGTTTTGTTTTTCTCATGCCGAAGTCACCTTCCATAGTTTCGTACTTGAAATTTTGTCCGGACTTCTACGGGTTGTAGCTCAGCAGCCATCTTGCATATTTTATATGGACAATAATTAGAGAAATGACTTATTCTGTTGACTTCTATATTCTGTAAAAAAAAGCCTCACCTTTGAAAACACCCTGTATGGTCTGAATTTGACTGTTATCATAATTAGCGTATGCAGAAGATATGCCGTCCCTTTTGCAAAAAGAAATGTAACGAATTGTATGACTTAGTTATGGCAACAAAGTATTATTTTTATAAAGAAGGTTTTAGCGGCATTCAGACAGGAATTGAATTCTGAAAAAAGTACCACCCAGAGCAGGATTCGAACCTACGACCCCCCGATTACTGGTCAGGTACTCTCCCAACTGAGCTACCCGGGCTTACGTGAGGATCCATCAGCATTGTCTGGAAACCACTATCCTCAGAATTCACGTGTTAGTATTATCACTTCCGAACTGCGGAGTTCGGAAACGATTGGAAATGTTACAGGTGGAGGGGATTAACATTCGCTTTCAATGATCTTCGGGATTCAACATATCCATTATTATTTTTATTTTTCGTGCAATTTGTTTCTACCTGCCTTGAAAAAAGGACGGTAATCAATTGAGAAAATAAGGTGAGATTATCATCATCCTTCCTGAAGAGAAGAGTTGATATTAGGTAGGAATTATTTGTGGAGTGAACATCCGGACTGGGCATGTCGTCCATTATATCGAGAAAGCGCAACCAAAACGAATCTTTGACCTGTAATTACAAAATCTAAGATGCAGTTATGACAGAAAGGCAAAACTCATTTTCCAATATTACATTTAATCGATGAAAACAGCGAATAGTAAAAATTAAATAAAAATCATTCTTCAGGTGTTTGGGAAATACGACAGAACCCTTGTGTTGGTATATAATCGAACATAGATAAAGGCTTTAAAAAAGCAGATAAAAATCCGACGTCCTGCGAGACATCGAGAGAAATAAAGTATCATAAATGAGAGCTCTTATTGCGTCGAGAATCAATTCCTTCCGCGTCGGAAGTCAATAAATTTGTTCTCCACCCTAAGAGTTCAAGAACGCATATCACATGATTCGCTCTTCTATTCACTTATTTATTTTTGTCACACATGGCTTGCTTGAGACAATTGAAAGAAAAAACATCCACTCACTCCTTTGAACAATATAGCTTACATGAATCTATAATGACCAACATTAAAATTTGATTTTTTTACACACGAATTGAAGTTAAGAAATATCATATCAACGCTTGGCCCTCATGAAAAAGTACTGAAAAAATAAAATCTCCTCAATATTCATCGTATTCGGAAAATTATTTTCGGAGATATACAGGGTTAGAACTGTTTAGAGGGGGACTACAGGAATATCGAAAACCGTTAGAAATCAAGGGGGGCTTGAATTACAAAAAAGTTGCATTATTTGGGATTGAGTGTGATGGTGTGAATATCTCCAATGGTTCCCGCGATATCTCTAAAAAACTAAAAATCGATGGATTACTTATTTTGGAGAGTGACTATGTTCATCAAGTGTCCATACATAATACTGATGGAATTCGCAACAGAATTATAGAAGGAATGAGATCCACAGCGGCTGTCCAAGGCATTTCTGAAAGAGGCTCTGCATTATTAACGATTGAAACCATTTCGAACATATTTGAAAATTAACTTTTTTATTATGAATTTTTCGCTTGTTTGATTTGTTGTATTTTGAATAAAAATTCTGGTATTTGGATGAAAAAAATTTTTTCTTGCATGATACATAATAACACAAACGAATAATGTTTTACGTTTGAAGAAACGACTAGTGAATCATTAGCCTACTATACATTATTTTACAAAGTTTTAACAAAAACTTAATTTTAGCTGTGACGATTCATATTTTTGTGAGGTGTGATACACTGTGGAATTAGTTATTTTTTTCTCTATCACCCCACGAGGAAAATCAATATGGCGTCCATAAGAAAAAAAAGTTAACTATCGCGCCCCTGAAACAATGAAAAGTAAAAATAATCTGATGACATCAGTAGAATCGCTATATTGTATAATGACTACAAACCTACTTTCGTGTAGTTATCTCGAAAACAAATGAGTTGTAAAGAAAAGGAGAAAAATCTTGATTTTCAGTTTTTTCGAGATATCTCGGGAACCATCAGAGATATTCTGGAACTGTGTACACCAACATACTCATCCTTAACGCAGCTTTTTTGTAATTTAAGCCACTTTGTATTTCTAACGGTTTTCGATATCCCTGTAGTCCCCCTCTAAATAGTTCTAACCCTGTATATATGAAGGGAAAATGATTTTCATTGAATTTGAACAGTTTCCTGTTTGCACCAACTAATTTGATACAGATTTTATATTAAGTCATATTCATTTCGGTGATTGATAGTTATGGTAACTGCTATAAAAACAGAAAAATAAGTAAGTCTTAACATTGAGCCTACCTCAAATAAGCCGGTGCAACAGGCATTACTTGAACATCAATAATTGAACTAGATTTTCACTAGAATGAGTCTTAACACTAGGTACACGTATTCCGTTATCACAATAGCTTCTTCAGGTGGGTGAGGGTGTTACTGATTAAATAAGTATTACTCACCTCTAGAAGCTATTGTGATAGCGAAACAATTGTAGTGGACAGTGGTAAAAACTCATCTTGGTGAAAACCATGTAATTCAGTTCCTTAGTTTAAATTAAAACCGCCTGTTTATCTCCAACGAAGTCAATTCTGGAAAAATAGTAAACGATGAAGGTATTCGTCGAAAAGAATGCACTGTTGAACTATATGAACCATTACCAGCTGAATACTAATATTGTACATAACGGGTCAACAATTGGGTTTTTATACAGTTATTGAATATCGGAAAAAGTGTGGGATTTTGTAGTTAAACTGATTAATTGTTTTTCCTGAACAAACATCTTATTTGATTCAAGGGAGACCGTACAGAAGGTTTTCCGGAATAAGATCACAAATTATATCAGGACCTTATACAAATAAAAAATGTTGTGTTTTTAAAAAAAACATTAGCAAAAGAGGTACAATTTAGCAATTGGTCAGAAATAGAATGGAGGGTAATGTCAATCTGGATTCACAGAAACTGTGAGGAAGTGAATTTTCACTAAATCTTAAAAGGCAATTCCTTTACTGCAATACTTCTAAATAGCCTTCAGGCTAAACTGTGACATTGTCATAGGAGGTGAAACAAGACCGGTGTTTAAACGATAGAAGGAGGCTTTTCCATACGCGGCTCTGCATACAGTTGTTTTATTATAATGCTAGTTTTTTTTTTGTTATTCTTCAATTATGAATAATTCAAGCGAATTCTTTAAGGGAAAATAGCAAACCTACCCTGGTAGCTACGAGACGAAGACAAGGTTCCTCGGTGTCTGGGGTGTTAGCGACAACCAGTGAAAGTCAAAATCAACGTATAAAAATTATATTTGTAGACTCGTACAAGGAAACACAAATGGCACTACTATAAAATTCGTACAGTGAAAGACTCGAGATCAGTGAATTTACAGGGCAACACCGGAGCCTATCTCAACGCGATACGGGGTTTACGGACGCGCTCGCCAGCCAGAACCCAAGACGGACAGGTATTGGACCTCAGCCATGTTAGGGGATGAAATACGACGGCACAAAATTACGACGGCTCACCCATAGGCGCGTTCTGCACTCCCCGGGTATCCACACCAGCAGAGTGCTTCCCTAACCATAGGGGTAAACACGGGAACGAACAGGATAACTCAAGGAAGGGTAGCCACCCCAAAGTGCCTTCTGTACCCCCCAGGTATCCACGCCAGCAGGGTACTTTATTGACAGTAGGGGTGGAACTCCCCTGTGGCATAGGAGGGGTGGAGATGGAGGCTAAAGTTCCAACAATATATATAAAAAACGGATTTTCATCTCACCTCTAGGTTTTAATGCACTCATAACGGAACAGTAGCGGAAAAAAAAACAAAATAAACTAATCAACTGTCTAAATTTTACCTCAGTAAAAAAAGTTCTCAATAGTGTCAATAGTGCAAGTAGTTAATACGGCGGGTGTGTAAAGACGATTAAAATGGAAGTGAGTGACCTGCGGGATCACTCACTTCTGATTTTATTCCCACAGGGGGGGTGCGGAAATCAGATGCGCCCTGGCTGCCGAAATTCGGTAAAATTTGCGTCGATGAAGACGTCTTAATTTTGACTTATCTGTGCTGGCGAACAAAAAACACGATTATCTTCCAATTCAGGATGTTTTATAAGGTGCGACACATCGTTTTTCAGAACTGAAAACGGAATAAAAACGGTGCGGAATGTTTACAGTTCCCAACGAATCGGAATCGTCGGAATCCTGAATTGGAAATTGAAAATATTTCTCTGAAAATTAATTCAAAAAATTGTATTACTAAAATGAAACAAAAATAACATTCTAAAATGAGGAGGTATTTTTGCCGGAAAACTACCCCTTCATTACCGGTGTTTAGAGGAAAGTGCTCCATAAACGAAAGAGAGTTCGAGAACGACAATCTCCAACTCTGTTGAACCCCAGCAAAAGAAAAAGGTTCCAATGATGATCCACACAGATCGATAATGTCGCACCCTGTCCGATATGATCCATATGTGGGACACTCAAAAAGTTATCAGCCAGCTGCAGAGAATTCAAATGATAACGACCTGGGGACTACCTCCACATACACTCCAAATTAGAAACGAAAACAACAGATTCACGGCACAAGAAAACTTATTAAGGAAAGAATTCTCTGGAAGGAAGTACATCCAAAAACTAAGGATGTGATTCTTACGACTACACAAGAACTCCTACTGAAGAATAACCAAAATAAATAACTTAAGACTTAAGAATTTGGTTGATAAAAATAAAATACTAGACTACCAAGAAACTAAACTCAACTGCAATCCATCTGACCATGGACCATCGTATAGTGTGGTGATTGGTTCCGTAAAAAATGAAATCTCAGAAAACGAAGGACCTAACTGCACACCTTAGTATTCAGTAGAACATCGCTACTGCTAACGCATCATTGCCAAAGCTACAAACAAGCCACTTTGATGGTTCAAATCATCTTGATTGTTTTCGTCTGGGTGGTTACTTAATGAAGGAATTTTTTATAAGCACACCTCTTATCCTGTATATACAAGTACTCAAAAATATACACGTGACCCCGTGCCCCACCCATAATATAATTCTGGGTGCGCCACTGGTCTACATTCATCCAAATTTGCTAGTCGAACAGACAAACTTTAGAAAAGTCTGTTTGTATAGAAATACTGCATTAAAATTGGTTAAACTAATATATAACACGTTCGCGACATCGTATACATACGAATGTTCATTTCAAACAAGAATATAACACATTTTTATGATGAACTAGTTTGTTTTCCAAGTTTATGACCATTTTCTCCCACCGGTGGGTCACGACCTCCATAAGTTTTGTTTCAGATAATTGATAATTGATTATACTTCTCTCTGTTGTTTTGGAAATAAAACCTTTTTTTCGGAATTATGTCCATATTTCTCATCCAAGTTTTCCATTTCCAAAACCACACTACACACATATTCATGAGCTTTACCTGGAGTCTTAGCTGAGCGATAACAAAAGTCAACCTAGAAAATGCAGAGGTATATTCGACCCTACAAAATGCACCCAGCGTGACCCATCGTGGGACATGCACGGCCACTAGCAATAACCAGTGCGACCCACGACGTCGTGGAATGTATTAATATCAACAGCAGAAAAGCAAATAGATTCAAGAGTTCTTAAATAATGCACCCTTTGAAATGGCCACAACCCCACCAACATTCAGAATGGCGAACAACCCCGATTCCACCCCAGACTGTGTTCTTTATCCATCCAACATCAAAAATGATATAAGTTCGATGGAAACTAACCCTGATCCCGGAACGGAGAACGCAGTTCAAATAATTCTTCAATTGCACAATTCCATCACAGAGATCGTGCCATAAGAGGAGGACTTTAAGAAATGCAACATAAATATCGCCAATAAAAAATTAAAACCCTATTTGAATAAAGTAGCTGGAGACCCAATTAAAAAAAAATTAGCCCCTTCAACTCTACCATATCAGCGCTATTAATAGAAAACAGCCCAATATTAAAAACAAAGTACTATGTCCACGAGTTAGCACCAAACATCATCAAAATAATGAAAAAGAAAGGAAAAATGCACAGAGACCACCTAGCCGAGAAAATAGAACAGAGCTGAACCATTACAAGAAACATGTACAATTATTCATTCGGCAATAAGAAGAACATAAATGGATAACCACCTGTAACCAAATTAATGAAAGCAAGGGCAAAAATTACTGGCAGCAATAAGAAAATTAAAGAACTACATAAAAAAAATCATTTTCTGGGCAACACATGAAAAAGATCAACAATATATACTCGAAGGATCAAAAAAGAGCGGAGATTTCTGCTGAGTATTTTGAACAAACTTTCAGAGAAAGTTATTCACAAATATACTATTAACAAAAATATAACAAAGTGAACACATGTTACGAAGAATACTTTCGAGGAAAACGACCTATATGCAACTTGGAACATAGATGCAAGGAATGGAAATAAACATTTGTCAAATCAACGGGTCAAAAAGGGAATTCGATATCACTACCCCTCTAGCCGCTAACCAAATATCCTATTACCTATTATCTCTATTCGGTAGCGGTTAGAGGGGTAGTGATATCGAATTCATTTTTTGACCCGTCCAAGCGTTTTTTCTCCGGATATGCGTCAGTCGAACTGCATAAGATGCAGCGCGCCAAAGTAAGCTGGTCACAGTCCTTGACTTTGGAAGCCTGACTAACGCAGAATCCATCACTATAAACGTCACTGACGTCCATTTTTAGGTTCAGTTGGATTAAAATAGTCTTTTTTCAAAATTTAAAGTGAAGATCGGTCACTTCAATTTTCAGATTTTTCCGACCACTTCAAACGCCTGACTGACGATGTTTCCATCATCGGGAACTTGACTGAAGCCCATTTTCACTCATGCTCATGAATAATTTACATTATTACAAAGTTTCACGTGGAGATCAATAACTTTTTTTTGAGATTTTTCCTCCGAGTCCTCTAGCGTTATAGAACTTGCTTATTTATTTCGTTCAATAAAATATTCAGTTTAAATAGAGTGTCTCTGTATTTTGTGGTTTCTTCGCCCTCCTTTCTTCACCTCATAGAGGAAACAGATGTCAATGTAGGAAACAGTTTGTTTGAAATTAAATCTGAGTTTAAGAAAGCCAAATTCATCAGCGTTTGGTGAATTTGGACCCCTTTCGGATTGGTTCTGACAACAATTTTCTCCTGAAATCTCAACAAATTTATATAAAACTCCACCAAATTATACGCCTGAACCTTTCTCATAATTGATTCTGTTCATTTTTGAGTTTAGCCCGAAATGACAGACAGACGCGGCGGAAATTCATTTTATAATAATAATAATATGTATATGGAAAGATTGATTATCAAAATAACCCAATGACGAATCAGTTTTCAAGTTCAAATATCGAAAGGATGAAGTTCTCACCTGACATGGTAGGATAAGAAGAATAAGGTGAGTCTATCGATGGATGTTGCCAATCCATCGCTTTACAAGGGGCGTGAGATCCCATATGTAACCTAGACCCTGGCAACAATAGTCCACCGTACTGAGCGGCCATATTGTGGTGATGATAATCGTGAACTGCCCGATGATGCTGACTGTATTGATACCAGGCATCCTGGTGGTAGTGTTCTGGGTACAGATCGGTGGTATTACTGTGATGACTGCTGCTACTAGCACCGCTGTAATGCTGACTATTCCAGAAAGAAGGGGGAAAATTTCGAGCTGTCATCGGCGAATCTGAAAGAACAATCAGGCGATAATCGAAAATTATAAATAAAAAGCAAGACAGAGGATTAATTCCATCGTATGATAGTCTCATGAAGACTATGCTCACATTAAATTTTTTCCTACGGAGATTAATACGTTTGAATGAATTTTCGAATCTCATTTGCACAAATCCGATGTTTCACTACTAATCTATCTAGGTATACAATACGGTAAGTGGGTTTTCAGTGAGGTCTTCAGCTATCTTTTAAATTCGGCGATCATGGTGGCCCTACTCAACGAAGCAGTAATCTTGTTGTAAACGAGGGGACCAAAAATATAGATATGCAACCTCTGGCCTATGATTCACAATGATGTAGTAACATACATGTCATCTCTCATCTCTCATTAATGGCTATTCAATGCAATCAATCAGCTGCTGAAAAGTTGATCAGATTGAAGATTGGCATAGGTCTGTGGCTGCACAATGCGGTATCCTCTTCGAGTTTCTGATTTCACAAAACTGTTTCAGATGTTTGAACAAAAGTACCATGGAAAAATCAAGTATTACTCGTTTGAAGGTTCCAAACAGTGATGATTCACTACTTATCCCCAATCAATTTATTCAATCAATGTTAATTACCCTGAACTCATATTCAGTAGGAGCAGGTCTATGGCAATGGACAATTCATGGCATAAAAATCATGAATTTGGGTGTTTTCAACATTCATATAAATTTTATCAATACAATTTAATGCTTTTCTGTAAAGGTGTTTCAATTCAAAATTAAGTTGAAGCTGGAAGGAAGGAAATGAAGGAGGTTTTGATAGGAAAGTCGTATTCACCAATTTCATTCAACATCCTTGTTTCTATATGGAAGGAGATAGCAGAATCCTTGTGGGAAATATCAATTAACGCCTGATTCGAAGGCAGAAAATGGAGGTCAAGTATGGAGTGAACCCAAATATTACTGATGGCAGTACTCCGTAAGCGACTGGTGAGAATAAGCTTATTTGATCCCCAACATTTTGCACATTCACTCCTACCAAGATAAAGCTTCGGCAGCAAAATCCTACATGATTTTTTTTTTAGATGTCAAAGAATAATTCATTTTTAACCTTGAGTTATATCTTAAATCTTAAGAGTAAATTGTATTATTAAATTATTTCTGAAGTTGATTTTGAACTATGTACTCAGTATATTGAAAAAAAAAACAGTTCTTCCTCCTTCCCAAACTATACAAACAAAACAAGTCATCCACATATTATCTTCTGTACAGTTTCGTGTATTTTCCAAAAAATTAATGCATGTTCCCCTTTCTTATAAATTCAATTACTACTCATATTATTTTTTTGTTTTATTGGTTGAAAAGACTACCACTAAAAATATCTGCCTGAGAAGAAAACAAACCTGACAATAATAGGAGAAAGTTTGGTCTCAAAGGGGTACCATGATTTTGTTTATAAAAAATGGTAATTTAAAAAATTAATTTCACAATTTCTATTAATCCTTCTTTTGTTAACACGATAATTTTCTTGTATTTCGATCCAATTATCGTTTTTACATATAGTCCGTTCAATAAAATGATTGACATCTCCGGCGGCTATGGAAAATCGAATTTAAGTTGGTAATAGCCATAGACATATAGACATGGACTGTGCCTTCCCTTTCTATCTATGTATGAAATACGGTCAAAAAAAGTGACAGAGAGAAACGCACGTCGGGAATGCAGTTGTCTCTTTCTAGAATATTGATTGGTCCACACTCACCTCTATGTGAACAAAAAAGAGACAAATGAATGCCCGACCATAATTTCTCTCTTTCTATAAAAAAGCCAATTTCATGCTGACATTGCTCAGTCCATGTCTCTATGTCTATGGTAATAGCCCATAAGTTAAGATTTTGTGTTGCGGGATTAAGGTTGGTATTGTGAATGTACAGTGACCCATCATATGTGAATCTATGTACTGAGTCAATGACCGTCGAAAATTTGAATTGTGTACTGCTGTTTATGTCCTTAATTTATTCGTACGAATTGTAAACATTTTTGTAACAATTCTGAATACTAATTAATATGCTCTGAAGTTGAATATTTCTTATTTTCAAATGCTTTTTTTAGATTAGATTTAAATATTCCAGCTCTGTGAATAAACTACAGAAATTGTTGAAGCTCTTTTATGACCAGATTTTAAGCTACGTCTGGACTTTCAAGACCTACTGGGATGTCAATCATTCTTGAATAGACTATATAGTTCATTCAAGAATGATTGACATCCCAGTAGGTCTTGAAAATCCAGACTCAGCTTAATATCTGAAAACAAAATATCTTCAACAATTTCTGTAGTTTCACTCACAGAACAGGAATATGCAACTATAACCTAGACAAGTATCTGAAAAAATAAATATTTAAATTCAGAGCATATTGATCGGCATTCAAAATTGAAACACTTCCAATTTGTACGATTAAATTGAGAACCTAAATAGCAGTACAAAATACAAATTATTGTCGGTTAGTGCATAGATTCACACATAAAAGGACTACAGATCACAGTTTATTCACAATACCAACCTGAATTCCGCAAAACAAAATCTCAACTTTTGAGATATTACCAACTTAAATTCGATTTTCCATAGCCAGCTGAGATGTCAATCATTCTTGAATGGGCTATACATACTTCGGCTAATTCGAATGAATATGTGAATACTGAAATAAAGTCCTAACTCACCAAAACATAATCTTCAGGTATGATTTTTTTGCTAATAAATTCTACAAATTGCAAAGAGCCTGATACATAGAACTCATTGTAGAATGGAAAAACGTCAACTCAAATTAAGAAAAAATATCATATCCTCCTCAAACTGCTGTTACTAAAGAGCACTTCGAAATCTCATCAAATCAATCAATTTCTTCACGCTGTTCATCACTTCCTGTAGTCTAGCACACAGTTTTCTACCAAGGACTGTTTGGTGAGTTATGCACTGAGAAGTTATACTCGCATTCTTATCCCGGATATACTTTACTTTCTTTTGCTTCGCCAATCATGACTAGGACACAGACGTCGTTCGAAATTGACATCATTACATAAACTTCTTGAATTTGCATTCTTCGAAGCTCTTCTCCATAAAAACATAGGTAAAATGGAGACACTTATATATACAGTGTGAGTCTTTGGTGTGACATTTATTTCAATAAAATATTCCTGGCGTCACAAATTTTCCGTTACCATTTTATACAATTCGTTTTGGTTGAAATACAGCCTGTTGAAAATCCTCAATAAAGTGCAATTTTCAGTTAAATCTCATTAAATATTTTTCCAAAAACAAAATTTCACCAACATCTTCCAGTTTCTTCATTATGACCTCCACATACCATAAACATACCAGAAATTCAAAGAATCTCACTCTCAAAGGTAAGTTGCTCACTAATGAATATTGGTGCATAACACCTGTTTTTGAAACCGGTATCCGTAATTCTGTAAAAAACTATAGTCCTATCAGTAAGTTGTGTGTCTTCGAGTAGGTGTTCGAATCATAAGTATATTGCTCCATCATAATATGCAGTCTCGAATAAAACTTGAGCTGCATGGATGACTTCATTGAAGGAAGATATTCAAAAATATCAAGAACAGGGAATTCAGGTAAATACTATATTCAAGAGTTTTAGAAAGGCCTTTGCCCGATTTGAGGGTTTTCATACCCTTCTCAGCGAGCTTAATGTAGGTGTTTAGAGCACATTGTTGAGGTCGTTCGGATCCTACCTGACAGATAGGTGAGTACGTCATTTTTTCAAACATCTGGAGTCCCTCAAGGTTCCTAATCGAGTTCACATTTGTTTATCATTTATATAAACAGTATAAACAAGAATAAGGATAATTTCAGATGCATACCACCCGCCGATATGAATATCAACAAGTGTTACGATCTGAATTGAACTAGACAATTTGCCATCGTCAAGGCCCCAAATGGAGTACGCCCCATCGAAGAAAAGCAGATGCTGACTATGGTTTCGATCTCATTTGACCTCATCAGAGCAACATAGCATTTTTCTCCGATGGAGAACGTTTGGAATTCATGGAACCTTATTCAATATTGGCACGCGCTACTGGGTACTATACATTTACCCATGTAATGTTTAGTTGAAAAGCATTCCTTTTCTACTTCCAATTCTTCATCTCAGGAAATTATTTTCTAATATACAGGGTGTTCCTAAAAAAAATTATTCAACAAATGAGTGATTTTTCAAATGGAACACCTCTTATATTTTTGCATATTTTCAATGCTCTTCAATACCTCTACCATGATGCAAATTATTAGAGATATTTTTCCAACGGTACGGATCTTATTCAGAAAAAACTGCAAAATTTCGACGAAACAGTAGTTCGGTAAAAGCCCTTTACCGATTTCCAGAAGCGATAGAACCATGAATTTGATCAGGATTTCTTTCAACTTAAGAATTTGCCTAGTCATCGTTCCTAAATGATCAACCTCTCTTATACAGGGTGTCCGTTATCAATGTCCAAATATGAAGAATTTCAAATTTTTTTTTCCCGATTTCTTCAAATGTAACACTGTGTATTTTTTTCCATGATGATGTACACAGTTCAAAACCTCAAATTTTTTCAGGATTAACCTTAGGATTATTTTCACTCCTGAGTCCAGCAGACAAGAAAAATGACATTTCAGCCAAAAATTTCAGGAATAATGAACATTATTAACTAATGGATATTTTAAATGAGTCACACAATGAAACCAAACTGAATGACCAATTTTTTGGAAAACTTTAAAACCCTTCCAAAATCATAATCCTTAAAATTCAACATGAAAATGATAATGTTTGTCCGAATAAGTAACACATACATAAGGTCCTTTCGTTTGCATAAAAAGTGTAGCACTTTTCTACACTCGATTTAGTATTCGTTTGCTGATTGAATTTATACCAGTCTAGAGGAGATGTTGTTTATCTACATCTCCTTTTGGCTATGTGTAGATAAACTACACTTCCTCTACACTGGTGTGAATCAAATCGAGTGTAGAAAAGTGCTACACTTTTTATGCAAACGAAAGGACCTATAGTTTACATGGGTATTATTGGTGACTTGTGTATTCTAACGATTACAGAGTTTTATCGGCATCCAAAAAAAATATTATTCATGAAATGTATTAACACAAGTTTTCTTCGTCTTTTTCAATGCCCGTTTGTTTTTATATCCAATATTTAAATACAATTTTCCGTTCTGATTTGATTTTTCGTGTCTGCTGGACACAGGAGTGGAAATAATCCTAAAGTTACTTCTGACAAAATGTAAGGTTTTAAACTGTGTTGAATAAAATACTGGGTGTTACATTTGAAAAAATCGAGAAAATGCAATTTGAAATTCTTCATATTTGAACATTGATAACGGACACCCTGTAGAAAAAAGGTTGATCATTTAGGAACGATGACTACGCAAATTCTTAAGTTAAAAGAAATCATTATCAAATTCATGTTTTTATCGCTTCTGGAAATCGGTAAAGGGCTTTTACCGAACTACTGTTTCGTCGTAATTTTGCATTTTTTTCTGAATAGGATCCGTAGCGTTGAAAAAATATCCCTAATATTTTGCATCATGGTAGAGATATTGAATAGCATTGAAAATATGCAAAACTATAAGGGCTGTTCCATTCAGAAAATCGTTCATTTGTTTAATAATTTTATGTGGGACCACCCTGTATTTTATAAAATAATTTTTAATAATAATTTTTGAGAATACTTCTCAACTAAATTCCTAAAACGTCTGGTTTGGCAGCTATGGAAGCCTAACACACTATTTCAGGACCCTGTATATGCCCAAGTTTAAGACTCACCCTGCATATTTATCTTCACTGCAGAGGGCTGGATTCGCCACGAAACTAACCACTGATAATTCACTCGACAGGCGGCAAAGGAGAATCCCCTTTTATCTATTCTACCGTTCCGTAGATCTCGAGTCCCGATAATTCACCGTCTAGTTGGACTCTTCGATTTAAATTCCGGCCTGTCCATTGGAAAGTGATAGCGTTGAAATGAGATAATAATATCGGTTCCTTTTTTCTGCCAATTCAACGGTTTTATTGTCATTGTCAAAATAATGAGATACTGACCAGGCAGTGTCCCAATACTCGAATCGGCAAATCTTGTTTTGAAGCAGTTTATCTCAGCTCGATCGACTACTATTGTTTCTGGCTGAAATTTTTTGCCCTGCCAAACATCTCATTCGTACTGGAACTTAATCTAGTGGTTCGCTCTTGTCGTATCGCACCTAGTGTAGAATTGTTTAAGATGATTTTTTTTCTGAGCAATTCAAAAAATACTAACGTTAAGAGTGAATACGTAAACTATGAATAACAAATGAACCAGAAAACCAGGAGATAAAATGAAGCAATAAAAATGTCAAGGTTACAATAGATCTTTATTGATTGTGAAAACGTAATGGTTGGGGAGCCGAAAAGGGAAATTAGGGATTTACTCGAGCGTGTCAGATTAATATAAGGGGAGACACCTTCGACCCTGTAGAGTACCTCTACCAAAAATCAGACCTGTATATAGGGAGAATTGTCTAGGACAGCCTGTCAGAATAGTAAAAAAAAAACGATCATTGAACATACTCGAGCGTGTTAGATTAGGATATATGTGGTTTATTACAAAATTGCAAAAAAAAAGTCACGTGTACATTCTCGAGCGACGTGGCGTTTTTTCTTATTTTGAAGCTAATGATTTAAGAATAACGGAAAAAATATAATCTGACACTTTCAGCAAGCCGAAACAATAAAAATTTGCCATAAAGGTCACAAAAATCAGTTTTTTTGAATTATCTCCTCCCCTAGGCTTCAAATCTTTTTCGCATTCATTATCATTATTAAAGTTGTAGAGCATAACATTTTCTATAAATTTTGTCCTAAGCAATTTTTTCTATGTTCAAACGTTTTTGAGATATATTGCGATTAATGCGAGGTGTTTAGAGCGATACATGCTGAAGCGAAAATTCACTCGTTGGAGAATAGTACATTCTAAGGTTTAGTCAGAGAAAACACTTAAATTTTCGTGACTAATTTAGAAATTGTCATCACAGAAATACCTTTTCATTTTTTCAATTGGATGAATGTAGATTAGACTGGGATTCTAAATTGACCTTGCCCTTACGCATGTGTGGCTAAGTTCCTAGCACTTATCGCCCTCTAACTCGAGAGTAAGTAAAATTGTTTCAGACGAAAGTTGTGTAGAATTTTATTATCTACAATTCTCATAATGAATACAAAAACGATTAGAGGTACAGGCAGGGGAATATTCGAAAAAAAAGCATTTTTATCATCTTCGAAGTGTCAGATTAAGAAAATTCTCCCTGATTAGTATCAGATTAATGGATCAACACGTCTACAACACCGGGATCAACCATCTGTATGAAAATCTGACACGATCGAGTATGTACGATTTTTTTTACATTTTCAAAGGACCGCTGTGACCTTCCGTCACGTCCAAATTGTCAGTCCCTTTAAAAGTAGCTTCCTCTGAAACCAATTAACATATCTTCCAAAAATCTGATACGCTGGTAAAATTATTTTTTTACCATTTTCAACTCTTCTGTACGGCCAGTCCCACCGCGCAAACTGTCAGATAAGCATTCATTAAAATTTACCATTAAAGTGGTAACGTTTCGGAGTCTATATCAGACTCCTTCATCAGACTTTCGAAAATAGATTTTTCGTCTGATGATGGAGTCTGATATAGACTCCGAAACGTTACCACTTAACATTATAATTTCGACGTTATTTATTTTCAGTTCATTGTCAGGCAACAATTTTTTCTAGTTAATTTGCTTCTGACAAATTAGTGCAAGAATTTACGCAGGAGCAAATCGTCGATTGCATTTTTAATTGATTTTGTTTCAGAGATTGGGAGTGAAAACCCTAAAAAGTTTATTAAGAAATGCAGAATCCTCCCAGAATAAATTTCAATCGATAACATTGAGAAACTTTCATTTGAAACATTTTCTGGTCCGGGCTCTCCCCAAGTAGGTTATTCCAGTTTCAGTGCATCTTTTAAAATGATGCAGCCTGTATATTAGGTATGTATATACACTGGCTATGTCTGAAGTGTTAATTTTTCTGGTCTTTTTCTTGGTTTCATCATTTTGAGTAATAATAATAATTATAACCGTTCAGAGACTCTTTTCTATGTTAATTTCATAATATGGGAAAAAATGAACTTTGGTAGGCTTTTGAACGGCTTATACCGTTACCAAATTATATTTGGTGGAAAATGATCTCATTGACGAAGAACCTTATCTTCCGAAGATAAAACCTAGACAGTTGTATTTTCATGGTAGGTTTGTCATGGCCCAAACGGGCAAAATCTACTCAATGGATATCGAACATTTTCTCTTCATTATACTCTCCCAAAAGTATTGGAATAACAAAGACTCGTGCGTAATTTTGCGGAATATCTTTGATCGAGTTCGGTATTTGAATGCATGACCAACCTTGTTATGAATTTGAACAAGAAGGCAAAAGTTATATGAAAAAAATCATATTTTTCTCTGTAGCGTAGAAAATATTCGAAATTCTTATTCCTGCCAAGAGTAGTTTTTCCGCAGCAATTCAATATTTTAATATATTCGAATACTCATGGGCGCCCGCAGACATTCAATATTTTAATATATTCGAATACTCATGGGTGCCCGCAGACATTTTTCTCAGGGCGGGCAAAATATCATCTACGGTTAGTTTTATTGAAAGAAAAATTACTCTAACGGTGACTATCGAAAAATTTCCAAAAAGATGGAATCAATTAAATGATCGTCAAGACCGAACGGCTGCATCGAGCTCCATAAAATCCTTAATGTTATAAATATGGCCGACCTTAGATGCGGAAGATTCAATATCTAGTAATTTTGAATTCTTGACAAAATATTGAATAAGGACAGCATTTCTTGTTCTTTTGGGAATCTCGTTTCAAGGGCTGAAATCAGGTGATCTAAATATTGGATGAATATAGATTTTTTGCAGTAATCTTCAGCTGAAGATGCTTCATAATTAGATATGAGGTTTGTTCGTAGAGTGGTTCACAACGGTTGTGAACTGTACAGAGCAAGCGCAAATGGATTTTCGTCCCTCTAAAATGGAATTGCGCTTGCTCTACAGTTTACAACCGTTAGGAACCACTCTACGAACAAGCATATGTACATTTGTCTACCGCAAATTTTTTCCAATCTCTATATTGAGACTCTGATCAATAGATGATGCTTTGGAAAAAATTTCTGTTGAGCATGCATGATCGGAACGATATTTTCCACATATATCTATAATTAAATTTATGTGACGTTGAACATCTACCTACAAAATTGATAAAAACACCTTGTAGTGTATTTGCTATTGGTTCCAATATATTTGAATATTTACTTGCTACCGTTAAACAAACCACAAAAGTGAAAGAATTCATTGCAGCCCATAACTGAGCAGCTCTTTTTGTTGTTGAAGAATTCATTGAAATTTCTTTTTTAATATAGTTTCAAAGTTTTCAGCGAAAACTCGCAAAGATTTATATCTATCTCATCAATGAGTTTCACAAAACAAAGGTTAATATTGAAGTTGTTGTGCCGAAAAACAATAAGGCCATCAGAATCTTAGGGGGGCCATGCCCCCGCCCCCTCCCCTGCGGGCGCCCATGCGAATACTTGAAGTATATTATTCGTTTGCATCTTTCAAAAGTTAATTCATCATACATTTACCTATCTAACAATTTCTATCAAAACATGAAATCTTTTGCAGTTAAAAATGAAAAAGAGATACCCCTTTAACGGCTTTACCTGAGAAACGCATTCAGTGACAAATATTTCGTTAGCTCATTAAACCGAACTGTCGAACGATTACGTCAGCTGTAATACCAGGCCATCCATAACCTCGGATAGCTGCTTTTTAGTGTGGGAATCAGGAGCTTTGCCGGCAAAGTCAAAAGAATAATCGACAATATAAAACTTAGGTTAACATTCAGAAATAAAAAAATAATCAGTCACCATTTGGTATAAATCACGTGGTAGAAGAGGCGACACCCAGACATTCTAGCTCGTTTCTTGGACCGGTCATCGGACAGTCGATCCCCTTTTAGGAGTAGCACGTTTTAGTGTACCGCTCCGCGGTTGTCGGCAAGTTTATGCAGTAGAAAGAGGCGCACCAATTGGGCAATAATTCTATCCCGTTGAAGAATATATCAAAGGATAAATTCCACAACTGATCCATTCATTCGCAATTATTGAATTCAAGATATCGACCTATTGGTTTGAAATGTTCATGAGTAGAAAAAAAATTTAATATGAAAAAATGAATCTTTAACGAGATTTGGCGATTTACCAGACACAAGAAAAAAATGATTATTGCTCACATCACTATATGAATATTGATTTCTTAGAATGGAAATTGTTGAAATTTTAATCACGCAAAGAAAAAATGGAGATGCCGAAAGACTTTAATTGAATACATAGTAGTAATATGTATTCAATTCCACTTGGAATCGAATATTTACTGAATCTACAAGATACTACAAAGAAGCTACAGGTAAACGGAAATTTTGTACTGTGAAACTGTAGGTAAGTATTTATTTCAGAAAGATTGTGAGAATCCAGCGATAGATAAAATGCCACTCTTGCCATAAAAAATAGAAATCTAGTCGAAGCAAATGCCTTCAATCTGAAAATTTAATTTCAAGAGTTTGGCCCAAATGTCTGTAATGCTCGATGGTTAAGAATTTATTGGCATCTTGAACTTTTTTCCCAATATTCAAAAATATACCGATTCAATGGAATTGAAATTCCGTACCTAGCTAGTTGTGAAATAACGATTCAGAGAAAATTGCGAATTTTTATGGTGATCGTATTGCTAGTAAATTTAAAAAAAATCGTATCTCACTATCTATCAGACTGCGTGAAAATTTTGCTACTTCATTCCCCATTGTGTTCATATTCTGTCCCCAAACTGCTATCAAATTTCGTCCACATGTTTTATAAAGGTGTCCGTTGAACTTTCTTCAGTATAACTGGTAGACCAGGCCATTACCTCTCAGAATTTTACAGATTCAAATATCTTTTCCGTTGAAGATTAATGACGAGGGATGCTTTCAAATGTACATAGCAGTTTGTCAAAAATTGATAAATTTTTACGAGAAATGGAGTGATTTGAAAACCATTATTCTCAATCATTTTTGAATCTGGCCGAAATTCTTACTTTCTTTGTGATACATTTCCATCTCAATCTTTTTAAGCTTTTTCGAAGTTCACGTTGAATCGCTCACTAACGTGACCGATGCCGTCGTGAAGAGAATAGGCGAGTCGAAACGCGTGAATGATTTTTCAGGGCATCTAGGAGTCGTTACATCCGACGCTTCGCTTGAATGAGCGGAATCAGAGGAAGCGGAGATTCAAAATGTCATTTTAGATTTTCTTCTCAAGAGGAACACCCTATGGATATTCAGCTCGATATTTAGTGTTCCATTTTGGTCTACCCAACAAAGATAATAACAAATGTCCACAAAATAAAAGGAACCATGAATCAACGCTGCGTTGCAACAAAATTAGCCACACAGAAAACAGGGACGCTTACTACATAGCGCAAAGGGGCTCAACAGAGCGACTTTTTCTTCTTAGACGAACAAGAAAACGAGCCATGAAAAGAAAGAAGAAAGAACAGGATTAACAAACAAAGGCAACAGAGATGCTTGAAATCTGCGAGTGATCTGGCATTTCGTCCACATTTATATTGTTAAAAGATGACAGAAATGTCAGATTATTTCGGTCTTTAATAAACCAAGACGATCAATAGTTATTTTTGTATCTAGTGCTCGAAATGCTACTTTGGTGATCGAGAACTGATATAGTCGAGATCACCAAAGTATTTCGCGCATGAGATGCAAACAAAATTTTTTCTACAAACGTCAAAAATATTATTCTAAAATGAGTAACATGCTTAAGCTTAATATGAAAAATAGTATTGAACTGGCTTAAACTGTTTTTCCAAATCAAGTAATCACTGTAACTTATGAAAATAAAATGGCATTTGTTGACAATTATTTCAAAGTGACAATTCTTGATAATTATTTTGGAGTGACTTTTTATTCGCGTCAATTTCGTGCGTGATATTTATAACTGCAAAAGAATGGAAATTTCGAGCGACGATGAAGTAAGCAGTACCCCACCTAACTTGACACATGCGGCCAATTCAGTAATTTCAAATCTTTTACCGCAGAAATCGAGGCGCCAGTATGAAAACGCATATCAGCAATTTAAAGAATGGTGTGAAGCAAATAAAGTCAGAAAAATATCCGCAAATGTGCTGATGGCATATTTTGCAGAGAAGTCTAGGAAGCAGAAGTCTTCCACGTTATGGGCAATATATTTTATGTTGAAAGCAACACTCAATGTTAAAGAAAACGTCGATTTTAAGAAATTCAACAAGTTGGTTCCATATTTGAAAAAATTTTCAGTTGGAAACCATCCTCAGAAATCTAAGGTATTGACTAGAGAAGTTGAACAATTCATAAGAGAGGCAGATGATGAAACCTATTTGTTGGTTTAGGTAGATTTTTGATAATTGTTTTATGTGTCTTTTTAAATCACTGATTTCCTTTTAGGTTGTTTTTAATACTGGGTATTTCGGGTGCTTGCCGCCGTGGGGAACTAACGAAAATGACGGTCGATGACATAGAAGATAAAAATTCCATTTTGATTGTTAAAGTACCCGATTCAAAAACGAATATACAACGAATTTTACAGTTTCAAATTCAGATTATATTGACATTTAACGACAATATGCGGCTCTTCGTCCAAGTTAGGCTACCAGTCGCCGATTGTTTTTGAAGTATCAAAATAAAAGATATTTTATCCAAGTTGTTGGAATAAATATTATTGGAAAGATGCCTAGCTTAATAGCAAAACACCTAAAATTACCAAATCCTGATGCTCACACGGGCCATTGTTTTCGGATAACATCAGCCACACTCCTTGCTAATACGGGGGCCGATATATGTGTTTTGAAGCGACATGGAGGATGAAAATCTTCGACTATGTGGCCGAAAGATACGTGGAAGATTCTATCAACAATAAAATTCAAATATGACATAAAATTTTAGACGGTGAAATTTCAGGATCAAGTCTGAAGGTTGTCACCTCTACGGCAGTTGCTTGCAAATCAAAAATGGATAATGGATAGTCTTCCAACTCCCAAAACTACGATATCATGAGCTGAATCTGAGTTAGCTGGTTTAGGAATAAATATTGGTTCGTGCACTGGCTGCACTATTAATGTTGACATTGTAAATAATAAATAAAATTAGGTAGTGTTAAATTTTCTCACTATTTGAAAGCCTTAATTCTTGTCATACATTAATAAATAAATGATTTCTTGGATTTTTGCTTGATTGAGGAACATAAAGGCTAAGATATAAAAATCTCATATAGTTTACATGCAGTGTGCGAAGTAAGTATTTCGCACACTACTTCGCGCACGTTGTCATGGTAACGAAGGAAAATGAAAAAAAGGGTCACTTCGCATATTGTTGTCAATGCGCGAACCTTGTCATTTTTTGACGTTTGTAGAAAAAATATTAAATTATTCGTTCTCACCGATATCTAAAAGGCGATCATTATTTCATGAAATAACACTGGATATCCAGGAACAGATCTTCCAGAATTCATCCTGCAGGATGATACCTCGTTTACCGAGCCGAATTGGAAAAATTGTAGATGAAACAGTGGAAAAGTTGAGGAGAGGATTCTCAATAATCTGTTGGGTTAGTCGCATGCGACTCTGAAGATTGACCAATGATCTAAGTATATTGTTAGAAATGAAACTCAAGAATTCCAAACTTAATTATTTATTTTCGTAAACACAAGAAATATCGAGCGGCTGGTACATCCGAGCACGAAGGGATCTTCAAATCGAATTGCCTGAGTACCACAGCTTCAAATCTCGGCTGTCGTTTATGTTTACTCAGCGCTTATCCCCTTTGACCGGCAGCGGCTCACCATATTCGTGTATTCGATTTCTTACACGGCCTTCCTGACAACTGCGACGCTCTCGACGCATTTTTCTCCAGAAGACTTATCTGTGAAATAGAAATATTATTTTTTCTTTCACCTGGCTCAACCACTCACGGGACTGAGACCCAGAGACATAATTCAGTGATAATCTCGATCATCACTCTGCTCTTATAAAATTATAAACGTAATGACCTCAGCTATCAATCAGCTGTACCACTTGCTGGTAAGAGTCTCATATAATCAGAATTATATCTGTAATGACCTCAGCCATTACCCTGCTCTATCACTTACGTTACAGAGACAGACAAATATCGAAATTACACCTGTAAAGACATCAGTAATCTCTCAGCTCTACCACTATGGGCACCGAAACTGGCAAAAATCAAAATTATACCTGTAATGACCTCGGCCATCACCCAGCTCTACCACTAACGGGACAGAGACTAACAAAAATCAAAATTATACCTGTAATGACCTCGGCCATCACTCAGCTCTACCACTAAGGGTACAGAGACTGACAAAAATCAAAATTATACCTGTAATGACCTCGGCCATCACCCAGCTCTACCACTAAGGGTACAGAGACTGACAAAAATCAAAATTGTACCTGTAATGACCTCAGCCATCACTCAGCTCTACCACTAAGGGTACAGAGACTGACAAAAATCAAAATTGTACTAATTGTAGCTGTAATGACCTCGGCCATTACCCAGCTCTACCACTAACGGGACAGAGACTGACAATGCAATAACAGCATTGTTGTTTCCACACTATAACCTTCTCTTTCCACAGAATCACTTTCTGCCTTCAGAAAATCCAATACTTCATTCATGTCAACATTCAAAGCCCATTGTATAGGCCATCGTCTGAGCTGCTCCTTGGCTGCTTTCGTCACGATGTTCGTGCCAACCTTCTTAATTTCATAGCGTCCATTATCCAGGCAGTTCACCACCTCGTATGGACCCAGAAACTCATAATCGCTTTTACTAATGTGCATCTGAGAATCACGGTGCATCAGCACAAAGTCACCAGGCGAGTACTGAACGTTATCTCTTCTTCTCTTATTAACATCGTTCAGATCACGTGTCGAGGACAATTTTTCTGCTACTCGCTGTCTATCCAAATCTCGGTTTCTTATTGAAGACAGATCCTTTGACACATTTTTCAATAACGCCTGTATCAATGGTGTCGAACTTTGGATTCCCAGGAGTAATTGCAGTGGAGTCAAATTAGTTGATATCTGCACAGTTGTGTTAAGAACAAGCTGGATTTTCCATAAACCACTCGGCCATTCTGCCTTTACTCGAGTTTCAATTCTCAATAAATTCCTAATGGTTCTCATATAGCGTTCCACCTGTCCATTTCCTCTGTGTATGTCTGGCGTAACATAATGATGCTCGATATTCCAATTCTCCAGATACTTTGGAAAAGTTGTATTCTTGAACGACGTAGCGGCATCTATTACCTATAACTCGTTTAGGGGTTCCAAATAATGATAACACAGTTTCTAATTTTTCACGAGTTTCTGCGGTGGTCACACTTTTCATTGGCATCAAGATGCAATATTTCGTAAAAGTATCAACGATAACCAAAATGTGCTTGTAACCGTCAGTAGACACAGGTAATGGTCCTAAACAATCCAAATGTAAGGTGTGAAATGGTTCTTTGGGAATCTCTACTGGATGTACAAAACCTTGTAGTGGTCCTGTTCTTGTCTTTTTTACTGCACATATTACACAATGCCTAACATAACATTTGATGAAGTGTCTCATTCGTGGAAACCAAAAATTTTCAGCTATCGACTGGTAAGTTTTGTCATCGCCGATATGACACTGCTCGTCATGGAAGATACGGAGTAACCCTAAGCGACTTTGTCTAGGAACGAACCACTGCAGATTCATTGTTCCATCTGGGTTGTGGTGCTTGTGGTACAACATTCCATCCTTTTCAGTGTATTGGTTAGAGTCGAGATCTCCATTCCTTAGCTGTTCCAACAAGTTTTGAACTTCCTCGTTTCCCTTCTGTTCAATGTAAGCCCAGTTATTATGCGAAACTCGACGTATTGTGTTTACAGGATTTCTACGCAGATAATCAACATGTGGAAGGTTGCTTCCTTTACGGTACTTTATCTCAAAATCGAAATCTTGAAGGTAAACCCACCAACGGGCTATTCGAGGAATAAGATCCTTTTTAGTAGCTGTTGCCTTAACGGAATTGCAATCTGTGACTATGGTGAATTTGATCCCAAGCAAATAAGTTCGAAAGTGTTTAAGTGCTTGCACTATTGCCAGAGTTTTTAACTCGTATGAGTGATATTTCGATTCACTGTCTGTTGTCCTTTTACTGAAATAAGCTACAACCTTTGGCTGGTTTTCATGTTTTTGTATAAGTATCCAATACTGCTAGCATCGGTGTGCAGCTCTGTGGGTGCTTCTGGATCATAAACAACGAGCAGAGGCCTTGATGTCAGATGATCAACGACATATTTTCTTGCTTCCTCTTGCTCTTCTCCCCATTGGAAGGGAATTCCTTGTTTCGTCAGGCGAGTTATACATGCCGTTTTACTAGCAAATTCTGGGACAAATTTCCTGAAATACCCTGCTAGACCCATAAATTGACGACAGTTATTTCAGAATCGAAACTCTCAGAAATCCGGTTGATTCCAGGCAACTCACGACGTACGATGCGCGATCCTTGATGATCCGTAATGGTAACAAGACTCTGATCTTCGAAAATATTACGTCCAATCAAAACATCGTAATCAAGACTCTTGGCAGATACAAAAACGTAAGTAACTGGGATCTTCACATCAGAGATGTTTGTGGAACCAATAAATTCCTTTGTCGCTTCAATGGTTACGTTACTAAGTCCTTTCAGAATTACATATATTACATCCGGTTACTTTATTTTGGAATAAATGAGTGTACTTGTCTGAAATAAGGGAAAGGTCAGCCCCAGTATCAATTAAGGCCCAAAATTGATGACCATCGATGAAAATCTTTGTTGAGCCGGCAGGTTTCCCTGTGGAACACAAGTTGATACTACGACGTTTATCGATGGCAGCTTTTGTAAAACAATTTGAAATATTGTGACCCTTCTTAGCACAAAAACTACAACTCTCGTGATTTTGAGATGTACTAGGAACACCTTGGTCACTAACAGGGAAACTTTTGTTATCTGATTTTAATTTGTTGTCTTTAACACGACAATTTGCTTGAACATGTCCCATTTTACCACATTGGTAACACTTAGAAATTTTGAAACTGCTTCCTTTCTTGTCGGAAAAAGGATATTTCCTTTTGAGAGATGACTCATAACCAATCATTCGTTGCTGTCCATCGTTATATCGTGAAGGTTTGACGAACGATGACAAGAAATCTAACAACTCGGAAATAGTGCGACAGTTAGCATTCATTGCGGCATTTCGTATCTCAAGCTCTGAAATTCCATAAACAATCGATCTCCTGCACTCCAGTTAGCGCGTAAATTATTTAATAAAGCTGACTTCTCATGCACATAAGTTTCATAAGTGTTTACACAAGCACTTGAGAATTTAACTGCCTCTTCCAACATACGGCCAAGATTCCTTTTCGGAGGAAATGCTTCGATGAAATCGATACGGAAAGTAGCCCAATCTCTGTTGTCAGGATTCCAACGTTCAAACCATCTTTTCGCTTCATTCAATAAAAATAGGCCAATCCTTGCCAAGGTTTGAACATCAGACCACCCTATTTCATGCTAAATAGTCTCAACATAACTCACCCATTTATTCGATTCATTAGTTTCGGGTTTGAAATACGGTAAATCTACCTGTTCACCAGATCTCTGCGATTGTAGAACTTTGACTAACTCCGCCAGTAAGCTTTGAGTCGAATCGCCATCCGATGATGCCATTTTTATTCACTTGTCTTGTAAACACACAGTCCAGGATAAAATTTCAAGATACGACGTAAGTCGTATTCGGGTTCGGCTTTCTGACAGTCCGAGAATTGTTCTAGGACTGCGCAAAACTCTTGCGCCCTAGTATTAAATCCTCTGCGCAGTTCTAGAACCATCCTCGGACCGTCCAAAAGCCGAACCCGAATACAGCTGTAATAACCACCCAGTATTAGTAAATGTCCATAAAAGCTCGAAAACAGTCTTAGTAATTATTGTTTTTGTAACAATACAACAACACAAGTCACAAAATAACAGTTCACTATGAACGATAGGCACAATCCCACTTCGGATGTTAGAAATGAAACTCAAGAATTCCAAACTTAATTATTTATTTTCGTATATATATATATTCTTTTGAAAAAGAGTGTTACAAACTTTTACAATCTGAAAATAACAATGAAGCACAAGAAATATCGAGCGGCTGGTACATCCGAGCACGCAGGGATCTTCAAATCGAATTGCCTGAGTACCACAGCTTCAAATCTCGGCTGTCGTTTATGTTTACTCAGCGCTTATCCCCTTTGACCGGCAGCGGCTCACCATATTCGTGTATTCGATTTCTTACAATATCTATCAGTGTTTTGGTTCGACAATGATCTGTAGATTTCCAGTCTTAAAATGTATCTTGATTCTTGTTTTTTTCATATTTTGAAATATTATTCATTAGTTGCCGTGTGTCAGCAATTTTGCATTTTGTTTATAAGTTATTCATGATTGCAATAATACTAAAGACCGGATGGCCCGGTTCCCGGTAGATATTCGAAAATCGGGCGTTGAAATACATTCTTCATACTAATCGAAAACATTCTCTACGTACCTCCGATTCGTATTCAATTTGCTATTTCTACGATGAAGCGTTCGTATTATACCTGTTGATAATCAAATTAATGAATGAATATTCATTTATTAATCATGCTATTATCGTAGCAATTAGCGATTGCTCGGAACGACCTTTTTCTAACATTTTAATTGGCTCACTAGATGAATTCTCAAGGAATTTTGTCTACACCTGTTCCCTTCTTATCGTTTCATTAGTGTTCAGGCAAACTCCCTTGTTGGACCCTTGGTGGTCCCTTGAATTTTATGAGGGTTCTATATCCAATGTTCCTTCGGTACCTTACTTGCAAGTTCATGTCTTTTTATGTTTTGCTGAATGCATGTATTGAAGCGTTCGAATGCTTCATTACATTTTTTTCAATTCCTTTGCATATTTTTCGTTTGATCTTTCCGTATCAACTTGTCCAATATCGGCACCGATCAGATTAAAGAGGCAGACGCAAAGTAAAAGCCTTGTTGAGGAAACTTACGGTTAGTCTACGATCATGTACCCATGTAGCTAAAAAAACTAGCGTGGGCTAGAGATAATTTCTCGAAATTATTCCAAATCCCTTATCTTTCTGGAGCAGCGCATTGTTACAAGTGTTTTCTTCTAGCTCTTATAGTTCTCGAGATCCCCTCAGTAGGCAACGAATTTTCCCACCCTGTACTATTTATTATGTTTTGTAATATTTAACTGATATCATTTGATGATTGAAGTATTAATTTTTTTTTTCATTTTCCCTTTTGATGGAGGTTTGAAGAGATAGAGAGATATCTGAAAAGCCATTCTCTGCTAGGCGTTATGTATGAAATGAATAATGCCGGATTATAAACATTGCCGGTAACATACATAGGGTGTTTTCTAATTGAATGTCAATATTTATGGGGGTGATTTTTGGGCGCATTTTAAGAAAAAAACTTCATATGAACATATGTCCCAAACGTCTTATCTTTTGAGATACAGGGTGGTAAAGTTTTCAAAAATGTATCATTTATTATTTATCAATATCTACAATACCACTTCAAATATTTCAATGAAATTTGTCAATATTTCAATGAAATTTGTCATACATGTATACTATGAATCAAGAAGCATTTTTTAATGTATCACTTTTTTCTTAATTTCCACCAGTGGCGTTCGTACGTAATTTGACTCAACTATTTTGGCAGACATTGATAGTACGCCACAGATTTTTAATGAAATAAGAATTATTTTCGAAATTCCCAATCATTTATTACCAAAATTGATCACTTGACTTTTTCAATCCGATTCACTGTTTCCGCTTAAAAAAATAAAAACCGTTTCTCTGCATGATCATAACAATATCCTTAATACATACTTATGACAATATCATCATGTAGAGACATACGTAAATTTTATTTTTTAGGTGAAACCCGTGAGTCGGACTAAATCATTTCAAGAGATCAAATTCGCTCATAGTACAATACAGTCAGTGGCGTGCCACTGAATGTCTAAATAATACCACCCTCTATCTCAAAAGTAAAGACGTTTAGGACATATGTTCATATAAAGCTTTCTTCTTAAAATGGGCCCAAAAGTCACCCCCATAAATATTGACATTCAATTAGAAAACATCCTGTATTTCTGAGTAGGGGAGAGTTGGACAAAACAGGATAGTTCAGTAAAACGGGATATCGGGCAATATTCGAAAAAAAGCAGGACCATTTAACGACTGGTAGTATAACCCGCTGTGAATAAGGTATCTTCAAATATAGCAGTTCATTATTCAAATGAATTGCAAATCTGTAACGTGTGACAAGCTGCAATTCTTGAAGGTAGTGTTATACTATTTAGTTTTACCTGTAGTTAATGGAGAATTTTTCGATTCAAATAACGAAAACAAAGAACGATGATTATTTCATATGAAAATTTGAATAATTGACTATATTTCGTGATATTTACAGATATGAAAAAAATATTTGTTTTCATAAAAATCCTGAATAATATTTTGGAAGACGCGGTCGGGCAAAATAGGATACCATGCAGTCGGATAAAACTGGATACTATCCCGTTTTGCCCAACCAAGAGATCTATTGGTTGCAACAAAGATTTTGAATTCAATTGTTCAACAAGTCTAAAGAAGGATGGGAAAATATGCGTGAAAAACACGAATCAGCAGTAATAAACAATAATAAAAAGAAGGTAAAAAATATAATATCTAACAAAAAGTCGACAAAATAGAAAAGAGGAAGAAACAAAAATTGTAGTAGTTCAGAATATGAAGAGAAACTCGCTGTAACCTGCATTTATTCTTCAGAATTGAACTCTAAATCAAAGAGTGCTGACGGTTCGGTAACTGATGGATATACTACTAGTTGAAAACTCATTGTTTTGAAAATCATATTATCTGTTTTCAGAGCAGTTCTTCTTCTGCAGAGATCTTTTTTTTGGGTTTTAATTGCCAGTACCCATACAAGAAGAAAAACAAGCTAATAAAAATGCTGCGTTTTTTGATGGTAACCTTATTTAAAAACGAATGTTGTAAGAATAATTTTACTTTAAATAAACCAAAATTCATTGTTATGTTTTTCAATTCCTGGTATACTATTCCTTTTTTCATTTTGCAAATGATATCATAACTTCAGACACAAAATATTTTTCTGATTTAAAACTACTGGGATCGTTTTCACTCATGAACAATTTTAGTGAATCACTTCAGGATGCTTTATTATTATCTACTATACAGGGTGTAAATGAAAAGTTGCGCGAAGAAATCCGAGTGGTGATTCCTTGTCATAAAATAGTGTGGGCCTATTACATATTTTTTTTTTTTGAATAGGTGCTGTTTGAGATACAGCCTCCAATTTTTGATTTTTTCTAAGAAACCAGAAAACTGACAAAAATAGAATGGAGCAGATATTCTATGGCAGCGAGAAGGAAATTATAAGAAATGCATAATTTCAAGGGGTAGAAAAAGCCACCACCAACTTGTTTCGCAACTGTTTTCCTATTCATGTTATACTATCAAAACATCAATTTTTGATAGCTTGATCTATTTTGAACAAATAAGGTTTCCTGAAATTTCTAAAAGTAACGCTTCAAAAAGAAAAAACTTCAGACTGAGTATATGCTGGAATTATATTAATTCACATTATAGGCGGAAATCGTGCTGACATTATGGGGAAACACTACCAAAACTTATTTTTCTGTTGCTTTCTCCCTCCCATAGAAAATCTGCCCAATTTCTTTCAGTTTTCTCTTCAGTTTTTCTACTTAATTTCTAAGAAGAAATTAGGAATTGCTATTCAGGTGCCATCTTCAACGAGCTGTCTCTAAGTAGGGGCTGATAAAAAAAAATGATATCAAAGATCAACACTATTTTTTGATACACCCCTAGAATGTTTTTGGAACTATTCAGTTACACCCTGTTTATTTATTTGCTCTCTAAGCAACAACATTTCCGTATACAGGGTGTGGCGTAATGAATGGATATGATGCCCGCGGGTAGAGGACTCTATGGCGGTGCAGAAAAATATATTTTACGTTCAGTAAAAGTGCCTTGGTTTTCGAGATATTGGAGATTTGCGAAAATTCAAGAGAATTACACACTTCGCCACTCGTTTTGCAGGCAATACTCCAAATGAAGGAATTTTTTCAAATTGTTTTTTCGATAGTATTTCTGGATAGATGATCTATCGAATGCATGAATAGTTCTTCATAAAAAAAAGATCCAACTCAACTTTTCCGTTTTGCTTATTTTTTTCAAGTTCAACCTAGCATCGTGTAAAAAATAATATGGTTACCTGAGAGCCAATGCAAGAAAAAATATGCCCGTTTCATTGAGATTCCGAAATGGTATAACTCTCTGTATTTTCAGCATGTAATACAAAATAAATTCCTGTTGCAATCAGTTGAGGCCTATATAGTTTAATGTTAACACTGTAGCTAAAATGTGAAATGCAGGCAGAATAAAGCAATCATCTATAAGAAGGTATAGAGCATGTACTGAAGCTCATGGTGGCCTCTTAGAGCATCTTTGGTGAAATTTAATTCAATGAAACGATACTCATTTCAAAATTGTTGATATGCAATAAAGCTATGATTCATTAGAAAGTGTAGACTGTAGAGCATGTATCAGAACTTATTGTGGCCAATTTAAACATCATTTGTGAAACTATATTCAATGAAACGATATTTTCAAATTGTTATTTTGTCTCGTTTTCTTTCATTATTGAACCCCAACGTTATGAAATCAATATTTTCAATTCAATTTCAAGTTATGAATTAAATTTCATCATTTTTGTAACAATGGGCTTGACTCAATGTAATAGGAATTAATTTTTAGCTTTTTTCTTGATTACAAAAGTGCTAAAATTCACGTCATTACTTGAAATTCGCTTAAAAACTATATTAACTTTATAACTATCGGGCTCAATAATGAAAGAATACGAGATAAAAAAAACCAATTTTAAAATATCGTTTAATTGAATCGAGTTATACAAAAAGTGTTCAAAGTGGGCATCAGGAGCTCTACTAGATGCTTTACAACTTCTTATGAATAATCGGTTTATTCTGCTTGCAAGTCTCATTTTAGTGCTAAAAATTAAACAAAAAGGCTAACATCAAACTCTGGCTTGACTCATTGTAATAGAAATTAACTTTGTATCTAATGCTGGAAATAGGGTGAGTTATACCATTTCAGAATCTCAGTGAAACAGGCATTTTTTTTCTTGCTTTGGCACTCAGGTAACCATATTACTTTTAACACCACGCTGGGATGAACTTAGGAAAAAAAATAAGCAAAACGGAAAATTTGAGTTAGATCTTTTTTTTATGAAAAACTGTTCATGCGCCCCAAAAATTATAATTTACATTCGATAGCTAGTCTATCCAGGAATACAATATCTCGAAAACCAAGGGACTTTTACTAAACATAAAATATATTTTTCTGGACCATATTATCCATTCATTACGCCACACCCTGTATGTATTTTGAATGAGTATATAATTTCAGAGCTCTTATGAGCTCTGCTGTTAGGTATACCAAGAAAAAATGATATTTTCTTTTTGGTACAGCTTCTTTTGTTTAATTTGATAATCCCATTTTTAACATTGAACATGACGATTGATGTAGTTGATGGAAAATATGTATACAGCGTGAGTCTTTGACTCGTACAAATATCTTAAAATCAGATACTTGAGGCCAAAAGGAAAACTTTTTCCCTATACAATTTTTTCTGATTCGACTCTGATAAAAAGGCATAGCCATTTTAAGCTTTCATATTAAGCTGTGCCACACCTGAAAAAACAAAATTACTTTCAGAATAACTAACTCTATCTGTGACACTACACATCTGTGAATCTTTAAAACAGAGTTGTATCTTTGAGTATTGGGTTAATACTCAAGGGTTGTATTCAGCCAAAGTACCCAATTCTTCAAATTTCACAGATACTTTTTAATTTTTGAACATCAAATTACTACAAAGCGACGCATTGTAGGAGAAAATATGAAGAATTCTTTTATTTCAATAAACGTTCAAATATTCATTAGATAGCATCCAGCTTAGTTTTCAAGTTGGGTTCTTTGAATTTTTGGTACTTTTATGGTACGTAATGGTAATAATGAGAAAACTTGCAGATGTGGGTAATTTTTTGTGTACGAAAAATATTCATCAAATGAATGAAAAACTATATTCCGAAATTCATTCCATTCGATAAAACCGTTTGTGAGATAGTACTAAAAATCATTTTTTTTATGGTTTTTTAACAGCTTGTATCTTTCGAACCGAGCCGATTCAAAAAAATTAAACGTGTTTCTTTTGAACCCGAGAATCTACTGTTGACATTTTTTGTATGAGTCAGAGGCTCACCCTGTATCACTATCCGAGTAAAATTGCTTCTGCTCCATAAATTTAATTCATCTGAATTAAATTGAAGCGATCCGTGATTAGCAGCTTTTTCCGAATGAAAATTGCATTTCCCTGAAATTATTACTCGAAATCGTAAGGATATTTTTATATACACAACCCATCGAAGTGAACCAGGAAAACACGTCGATGATGCCATGAGTTCAATTTCCAATTTCTTCAGGATACGGGTTCTGAATTACGTATTTTCACCGTCAAGCAAAAAGTGTGTAATACTATAAATAAATTTGTGCTTAATGACACAGTCTCCTTTTAAATGAATCTTGGACGACTTTTCTACCTGCTGTGAGGAAATTTATGATAGCTATAAACATGAATTGTTCAATGGTATATCGCCACGAGTCCGTATGGAAACAACTCTTGTGATGATAATTGAGTGTAGAGTGCATAAATAACTCTCCTTTATTTTTCGATAAAATATGTGATTCTATATAGAATGGATAAATACATGCAACGTGGAAAATTAAGTGAACTGAGTATCCCCAAAAGTCAATGATCTCGATTAAATCTGTTTTTCTGCTGAAATGATGAAGTTTCCATCGAAGTTTCTTTGAATGCAGTTATAATTAATCGAGATTCCTCACAATGAGATTTCATACACAGTTGCAGGCGAAATTAAGCAACTAATAGATCTCAAAATTCCATGGTTTGGACTGTGGATATATAGTGTACTCATATTACTACTCTCTCAGAGAAGAGAGTAGACTTTTCTGTGTTTATACAGGGTGTTTCATTGGAAAACGGAAATACTCAACTGACGACTAGGTGACACCGCGCGAGGTGGTCCACATTTATTGGCTCTTACTGTCTTTGTAATCAAGATACAAGATGTTTTATGAATTTTGCTCGTTTTTCCTGATGCCATATCAGACGAACCACCCGGTATATTTTCTTCATATTTTGCAAACATGTTTCTTATTCAAAGCTCAAATGTATCATTCAATAAAGGGTTAATGAAAAATTATGAATCGTTTGAATCCTTGAAACAACAAATCGGAATTTTGAAAATCTGTATGAATATTTGAAAAGACCACAAAAAACTAAACTGAGGAGTGTGCTTCCAATTTTCCCACCGACAGTGCAACTTCACAAATTTTTAACGAAAAAATGAAGTTTCGAACTTGACATTTATTCACGAGTGATAATTCAACGAATTATGCAGAGTAGAGAGAAGAAGAACGATCGCTGCTTTGAGGCCATAGATTTTTTGTCCCCTAAAATATGAAAATTTTTACATATTTTAGGGGTAGTTCATGTTTTTGCCAACAGGCGCGCTGGCCACCACTGGATGGCGAACTTTTGATTTAAACTAGTTGAAGTTGGCTGAGAGTGAACTGTTTTCCTGGTGGCAGATGATAGGAATATTATTATTTTCGATTTTCGAAAAGAGAATAACATATTATTATGACCATGGTGAAATCTAGAAGCGTGAGCTAGTGTAAGAGTGTTTTGGCATCGGAAAAAAAAGGAGAATAAAATTTCGGAGTGCATTTTTGAGACAAAATTGGAAAAAACCTTACCTCGAGAATCGACTCGGAATCAATTTGTGTGTCGAGAGCACTTTTGCGATGTAAATATCAAAAAATTTGATGGATTCATTATAAACGAAATCGAAATTTTCATCCCTCGTGAAAACTTGACCCTTCTGAATAAGAATATCTAACCAATAAAACTACATGATTCAGAAGTGAATATTTTTGAAGAATTTTGTTGGCATAACATAATATATGATTTATAACGGTTCTCAGCTGAGTATTGAAAACAGAATATACTCTAATAAGTGACAAATCTGAGATTGCTACCTTTTGTTGTCTTGATGTGTACTACTCCTCACTGCGAATTCATATAATTTCGAAGATTACAGTAAACCAACTAACATACATGTTTTCAATAAACAATGATAAACAAAAGAAGGTACAATTGTTTTGATCAATGATTTCTTCTGAATTTCATTGATTTCGTCATTTATTATGAATGAATAAAGCTGATAACATAGTCCCCTTTATAACATGACTTGTATTTTATTGCATATATTTCAGAGAACTCATATTTAATGTAGATTTGAAAGAAGGGATTTGAAAAATCATCAGAAAAACCACGATGGCACATAACCAAAAATAAAATGAAGGCTGTTCATTTCAAATTGACGCTAAAATCCCCACTACTTATCTATAAACGTACCGATCGCAGCGACTCCTATCCTACATTCCCGGTTTGGGAGACACATTTTTAGTACGGCGATCGTTGTCCTTTCTACTCTCCATACAAGGAATTATCATACCTGGGGCCACATAGAATCCCTTTCTTACAATAAAGTCTAATGCACAACATACATTTTTCGTAACCGTATGGTTTACGAGCCTATGACAATAAATTAATAGAAGCCTGTATTTTACCTGCACGATTAACTGTCGCAGCGTACCTGGAATTTTCGGAAAATATGCTACCAGTTTTACTGATAAGAATGTGAGTACTGTTGACATGTGCTCTCAGCAGGATGATGCATCCCCTGAATATAGACTTTTTGAATAACAATTTTGGTAATTCATGGATTGGCCGGGAAGGCTGGATTTCAATCCCTTGGATTATTAGGTCTGGGGTTACATGGAATCACTAGATTCACTAGTAAGTATATTCATCTGAAATCAATACTCGGGATCAACTCATTATGAAAAAAGAAGCAGAAGCTAGCCAGAAGATGAAAAACAATACGAATTTGATTCGGAAAGCATTTCGGGGTATTCTGAAACGGAGCAAGGAAATGTTTACACCAAAATGGAGGACATTTCAAGCAGCTCATGTAGTTTTTTCTTTTAATTTAGTATTTATGATTGTTTTGTTCATTTTTTTATTTTGAAAGCACGTGCCTACATCATTGGTTTAACAATAATGAAATCGACCTAATTCATCTCAATTCTTGAACTGAAACATTCAAAAACAATATCCAAGCAATATCAAATTCGATAATCAGTTATGTACCTACAGAGCCTTAATTTTTCCTGCAAATGACGAGATAGAGAACTTCAAAATACAAAAAGCAAGGGTACGCAGCTATAAAAAGGAAAACCAATGTAATAAGTAATTACTTATTGATGTTAAAATAATGATGGATTGAATACTTTTGATAATTCATCTTTAAAAGTCACTTTTAACCACTTTCAGGAATCAAAGTTCCTAAAACTTCACATTTACGTTAAAAATTTGTGCAATAAAACTGTCTGCGAGAAAATTCAAAACACATGCCTTCGCTTAGTTTTTTGTGGTCTTTTCAAATACTGAAACAGACTTTCAAAATTGCGATTTACAGGGTGAAAGATATATGTTTGCCAAATATGAAGAAAATATACCGGGTAGTTCGTCTCATATGGCCTCAGGAAAAATGAGTAAAATTCATAAAACGCCCCCTGTATCTCGGTTATGAAGACAGTTAGAGCCAATAAATGTGCTATCTCTAGAATCACCTTGGTGTCACCTATCCGTCTGTTAAGTACATACATATTTCCGTTTCCCAATGAAACACCCTTTATACGAACGAGAAAGCACGTAGATCTTCCTTCTCAGGCAGATTCCAAAAATAAAACTGAGAAAATAAAAGCCATAAAAATTGATGGTGCAAACAGCCAAGACATTCTGGCAGAATCGTGAAAAAAATTTAGTCATTTCGTTTTAAACTAAAAATGAAGACACTTTTGTAGGAATTATTCCCGATTTTCAGCTCCTTGTATTTATTGCAGATCGTGGAGTGACGCTGGGAATATCATTCCACTACCGATCGAGAGCTTCCTTGGCATTCTTATTACTACATTCCAAACCAACTCTTGCTTATGTCTGTAGGTTTCTCAGAATCTCGAACATCCTTTTTCGAAAGATTTTTAATTTGACAGTAGGTTCGATCATTTCATCACATGACCTTTTTTGTAAATTAGTGGGATACACGATAAGACTTGCTACGAGACATTTCTATAATAGACAACTGACCCACTCCACTCTTCACCTTATTATTCAATTGAATATAATTTGGATACTGGAAATAATGGAATTATTGAATCGAAATATACGACAAAAAGGTGGTACTGTGCACGTTAAAGCCCAATTGTAACAGCCGAGAATTCGACCGAAAGTGTGTATACTCCATTCAGATTTATTTTAGCAGTCGGTTGGCCATGAAATAATTTTCTCAAGTTTTTGTAACTAGAACGGAGTAAGGTTGGCACTCATGAAATGTTTTAATGTCCATTGAACTATAAAATAACTGAAACTAAACTAAAAGTTCTTTTAGAGTTCAATGTTAATGTCATAACGCCGTTGCCACAGCTAATATCAATTTTTATCACGAAAATGCCGAAAGTGATGGAAAAAGAGGTTTCAGGAAGTGCTATTTAGAATTCAGGTCCGCTCATTCAAATAGTAGTTATACCCTGATATTCTAAAATCCCCAATACGTCAGACGGTAGCGAACATATTCAATGTAAGAGAATTTATATAATGTTTCATATCTAAACGACTTATCAGCTGAATATTTCCACCATCAGAAAGGTTGTGAATGAAAAGGATGACAAAGAATTTCCTTATATTGGGAGACCCAAAAAAGTGGTGGCATTTGAGAATTTTTTTGTGAATCACTGGTTTCTTGTGGTTCTTCAAAGTCAACCCTTGGTCTAGTGTGATTCCTAGACACTTAATTTTTTTTTCCATTTCACTTCTGGTCCATCAATTTCTAAGTTAGTAGTAATTCTCAGCCGTCGCTTAGATTATTATCCCTCTATTATTATTTCTCGACTCTTTTGGCAGTCAAGTTTAATTTTCCACTCAATATATCAATGGTTTGTTTCATCAGTGAAGAGGCATCCGCATATGTGTCGGTATAGTTTGTCCAATCCAATCCATTGGACAAGACAGACCGAATTGCAACTGAAGCCGCTCTAGGCTATAGTGGTTGGTACATCCTCAATATATTTTTATCGGTTTTCTTTGATGGAGACCGACACTTGAGTAATTTTTCATCGGCACAAGGTGACGCCAGCATAAGACTGACCAGCTACCGAATGCGAAGTTGAACTAAGCTGTGCTTTTTCAATGCTAAATCACGAGCTACGTCACTCGATTCGTAGCTTGTCAATTATATTAGTACTGAAAATGCTCAACTTCGCGCAACTTCGCATTCGGTGGCCGATCGCCCTAAGGCTGACCAGCTACCGAATGCGAAGTTGAAAGAACGACACTAAGCTCAGAGGTGAGCTAAGTGGAGCTGAGGGGCCGGCAACCGATCGCGAAGAGGACCCAAGAGCAGTCAGCTTTCACCGATGCAATTTTTATGAAGCTGGCAAGCCTAAATTTTTTTTTTAAACCAAAATTTTAGGGTCGTTTGTCCATCGTGGGTCCACGTTTGTCCAACTTTTTTTCACTTGTCCAGGCACCGTTTGAGAGATATGGAAAAGAGAAGAAGTTTTTCGCTACATTTTATGAGCAGCACACCCAAAATGCAAAAACCTATTTTTACTGGTATGGATCGTTTGTCCAACGTTAGTCAACATTTGTCCACCCAATTATTTCATTTGTCCATCCACACACTGAGAAAAATGAAGATGAGATTAATAAGCTAATAATGAATAAACGTGATTTCCATTAAAGAAATTTTAAGATTTCAGTTATTTATAGTTAATAAGAAATTTATTAAAGCCTAATTTATTTGGTCCAAATATTCGTTATTTGATAAAAATAAATATCGTTTTATTATTTTAGTTTGAACCTTTATTTCCCATAAATATATAGTTTATAAATAATCAATCTATTTTTGTTAATATTGAAAAAAAAATATTTGCCAGCTATGAAATCATTCTCGACTTGTCGACCAATAGATGGCAAGCATGCCCATTGGTCAAGCAAAGCGTCAGTTCTAGTCTTCAATCTACTAGCGAAATTTGATGCAATACAGATTTCCAGATCATTCTGGATTTTATAGATCTAATTTTTTTCTTCTTGTGGCTTGAGAGTTTCAACAAGCTTATGTCTAAAAACATGGTGTATGCACTGATTAGATTTTGTTTTTCCCGCTTCGAAAATAAGAGATAAGTTTCGTTTTTCCCACTGTAGGTAGCGCCGTTTAGGAATTGACAGTTGTCAAATGATATTTGAAAATAATTTGAATGCATTCCTACGACTTATTGCGAATGTGCTGTATTTATAAGCGATTATTTATTGTTGTGTGTGAAAATGTATTACTTTCGAGAAAGCTCGTACAACATTAATTTAATGAACATGTCGTTCAGTTTTCTGTATGGACAATCAAGAACTACAGCTAAGAATTCTGTGTTGTTGGACTATCACTCTTTGTTGTTGGAAATTGAGGAAGAGCCAAATCAGATGAACATTTGGGACGGATAGAGCTAACAGTTTTACGGCAACTTCAGCAATATTTAAGCAATAAAGGAACTTTATTGAAAATACGTAATTTGAATTGTGAGCATGTATAAAGAAACAGAAAAATACGTTAATCTGTTCGAGTCTGTTCTTCAAAATTTCTTCACAATTATAGTGAAAATTGCGTTTCAGTCAATTGAATATACAGGATGGCCATTTGAAAACGAAACAGACGAGATTACAGACGAAATAAATTTTTTCGATAGAAATGCTCGGACAGGTCGATTTCTGTTTCGAGGGGGACAACTTAAGATGTAGGTTACGGACGCATAGCGCTTCAACCCTTGCTACTACAACCCTCACCCCCAATTTTTGAATAGGGAAGATGGGGTGAGTGATACTTCATTTGAAAGGTATTTTTATACTGATTTCAGCACAGTAATTGTTTTTTCATTTTATGCATTAGTTCTCGAAATATTCTTAACTAAGTATTTGAAAATGAAGTGGTGTTTTCATGGCACTTGTAGTGTTTTTTTGTGAAAAATCGACATTTTGAGCTTCAAAACAACCATGACTGTGGCTTCCTTTGAAGCCACAAGTTGATTGAAGAATTCTGCGGTTCTATTCGCACATTGATTGTTTGCAAAAAAAAGTGAAATTATTTCCACCCGCTCTGCAATTGAATAAACCATGTCGAACAATGAATTACAACACATACAAGTCTCGATTCAAAACTAAGAATAATTCACATGTCAAAGAACTAGTAAGCCAACTTAATGATCTGTTCCTAATAAATAAAAAATTATCGATTCTCATTTTTTTGAAAAAGATATGAATTCAATAATCAACAAAATGAAAACATTATTGAAGCCAACTGAGAAAACACTTCATAATTAAGTCGGAAATCGTTTCACGAATTGGGACTGGAATATTTCTGTGGCATCATTAATGATTTGATTTTCTTACCTGGTAATCTGATTAGAGATATGTACGTATTTGGACTTTTTGGAGATTTCTATCGATCAAGTGTTACCGCATGTTATTGGAAATACTGCAAATTATATCGAAGATAATTTAGATTGAGTTTCAGCAAGATTGAGCTCCTTCGCAATACGCTTTGTTTGTTCGACATCTTGATTAAAGATTTCTATGTCAGTAGATTGGAGGAAGGAAGCCACAGTCATGGTTGTTTTGAAGCTCAAAATGTCGATTTTTCACAAAAAAACACTACAAGTGCCATGAAAACACCACTTCATTTTCAAATACTTAGTTAAGAATATTTCGAGAACAATAAAAAGAAAAAACAATTACTGTGCTGAAATCAGTATAAAAATACCTTTCAAATGAGGTATCACTAACCCCATCTTCCCTATTCAAAAATTGGGGGTGAGGGTTGTAGTAGCAAGGGTTGAAGCGCTATGCGTCCGTAACCTACATCTTAAGTTGTCCCCTTCGAAACAGAAATCGACCTGTCTGAGCATTTCTATCGAAAAAATTTATGTCGTCTGTAATCTCGTCTGTTTCGTTTTCAAATGGCCACCCTGTATTGAATATTTCGCCAATCAACTGTGCTTTATTGAAATTATATTAAATTACCTTCCTCACGAATACAATTTGTCAAAAAAATTATCCTGAAGAAAAATAGTAGTTCTTCTTCGAATCCTTCGATAGTGTTGAAATATCGGCAGATTCGTTTTTACAACGAAAATTCAAGTGTAAATCACAAATATTCGTTAACAGCTGAGAAGATAGTCCGGTTCATTTTTGTTTTTTGGATTCTTTGACGGATCAGGAACACAGAGATGACTGTAATCTGTGATCGATATAAACGGAGAACAAATAAAGCGAGAGAGTATCATTAGATTTTCTTTCATAGAACAAGGATAGAACTTGGTGGCGCCGCCACGAAACGAATCTCTTATTTTCGATTTAGTCTAATGTCATTCTATTCTAAAATTGACGAGTGCATACACCATGTTTTTAGACATTTTAATTGTGGCTCTTGTTTGACATTAATTGTCAATACATAGAAATAGAGAATGCATAGAAACGTTGATTCATTTAATTTTGAAATTACCGGATGACGGTTCCTTCTTCAGTAAATTGATCCAAATATGATCTATTCCTATACCGAACAATTTACTAAATTATTATCTTGATCTAATAGAATACACGTAGACTCTTTAATCTTTCGTTTATAATGGTCTTGTTCCGTCATTTTTAGTGTTGTTCCAATCCATCATGTGGTCTTCCGTGTTAGAACAAATATGATCTGCGATCTGTGATCGATTAATTTCTCTATTTTTAATATTATTTTTATGTTCGCGTTTTCTAATTTCTAGAGGTCTGGACGTTTAACCTGTATAAGTTTTACCACAAATACAGGGTATGTTGTTAATACAATTTTTTGATTTTTGTTTTTCGTTCAAAGGTTTAGTTTTTGTTAATTTGGATCTCAAACCATTTTGGGTTTTGAAAACAGTTCGTGTGTTGAATTTCGAACCGATTCTTCTTATTTTTTCTGAAAGGCCATTAACATAAGGAATTACATTCAATAAATTTGGTTGTTCTTGACGGTTTGTTGGTTGTTCCTGATCATTATTACGATTTTGGTTGGTCATTTTTCTCTCTAAATTTAATATTGTTTTTTCAATAAAATTTTCCGGGCATTGATTTGTGGCGGCGTAGTTGTACCCATGGTAGAGGAATACTTCATCTCACCATGATGGTACCAAGGGTAGCCAAACGATGGCATCACTGCGCACGACGGTTGCGATCACAGGGTAGAGTATACGTCTATTGCGGTGCAGCATACGCCAAACGATGGCGCCACCGGCGACGCAACACTCTATACCCTCGACGTAACCGGCGTTTATAGCAGGCACAAACTACGCTGCTCCGGCGATTGTCGTAGGTAGCTGCTAGGGTTCATTAACCTACCTGATGAGTCCGACCCTAGCAGTGGGACGAAACAATCACCCCAAGAGCACGCATTTCCTCAAATAGCGTGAACTCACCCCAGCACATACCGCCAAAGTGGTGACCCCGACGTGATGAGGGAGGGCCGTCTTAACGACGTATCCCAGAAGGCCAGACCGGTTGAGACAATAGCTCGCTCACAATGCACGCTCCCATCTCTGGTATTTCTGACGCTACTCTAGACGCCCTTTCCCATCTTCGTAAACGGCGGTACCCTGCCTACCGTATCGCATCGCTTCCCCAGTCAGCGCCGCTGGTGGGGTAGTGTTGTGGCGGCGTAGTTGTACCCATGGTAGAGGAATACTTCATCTCACCATGATGGTACCAATGGTAGCCAAACGATGGCATCACTGCGCACGACGGTTGCGATCACAGGGTAGAGTATACGTCTATTGCGGTGCAGCATACGCCAAACGATGGCGCCACCGGCGACGCAACACTCTATACCCTCGACGTAACCGGCGTTTATAGCAGGCACAAACTACGCTGCTCCGGCGATTGTCGTAGGTAGCTGCTAGGGTTCATTAACCTACCTGATGAGTCCGACCCTAGCAGTGGGACGAAACAATCACCCCAAGAGCACGCCATTCTTCAAATGGCGTGAACTCACCCCAGCACATACCGCCAAAGATTATCCCTAAGAAAATGTTTAATGTCAAGTCAACTTCATTATTTCTAATTTCGGGTGTAGATGAAATTAAATTAGCTCTATCATAAAGTGTTTTAATAATACCTCTTTTGACACTTACTTGGTGATTGAAATAAAAATTCAAATATCTATTAGTATGTGTCTTTTTCCGGTATACGCTCGTTTCAAAATAATTCGAAAACTTTTTTATCGAAACATCTAGGAATGAAATTTTGTTATCCTGCTCTAATTCCATTGTAAATTTTATTGTAGGTTTTTTGTTGTTAATATGATCAAAAAAATTCTTTAGTTCATCTCTACCATGTTGCAAAATCACAAAAATATCATCTACATATCGCCACCAAATCTTTGGTTTTAGTGCATATGTGTCTATATATTTTTGTTTCAAACCGTTCTCTTTCAGGAGAAAAATGCGAGATTTTGACAAACAAAATTTTGTTGAAGTCATTAATGAAGTGAATATCATCAGATTTTCATTTAATATTTCTAGAATACATCATGTGTTTTATTTTGAATTAAATGTTTATAAATGTGAACAAAAAATCGAAGCAAAAATCATTCAAAAACCGAATAAATAAATATTTATACAGTGGTCTTAAAAATATACAGCGTGATTCATAACTATTGGGACATAGACTAAGGGAAGATTGTTTGGACCAAAATTTGGCGACAATATATATGAGGACCATATATACCTCAATAAAATATAACTGTAGAAAAAGATAGAGGGCGTTAAAGTTGAATTTTTTTTTTCGTTTTTTTGCTAATAATTTCACTGTTTATTTTTTCATCCGTTTTCAATAAAAACAAAATTGAACAGTTCAGAGCATCGGAAGCGGATTTGTAGTAACGATTTATTTATTTCATTCATTTATTTCGACGATAAAGCATAATTAAAAACAATGTAACATAAAAAGAATAAACTTAAATTAAATGTTCAACGTGGCCTCTTCCGACTTCTATGCCTTTTCTAATTCTTTCAATAAAGGACTTTCGAACTTCGAAGAAAATATTATTCTGTCCCCTTATAAAAAATTCAACTTTAACGCCCTCTATCTTTTTCCACAGCAATATTTTATTTAGGTATATTTGGTCCTATCACCATATTTTGGTCCAAACAATCTGCCCTTAGCCTATGTCCCAATAATTATGAATCACCCTGTATATATCTCCGTAATTTATCCAAATCAACTTCAGCAGATTCTAATTAAAGGTATCGATGTACACGCAAAGTTTATTAAAAATATAAAATATTAATACCCTGTTGAAAGTACTAACGTTCAATTCGATCTTTCATAAGAATTCGGTGTATCAATTTCATTTCATCAATAAAAGCTTTTTTTTATTTCATATTTTGATGATTCAAGTGATCAAAGAGCAGTAATATTTCTTGAACTTCTACCGGACTTCTCCCAAAACCGGACAAAAAATCTGGTCCCGCGAGTGTCCGCTTATGGGAGCTTTCACTGATTTATAATTTCAATATGTTGCTGAGCTTCAAGTATGGGAATGAAATGTCAATATTTACCAAATAGTAGATAGTGAAAAACAAAATGTTTTCTTCTTGGGCCGTGGAAATTCTTCAAAATAATCATTTACTGTATAAGGACAATTCGGATGAGACAAAGAAAGTTGTGGTGATGTACGATAGAGAGTAGGGGAAGTCGAAGGATAGTAATATGCAGCGGGTACCTCTGTTTAGATTACGATCTCAATGAACAGCCTCGAAATAAATCTTGATAGATTTATGAACGTAATTATAGAAGTGAAACCATATAAATAACCGATGATATATGAATGGTTCGTCAGAACTTTTCGATTCCCTGGACATATTATCTTGAAATGGGTTGTATCACCCACATTACTGTAAAAATAAGGAATTATGGAATTATCATATTCTTGGTTGTAATTGAAATGTGTGGTTTTGTTGCAAAGTGTCGTACAAGTAACTACGCAGCGGTCTGTTATTCCCAGAATCTTCTAGAAACTCAAACTATATACTTCGACTTTGGCTGAAAAATTTGTGACTTCATCTAGCTAAGAACACGAGACATTTAAGATGATACAGAGATGATAATATATGGGTGCCGTACTAATTCGATTCTTCAACACTTAGAAATGTTGACAAAACTCATGCTAAAAAAAGTCGTGATAAAGAATTTCTGGAATAGAACACACGAAAAATTATATAATTTTTGCTGATGATACGAAGCATGTAGATTTTACTAAAAAAGTTAGTCCATCGTTAGAACTACATGTTGTTTCTAAATTGGAGGTACAAACGAAAAGGGGAGATTCCTAAAATAATTTTAAGAGAAAAGAAATCCCATAACATGGGTCAAAAACGTTTTATTTTCGATATACAAGGTGTTAAAATTTGAATTTTTTTCAAGTTTTTTCGCATAGTATCTACACTTCATCATATTCAACTGAAATTTGGCATAGACATTACAGTTGAGAGTTTACACCATTTCAAAGATTATAGAGAAGGAAGATGGGAAACGAAGCGACTACACTTGCGTGAGCGCCGCCTGGTGGTTCAGTTATGTATTAAAATACTAAGACTGGCATTTCATGGAGATATTTCAACATGGCCGTTTTGTTTACGTTTTGATTTTCGTACCGCTTGTTCTAGTCACCTTATTTCCATGTTATTTGTGTATTTTATTTAGTGAAAACTTCAAAATCAAAGATTTTGCTCAAAATGTCGTATGGAAAATATTGTATGGTGAAGAACTGTTGAAACTGCTGTTTGGGATTCTCCGAATATAAGTTTTTTGAATTTACCAACGAAAATGGAAACGTAATTATTAAAACTCGTAACATGTGACTGGGATGTTGATTGATTTTTATTTTCAGTGTTCTGAAGTGGATAGAATTTTCCGGGCGTCAAGACATTGACTTGAGTAAAAGCCACACCATGTGCAGTAAACATTCTACCAAAAATTATAGAGTTAGGCTCTATAATCTTTGCATTTTACTTGAAGTCAATTTGAATCTTTTCATCCACGTAAGTCGCTGTATGCAGGAAGCATCCCATGCATGAAAGGGCCACCAAAGGAACCACATGCGATGGAGGGCGAGCAGTTTGAAACTGATACATTGAATACTGATGGTAAGTCTTCCTAGATATCTGCAATGCATAACTGAATGCATTACTCATTTATCATTTATTGAATGCATATCTTTTTTATATGCAGGAAGCATTCCGTTTATGGAGGGGTCACATGAAATGGAAAGCAAGCAGATTAAAAGTGTTACGACAAACACTGATGGTAAGTCATCCTAGATATCTGTGACAAAAATAATTGAATGAATTACTCATTCATCTTATATATGAGATAATTTATTCAATATATTGAATTAGTTGTTTTATTATGAAAGTAGATTTCAAGTACTTCCCTTTTTCAGATATTCTTTCGAGTGTACCTTAAGAAGTTGTCACACTCTGTAGAGTACTTCCAAGTCTTTTCCCAGAAGTGATAGAAAGATCCGAAAACTGAAATTAACAATCAACTCCTTGGAATGCAAAATATATGGTACCTATATCGAATATTTGTTCATTTAGATTTCTGATAAAAATTGTACAAATTCAACAAATTCTATTGCCCAAAAAAATTTATTGCATGGAAATAACAATTATGATATATAATAGTTCAATATGTACTTTTGTATCCTTTATTCAAAGCTGTATTATTTGTATACAGGTGTTTTCAAAGGTGAGAATTTCGACAAAATTATTCTCACTAGTAGTACCTGTCAAAAAAAACCTCACCTTTAAATATACCCTGTAAATTCTTCGATTTTGTCATAATTTTTTATAAATTTCGAATGAAAATATAGCAAATCTAACAAAGTATTTCATTAATATTAATTGATTCAAAACAATGTTTACATGAAAAAAACATCCTGATCACGAAACAAAGCCCTGGTTTTGTTTTGTCGCTCAGGATGGTTTTTTTTCTGGTCTCGACTAAGTCGATATTCGAATCCAATACAAGGAATAAAATTCGAATTTCGCGCCCTTCGATTATAAAGCAGACAACTGTAATTTTACTGTTTGACATTACGATTTCAGCGCCATCTAATTTCTCAGTATGTGAAACACAGGCCCAAAGTGTAGTCGGTTTTTAGTACTAGAGATATAGGGTCGTTTCCCATCTTCCCACTCTATAATCTTTGCACCATTTGATATGATAATTTCGATAGCAAATCTACAGGGTGATATTTTTCCGTATCTCAAAATGAATGCTACTATGAAGAAGTCATATGAATAAGAACATCAAGTTGACGATGATTAAAACTATCGCGCGACCACAACTCACATATGGATCGACGGCATGGGGCTCCGCAGCCAAGACCCACATCAAGTGAATACAGGCCACTGAGAATAAACTCCTTAGAATGGCGATGGATGTACCCTGGTTTGTTAGGATCAAACAAATCTACAAGGACTTGGAATGGGAACCAGTTACAGAATTTATGAAGAGAAAGGCGGAAAGGATATTCGACAAAGCCAAGCAACATCCAAATGAGGAACTTTGAAGATTAGTCGACTACGATCCAACAGAAGAAGCTAGAAGGTCAAGAACCTACTACCGAAGACCTAGAGATCAGTTAAGGATTTCAAGTAACCAAGGAAGAGCTTAACCTATAAAAGATATAGGCAGCATACAACTATCAACACGACTATGACCGTGTGAGTCCAGAAATCATAAGAGTCAACTGGGTAATAGGCAAAATGCCCGGAACCTATGAAGAAGCAGTTTAGGGTTTTTAGTGGGTCTCGAGCTCAGGAAAGTGAAAATCCCCACACTTGTTTCCCCTTAGGAGAGGATGTGTTCGTCTGTCTCGCAGATTTTCCCCCTACTACACAAAAAAAAATGTCTTCTTTCCTCGGTCAATCAATTCTTCGTTCTGTTGCAAGTTTTGATCTCATAGCTTTTCGTATTTGTGAAGTATACAGAACTGTTCAACATCTTCAGGGAATGATGGGTTCTCTGCCTCTACTTGTTTGGGTTGGAATAGCATTGAGTTTTTTGCGATGAAGATTTTATTATCCTCTATCTACTGTTGTCTTTTGATCAGCTTTTTCTTGACCTCATTTTATCAACAACCTCCGCTTCAGTATATTGGATTGCGTGTTTTTTTATGTGACACGTCAAGTCCATTCAAGAATGATTGACATCTCGAGTGGCTATGGAAAATCAAATTTAAGTTGGTAATAGTCCCAGAGTTAAGATTTTGTGTTGGAATTCAGGTTGGTATTGGGATTAAACATTGATCTATAGACCTATTATATGTGAATCTATGCACTGACCAATAATAATTTGAATTGTGTACTGCTGTTTATGTTCTCAATTTAATCACACAGATTGAAAACATAATTGTTTCAATTTTGAAAGCGGATTAATATGCTTTGAATTTGATTATTTCTCCTTTTCAAATATTTTTCGAGGTTATATTTATATATTCAAGTTCTGTGATTGAAACTACAGAAAGTATTGAAGATCTTTTGTGATCAGATATTAAGCTGCGTTTGGACTTTCAATGCCTACTGGGATGTCAATCATTTTTGAATAGACTATAGCTGCTTCCTCATGACTTGTATCTTATTAAATAAGCCTACTGCGATCACTATAATGATCCAACGATTGAAATTCCGTTGTTAGAAAGCATTTTCGGATATATTCTTGTTTTTCGTTTTACATTAGTAATAAGATGTTAAGTTTTTCTGATCAATTGGAGTTAACCTACCTTTCGCATGCGCCGCAGTCTTATCCAGTGCTTTTGAAAAATGTTCATCGACCACCGAAGCGGCGTCACCCTGATAATGTGTGAAAACAACACAATTGGCTGAAACGTATTGTGCCCGCGACCCACTCGCGTCATGAGAATCCTCATCGTCACCATGATGATGATCTGAAACGTAACAAAAATACCTGCATCAGATTAATCAATTGGAATCATGACAAACCTTTTGAGTTTTACTTGATCATTTCGAGTGTACTAGTTGAGGGAATGTCATATGAAATGGGTCAACAAGGCACTGCATTTTCAGTAGAAGAACAACAAAAATTAATTATAGGTATCTAGTTTTATTCTTCTATTCTTTCTAAGGAGAGAACATTTGATGATGTTTAGTGCATTGGGTCAGCATAATGCAAAATTTCTCCGCAGTTTCATTGCCTTTAAATATTAATTTTTTTTCAAAGTTTGTTTATGGAACCTATCTTTTCGATGCAGACTTCCGTCTAGTGCAACTAGTTTCTATCATGGAACTGCCACGAAATGAATTCGACGATTTGAAACTGAATAGCTGAATAGTGTTCGGTAATGTCGGAGTTAATTCATTATATATAGATTTTCTACATGATCCTCACTAGAACTCACTTTCTCAAGATGTCATTTCATAATAGAATTTTCTAAAGTTTCCATATGATTGTTTATAAGATGAATCATTGGATGCAAATGAATATAGAATATCGATTAATTCCTTCATTTCTTTCTTTCATGTTCGGATTTTCGGTTTGAATTAAATTTTTTGTTTCTATTTTCGGAGGTACTATGAATGTTCAAACCGCATTTTCTTTTTGTTTTATATGTGTTATTCGGTTCAAAAATTTCATTTTTCATTTCATTTCAATTAATATCACTCATGATCGAGCTCATGATTGACCAATCATTTTTCTTATTTCCCACGTACCTTCAAATCTATCTTTACGTCTTCGACGCACACATGGATCAACGCAATTAAAAACAACCAGTCAATTGACATCTACGCATAAGCAGGACGTATCAATAATTTCCACCCATCAATTTTCACGATTTCTCTACAACCGACAAGAATTTCTACAATTTCTGCAAAGCGGAACATCAAAGCCGAGAGCCATTTGGTTAGAATCCGACTTGTGCACCACTTCAACCAAGAACCACTCAAGAGAGACCAGATCAGTGCAACGCAAAAGGTAGGATTTGAAGGCTTTAAGATCTTTGAAAATTATTACAGTCCACTTCAATTTAATCCTACAACAATGAATGTGCGAGAAAAAACATCCATTGTGAATTTATATAATTTTTTTCAATATTGTCCACTTTAATTCAATCCTACAACAATGAATGTGCGAGAAAAAACACCCATTGTGAATTTATATAATTTTTTTCAATATTGTATAGCTCATCCCCATTAAGATTTGATATTTCACTACAGAAGTGGGAACTTTCATTACAAATTTAACGAATTTTTAAGCTTCGTATCTTTTGACATGCCTACTACAGAATAGTGGATGTTATACCCTCTCAACTCGGATACGACAGAATCAATCGTGTGATCATTAAATTCAAAAGGCTGAGAAATTGCAGACAAACGTTTCCAGAAACCTAACTGCACGAAACTCAACATCTATAAAATCTTATTCACTAAATATACAGGGTGAGTCATGAGTCGTACAAATATTTAAACAGCGGGTACTTGAGGTCAAAAGAAACATTTTCTTCCTTTATCATTTTTCCCGATTCGGCCCTGATATAGCCATTTCAAGTATTCATAATGAGGGGTGCCACCCCTGAAATAACAAAATTACCTTCAGAATAACTGGCTAAATCTGTGACACTGCACATCTGTGGTTCTTTGAATCAGAGTTGCATTCGACCAAAGTACCCAATTTTTCGAATTTCACAGATATTTTTCAATTTTTGAACATCAAATTACTCGCAAACGGCGCATTCTACGAGAGAATATGAAGAATACTTTTAGTTTACAAAACGTTCAAATATTCATTAGGTAAGCGTCCAACTTAGTTTCAAGAGTTGGGTTCTTTGAATTTTTGGTATTTTTATGGAACGTAATGACCATAATTAGAAAACCGGAAGGCGTGGGTGATATCTTGTGTTCGAAAAAAAAACAACAAATAAATGAAAAACTATATTCCGAAATTCATTTCATTTGATACAACCGTTTGTGAGATAGAACTAAAATAACCCATTTTTTATGGGTTTTCAACAGCCCGTATTCTTTTCTTAAAACCTAGCCGATCCGGAAAAACTGGTTGAGGAAATAAGTGTTTCAATTGAACTCTACTGCTAAAAGACCTACCCTGTATGTCGTCAAACAATGCTCGAATGATGACCTATTACGTATTATAAAAAAATTCGTCCTTGCATTGATGTAGAGCTGAAAATCAATCAAGGGACATCCAAAGGAATCCAAAAAATATCATGAACTATTTAATGACGACAGTGCTGTTTTAACAAAATTATTATAGATCTGAATCATTTATTCGCACTAAACACACACGCTATTAGGATGGTCAGCCTGGGAGCCTTCGAGGAGGATGTTTTCATATATAGAATCACATTGAAATATGTTTTTAATCGTAACTTGTGGTTTAACATCAACATTAATATGTATATATTTTTACTCTGAAATAGGTTTTGATCCACAGACTTGAATTGTTAATAATAATACTAATATTAATCTAGAAATTGAAAGGAAATCTCAATATTCATCCTGCATCGAAAGCATTGGTAAAGCTTCGGAAATTCTGATTATAATTTTTCCTAACCGGAGATTTATCTTTTCTTGGGTATTGCAATTTGAACAAGTTTAATGTGTTATGTTCAGATATGAAATCAGTCTTTAATTATCGCACAAAAAACATACACCTTATTATATCAATATCCAATGTCAAAGTAAATCATACACTAAATATTCACAGAACTATCTGTATCAGCCGGGCATTCAATTGTTAGTTTCCTAGTATCTGAAAACAGATATCAACTGTTCCGTTGAATTCGTGGGAACTGTTGATTGAACGTTAAGAATAAAATGAGTCGGATAGGAACTGAGATAAATAAGACATGAAAGTTCTGATACTTTTTTCGTTGATTCTTGACCACCCAAAAGATATATCGCAACTGTTATTACTTGAGGTATGAAGCTATAAGAACATGCACGAGTAAAAACTGGCAGCGTCCAGCTTTGACTGTTTTACTTTATTTCCAAACGCTTATCCGGAAAATGATTTTTTTGAAAAATAATAAGTTCAAAATTATTCTTCTCTGGTCAAGGAACCTATGTTGATACATAATTATCCATTTGTAGGATAATGAACAATTATTATTATGAGTCGAAATTGATTCAGACTGATACCACTGGTTGACATAAATATTCACCATTGTTTCCATCGAATTTACCATTTACCATAATTCAAAGTGTACACTCTAAGACTATTATATCAGAGGAGAATAGATGCTGGATGATGATCAGGATTGCGGTCTCATTTGATTTCGCCAAAGCAATACAACCACCTCGAAAAAAAACGTTTCGGAACGTATAGGCACGTGGCAAACTCGATTCAGATGAAATCATTGTATCTGTCTGAATTAGTTTCTATCAAATCCTATATAAATAATGCCTAGACGATATTTCATCTCGTTATTTGATTCTCGGGCATGGTTTCCGCCGAGAAATGCTAATGAGTAATGAAAAACAGATCGATTGTGTATATACGTACCGTCATCTTTGTTCTGAGCAACTTGAAGAAGGTTGAATCTGTCATATAGCGCTGGGTTATTGTTTTAACTAACAATCATCAACAGGCATCTAATGAGAGTCCATCAATTCCGAGACATTTTCTATCGAGGTTATATTGCTCTTGAATTTGTAATCTAAAGCCCGTTTGCAACAGTCGAGAATTCTCTGGAAAATTTACTCGAGATTTGATGCGCCGTGAATTCTTTACCGTTACATATGCACTTTCGGTAGAATACTCTGTTCAGTTGCATACAAAATTATCTCTGCCGTTTTCTCACCAAAATTTGGTAGAGAATAGGGAATACTCCTTCTGACGAAAATGATGTATTTTTTATGAAATATCTTTGAAACGTCACATTTTGAAATAACCATTTCAACCGTTTCCCAAAAAAAATTATTTTAAGCACTTAAAATTGAAAATAAAAATGGGTATTCAAAGTTCAAAGCGTTTCAACTCTATTGCACACGTTGGCAACATAGACTGAAATATGCCTTGATAATAAAGGACAACAAATGCATTATCTTGATGAGATAGACGAAGATGGCTGTCTATGAAGTCTGCGATGAACGAGAAAGGTCGTAAAATTTTATGGGATTTTTATGGCCGGTTGCAGTTGAAGCTCGCCAGTAAGTACGCGCCGGTAGATCAACAGCTGTTATTTTATAAACAAGCTGATCGGACATTGTTCTTTTCATTGTCTTGTATGCGCTGTTGCCAAATCGTAAACTCCGCACAAAGCGATTTAAATTTTAAAACCCCATATTTGAAGGATGATTCTGAATAGTTTCCGCGGTGAATTTGAAAAAATCATGAATGAAACTCATAATTATTCAGTTTAAACTTGCATATGCAGTGATAACCCAAATTGAGGAGAATTCCCCATTCTCCTCTACCTCTGATGGTGGCTACAGACGGCATGGCAAGCTTTGGCCAACGTCCGCTCGTTCCAACGTTGGCGCATCCTGTGCATGTAAGTTAATAATTTTTTTGTGTTTTGTCGTGTTGTTGTGTGTGGTAAGTACTGCAGTGGATTTAATATTGTTTCTTGTTGTCAATTATTGTTGTTATTTCAAGTGAAAATTACATGTTCAATTGAAGCATTAAGGCGGCTACAGGAGGCTTGGCAAACCTTGACAAGCGTTTTAGCGAATGTTTGTAGAAACTTTGGTATATGCTCGATATTCGTGCACCCACGACCGTAGAGACGATGCCAATCTCGCCAATCTTTCCGAGGCAAGTGAAAAGACGAACGTTGAACGAGCGTACTCCTTTAATGCTTCTTTAACGAACATTTCATTGGATATAGCGGCTCATGCATCGGAAACCAAATTTCAATTTTTATGCTTGATGTTTTGTGTATCCTAAATAATGGGTATTTTTCATATAAATTGGGGAATTCTATAATAGTGTCATTGATCAATTTTTCAGTCATTTCCGCTTAAAAAACAATAATAATTGACCACAAGAAACATTATTGAATCCACTTCAGTACTTTCCATACACGACTACACGACGTACTTCAAAACATCAAAAATTACGAACCTCCCCTTTCTAATGAGGGATACCTACCATAGACCTTTCAATCTAGATAAAAAAATTTAAAACACCTTATAATTTCAAATATGTTCCGCGCGTCGTGTGTACGGTGATCAATTTCTTAATAAACTTTTTAGGGTTTTCACTCCCAATCTCTGAAACAAAATCAATTAAAAATTAAATCGACGATTTGCTCCTGCGTAAATTCTTGCACTAATTTGTCAGGAGCAAATTAACTAGAAAAAATTGTTGCCTGTTGTAACGTTTCGGAGTCTATATCTCTGTTTCTATGTACATATTGACAATTAATGTCAATAATGTCAAACAAAAGCCATTATTCAGAAGATTTTCGAAAATAGATTTTTCGTCTGATGAAGGAGTCTGATATAGACTTCGAAACGTTACCACTTAGAATTATAATTTCAACGTTATTTATTTTCAGTTCATTGTCAGGCAATAATTTTTTCTAGTTAATTTGCTCCTGAGAAATTAATGCAAGAATTTACGCAGGAGCAAATCGTTTATTTCATTTTTAATTGATTTTGTTTCAGAGATTGGGAGTGAAAATCCTAAAAAGTTTATGAAGAAATGCAGAATCCTCCCAGAATAAATTTCAATCGATATACGGTGATCAAGTCTACTGGCGAGTCTCAACAAGTGTCCTTGATATGTGTTGAAAATACCGCCTTCTAGGCGAACCCTGGCCAGCGCCAGCTTGCCATGCCGCCTTTTGCCTCAAGAAACACGCTTGTTCAACGCAAGATCTGATAAGATAAGACCGGCAAGTGGCAAGATAAGCATGTCGTGTGTATGGTTGTCGGTGCACGAATATCGAGCATATACCAACGTTTCTACAAACGTTTATTAAAACGCTGGCTGGCCAAGGCTTGGCCATGTACTATGTAGCCGCCTCTTCAGTAAGTCAGGGTGGGCAAAATTCGTTGTCTACTGAGAAGATCTCGAGAACTATAGCAGCTAGAAGAAAACGGATGACACATTTCCGAGCTCATTTTCGGAGAAACAGAAAATGGTGAAAACCTCAGCCTCCTACTATACTTCGTTTTTGAGTTTGACAATTTCGTAAAGTTCTCATAACTTTTTTGTCTTTGAAGTTACAAATCTAAAACTTGAACCTTCTACGGCATATTTTACGTAGAATCCACTGATGAGCTCAGAATACTTTTTCATTTCGAATCTTTAGGTGAACTTTAATTTTTTCAAATGCAAACTTTTATTGAATTTGATATTTTTGAATTGGAAAAGAATATTTTGTCAGTAGTAAGAAAAGTGCCTAAGAAGGTTTCAGATCTGTGACTTTTTGGAATCGTCAAAATCTTAATCCCCATTTATAACTCGAAATCTAAAAATGATTTTTGGTAAGAAAACGGCAGAGATTATTTTGTATGCAGCTGAGCAGAGAATTCTACCAAAAGTGCGCATGTAACGGTAAATAATTCACAGCGCATGAAATCTCGAGTAAATTTTCTAGAGAATTCTCCTCTTCTACTCTGTAATCTGTGGAATTCTCGGCTGTTGCAAGCGGGCTTTAGAACATAAGGCGATTTCTTTTTGGTGCTTCATGCACCGGTACAGCTCCGAGCTTCTCGTCCCTGAGCTGTTCCCAAATAAAACAGTTAGGCCCGGCGCAAATAGAAACGCAGGTTGGTGAGGTGACGCAGGGTGACGCAGCTTTTTCCTGCGCTGCACGTACTATCTGACAAGTCACTGTCACGTTTTATTTGCGCGGTCTCGTTCTTTTTTATGTTTTACAAAAACTCACGCTGCGTCACCTCACTAAGCTGCGTTTCTATTTGCGCCGGGCCTTATTGTTATTAGTGCACCAACTCCGCGCAGCGAGTTGGACGATCAGCTGTTGAGCAAAATGACAAGAGACAAGTCCGGATTCGCGGTTCTTTGGATTATTTGTTTTCAGTTTGACGTTGAAGTCGTTGATTATTAATAAGTTTCACTATTTTTTCGAAAGCTATTGCCATATATTTGGTTGAAAAACTTGATTTATCGGGTAAACTTTACCCTTTCTTTGCCATGGAGAGTACAAATATACGAAATACTGGATATGCTTGTATATATAAAACTTGAAAAAATTATTTAACAATGATTTCATCTGTTAAAGCTTCGTTAATAATCCTCTTTGGTAAAAGTAGGTGAAGAGTTTTCTGATTTCACGAAAATTGCATTCAAGTACGTGAAATATCAACTTATTTTAAATGAAATGCTACATTTTCACTGATGGGCGCTACTAAACTGAAACTTATCGTTTATTCATTTGAACGATCTCTAAAAATTATGCATTCATGACAAAAATAGTTCACTCTTCAAACCTGAAAGAACGAATCCTATTTTCATTCAAAATCATTCAATTCTTATTCCATGTATCATTGATTCTTTATTCATTTATTCAATAAAAAACTAACTGACAGCTTCAATTGACGAAAAAATCAATCTTAGGTGGTCCATAAGGTGTATTACAGCCTTTTTATAGTATAAATCCACAAATTTGAACAATACACTACTTCTAATATTTGTTGACATATGTAAACAAAAACAAAAAGTTTGTTTACGGGCTTCAAGCCCTGGACGTGCACCAGCATTTCGGTTGGTGCAAGAGGGGGCAGGGGAAAGGAACGCGAGCTGCTCCGGTGCTTCACGACCCAATCAGGGGCTTGACACTTCCTTACCCCCACCCCAAATACGGTTTTTAGTTCTGCAATCAAACGCTATGTGGCACTGCATACGAAAATCTATGTCATATTCTCCACAGATTACTGTATTCTGACATATTGGATTTGTCAACGCCAACAGTGTCAATGTCAATATGTTTTAATGCAAATTCTTGTTTACAAACAACATATTACAAATTTTATAGGAGTCTAAATTAAAAATACCCATTTATTAAAGTCGACAATTTTATCAGAAAATAGATTTTCTTGTAAGAAATGTTTGATTCAAAGAACCACGTAATTATAACATTAATCGTTTATACTTAAACCAATCCAACCAAACCTTTTGAAAATTGTGTTAATGGAAATGAAAGTCAAACTGTGTAGTCAGGTATTAAGCCATTCCGTGGGATCGATGATGAAGCTAATTTCTCAAAGGGGTAAGAATTTTTTTGAAACATAATGGTACAATAAATTTATTATTTTCCTTTTTAGCTGATGAGCTGTTTGATTCGTTGAATGTTTCCAGAGTTATGAAATCCACTGCAAACCCCTTAAAGAGGGCGGTAAGTATTCAAACAGAACACAATGTTTGTTGGGAGCAGGCTATAAAAATTTTCAACAGTATGTCATTTTATTGGCCTCGAAAGAAAAGATCCGTTGTGGTGCCCACTTTGAAGAATATAGTGACAACATTGAAAGCCTTCCTCTACTTAAGGCAAACAATTTTCAATGATTATCATTTTAAATATATTCTCACTGGGGGCTTTCAATCAAGATTGTTTAGAAAACTTTTTTGGGTACATTAGAGCAAAGGAATACTAACCCAAATATTGAACACTTTATTTCATCATTCAAAACTTTAGTGATTAATAATTTCATGTCAGTGCATTCCTGGAGATCTAACTGTGAGGAAGATAATTTATATAATATGAATAAATTTATTATAATTATTTCAATATTTATAGCTTTTGATATTGCAGAGTGGTATATAATAATTAAATTGCATATTTAATTTTTTTTTGTATGGATAGATTTTTAATTTCAAGTTCATTTCCTATGAACAATATTATTACTGTTTATTATAATTATTGTCTTATGAAGATATGTGACCCTAATGACATTTTACTCCTGCTCATATATTCATTGCCATAATTATAGCTTATGTATTTCCATATTTTTTTTCCTGTGCTGGAAATATTCAATATATGTATATTTTTCATGAGAAGTTTTATTTCTACTTAAAATTCGCCCTAATAATCCATATTATTCTAGCGACGTCTAAAACACCAGCGAATGGGCCAATTCAAATTTCGCGCCTTGCGATTGCAGTTTCCTGTTATACCGACATTACTCCCAGTTAGTTGGGTGGGAACCGCATGAGGACGGGATAAACTGTATTTTTCACCGTAGAACGTGAGTGTCAGATCTATTCTGCTCTGTAATCTGTGGCCCCAATCAAAAAGAACGCGTCGGTGCTCGAACGAGATGCACCGGAGCTGCCCAGGAGCTGCTCAAACGGTCAAAAAGGAAGCATATATAGATGCATGGAATGGAAAATAAACATTCCAAAGACTGGAGTGAGATAATTGCTTAGCATTGAACTCTAAAAGAACTGGAAGGGCCTCTTAGGTACGAAATACGACGAAAAGTGTATCCAACTGAGATGGAAGATGTAGAGCAACCCATCTCTTTCTAATGGTTCGGCAACCAATTGAATAACCGCATCAGACCCGGGTTGTTTTTGTTTACATCGTTATGAACCAATTGACAGAGCGCAGAGAGAGTTAGATTGCTCTACACTGAGAAAAATCTTGAGGTTACAATGTGAAATTACCCATATAAGAGCTGGACAGGTTTCAGTTACACAGTTGGATTATTTTTTTCACAACTAATATCTGGATGTTTCTACAAGGGTGTTGCGAAATTTCATGAAAAATGTAAAACTATCATGTATTTTTACAGTGAATATGAAATTTACAGAAAATATGTGTTGATTCTCTGTGATATCACAAGAGTTGTAATATTCACCTGAAAAATTACAATTGCAATGCAATATTACAATAAATTTGTGAATTTCAACATGAAACGGTAATTTCACAACATTATTGTGATCTAAATTTTTTTTAAATCACAATAATTTTGTGAATTATCACATGAAAATGTGATTTCACAACGTTATTTCACAAAGTCATTGTGATTTGAGAATTTTTCTTGTGAATTTGCGAAGAAAAAAATGTTGTGTTGTAGAATTACAACGCAGAACCCTTTTAATTTTAAAATTCCCTCACAAATGTGCTTATACAATGTATTATTAAGGTGGTTGTGAAATTCCCACAAAAAAATTTAATTGTACAACATGATATCGCGGCACAATTTCCTTCAAGGATCGAACACTTTTTATTTACATGTCCACAGCAAGAGAAAAATCTTACGTGAAATTGTTGAAATTTATTATGGTTTAAATATTTCTCTCGAATATGAAAACAGAATAAAAAAATAGATCAATCGGTTTCCATTACAGCGTTCCAAAGATGCCGCTTGAAATTTAATAAACAACTGATGATCTTACGAAGGCCAAAATTGTACTGTTCTTTTTCCGACCCATAGAGTCTCATCTGAAACTGACTTTTCAGAAGCTCATTTCGTGGCAGCTCCAGTAGCTTTCGGGTGTAGATCGGTGAAGGAAAGACGAATTTTTTTGTTGTTAAAACTATTCTGTGCATGTCTAGGAGTGTGTGTACAGGGTTTTTTTTATTGCTTCCTCCCCTCCTCATTTTGGACTGCTGACTTATATTGATCTATGTCCACACACACCAATGACTGTACATCATTCTAATTTTGATCCATCAGTACAACATAGAGTTCATACAAATGACTTTTTGTTCAATTTATTCATCGCATTGAGACAGTCAACAATGAAGTTTTTTGTAGAAATTTTTTTCTCGACTTGTTTTTTATATGAATACATTTCTGAAGATATAAATAAAATATATGACATTACTCCCAGTTAGTTGGGTGGGAACCGCATGAGGGCGGGATAAACTGTATTTTTCACCGTAGAACGTGAGTGTCAGATCTATTCTGCTCTGTAATCTGTGGCCCCAATCAAAAAGAACGCGTCGGTGCTCGAACGAGATGCACCGGAGCTGCCCAGGAGCTGCTCAAACGGTCAAAAAGGAAGCATATATAGATACATGGAATGGAAAATAAACATTCCAAAGACTGGAGTGAGATAATTGCTTAGCACTGAACTCTAAAAGAACTGGAAGGGCCTCTTAGGTACGAAATACGACGAAAAGTGTGTCCAACTGAGATGGAAGATGTAGAGCAACCCATCTCTTTCTAATGGTTCGGCAACCAATTGAATAACCGCATCAGACCCGGGTTGTTTTTGTTTACATCGTTATGAACCAATTGACAGAGCGCAGAGAGAGTTAGATTGCTCTATACATCTTCCCTTTCAGTCTTCCTCAGTTTGCCTGCATCGCGATGCCATTCCAGTTCTTTGAGAGTTCAATGTTGCTCAGTGTCACAAATCACAATTTAGACAGTCGACTCGGAAATCATTGTCACATCAATTTTCAGTACGAATAGATAGGAAGTATGTAAACTTTTCAATATAACGCCACTGCCTTAGTGCCGCTCTAGACAGAGAAACATCGAATGTGTGTACTACAAAACATTCATTTGTGGCATTAAATGTCCATTCCATGTATCTTTGTTCTAAGCTTTTCATATGAAATTCCGTTGCAAGCCCTTGTAGTGAATGCCGGAATCAGAAGCAACAATAAATAATCTATACTCCATTCACTTTTATTTTAGCACCCAGTTGGCCATGTAAATTTGACTACTTTCACTCTGTATAGTACGAAAATGTGGGGTTATGACGCTTGTCAAAACATTTTTGGGTTTTAAATCAATGCTATGTTGCCCGTTCTACGTTAAAGTTTCTGTTATTACGTATTTTATCACAATGTCGAATCTCTTTGGAAAATATGTGACGAGCATAATTGAAGTTCATACAAAATGATTGAAGGCATACCAAATCCAGTTATTTGCATGGAAAATACAAGAGATCAGTATAATATCATAATATGCACTAGCTTGAGAAGAGTTAATGTTCGTTATCTCCTTTAGCTAAAGTTTGAATACGTTACATCAGTTGTATTAGATTCCAAAAATATTAACCCGAAGATGAATTGAATATGATGCAGTGGTTGGGAATGGGTATCTCTCGAAAGAATTAACAGATAATTACAAAAATGCTAAATTCTTCAACAAAAATCATTTATCATGCATCAATGTAAGTAAAAAGAATTGAAGGAAGTTTCAAGTCCAGATGAACTTCACTTTTGAACAAAAATTTCACAGGAATAAACAATTAACAGGACAACTGGCGCGTATTTGTGGCTGTTCATCTTAATACATTGATATAATGATAATAATTAGGTATTTATTGGTACCTTAAGGTATTTACAATGTATAGGACATGTCAAATGACATTTCGGATAAGAGTTCCGAGTAATTTGTAGAAATCCTTCTGGTTTGTTAGACGGTATCAATTTTGACGGGCCAAATGCCTTCACTACATCAGTTCAGTTCAGTTTGTTTCGTGAACAGTTCTAATTCTTCAACATAATCGTAGCTCGGGTGAAGGTGAACTATGTATCTTGGAAACGAAGCAACTCATTTAAGTGAAAATAATATAATTCGGCTTCCAGTAAAAAACTGCGAACTTGAAAATAGTTATCGAATTCATAGGACATAGGGTTTCCGAAATACGGCCACATTTGATGAATCACCCTGTATGAAGGATTCAAAATTCAAAGTCCAAACAATCATCGTATAAAGCTGATTATTCAAAAGTCCGAATAGCTATAAAAAAGATTGTTGACTTCTACATATGTTTCTTCTGAATTAGGCTTTTGTTATTTTAATAAAGAAGACTATTTAGCGACATCATTCTTGTCACTCTGATGCTTTTACTCATTCAATACCTACCTATGTCGAACTAAGAATAATTGCAAAATGAAAGATTAGAAGTATTCACTTAACATTGTTCCCACACAAGCAAACCAGCAATATCCTCGCGAGTTTTATGATCAAGCATTTAGATTTTTGGATTCGATAATAAAAAGGCATTGAGACGATAGAAACATGACTTTGATCACATGTCGGAGCGTCTAGTGTTGAATATGATGAATTTTCATCATATTTCAACTTATAATTATCAGAAGTTAGTTAAATTCGAAAATATTCAAATTATTGTGGAGAAAAATCATTTCATTCTTATCGAACCAAGCAAAACTGATTGCTGACCTTGCCAGGTGGTTCTTAAAATTTGAAACTCTGTGGTACTCAGAATGAGAGAGATAGAGCAACATATGGTGTATATTCGAAATCAGGTAAAAAGAGCTAGCCAAATATAGAAAATGAGCAGGGCGTTCCATTTGAAAATATGAAGTTGCAATCAATATGTTGCCCACTCTGTATATATTTGATTTTGTGAAATCATTCGAACAAACATATATGAATTCCTGAAACTTTTGTAGAAAAATTTTTTTGTATCTCTTTTTATAACAAAGTTAAAGGAGGGTTCAAATTGAAATAAAAAACGCGGTATCATACAAAACTGATAATTATTATTTTGCATCCTCAATAATTTTATAATCAATCGATATAACAACCAGTTTTTCATCCAATAAGATATCAATTGACCTCAAAAAGTCTCACTTCACTTTTTTCTCAATTGTGAGATGTATTCTCAGAAATGTAGTTCTCGAAGTCCAATTTCAGCATACAAGTACACATAAATACGCAAGAGTAACTTGACATGGATTCGCCACTCTGACTTTCTCATAAAAAAAGCGGCCTGCCAGTTTGGGGGTGTACGAAATTTGACCTATTTTCTGATTGAAAAAACAAAGGAGTTTCATCATGCACCTTTTTTTGGTTAAATTTTTTCATGGTTTCAGGTCGGTTCAAAATAGTTGCTGTTCATCTTTCAACCGATTCTGAACTGTTCTGGGTGCGAACCAAACAAAATTACAGTAGAATCCGATTATTATGACGCCGGCTATATTGACCAATCGCTTATTATGACGCAATTGCAGTGTTAAGTTTGGTTTCATTCAAAACTCCTTACAACAGGATTCGGATTTAATGACTTCGCTTATAATGACATGTCGATTACAATGACATGATTTCAGATACAACAACATTATTTGTGGAAAATTTATCCGGTTATAGTGACATCTCGATCGTTTTCTCAAGCCACCCCACCCCTTTTCATGCGACGAGGTTTGATACGATACGAGATATATCAGATTTTTTTGTAAAAACGAAAAAGTTCTTCATATTTAGCTGATAATTTTAAATTTTTTCAATAAAGGAAACATATAATTTGTCGTTTTTCTCTCAAATTGAATCCATAAAAAATATCATCAATTTTGCTTTTTGTGACTTCCGGTTATTATGACGTGTTTTTCATTTCCCCTCAATGTCATTATAAGCGGATTCTACTGTATTTTCAATTAAGATCGATATCGATTTCTACTCAATTCGACATAGTGTGAATAGATTATATGATAGGGATATCATTAGGATATATTTCACCAATTCAGGTCAGTGTAAACTCTTATAAACCCTTATAAGTAACAAACATTTTGTGAACCATCTTAAAAAATTCAATTTGATGAACCTAACGTACCCTACGTTGATCTGCATTGCTGACTCCATTTTAATGTTATAAATTAATAAAAAATAAATGACATATCTACCAAGAAAATCCGACTGAAGACTGAACAGAGCATGAAGAGCATCAAATTTTGCTTCGATTGAGACCTAGCGTGTCAACCAAAAGTTGGGCCAATTAATCATGTGCGGCACAGCAAACGCTGCAACTTTGAAGTCCTCTAGAAGCCGATTGCTTGTGATCATGAGAACGGTTGTCAGAGTTCAGCGCAACCGTAGGCAACAGATAGCCTTCTTTATAGGCGGCTGTTGCATAATCAGAGCAAAATAATCATTCATTCATTTTAGTTGTACAGGGTGAGCAAAATTCGTTGTCTACTGAAGGGATCTCGAGAACTATAGCAGCTAGAAGAAAACGGATGACACATTCTTGAGCTTATTTTTCCTTACTATTCATTCCAAATCTGAAAACAGATCCAGCCTTACGGTCATAGATTTTGAGTTATGAGCGAAAATTGAGAAATTGTCATTTTCAGTGAAGCTGAATAACTCGCTCATTCGAACTCGTATTCGAAATCCGTTGTTACATTCTACAGGTAGTTTTTTATGAGGAATTCGAATATGATATTGAGAAATTTTTCGATCCAGTCATTTTCGAGATGCGAAAGTGATTTCTGATTTTTCAAATATAAACTATAGTTGAACGTTCTTTCATCTTGCTGCAATTTTTTTGCTGATTTCAAAAATGTATCATATGTTGCTATTCACATGAATGTTACAGGAAAAAAAAAATCAATACTTTTTCCTGCTTTTCGATTCTCTGTGGAATATTAAGTAAGCTGGGTTACCATAGCAACCGTTGAATATGCATTATATTTTGTGAACCTGAGCCTCTATGATTGAAATCACGGATTGCTGAATAAATATTTCGATGATTAAATTGCCATCGTTTGTTTTCGCGATGTTTGACATGCTTATGCTTATGATGGTTCACAATTAGAAGTACCTAATTTTCATCATCTTACTTCTGTAAAAATTATAATTATAGTTAGCTATCGTATTTGATTTATAATATTACTGACTCTTAAAGTTTCTTTCATAAATAGAAAAACGATAATTGAATAAATTTTCTTCATTAATAATTAGACGAAAGTCTTTTACTCTCTTGAGGATATCGATCTCGATATCGATATATAAAAGAAATAATTATTCGTCAGTCGTCCTATCGCAGAAGGTTGAGTTCAAATAGAATTATGTTGAGTTCACGAACCATAATGCATTTTCAACGGTCGCGATGGTTACGCCAACCTACTGAAAATTCAACAGTGAATCGAAAAGCTGGAAAAAGTATTGAATTTTTTTCTCACGTTATATTCATGTGAATAGCGACATATGATACATTTTTTAAATCAGCAAAAAAATTGAAGCCAGCAAGATGAAAGAACTTTCAACTATAGTTTATATTTGAAAAATCAGAAATCCCTGTTGTATCTTGAAAATGACTGGATCAAAAAATGTATTGATTTCATATTCGAATTCCTCATAAATGAGTGCCTGTAGAATGTAACAACAGATTTTGAATACGAGTTCAAATAAGCGAGTTATTCAGCGTCATTAAATATTACAATTTCTTAATTTTCGTTCATAACTAAAAATGTATGAACCTTAGGCTGGATCTGTTTTCAGTTTTGGATTAGTCAAGAAAAAAGAGCTTAGGAATGTGCCGTCCGTTTTCTTCTAGCTGCTATAGTTCTCGAGATCCCCTCAGTAGACAACGAATTTTGCCCACCTTGTACTCTGACTCAACCTTCTGCCGCTCTTGGGTCCATTGAGAGGTCCATTAGTTCGTTGTGGTGAGTTCTGGACAAGGTACGTGAGTTTCGTCAAATCATAATTACTATATAAATAAATATACCGGGTGAGTTTTTGACTTAATAGAAGATTATTTACTTTTCTCTTGATAATTTTTTCTTATTCGGCTAGGTTGAAAAGTAACAGGCTGTTTATATTCCACAAAAAACTTTAATTTTTAGTTTTATATCCGAGGTTATATCTCACAAACTATTTCACCGAATGAAATGATTCCCGGAATATTGTTCTTCATTGCTCTGATCAATTCAATAACACAAGTTCCAAATTTCACCCTTATCTTTCAGTTTCTTCATTATGCGCATTACGTACCATAAAAATAGCGGAAATTCAGAGAAACCAACACAGGGATATCTACTAGATCCTTCTCCATGCGCTCAGGTATCATGACCAAGTTATCTTGTTTCCATCATCTTTAGTGCAAAGAAAACAGTTACTACCAGTGATCCGTTCATAGTTTTCAAAATAAGTCATTTCGAAAAATTTTGTAACTTTTGATCTAATTTTGAGGATTTATCATTTTGCTTGTGGCTTATATAGAAAAAGTGATGTCGAATAGTAAATAATTTCTATCGTTTGTTATGTTTCAATAGAGGTGATGCTCAAATAACATTCAACAAAATATTGTACCAGTCTCGAATTTTTGTTTTATTATTTTTGAAATGCCATTTGGGGTCATTGCGAACAAGGCAATCACCTAAATAAAAAACAATATTAATTATTATTTGTTCACAGATGTTTCGAAAATATATATGAAAGACGTACAAAAATAATTTTGCAACAGAAAAAAATGGACTAATTCTGCATTTTCTGCTAACTACTATATCTTAGACTATACGAATAGTTGCTGTAATTGGGTACACGAGAACTGTTCAGGTGGAACATCGTCCTAAAAAGGTTTTATCGGTGTTTTCTGCAATTAATATTTACCTCAATTGAGTAAATGCCTGAGTACCCTAAACTGCTTGCAACTAACCCAACACACGTCCCCTTTTACCCCAAATGATTCGGGTAAATGCGGACAGAAAGGGTTTTGTATTTCTTCCGTGAAATTATGAATGATAATTCTATAGTTGATTAACCAAAGATTAAAAAATTAATAAAATCAGACTGATAATAAGTCATTATCTACAAGTATGGGAATATGGGAATAAAGCATATGGATGCATACTGCTATCTTCGCTCTGAGAGTTAGGAAATTGAATTGGGTTGGTTCCCGTTTCTCTGTCAGATGTCGGTACGATGTATTTATACACCATACCCGCTACTGATATGGAATAAAAGGAGCCGGCAATTCATAGCATTTCGTTGACAATTGAGTTTTGTTGCTCTGACGAGGTCAAATAAGACCGAAACCATGGTCAGCATCTACTCTTGTCGACGAAATGAAAATTCTGGTAATACTTCGAGCGATGGTAGTTTGTTAGTTCGATTTAGATCGTAGCATTCGTTGATTTAATTATCTGCGGATGTTATGCATCTGAATTAATTCGTTTATTATTTACCTGCCTTACTGTTGAAGGCGTGATCCATTTCTTATTTTTCCATGTCCGCGGCAGATCGGTTACTGCCATGATCCGAACCTTTCCGCGCTTTTTCCCTTGCTTAATTATCGTAAAATACGATATCTGCAATATGGGAATAAAGCATATGGATGCATACTGCTATCTTCGCTCTGAGAGTTAGGAAATTGAATTGGGTTGGTTCCCGTTTCTCTGTCAGATGTCGGTACGATGTATTTATACACCATACCCGCTACTGATATGGAATAAAAGGAGCCGGCAATTCATAGCATTTCGTTGACAATTGAGTTTTGTTGCTCTGACGAGGTCAAATAAGACCGAAACCATGGTCAGCATCTACTCTTGTCGACGAAATGAAAATTCTGGTAATACTTCGAGCGATGGTAGTTTATTAGTTCGATTTAGATCGTAGCATTCGTTGATTTAATTATCTGCGGATGTTATGCATCTGAATTAATTCGTTTATTATTTACCTGCCTTACTGTTGAAGGCGTGATCCATTTCTTATTTTTCCATGTCCGCGGCAGATCGGTTACTGCCATGATCCGAACCTTTCCGCGCTTTTTCCCTTGCTTAATTATCGTAAAATACGATATCTGCAATATGGGAATAAAGCATATGGATGCATACTGCTATCTTCGCTCTGAGAGTTAGGAAATTGAATTGGGTTGGTTCCCGTTTCTCTGTCAGATGTCGGTACGATGTATTTATACACCATACCCGCTACTGATATGGAATAAAAGGAACCGGCAATTCATAGCATTTCGTTGACAATTGAGTTTTGTTGCTCTGACGAGGTCAAATAAGACCGAAACCATGGTCAGCATCTACTCTTGTCGACGAAATGAAAATTCTGGTAATACTTCGAGCGATGGTAGTTTGTTAGTTCGATTTAGATCGTAGCATTCGTTGATTTAATTATCTGCGGATGTTATGCATCTGAATTAATTCGTTTATTATCTACAAGTGTTATACTTCATTTTCCTTCAGCGTCCGCAATTACCCCATCGTCCCCTAATAATGAATATTTGACCATTTTGGACAATCGAGAAGAATATTTTTTTGTATATCTAATGCGCTACTTAGAATGGCTATATCACTATATAGGACAGTTCGGAGAAAACGATAGAGGAAAAAAGTGCTAACTACTATTAATATACAACGTGTCCCAAAATTCAACGATATGCCGGCACCGTAGGTTAGACATGGTCATGATTACTTCAGAAAAAATAAGAAAAAAAATCCAGCTAAATTTTTCATTTAGTTACAAAATAACTTATAAAATTCTCGAAAATTAACACTCTTCATAATGAAGAATGTGATCACGCCTAAACAGGGAGGCAATGAATAAAATAATGAGGATAAATTCAGATGCATACCACCCGACGATATGAATATTGACAAGTGTTACGATCTGAATTGAGCTAGCCAATTTGTCATCGTCAAGGCCCCCAAATGGAGTACGCTCCACCGAAGAAAAGCAGATGCTGACCATGGTTTCGGCCTCATTTGGCCTCATCAGAGCAACATAGCATTTTTCCACGGTGGAGAACGTTTGGAATTGATGGAACTTTATTCAATGTTGTTATGTTCTAGTGGGTATTATTTATTTACCCACAGCGCCATCCAACATGAAACGGTATCCGATTCAATCCCCCCCAGATAGAAACCAAGACGTCGTCGGGTGGTATGCATCTGAATTTATCCTCATTACTCTTCATAATATTTTAAGCTACCACGGTCACAATTTTTCAAAAATTTCTGTTATTTTTTTTTGTATCGGCAACATCGGTAATACCGCTGCCCTCCACAATTTCTGAAACTCCCAGAATACTCATAGTTTTCACACAAAAAATAATCAAAACATGTTTTTCCCATAAAATTTCGAAAGATTTTTTCGTTGAACCCACTTTTTCTCATTGATTTGTGAAAAAAAAGTATGGACACTATGGAGGAAAGTTTTTCAAAAATTTACAGAACTAACCAGGATTCTTAAATAGTATAATAATCCAAGAAAACATGTCGCAAAAAAAATATGTGTACCATTTCTTAGAAAGACTAAATTACTTGATTGTTCTCGTTTATAGTGACAATTTTTATTATGTGGCGAAAAAAGATTGTGTATAGTCATTTCTTGGAACTTAAATGGGACATTTGTGTAATTGATAAAATTTAGAAATTAAAGAGAGAAAGATAGCGAGTGATACACCTTAAAGAACGATGTTATTTGTTTAATAATAACTGCGCTACCCATCATGACACTAGACTAACTTCATTTCAGTGGAAGAAGATATGCACAAAGCATAAAAGGTCACTTTTAAGGCAATGTCGTGACTGTATTGATGCTGGTGGCAGACAATTTGAACATTTATCATAAGGTTGATTATCAAATGAATAAATAAATAGAATTTTTCAATTAATTCAACAACAAAAACACATTTTTGGCACATAGTTGATTACTACCAACAAGAGCAATTAATTTCATTTTTGTTTCTAATACCATGGATCTTTTTGCGTCTAGTTTTCTTGAAGTATTGTACCATTTTAGAATCTTGGCTAGTTCGGTGAATTTTTTAAAAAACTTGCCGCCATAGTGTCCATACATTTTTTTACAAATCTATAAGGGAGAGTGAGCTGAAAGTGAAAATCTTTCAAAATTTTATGAGAAAAACATATTTTAATTATTTTTTGTGTAAAAACTATAAGTATTCTGGGAGTTTAAGGAGTTGCGGTGGGCAGCAGTACTACTTGAGTTGCCGATACAAATAAATAACAAAAATTTTTGAAAAATTGTGGCCGTGGTAACTTAAAATATTATGGAGGGTGTTAATTTTCGAAGAATTTCATAAGTTTTTTTGTAACTGAAAAAAAATTTAGCTGGATTTTTTTTCTTATTTTTCCTGAAGTAATTATGACCATATCCACCCTACGGCGCCGGCTTACCCTTGAATTTTGGGACACGTTGTATATGCACAAATCAAAGACTCTCCCTGCGTATAAGTAATTTCTGAGCGGTACGATTGTGCGATCAGAAGTGGAACTATGCATCGGAAATATTTCAACTCACCTTCTGTACTACTCCTACCGTGAAGACTACAGTCTTCTTCTTTTCCTATTCGAAGTGGACTAGATGGGGATACACCGCCGGTGGAACTTACTGAACCCCCGGAGCTGTGAGCTGATCCTTGAAGATATATACTATGTCCCGCAAGGGGGTGTGCTTCTGATAATCCACCGATACTAGCACCAACGCTACTTGCAGCACTTGTCTGAGGTAAAGAGTGCGCTTCTTGTAATCTTTGTACATTGAACTGCAAAAATTACAAAGAAATATTTCAGTATTTTTTGAGTCATACAATTATACGCAATCCAAAGTTGTGTTCATTTTATCGGTTTAATATTCGTTCAATTGAAAACTATACTGCATTCACATTTATTTCAGCAGTCGGTTGTCCATGAAATAATTTTCTCAAGTTTTTGCAACTAGAACGGAGTAAGGTTGGCACTGAGATGCCATTAATGTCATAACGCTGTTGGCACAACTAATATCAATTTTTATTACGAGAATGCCGAAAGTGATTGAAAAAGAGACAGGGTTTCAGGAAATGCTATTTAGAATTCAGGTCAGCTCATTCAAATAGTTATTGGCGAATCCAAAAATCTAGACGCCCTCTGCCGACTGAATTCCGAAACTACTTTGTCAGTACTGCAAAGTCAAAACAAGTTTTGTTTCTTATGTTTTCTCTTATCTCACGTTGTCCAACAAAGTATTAAAATTATTATTTGGAGAGGTTATATTGGGATTATTGTCTGGGTTTCTGAATAGAAATATTGATTCAGGAAAAATATTGGAAAAGGTATTTATAGCAGTGCTTTCAACCGGCAGGAGTTAGGTTGAAAGATTTTTCTTTGCAAGAGTTTTCTGCTAAATCCAATTGACGATTCAGAAATACAATTTCATAATTTTCATACTTCCAAATGAATGCTTTTTCTCATCTGTAAAACTTGTTCCATGAGCTTAATCATATTTTGTCCCTTGATATTTCAGTATCAGGAATACCTATATCATAACATGGAATTGAAATATTTTAAAAAGAAACTTCCACATAAACGCTTTACTTATCAAGATGTTTATTTTCTACCTCCTTCACAAACTCAGTATAAGTTACCTCAACATTATTACCTAGATATACTTCAAGAAAGAATTTGTGAAATAACCGGAATTGGATCACCAATATCATAGCTCGATTTTATTCCACAATTCATCCCTTTCAAATAAATATTTCTAAAGAATGTTTGATACTCGGTTTGATATTTCGTAATGGAATTAATGTCAATGAATAGATTAACGGCATGCAGACATTCGAATCCTGCCCGGAGGTGTACTTTTTCAGAATTCAATAATTGTCTGCATGCTAATCTATTCATTGATGTTTGATATTTCTTTAGGAAACTAAATCAATCAATTCACTTCCGATAATTTAGATAAATATCTTGATTTACTAGAAAAACTCTGTTAGGCCCATAGACTTATAATACATGGACTCACTGTCACGTGACTTTTCAGTAGATCGAGGGGTTGTATGCATTAGAGAGAGAAGAGTTTATGCGTTTTGATCGAACAAGAAAGAGATGAACTGATTCCGTGTGGGCAATGTCAAAATCATATGATGGATATTAACGCAGACGTTGCCCACAAGGTGTTCATACGTTGAGTATTATTCACATTATATTTATTCTTGAATGAAACTCACATAATTTTTATATTTTCCATTTCGAAGGAATGTTAAGGAATTCCTGTTTGCCTTCTCGGAAGCTTGTTGAACATTTATTATGGAAAATTTTTACAATTTTCGCAGACTTTGCCACAAGGTGTTGATACGTTGATTATTATTCTCATTACATCTATTTTTGACTAAAACTCACATATTTTTTGACATAATTGATTTCGAAGGAATGCTAGGGAATTTCTGTGTGTCTTCTCGGAAGCTTGTTTGAAATTTATTGAAGAAAATTTCCGCATAAACTTGTGTTCTATAACCTTTTGACAGCTTGCCCACAAACTCTCCATCTTATTCAAACAACCGACTTCTCTCTCACATGCGGAGTCCATGTTATTTATAAGTCTATGGTTAGGCCGTACAAATCTCGAAGAGAGTAATGACAAACGTCAAAGTTTATTTACCTTTCGCAGCGCCCTCAACGGTAATTGGATTCGCGAATACCCTAATATTGTAAAATCCACAATACGTCAGACGATAGCGAACATATTCAATGTAAGAGAATTTATATAATGTTTCATCTGAATTGAAAAGACTTATATTTCAGCTGAATATTTCCACAATCAGAAAAATTGTGAATGAAGGGGATGAAAAAGAATTTCCTTCTATTGGGAGACCCAAAAAAGTGGTGGCATTTGAAAATTTTTATGTTTGAGTGAATTAATGCGAAAAGTTTACTACAGGATTTTCGATGAATGTCATCGTAGAAAAAGTTACCGAAAATTGATTTTTCTATTTTTCATTTGACTTGTCCTATACATTGTAAATGTCTTAAGGTACCAATATATACCTAATTATTATTATTATCTCAATGTATTAAGATGAACAGCCACAAATACGCGTCAGTTGTCCTGTTAATTGTTTATTCAAATGAAATTTTTGTTCAAAGGTGAAGTTCATCTTGACTTGAAGCTTCCTTTAATTCCTTTTACTTATATTGATACAAGATGATTTTTGTTGAAGAATTCAACATTCTTGTTATTATCTGTTAATTTTTTCGGGAGATACCCATTTCCATTCACTGCAACATATGCATTTCATCTTCGGGTTAATATTTTAAAATCTACAACTGATGTAACGTATTCAAACTTTAGCCAAAGAAGATAACGAACATTAACTCTCCTCAAGCTAGTGCCATATTATGATATTATACTGATCTCTTGTATTTTCCATACAAATAACTGGATTTGGTATGCCTTCAATCAGTTTGTATAAACTTCAATTATGTTCGTCACATATTTCCCGAAGAGATTCGACATTGTGATAAAATACGTAATAACAGAAACTCTTACGTAGAACGGACAACATAGCGTGAATGTTTTGACAAGAGTCATAACCCCACATTTCCGTACTATACAGAGTGAAATATGTCCAATTTCCATGGCCAACCGACTGCTAAAATAAAAGTGAATGGAGTATAGATACAGTTGTTGCAAAGAGAGACTTAAGGTGAAAACTCACTGTTCTCAAGTCAGGTAAGTCCACCTGTTATGAAGAGTAGTCACGCAACGTCAAAAAGTATGGTTCAATTCCATTGAAATACATGGATTTAATGGATTATCAACTGTCTAGCTAAATGCATGCACAAAATGCTTGAGTCTCAATAATAATGAACAACTTTAGTTTAAAAGATGGTGTTAAAAATGATCTCTCTTCACCTGAACATTCCAGGCACAAAGTTACTTCGTGATTGGACTGTTCATTCAAATAGAAAGTAACTTATCTATGAAATGGGTACTATTTTCTTTCTTTCATATCTATTCAATATGATACTATTGATTTGGATCACTCGGTTCAATATTTCTTGAAGCCATGAGTATAATGTCCATATTTTTAAACGGATAGAGGATAAGTTGGGCTCCCCTCCATAGTGGTATACTTTTGTATTTATCTCCAGAACTAATCCAATTCATGTTTGTATTGTAATAATCAATTTCTAATGCAACAAAGACTATAATTATCATTTTCGAGGAGTATGAACTTCTGGCATTGAATCGTTTAATATGCAGGTACTTCTTAATCACATTCCTAATGTATATTATCAATTGTCAGAATGAAATAAGAGTTTTATATCATCGATCATAAGTTAATTATAATAATTAGAAGCAGATTATTTTTGAGTTGGATAAAAATTCAATATTCAATTGTTGATTTCTTTTGATTTTTGCATTGAAAATGAAGTAGTTGTGTTTATTATTCTATCTCCTTCAATTCGCCGAATTCTTTTTTTTTCAAATTTGTTTTCACATTTAAACAATTAATGGCCTTCATTAAAGTATCTCAATCGTATAATCTAGAACGTTTTAGTATGTAGTGGTTTCGATGTGATCGACTGAAATACAGTAGCAGTTCGGTAGCAGCAGTATTTAGTGAAGTTTTCAAATCTTGATGGCAATGCATCAAAATTAAATGAGGTTCAAGAAATTATATCAGCTTAGAATGTTAAAAAGCATTCAAACATTCCTCTTTGTGTAAAATACAAGTGTTACTAATACAGCTATTAAATTTTCAAACCGAATGTTAACTTTGTAAATTTAAGACTCAATAATCTGAAAAAATGCTCACGAGCACTTTTGACTTTGATAGTGAGAAGCCACTAAGCCTTTCTCTATCATCAAAATAAGAATGAAAAACTCTGATAAGCTTTGTAAATTTTGTTCTCCTGAAGATATAGTAGTGGATAATACATAATGATAGAGAACATTTATATTCGGTAGAAAAATGGAAGTCTTGGTTTTCATTTGGAGTAGGTAATTGGATTTCTTTCAGCTTATTGTTTGAGCTGATGGCGTTCTCCTGTAAAGACACTGATTTGTCCAATTTTCTTGTTTCCTATCACACAAATAAAATGAAAACATATGATGAAACTTTACAATGAATGGAAGAGAATAGAGGAATTGCGGGAAATGAAATATGTATAACATCCGAAAATTCTATATTATATAATACACATGGAAAGAACTGAAATGTATATGCTATGATTGTATATTGAATATTGTTTCATATTAATTTATGATATATGCATATTGTACAAATTCAACTAAGGCCCGGTACTTTTATGTGCGAATACCTAAATTTATTCGATAGATAAGTCTTATTCTTAGGATAAGTAAAAATGCAGTCTTTTCAGTTTCAGATAGTGTTATTCATCGAATAAATCTGTCATTGAAACTTAATTAAAAGAGTTTATTTTTCATAGATCGAATGTCGGTACATCATTATTGGTTGAATTTTTAGATTCTGGATGTATGGTTATTCTTTGTGTGATTTTCACGAAATATTTGCTTTCTAGTTGGAATTATGACAATTTCTACAATGCGGTGTCTTATTTTACATTAATAGGTAAAAAGTAGTATACCGTGTTTTCATAGAATTGCTATTCGTCAAATAATTTAATCTGAAAGCACCGGAATGAGGAATCCTTCAGATAGGAAATTATTTGACAGATACTTATTCACATTGTACAGGGTGGGCAAAATTGTTGATACCTGAACTACAACTTTTTAACCCAACGAAATAGAGGAAAATGAATATGCCTTTCGTGTTGTCTTTTTTCGAAAAACAAATAATGTCATCAACTGCATTCCTCTATTTTCTTTTGTTTTTGAGTTATAGGCAAAAATTGAAATTTGGGCGATTTCAACATTGGTCGTTATCTCCATTTCTGTTTGTGCTAAAATGTTAAAATGAAAACATTACATAATTTTTTTGTTGGCAATCCAGTGGCGTACTATGATTTTTTCCTACAGGTTTATTTGCTGAGCTATAACATAAAGTTGTGTTCTTTCTTCTTTTAAAACAGTATTTAAAATGACTTAGAAAGAATCGCCATTTTTTTACCGTTTCAGAAATATATCATACATCGCCCTCAGTCATTCTAAGTCATTTTAAACTACTGATTTCATAAGACAAAACACATCTTCATGTTATAGCTCAGCAAATATACCTATTGGAAAAAATCATAGTACGCCACTGGATTGCTATAAAAAAAGTCTATATAAAGTTGAAAGAATTTCATTATTTTGACCTATAACTCGAAAACAAAAGAAAATAGAGGAATGCAGTTGATGGCATTATAAGTTTGACGAAAAAAGACGACATGAATGGCACAATCAAATTTTCCTCTATCTCGTTGGGTTGAAAAAGTTGTAATTCAGGTGTCACCAATGTTGCCCACCCTGTACATTCCTGAAACATGCACGAAAAATTATAAGACTAATATAAATAATAATAATAATAACATGAATTCTATAATGAATTTATATATGTTTATGTAATTATGAAAATTTATGAAAATAACAATAGGATTTTTCAAATGCTTGTCGATATATTAAAGGGAATTGGTATCTTCTAAACAAAAACTAATCGGAAATATGTTCATAGGAGAAAATTTTTTCAGAATAAGCACATATAGACCACCGATACGTATTCTTCATGGAAAAACGATATTTGTTTACAACCTATCATTCAGGGAGGCCCTCTATTTCATTTTCAATTTAGAATACTCTGCAAAAATGTTTCGAAGGATTCAATGCAAAATTAATCGGGATTCTGGAAGTAAGTCAAACACGTCAAAAAAAAGTTTTTTAGAAAAAAATTTTAAATTTATCTATTCTAGAAGATTGGGTCTTTTTTGTTCAAAAAAGGCTATAGGTACTTTGTTTTTGAATTTAAATCTCTTGTGATATGAACCGCTATATAACAGTATACTAATATCAATATTTTCAGAAGCTGATACTTTAAAGGTAAATGCTTCACAATTATGTTGATTTTTTAATATTTCGAAAAAGAAATGTTTAACATTTTGGATGATGTTTCATAGGGAAGAATGTATTTTATGTTGTGGTTGTTGTTTTTTATATTGGAGATTATATAAATTTCATGTTCTTGTTGTTTTTAACTGATATAATCTTTCATATCTTTTGTTGTTATATTTCTATATTTTATGTTGTGGTTGTTGTTTTTTATTCAATTGAATGTTTCATTGTTTTCATATTGGAGTGTATGTTTTGGGTTGTGATTGTGCTGAATTTAGTTGAATTTTTGAAATTCAGTTCTGTAAAACTCGAGGGGGTAACCACTTCCGAAATCGATGTACTTTTTTAGCCCGAAATCCCGAAATCACCATCCGAAATCCCGAAATCATCATCGAAATCCCGAAATCATCATCCGAAATCATCGCCGAAATCCCGAAATCATCATCCGAAATCCCGAAATCATCATCCGAAATCCCGAAATCATCACCGAAATCCTGCAATCATCACCGGACCTTTACAATAATTTTAATAGTAAGGATACATTCCACTTAAGGAAAGAATACATAATTAATTCAAAGAATTCTTCTGCAAAATGAAAAAGACTAATCAATATGCTGAAGTATACCTAAAGTAAAGTATGCGTTATACAGGGTGAGTCACGAGGTACTGTACATATTCCTACTCAGGTGCACAATTTAAAAAGGCCTTCTCTTTATACCTTTCATCGAGCGTTTTATACAGGCTGATTGTCGGTTTTCACAAAAAGCTTTGATCCGTCGAACTTTTGAACGGTTATCTCTTATCTTATAATTTTTTGGGAAATTTATTTTTTAATACCTTTAGGAACCAACATATTTAGAATTCTGATAATCCAGGTTGTTTTATCTTTCCCAAATTCATTCGAGGTATGATAATCGTTCAGAAGTTATGAAGGATCGAAGGTTTTGGTAAAAACTGAAAAATACCCTGTATAAAACTTATGAAGAGTAAAAGGCACTTGGTAGATAGTAATGTTTCTCGTGACTCTTCTAATACTTTTTATTACTATGAAAGTTTTGACGGCATGCAGACAGACATTGAATTCTGAAAAAATTACCACCCAGAGCAGGAGTCGAACCTACGACCCCCTGATTACAGGTACTCTCCCAACTGAGCTACCCAGGCAGACGTGGTAATCAGGGGGTAGTAGGTTCGAATCCTGCTCTGGTTGGTATTTTCAATTCCTGTCTGCATGCCGTCAAAATTTTTATAATATTTAATTTCAGACATCAAACTATCTGCTCACTTTTTATTACCTCTTCAACATTTTCGTTTTCGAATGAATTGAGTTGTTTGTCAGGGGTTCACTCATTTTGATAATAATATCATATTTTCTCTCCCTTGAATGATTTAAGGAAAACAAATATTTCAAAATAATCCGGAAGGATTGTATCTATCGTATCTGACACAAATTTGAAAATTGAGTTACGTTTCTCTAATAAAATTTTATATTTTGTTGAACTTTTTCTTACTCTCGTAATATAAAAGATATTATAAAATTTGTAGATGTCAGTTACGATACATTGTCTAGAGGACGACGAAATATACACCTACAAAATTGAAAAGATTGAAGGACTTGTAGGATAGGAAAATATAAGGAATTTTTTTCACAGAAAATCTATATGTTCAAATTTCAAAACGTTTTTCAGTATTTCAATATTTTCGAAGAAGCAATACTTCTCAAATAAATTGAGTCTTTTGAAATCATTCGAATTCATCCGAAATCATTCGCAATCATTCGAAATCTCCCGAAATTTTTCGAAATCATCCGAAATCTTCGAAATCATCCGAAATCTCCGAAATCATCCGAAATCTCCGAAATCATCCGAAATCTTCCGAAATCATCTTGATTTCCGAAATCGATGTACATTTTTCACAGAGTGGTTACCCCCTCGGTAAAACTACTTTGATCATTAACAAAATAAAGACAATTATCCAGTAATTTTCATGGTTATTTCACAAAGTCATTTTAAAGGGGCGTGAAGTATTTCTACAATGAATTCTAGAATTTCAACAAACACTTGAAAGTCACAATTGAGTTGTGTGAATCTGCTTTGCCTATTCACAAGATTATGGTATTTTATATTCTGATAGATACCAATTTCACGACGTACCTATTTTCGCGACAGCAAGAGGTGATTCCACAATGAATCATGTAATTTTCAAAATTCTTTTAATTTTACAATTTATTTCTGTAATAATTCTTTGCAAATTCACAAAATAATTGAAATTTTCCAATAGAATACAAAAAATTCTTTCGTGATTTCACAATGAGTATTCACAGGTTCAGTTTGTAGAAAAATCCTTCGAAAAAATTGCATGTGAAATCACAACCAACTTGTAATTTAACTCATATTTTCTGTGATTTCACAAGGTATTCCTGTTAGAATATTCCTTGTGAAATTCCAGCGATCATCGTTGATCATAAATAACCCATGATTTTCACTGCAATTTCACTATTCTGTTCTCTCAATGCAGCTTCCATCTATCAAAGTTTAGGTATCATAGAGCTTGTAGAACACCCTGTATATGAAATCGACGTTTTGTAGAACTAACTAACTACTGTATGATGTAGATTTTAACAATATTAACATTCAAATATATTCTCGTAACAGGTCTGAATTACTGGTGCTAATATCACGAGTTTCTGTCAGAAATCAACGAGAGGAAACTGAAACTAATACCTGAGGTGGAGATGACATGTAGATCAAGATTTTGTCAGTAAATTAAGTTCGTACAAATGAGTATATTATTTTAACGTTACTACCACATGTATTCAGCTCCCCGACATTTTAATCATTGCCTATATCCTATATGCCACCGTTTTTCCTTCCGGCCCGGCGACTGCCTCAGTAATTCGCCTCTGAAAACATTGTTATTTACTTTATGGAGATAATTTTTTACTAACTAAGTCATGTGTCACATTTCATCCAATTACCTATGGATTACAGCTAAGATGTCTAAAAACATGGTGTATGCAATGATTAGATTTTGTTTTTCCCGCTTCGAAAATAGGAGATAAGTTTCGTTTTTCCCACTGTAGGTAGCGCCTAAGATGTCTAAAAACATGGTGTATGCACTCGTCAATTTTTGAATGGAATGACATTAGACTAAATCGAAAATAAGAGATTCGTTTCGTGGCGGCGCCACCATGTTCTATCCTTGTTCTATTAAAGAAAATCTAATGATACTCTCTCGCTTTATTTTGTTCTGCCTTGATATCAATCACAGTTTACAGTCATCTCTGTGTTCCTGATCTATCAAAGAATCCAAAAAAAAATGAACTGGACTATTTTCTCAGCTGTTAACGAATATTTGTGATTTACACATGAATTTTTGTTGTAAAAACGAATCTGCAGATATTTCAACACTATCGAAGGATTCGAAAGAGTACTTACTATAATATTTTTCTTCAAGATAATTTCTGTTTGACAAATTGTACCTATTAGTGAGGAAGGTAATTCAATATGATTTCAATAAAACACAGTTGATTGGCGAAATATTCAATATATTCAGTTGACAGATACGCAATTTTCACTATTCTTGTGAAGAATATTTGAAGAACAGACTCGAATAACAAATTAACATATTTCTGATTCTTAATACATGCTCACAATTCACATTACGTATTTTCAATACAGTTCCTTTGATTAAATATTGCTGAAGTTGTCACGAAACTATTAGCTCTATCCGTCCCGAATGTTCATCTGATTTGGCTCTTCCTCAATTTCCAGCAACAAAGAGTGATAGTCCAACAACACCGAATTCTTAGCTGTAGTTCTTGATGGTCCATACAGAAAACTGAACGACATGTTCAATAAATGAATGTTGCACGACCTTTCTCGTGATACATTTTCACAGACCAATAATGGCTTATGAATACAGCACATTCGCAAGTCGTAGAAATGCATTCAAATTATTTTCAAATATCAATTGACAACTGTCAATTCCTAAACAGCGCTACCTACAGTGGGAAAAACGAAACTTATCTGTTATTTTCGAAACGGGAAAAACAAAATCTAATCAGTGCATACACCATGTTTTTAGACATCTTAGTAAGGCCGTTTAGGAATTGACAGTTGTCAATTGATATTTGAAAATTATTGGTGTGTGAAAATGTATTACTTTCGAGAAAGGTCGTACAACATTAATTTAATGAACATGTCGTTCAGTTTTCTGTATGGACAATCAAGAACTACAGCTAAGAATTCGGTGTTGTTGGACTATCACTCTTTGTTGTTGGAAATTGAGGCAGCGCGAAATCAGATAAACATTCGGGACCGATAGAGCTAACAGTTTTATGGCAACTTCAGCAATATTTAAGCAATAAAGGAACTGTATTGAAAAGACGTAATGTGAATTGTGAGCATCAAGAAACAGAAATACGTTAATCTGTTCGAGTCTGTTCAAAAATTCTTCACAAGTATATAGTGAAAATTGCGTTTCAGTCAACTGAATATATTGAATATTTCGACAATCAACTGTGCTTTATTCAAATCATATTGAATTATCTTCCTCAAGCATACAATTTGTCAAACAAAAATTTCGTTGAAAAAAAATAGTAGTACTTCTTCGAATCCTTCGATAGTGTTGAAATATCGGCAGATTCGTTTTTACAACGAAAATTCAAGTGTAAATCACAAATATTCGTTAACAGCTGAGAAAATAGTCAGGTTCATTTGAAAGGGAAATAGGGAAAAAACTCCAAGCAGTAAACTGAATTAATGGACCTTACGGATATTTATCCGTAACCAGCACCAAGTCATCCGCATGTATATAAGAGTAGAGGTCCTAGGTTAGGAGCCTGAGGAACTCCAGAGGTTGAAGTAAAATATCTAGACCTAAATCCCTCTATCGAAACAAATTACGACCTGTTTTTCTAATATCATTTGAACCAGCGCAGCGGTGAACCACAAACCCCAACTTACTGCACAATTTCCAGTTGTAATTATTCAGAAATGATCAATTGAAATTCAGATTAGACACTTTTATTTTCGAAAACATCAAATGTAATTCAGATTAGTCAATTTGATTTCAGAAATGGTCATTTGAAATTCGGTTCAGACACTTATATTTCCGAAAACATCCAATGTAATTCAGATTATTCAATTGGTTTTCAGAAACTATCAATTGTAAATCAGAATCAATCATTCGTATTTCAGAAACCCTAACTTGTAATTCAAAAAGTGAGAAAAAGTCGAATATTATCCAAGGTTATGTCAGATGAATCTCTCACATATTATCTAATACATACGCATTTTCATGATATTAAAATAATACATATATAGAATGTTTTATTGAGTTAATTCAGTTTTAGATACGCTACTAATCACATTTTCTATTCAAGATACTCAGTGTGTTATTTATCTCCAGGATTCATTTGATAGCTCAGTAGGTACAGGGCGATTGATTATAAATGCCGGTTTTCTATCTTTGACTCTTTTGTGCTGCGCTGTATAAAATGAATTATTGAAAAAACTTTTTTTCATTATATATTTAGGGTGTTGCAGAATCTTGGCGTTATCCTACTTCCTTATTTTTTATCTATGTACCTAAATCTTTCTATTCTCCTGAAAATTCTGTACTGCATATCTGGAGAATGTTATTGACCAGGCAAAGTTGGGGGTGTGTCTTTGGGGGCGATTGTGTTACACAGAGCAGCGCAGCATAGCACCACCTTCATGCAGCTGCTATTGCCATAGAGGACATGCGGTTAAATTGTCGCATTTTCTTGTTTACACACATGGAGTTTAGTGTTTTTGAAGATAATAAAAGTTCATAAATTCAATGAACTCCTTTCTGAATTACAATTGATACATTCTGAAATACCATTGGCGGTTTCTGAAATACAAATGATCAATCTGAAATATGATTGACGGTTTCTGAAATAATTGTGACTAAACTGAATTTCAAATGACCATTTCTGGAATTGAATTTACTAATCTGAAATACATTTGATGATTTCTGAAATAAACTTGACTAATCTGAAATACAATTGATGTTTTCTGAATTTCGATTGATTATTTCTGAGTTACAACTGGAAATGGTGTAGAGAGCAATTTCCGAATACTCGTCTTGTCAAAGGCTTTTTTAAAATCAACATAAACAACGTCTACTTGAACTCCGCAGTCAAGATTTTCCTGCAAATAGTCAACTAAGGTTGTTGAATTCTCTATATATGAAAAATGAAAAAAATCCGTGCTGTTCAGAATTTATTTGGGTTTTCTGAATGAAATAAATGGGGAAAAATAAGGATTTGAATACTTTTTCGAAAACGCAAAGCTTGCTGATTGGTTTGTAGTTCTCGACAAAGTTCCTATTTCCGGACTTGAAAACATGCCGCCTTCCAAGCTCCTAACGGTGAGGAAAGATCCCACTCTTTAGTGACACATTGAATATTATAGTTCTTTTCGTTTGCATAAAAACTGTAGCACTTTTCTACACTCGATTTTAGTATTCGTTTGCTGATTGAATTTACACCAGTGTAGAGGAGGTGTAGTTTATCTACATCTCCTTTTGACTATGTGTAGAGAAACTACACTTCCCCTACATTGGTGTAAATCAAATCGAGTGTAGAAAAGTGCTACACTTTTTATGCAAACGAAAGGACAAGGGAATTGAAAGAGAACGAAGTATGTAGGAATCGAATCCGGCCCTGCACTTTTATTAACATTCAACTTAATTAGCGCCATTTCAACATCAGTTGTTTCAAATTGAATGCCAACAAGAGTATGAGTGTTAAATTCTTCTTGTTAGTAGTACAACTTTAATTTAATATGGGTGAAGTGTGAACTCGAAAGGAAATCACCCGTGCTCTACTTTATGGATGTAGTTTTTGGAATTTAAGTGTGGCTAAAGAATGTTTGATGTAATGTTTAAAATTTAAAATAATTCAACAGATAATAATCTGATTTTTAATTGTCCTATTGATTCGCTGTTTTAAGGAGTCAAGCTTTAAATTGTAGGAATAAAATATTAATGAAAGTACAGTAATTAAAAATGAAACCAAAAATTCATTGTAGAATTTATGAGAAGAGAAAATGGCACACATAACAAATAATTCCAGGTAATAGGTATTACGGTTTAGACTATATGCCAATTTTCCTCAGTTAGTGTATTGACACAAATTCAATAAAATAACATTTCGTGAAAGTAAAGGTTGTGATTCATTATTGCTGAAATAACAATAGAATAAACTTCAACAACAGAAATACATGGAAGATATAACAACTTCAATAGGTTTTATATGAATAACGAATTGAATAAAATCTCAAATAAAATACATTTTGGATCTAGTAGAATCAGAAATTTTCTATCGCTGAAACATAAGTAATATTTATATTATCTTGATTATCTATAGGTACCGAAGTACCATTCAGAATCTCTGTGAGCTTGTACGAGTTTGGAGAACCAGTTGTGTCCTTACGCCACCTTAGGCACAGAGCTGTTAATGATGACTGTGAATGATGGCTCGCACCCGTATGGACTAGAAAATTTCTTTTCTAGACCGGGATCGAGGACAGTACCTGGCATATACTAAGCCGACGCTTCAACTACCATCGCTACTCCATTATCAATAGATATGGAGTTATCTAAACAATATATTTTGTCGAGTACAACATCTTCTAATAGCAAATTTACTTGTAGTAGACTAGTACCGAACCATAGGCTGTTGTCGATTTAACCCTATCGGATAGCGGTGCTATCAACGTCATGTAATTGGGAGGAGCAATAACAATATTTGTACAACTTGACTTTACACTGTAGAAATGTGGTGGACATACTGGGACTAAATTTCTAACAGTGCAGCAATGTTGAAAATATGATGACAGAAGCTCCACGAAATGTTTGGGTTTGATCTCATCTGCCTGGATTCTGCGTTGGCATATATTGACAAATGATTTTGAAAGAAAGATATCAATTTGTTTCTAACGTACGTCCAAAAAAGTAGGCTATGGAATTTTGAAGGTTGATGTTCGGTGACTGAAGGTATAGGTCATTCAAAAATGACATCCAATTAGGCCTTGACAGAAAGTACAGAAAAGCTTAATATAGTGTCGCAAAAGATCTTCAATAATTTCTATACTTTCAATCACAAAACTGAGATATACTTATAAATGTAACCTAGAAAAGTATTTGAAAAAAAATTCAAATTCAGAATATTAATCAGCATTCAAAATTGATTCAATTATGTTTTCAATAGCTTATGGGCTATTACCAACTTAAAATTCGATTTTCCATAGCCATCTGAGATGTCAATCATTCTGGAATGGACTACATGCGTCTTTCCTTGAATTACTTCATCTTCCCAAAATGTAAGCAATGATGACATTGAATCCATATCGTATACCGGGTGTCCCAGAGCTTTTAGGCCAGCAGATATCTCAGTTACCTGCGGAAAAAAAAAATTGAAAAAAATACTTGTCGTAGGAGACCATACGCTCTTTCATGCAGCATAGCAAAATCCACCCCCTGACAAACAACCCCTGAGAAACAACCCCTAACTTTTGTTTTTCAAATGGCACCCCCATGTTTGTTTGGCTTCAACTGACAGCTCTTTTTAATTCTCAATCAATGATATATCATAATATGTAGTTGTAAAGATAGTCACTCGATAAAATTGAATTCGTTAGTGGGTACTGTTAATTGGACTGATCGAATTAGTCCACATTGTAGAGACAAGAAAAAGTGGATGTTGAAAAAAAAAAGAGTCAATAAAATGTTAGAACTTTTTGTGCTTTATTTTATTCCTACGGTATCTGGATGACAAATTGGTATCAGTCGTGATATTGTTGTTGTATAGCAAAATGCCTTTTACCTTCACTCCCAACGAATACGTTGATATGCTGTTAATTTTTGGAGAATGCCGAAAGAATAAACGTGCTGCGGAGAGGCTGTATGAGCAGCGCTTTCCTGATCGTCGACAACCAGGTCGCAATACGTTTTCGTATGTAGAAAATACCATGCGAAGAGGATCATTTCCCGGAAAAACATATAAATTCGTATTTCATTTGTATTTTTAATTTCCATAATTCTGCATGCCATTCTAGCTACCATGATACATCATTGAATGAGAAATGAAAAAAACTGTAAGTTGAAGCACAACAAACATGGGGGTGCCATTTGAAAAACAAAAGTTAGGGGTGGTTTCTCGGGGGTTGTTTGTCAGGGGGTGGATTTTGCTATGCTGCATGAAAGAGCGTATGGTCTCCTACGGCAAGTATTTTTTCAATTTTTTTTTTCCGCAGGTAACTGAGATATTTGCTGGCCTAAAAGCTCTGGGACACCAGGTATATCGTAATTTTGTATGGAAAGTGGAAAAGAACTTCTTAGGAAACACATTACATTAGATTCTCGTCAGTTTTTAACAAAAGTTAAATTGGCATATAGGTTTCGAAATTTTCAGACTTCGGGTATATTTTCAAAAGATTGCCAAACTGTAAATTTTAAAGGTGAATGGAAATTTTTCTGAGAAACCTCTGATTTTTCAGATCTACTCCCTCAGTATGAAGCTATCGAAATAACATAAAAAGGATCCAAAGTGATTCAAAATTGTGTTTTATAATGAATAATTTCATGATGGATTCAAATTCATGACATTTCCCCCTGCTCGGATCTTACGGAAATGCATGAATCGACGAACCCTTCGCGTTGTCATAGTAACTGCCTGACGACATTTGTCATAAATTATATCGTGCGCTCAAAAAACTACATTTTAGCTTCTGCTGTATTATCTTTAAATAACAACATAATATATTTATTTTTCATTCCATGTATTTATGTTCCAAGATTCGAATTAACTCTTTCAAACTAATGAAGAATCTGAACAAATCTATTAATAAAAGAGGATCTATGGTTTACTTCAAAATGCTTTATTGTTCAAACGATCGCACCAAATTGGACAATTCTTTTTTTGTTGTGTTTATTATTGTTAGGGCAAGGTTTATATAACAAAATATTCCCAAAAAAAATTGTACAGAACAGAAATAAAGGCATTCCTTTTTCTTACGACCAATCGAGCAATCACGATGAGTTAGTTATTATTATCTACCCTAGAAATAATTTAAATAGCAAAACTAGGTTTGCCGGGTCAGCTAGTAATTCATAAAACTTATTTCTGATTGATCGAGCGTTGAGGTAGAGTACAGTCCACTAAGAAACAGAGGAAAAATTCACTTTTTTGAAGTAGAAGTTGTCGGAACAGCAACCACCTTCGGCACACCCTTAATGAATTCAATGGTCAAATTCTCCTACAATTCACTGAATTTATCCCATATAGCTATGCGATTTCTGGATATCTGGATGAAAATCTGGATTAATCTACTACATTCTATACTATAGACACTAGACACATGCCATTGTCTTCATCTGGGTTTCTATCTGATGGGGATCAGATATCGTTTCATACTGGGTGGCGCTCTGTGTTACTGGATAGTACTCAGTAGCACGTGTCAGTATTGAATAAGAGTCCTTCAATTCCAAACGTTATTCCATCAGAGAAGAAGCTATGTTGCTCGGACGAGGTCAAATGAGACCGAAACCAAGGTCAGCATCTGCTTTTCTTCAGTGGAGCATACTGAGTTAAATCAGTTTATTATATCTATTGAATTTAGGCGTAATTTTTTCCATTATTATATACTATGTTGCATTTTTTTGCGACAAAATTATATTTCTGAATCGAAAGATTATGGGAGGTAAGTAATTTCAAGCATTCTTGAGACCTTGTAATCACTTTATTATTCGACACTAAAACAACGCAAAAGAATTCTTAGTCATATGGCACTCAGATGTTTGGAACTGTCAAGACGTAAATTTTATCACAGTTTTATTCGAAATTGATTTAGTAAATGCCGCGAAATTCGAAATATCTACTGATAAGGTCTTGGAAAATATACTCCATTAACTTTTATTTCAGCAGTCGGTTGGCCATGGAAATTTGACACATTTCACTCTGCATAGTACGAAAATGTGGGGTTGTAACGCTTGTCAAAACATTTTTGGGTTTTAAATCAACTCTATGTTGCCCGTTCTACGTAAAACTTTCTATTATTACGTATTTTATAACAATGTCGAATATCTTCGGAAACTATGTGACGAACATAATTGAAGTTGATACAAACTGATTGAAGGCATACCAAATCCAGTTATTTGCAAGGAAAATACAAGAGATCAGTATAATATCATAATATGCACTAGCTTGAGGAGAGTTAATGTTCGTTATCTTCTTTGGCTAAAGTTTGAATACGTTACATCAGTTGTAGATTTCAAAAATATTATCCCGAAGATGAAATGCATATGTTGCAGTGGTTGGGGATGGGTATCTCCCGAAGGAATTAACAGATAATTACAAGAATGTTAAAATGCTTCAACAAAAATCATCTCGCATCAATATAAGTAAAAGGAATCAAAGAAAGTTTAAATCAAGATGAACTTGACCTTTGAACAAAAATTTCACATGAATGAACAATTAGCACGACAACTGGCGCGTATTTGTGGCTGTTCATCTCTTAATGCATTGATATAATAATAAAATAATTAAGTATTAAGACATTAACGATGTATAGGTCGAATGAAAAATTGAAAAATCAATTTTCGGGAATTCTACGATGACATTCATCGAAAATCCTGTAGTAAACTTTTCTCATTAATTCACTCAAACATAAAGTTCTCAAATGCCACCACTTTTTTGGGTCTCCCAATAAAAGGATATTCTTAGTCATTCTCTTCATTCACAATCTTTCTGATTGTGGAAATATTCAGCTGAAATAAGTCGTTTAGATTAAGATGAAACATGATGTAAATTCTCTATTCTCTTACATTGAATATGGTCGCTACCGTCCGACGTATTGTGGATTTTAGAATATCAGGGTGTAACTATTTGAATGAGCGGACCTGAATTCTAAATAGACTTCCCTGTCTCTTTTTTCGATCACTTTCGGCATTTTCGAAATAAATTGATATAAGTTGTGGCAACGACGTTCTGACATTAACGACATTTCATGAGTGCCAACCTTACATCGTTCTAGTTACGAAAACTTGAGAAAATTATTTCATGGCCAACCGACTGCTGAAATAAATGTGAATGCAGTATATATGTTACGGCTAAAGATAGATGTGAGCATAAACTTAAGATTAGCCGGCTAAACTTAGGTTTATATTCGAGGATCGGCTAAAGTTCGATAAAATATTCATCCGCGTCAGGGCATTTCATCTTTAGCCGGCTAATGTGCACATTACCCAAAACGGAACGGCTAAAAATGTATTCGATGGACACGCGGACAGGTGATGTATCATGAATGGTCGGATGGGAGAGGACGAAAGCACACGGCCACTTTTTTGTTTAAATTTTTAGAATTGAAATATGCAAAAGAGCATCGAATGTATTGGGGTTGTATTACATAACGCCCATGGGTTTTCAATTCTAAATTTAACGATTTATTTTCATCTGTTTAGGAGATTAATGCTCTTCAAACCGAGCCTCATTTGTAAAAACCATAATATGACCCCACAATAAAATGAGATATTAGACATAGAAAATTTTTTCCGTAAACAAAAGTATATTTTCCCTACCATTCAATAATTGGGTTTATGGAAAAATTACGAAATAGGAACTAATGTTGCAATTTCTTTCCAACCAATTCTTGCGCAAAAAAGAAGAAAAAAAAACTATGAACATGAACATAGTAGAAAACACTTTCTCTAGCTGATTTTGTTAAAAATTTCTTCCCGAGTCATTGAACATACGGGTTCCAAAATATGGCCTGTTGCCACCCTTGATGAATCATCCTGGGGGATATAGAGTTAACTCTATAATCTTTGTACCAAATATTCCGGTTAAGTACAAACAAGATTGGGCACTTCTACTTATATTTTTCTAGAATTCAACCTTTGGTATTTTGGTGAAGAAGTTTTTGTCTGCTCATTCAATTTCCCTCAAATTATGAATAATAACAAGATGAAAAATAATCATTAACACTACAGTTTTCCCTCACACTCAAAATAACATGTCATGAATTTTGTCATCAAGCGTTTAGATTTTTAGATTCGTCAAAAAGAATTCGTTGAGACAAAGTTGAAACAAATATAATGTTCATTCTCGTTTATCCAACTGCTCAACAGAATGCTTTTCTGCTATTAAAATATGTGAAATTCATACAAAAAATGCATTGCATTAATAGTTTGATTATACTCGTATCACTATTTCTTTATATTCTTTCAATTGCCGAAAATTTGCGCCCCTCAAGCCTTCTACATTTTTAGCCGATGGGATGTGGTTACACTTAAGTTTAGCCGGCTAAAGATAGAAGAAACTAACATTAGCAAATACCCGAAGCTAAACCTAAGTTTAGCCGGCTAATCTTAAGTTTATGTTCACACCTATCTTTAGCCGTAACATATATACACATCGATATCCACAGATAAGGTGTGTCTCTATACCAATTAATAAGTGTCATTATACAGTCCCTGGCCATATTATTAGACGCATTGATTCGATGCAAAATCTCAATATTGAATTATTAAATTGAATGTATATGTTACATATACTTCATCTGTGAATTGTTTTCACATATAATATATCATATTCAATAAAAAATATTGATTTATTGATGATTAAACATGAAATTCTAATATTTTGCTGAGCCACCCTGTGTAGCTATGAGAGCTTCATACTATCAATGCAGAATTGTTCGGTTTGCTGCATTCGTGGATGATGATTGCATATGTGGATTATCGAAATAACGTCCGAACCTGCAGAATGCAAGACGTCCACTGGAAGACATAGTACTGATTCATACTTAAGTACTAATACTACAACATCAAAAATAAATGCCAAATAGAACAATTTAATGAGAGTCGTAGATGAAACTAGCATTCTGTGGAAATGAAATTCAAATATTCTGCTTTTTCCTCGAGCAATACCAGTAAATATAAGAAAAATCCTCAGTGCGTCTAATAAACTGGCCAGGGACTGTAGGCGAATCTATCCGCAGAGTTGAATAGAAGGGCTTACCAATCAATTATAAATTGATTGTGTTTGCTGTACACTTTTTCAAAGTTAGTAGGTACACTTTGTTGAATCAATAACTAATGTTTTGACAGCAATTAATTGTTATTAAAACACGTGCATATTTTCTTCAATTAACAGAATTTCATTCATTCTTCAACAAAAAAGAGTTCGAAGTGGAAACTTATCGCTGCCCTTATCAATCATGTCTATAATTAAATCGGGAATCAAATCAACTAACGTATTCACTTGAGTAGATTAATGTAATTTGTTTCATCATTTGAGTTCAATGAAATACCAAGTTTCTGAAATTCAATATTAAAAGAATGAATTGTGTCGAAAACCGAGTTTTCCTGGAGGGGCATATGAAAAATGTGAAATGAGTAGGCTGATACCTAAAAAATGTGAAGTGATTACAATTCTTGAAACTATCACAAGTGTCAGTATATATGGGCCTTAGAGTTTTCAATGAGGAACATCTCAAAATGGGGAACTCAAAAATTTAAAACCTCATTTTATGGTCGTAATTGTGGAGATAGAAGACAAATATAACAATTACATAATTCAATATCAACACATTGTTAAATGTGGACATAGCAGGATTACATCAAAATTAATCGTCATAGGCTTAGTAAAATGAGAAAATCTTGAAGTTACATTACTCCAAGCATTAGGCATCAAAATCTACGATATAATAAGGATATGAAAGAAAACAAAACGCATGCATCACAAGGACTTCTAGAGTTAAATTAAAATCAAAAAGAACAGAGTGAAACCATTATTTGAATTTAAGTTTACTTGGGTGTTCAAACTATTTATAATAATAATATCTATTCATCGACGTGGCGATTCCAAATAATAACAACCTTCTGGATAGGCACACTGAAAAAATTTCAAAATACAGAGATCTCGAGTAACAAACCAGAAGAGAGTGGAAGCTAAAAAATATCAAAACCATCCCTATTGTCATATCATCTACAGGCCTGATACCGAAGAAACTACTAGAGAACTCGAGGAAACTTCAGTTGGACGAAAATATCCATTGAGTTATGCAGAAGGCGGTACTGCTGGGAACGGCGAGAACTGTACGCAAGTAGATGGGAAATGCAGAGGAACACCGTCTGCTCCGACAGGAAGTGCGGGTGGAGCAGGAATCCAACCGACAGCAGAGAGCCGAGGAGCGACCCGGACCCGACCACCACCACGAGCCCGAAAACCTGGAAAGGGCCTCAACAGAGCTTAATCCTTTTGATATCTGAGATATCTGGGATAAGTGAATTTTCCTCTGGAGAGGAGTGTGAAAGCCGCAAGGCTAAAGTCATTATCAATCTTTATTTCAGATAAGATTACCAAATGACAATCTGAAATGAAATAGTGTCCAAAGATCAAACAAATAACCTAATCTCCTAATCATACGGTTCAAGATTTATAATCAATGATCTCATTCTATTTTTAACATTTTTGTGCTACTTATGTATATTCTTAAAGCTCTTAGGTAACTGATTGAAAATTCTTATACAGCTATATTCTGGATGTTTCTAACTCAGAGTTAATCTGTGAATTGGAAAGTTTAAATTTTGTGTTCTTGTATTATACTTGCTATAGTTATGTTCAATGTATTTATCTTTGTTTCTATGAAGAAATACAGCACATTCATAAATATATAAACCATACACTGTAAATAAATTGTTTTGTTTGAACACATTCCTACATGTTTCCTTAAACTTTAAATTGTGAATTGTTTTCAGAATTCGCTTCTGTAGAATAAACATTTCTTTCAAATTTTGGTTAGTACCCCAGAAAATTATACCATATCTGAGCCTCGATTCGAAATTCGCGTGATACATCTTCAATGGTTTTTCATTCAAATACCTTTCAGATATTCTAATGGCAAAGTTAGTTTGACTTGAATATTCTGTATGCGCTCTGAAGGTCAGAAAAGAGTCTATGAAGATCCCCAGGAATTTTGTATTATTTGTTAAAAGAATATCCTCCTCTCCCAATGTTATGCTTGTTAGTTTGCTTTAATTGTTTCTGTTGGTGCTGAAAATCAGATGATTTGTTTTTTCGACATTCAATATTAGATCATTATTTTTAAAGCATTCTTGTGTCCTATTAAAGAAGTTGGTTCCCGCTCTGACTACGGCATCTTTCTCTTTTGCTCCCACCAGTAAGTTGGTGTCATCTGCGTAGCTTATCAATGACTCCTCCTCTTCTTCCTCCACAATGTCCTCTAGGTAGTTGAGGAAAATAAGAAATAAAAGGGGCCCGAGGATACCTCCTTGTGCTATACCTCTATCGTTCATAAGATCCTCCGATTCAGCATTCTCTCCATCTTTGTTGATTTTTACCTATTGTTTTCTCTTGCAAAGGTATGATTTTATCCACTTAAATGCCTTTTCTCTTATTCCATGGGCTTGAAGTTTATTGAGCAGGTGTTCTTGACTTACTGAATCGTACTTTCGACATGTTCAAAAATATTGCCAGTGCTAATTTGTCTCCGTCCAACAGTTCCAATATACATTTCGTTAGATCAAGTATAGCTGTCTGTGTGGATTTTCCTTTCAAGAAGCCATGTTGCGTGCTGGAGAAGAAGTCATAACTATTCAGAAATTCTGTTATTCTTGAGCACATTATCGTTTCAAATATTTTTGTGAAGCTTGTGAGAATACTGATAGGCCTGTAGTTATGTCTTTAAGATCTCCTTTTTTCAATATTGGTTTGATAGTTGCTGTTTTCAGTTGTTCTGGAAATTCTCCTTTTTTGAATGGTAGATTGCTCAGGTGCGCCAGGATCTCATCTATTTCAGGCAGGGCCAGTTTGATAATGCTGATGTGTATTTCATCCACTCCGGTAGTATGTTTGTTTCTGAGAAGTTGCTAAAATTTCTGTGGAATTGGTTGGTTTTAGGAACATAGATCGGTCATTATGTTCAAGGTTACATTTTGGCTGTGTCAGCGCCTGTGGTATGATGTTATTAAAGTAGTGGATGAATTTTTGTGCTATCTCACGTGGAGCTCCCTCTACCTCACATTCCTCTGAATTATTCTGCCTTCTGATTTCTTTGCAAATTGTCCACATTGTCTTACTCTTGTTGTCTGATTTTCTGATTCTTTCCTCGAAAATTTGTGCCTTATGCTTCCTAATCAGTTGGTCGTACTTCTTTTTGGTCTCATTGTATAGATCTTTATAAATGGGATTCTTTCTAGTCATCAGCAGTAAAATATCGAGATGGTTTTTGTGTTTTTCGATTTCATCGTTTGATGGTGTTTGTTTCACTGTTTTTTTCCCCATTGGAAAGCATTCGTAGAAAATGGATTACAATGTATTCAGGAAGCTTAGCTATTTTAAATTAATGTTTTGTGTTGGTGATGCAGTTTCTGTGCCTTATGGTCATATTTTACGTAATTCGATCGTTTTTGATGTCCAATTTTCCATATTAGTGAATATATTATCTATGCACGACTTGGATTTTCCTGTTATTCGTGTGTATTCATTTAGGTATAGTTTGGACTTAATTGAAAGAATTCATTAGATTGGTAAATCTGGATTTTGGTGAATTGAGTGCAATTCTTGGACTATTTCGATATCCTCGATATCTTGATATTATAACTTTTCATTAAAATCTTATAAAGGATCTTTGAATTGTGATTAGGCTAAATTTCAGGTGTTGACCGAATGCTAATGACTGAGATCTGTTCATTTATTCTGACCTCAAACAAACCTTCTTCTGGTCTGTTTTACGTTCGAGGCATCACAATCATTACATTTCAACTCATAAATGTCACTACAATGTAACCTATTCACCCTACCTTTCGAGTTATACAAGGTGATTCAGAACTCGAGGCGAAGTATTGAGTAACGTATACAGGCTGCTATTCTTGATAAAAAAAGTAAAATAAAATTTTTGTATATTGCCTTGTATCTTATATATACCTAAGTGTTGAAATTTCTGCATGTCATCTATTTTAAACTGTAATAGCTGATAAAAATACAGAAAAAATTTAATGAAATGGTCAAAAATGACACCATTAGCATGTCAACGTAGAATAAAGGTATCATGTACACTAATTGCATGTTTTGCCTATTCTGAGTGGATTCAACTGCATTTATAATTCATTCCATCAATTATTTTTTATCATTAATTTCCACTGCGTATACTTGTTGTTTCAAATGTCCCCATACAAAATAATCCAAAGGATTGAAATCAGGTGATCTCGCTGGCCATAGGACCTTTAATAAGCGTCAGAAAACACCCGACGAGATGGTTGTCGTCTATTAGGAAATCTCATGTTGTACCTACTCCCGAAAAGCTTTTAATGAGTTGGCATCACAAAAACCGTACACAAAAATAATATCTGCATATTCTTCGTTAGGAAACTGCATTATTAACAGAAGGACTAATGTTCATGACCCGTTTCATTAAACGAGATTAATTCCTTAAACATCCTTTTTTTCCATAGAGATTCAATGCTTAACGTCGTTTTAGAGCTTAAGCTACGTTCAATCAAACGGTGCATACGGCCATAAACCAGCGAAGCAATTTTTAAATTGGCAAGCAATAAGTGTTCTGTCACCAGGTGACATTCATTTCATTTATTTCTAGGCTTACTGTAAGTAATTTATGGAATTTAATTGGTTTCATACTAATTCATACAGAAACATTACTGTCCAAAAACTCGGAAACGAAGCCTCATAGGCCGAACATTTTTCTTACGTTTAATCAAGAATATCAGTCTCTATATTTCCCTTAATTTTTCGCCCCGAGTTTTGAATCACCCTGTATAAAATATTACCCAGAAGAGGGAAGAGTTGGAACAAGAGATCTTCACTCCCTAGCAGGAACCTTCAAGAATACGTGAGATGGCATTAGAAAAAGCTCCCAAGTAAGGGAGTAAGATGTACCTCCGGTTTGATTCAAGGGGGTCCGAGCAATATGACGAATCCCGTTCTTCTAGACAAAATGTTATGCTGATCCGATCTACTGGGTTGTATCCGTTATTTGAGGAAATTTGTTTGATAATGTGTAAAATAACGTAACATAAGTTTTCTTCATTTATTTATTTTTATTCTATGATCAAAGATGTTTGGTTAATTATGCTGGAATTCATTCTTCTTATGGTTTAGTTAATGAGATATTGATTAAAAGAGAGAGTATTGGTTCTCTGTTTCGGTTCTTTTAGGTAAATGTTTTTGTTTCATTCCTGTACATATATTTTTAGAAAATTGATAAATTTCCTTTAGATCATCTATCCGATCCTCTATTCAATAGAGGAAAGAAAATTATAAATTCTGCTGAATTTAATATATAGGTGTTGAATTGAATTGCAAGAAAAAGTGAATGATTCATTGAAAAAAAATTTATTTCCATCAGCAAAATAAGAGTGCCTCATATAAACTGCAAAATTGCTTGAAACAACACAATTTGTTCTTGAATAAATGTATATTTATATTTTTTATTCAATATAGCAAATGATTAGAAATGATGAGAAATTTCAACCGAAGGTATCAGAATCGTGCTACAATAGATATGCCATCATTCTTTTGTATTCCAGTCACCTTCATTCGACCTCGTGAATCACCTAAAAGAACTATCATATACGTATTCTTTGTGATACGCCGATATCTCGAATCTAGATGTGCAAAAACTCCTACCGCTATTAACACGCATACTTAAATATAATAGGGACTCTTGTTGCTCGAGACCGATTAGCTGAAAAAAGAATTCCATAGATTTCGATTTCGGAGCTCGATTTCAGTTGGATAGTGGTGACATTGAATTTTTAAATGTTATCACACTAGTGGCGGAGTATCATGAAAATTGGATGGGTACTTATTGTTGAGGTTAGTATTAAAATTGAGCTATGATGAAGTCGCTTTGATGATGCAACTTTCTGTCAGCACCTGTTTGGGCTAACCCTATTGAAAGAAAAAAAACTTTATGAGCCATTTACTTGCAAGTCGGAATTCTGTGATAAAACGCAGAATTCTAACTTGCAAGTCAGAATTCTGAGATGTAAGTCAGAATTCCCAGTACTGAAACAAAAAATATTTCAAATGCATCCATTGGTATGCATGCAAAAGACTAAGTGTTAAATGAACATTTCGGAAATATCTATAGACACCAGATAACTCTAGACACTATAGTTGGGGAGCATCGTGTAGACCAGACATGGGCAAACTTTTTGATGGGAGGGCCAGATAAAATGAAAAATTACCTAGGCGGGCCAAAACAATTGAAAATTCACATTTGTACAAGTGATAAACTTTATTTCGATTTAAACATCATGACTTACATCCTAGAAAAGTAAAAAAAAATACAAAAATTAATTATTGTTAGGTAGGATACGAAGGAGTATGTGAGAAATTAAAATGTGATTGATCTTCTAAAAGTTGTTCATACTCTGGTAGAAATTGGCAGTGATGATGCGAAATTCTGTTCAATAAAGGTGCCTACAGATTACTCTGACGTGACGTGGGCTCAAGTTATAGTGCGCAGGAATCAAAAATCTGACATAGGATTTTGCGCGGAAGCGTTAAATTACTGACGTGGGAATGCACTTCCAACGTCACGTCAGACAAATTTAACGCTTCAGCGCAAAATCCTATATTAGATTTTTGAATCATGCGCATTATGACATGAGCGCACGTCACGTCAGAGTAATCTGTAGGCACCTTTAGCGAACAGCATATAGCATCATCACTGCCAATTTATACCAGAGTATGAACAACTTTTAGAAGCTCAATCAAATTCTCATTTTTCACATACTCCTTCGTATCCTACCGAACAATAAGTTTTGTAATTTTTTTACTTTTCTAGGATGTAAGTCATTTTCGATGTATGAATCGAAGAAAGTTTATCACTTGTAAACATATGTATTTTTAATTTTTTTGGCCCGCCTAGGTAATTTTCCATTTCTTGGTCTCAAGACTCCCAAGCCCCAGTAAATCCAAAATAGTATAGTTTAGAATTGAAAGAACTAGAACACTACACTGATGCTAAATTGCGCGCTTTGCTAAACTAAAATTAATATTAGATACAATAATTAATACCGCACTTAAAGCTCAAAAAATTTCATTCAGTAGGAAACCGTTACTTAATCGATTCTAACTACGCAGAATAGAATAAATTTTCATGTATCATTCACACTTGAATACTACCCTCATATTTAGAGCTCAGCACCCAGCCATTCGTTGCAACTCTATGCCGCATTATTTGTGTTCTGTGATGTAGAACATAGAAGGAGATTTGGCGACTTGTACAGGGTGTCTGGTGGCAGATTTATGTTTTGAAGTGCGAATATTTCAAAAAGTAATAAACGGTACGGGGGGAGGGTGGTGTCACTGGAATCAGTGATCGTGCGGATTTCTGTCATAATATCGCAGTGGTCGAGTGAGCATCGCTCGTTCGCCATCGAGGCATTTTTCAAGAGTAACGATTCGTACGTAACTGCTCGTCGACAATTTTGTTCACACTTCAATGTTCGATGGATAAGCGATGCACCGAGTGTGAATTTAATTCGTTCCTGGGTGCAGAGATTCCGCACAACAGCTTCGGCTATGAACACCCCAAAGCCAGGTCCCAGTCGATCTTCTAGGACTCCCAGAAACATTGAACTGGTTGAAGAGAGTTTACGTCAAAATCCACTACTCTCGATACGAGAAAGGGCAGCCTCACTGGGACTTCCAAGAGCGGTTATTCATGAAATTTTAAAAAAGGATCTAAAGTTCCATCCATTCAAAATTCAAATCGTGCAGAAACTCAAAGAAAGTGACTTCGTCTTACGCAAAACATTTTGTGAAACGGTGGTGAAGCGTTTTCAAACTGAGAAACGCATTTTTTGGAGCGACGAGGCCCACTTCCATTTAAACGGGCACGTCAATAAGCAAAATTGCCGTTACTGGTCTCCAAGAACCCATAACCCGCGACTGAAACTCTGAAACACCAAAAACCATTGCATTGAAACCAGCAGAATCGAACCGAGTTTACTGCAGCGTGTGGCGCAGAACACGAGGCTCCAATTTGAACTGTGTATTCAACTCAATGGAAAACATTTGGATGGCATAATCTTTAAAAACTATAATCCGCATTATTATTCTGTCTTTCAATATTTCAATTGAAACGATATGTCAATTAGTATTTTTTTTTATTTAACTTTGAAAATATAAATCTGCCGCCAGACACCCTGTACTTGTTATGTGGATATTATCAGGGTCCATTATCTGCGCAGTTACAAGAAATAATGCCAGCCGCTGCAGGATGCACACGCAGTACTAAATCTGAGCTCCTATTACAACTCTATGCAATTCGAATAACAAATTGGTGGACTTCTATTTATCAGTCCTTCTTCCACCTAACAAGCTTCCAGATGATTTTTTGTCTTCGATGGATAATAATCAACATTTTAAGATGAAAATAAACAGGACGCAACGATTTGACAAAACTATTAGGTGCCGTTGGTTTTCCCTACTTCGGACGGTCAAACTTATAAAAAACAAAAATACTGGCGATTCTTTCAAATTCTTGACGCGGGCCGGATTAGACTATCACGTGGGCCGGACCTGGCCCGCGGGCCGTACTTTGCCCATGCTTAGTGTATACCTAGTGGATTTTGAAGATTAGATGGTAGAAAGAAATAAAGGTTTTATGATGTATGTAATTTCAGCGGTGAGGAAAGCGTCTACAGGGTCTCAAAGATGCAAACAAAAATCGTCAGGTGTACAGGGTGGGCAAATTTCGATGTTTTAGCACTACAGCTTTTAAACCAGAGGAGATAGACAAAATCTGATACCCTATTCTCGTTCTCTTTTTCCGAGAAACTTACAATAGTAGTAGTGATTTTTGGCCACTTTCTTTTGTTTTCGAGTTATGAGCAACAATTGGAAAAATGGCGATATCGAAATAAATTTATATCTCCGCTAATACTGATGATAGAGCTCTGAAATTGAAACATTATACTAGGCACTTTTTCACGTAGAATCTAGTGGCGTGCTCACCTTTTTAGCAGGATTTTTAATTACGAAGCTATGACCCAAAGTTATGTTTTTTTAAATAGGAACATCAGATTTCTGTGCAATTTTTTGAATGCTTAATTTTTTTTATTTCAAAAATATATAACATCATATGGTTTGTATCAATATAAATAATAGAAAATGGTCAAATCTACTTTTTCCCAATATTTCTATGGTTTAAACTTTTGACGAGCACAAAAAAATAGAGTTTTCTATAACAAAAGCAGTCTCCTTCCGGCAATGTCATTCTTTCTATGAATATTGGTAAAAAGTTACCAATATTCACAAAATTTGAATCAAGATATATTTCATTAATTTTCATAATAATGAAAGGACTAATAGAAGGAGACTGTGGTAATCATAAGATGCTACATTGTTCTATTCTCATCAAAAGTAGAAACCATAGAAATATTGAGAAAAAAGGTTTTTGACCATTTTTTATTTACATTGATACAAACCATTAGATGTTATATGTTTTTGAAATCAGTAGAAAATAAGCTTTTAAAAAATTGCACAGAAAACTAGTGTTCCCATTTAAAAAAAACATAATTTTGGGTCATAGCTTCGTAATTAAAAATCCTGCTGAAAAGGCGAGCACGCCACTGGATTCTACGTAAAAAAGTGCCTGTATAATGTTTCAATTTCAGAGCTCTATCATCAATATTAGCGGAGATATAAATTTATTTCGATATCGCCATTTTTCCACTTTTTGCTTATAACTCGAAAACAAAAGAAAGTGACCAAAAATCACTACTACTATAGTAAGTTTCTCAGAAAAAGAGAACGAGAATGGGGTATCAGATTTTGTGTATCTCCTCTGCTTCAAATACTGTAGTGCTAAAACATCGAAATTTGACCACCCTGTACACGTGGCGTTATTTTTTGCAACTTTGGCGCCCTCACACATTTTCGACACGCTTAAATTGTCAGATTAAGAGAATATATACTTCTCAACATGTAATAACCACATCTTAATCTGACACGCTCGATTATGTACAATTTTTTTTGTTCTATTCTGACAGGATGTCCTAGACAATTCCCCCTATATACAGGTCTAATTTTTCGTAGAGGTACTCTACAGGGTCTAAGGTATGTCCCCTTATATTAATCTGACACGCTCGAGTAAATCCCGAATTTCCCTCTTCGGCTCCCCAACTACTAGGTTGGTATTGTCTCCGTCGCCTACATATGGCAAATTTGCAACCTCTTTCTCAGAGCCGTTATTGATTCTGTCAAGCTCACAGAGCTTATGAGGGGTTCGTCAGTACCTACGGGAAATGAGGATAATATGATAATATATAATTATCTGTAGTAACCATATATGCTCGTAATGTGACAATAACTCGATCGCTTATTCGTGTTTTGAAACAATTTCCGAAGGCCTCTCACGAGCACTTCAAGGATTACTAAGGACTAACGGCCAGTTTCATAATCAAACCAACGACCGGTTCCATAATCAAACCAAAAGTCGCTTTAATTTTAAAGCCTCCTTTAACCTTACCAATCATGACAATTAAGGAAGTTTCATTATTAACACGCGACGCGACCCGATGAAACGTAATGCGTGTTGAGTCGAATCGAATGTATGTCTGTTCTATAGACCAGAATCATACTATGAACACCCGACGCGACGCCACGCTAAAATGATTTTTTTTTCTGATCGAACCAATATTGAGCTATATCGCCTTAGTTACCATGTGTCATAACACACTCATATTTCCCTAGGGAAATATGGAATGTCAGTTCATATTTCCCTAGGGAAATATGAAACGTCAAATCATATTTCTTTCAAAACGTCAAATCATATTTTATTTCTTTATTTAGTAACAAAATGGAAACTGCAATTGTTGAAATTTCCACTGAAAGTTTTTCCACCAGATACAAAGGAAGAAGAAATACCTTGTTCATAATTATTCGTCGACGAGACTACAGTTTTCTTGAGAACATTCCGTGCAGCAGCAGTCTCGGACGATTCTCCCAAAACGGTCTTCAAAGACTGTGATGCTGCAGATGGCTCTCCCTCCACACCTGCTATCATCTTCGCTACCTTATTTTTGTGCAGCATACTGTCAGCCAGTTAGCCTTCTGCAACAGACGAACTTTTCCAACCACCATGTCTCTTGAGTGTTGTCATTGAGGCTCCCGCATCGGCAACCAAAGTCGCGGATGTTCGTCTTCCACAATGGCCTGTATACATTTTCGGATTATCTAATCCCAACCATTCAGCAACCTTACTCGGAATTTTTCCGAAGGTATTTTTGCCGACAGGCTGAAGAGTACACTTCTTATCTCTATAAGCTACGAAGAACCTAAGAACGCCTTGCGGACGCAACGCCGAATACTCCCGCACCAAACGAGCGGAACCCAGATCTTCTTCATCAATTATAGTAAATATTCTGTTTATATCATTCTTAGTTTTTGAGAGTTTAATTATGATTATCGACCCACGATCTTCTATATCTGAAGATAGCATATTCACCAGCTCTTGTGTTCTGCAGGCGCCAAAGATTTCCATTATTAAAACAACCTTCAAAATTGTGAATGTAAAAATCTTATCAACAGAGGAAATCAAAATGAAACTTTTACCTTATACATCAAAAAAACGTCATTAGGAGCTTCACTCAAGAATGTCTTGAGCTGCTCCCGGGACAACACTGCTGATTTTTTAGGAACGTATCCTTTATTTTTGTTCTTAACAAATGCTTCGACTTCACCGAATAATTTGACATCAGTTTTTTCCTTCAAATGTAGCATTGATCTTAACATCGATAGTTTCGGCCATGACGTGTTTGGTGAATATTTCTGCGACTGGGTATCGAATGAATTGATCATACATCAAGAATAACAAGAATCAGAGCAACATACCAAATCTTGGAAATATGCTAACAAAATATTATCGCTCACACCGTCCACCAAATTTTTTCTTTTCCACTCCTGAAAGCAATCGTACTCTCTACTGTAGGCAGCTTGAGATTTGGCCGGAACCAAAGATTCACGGGCTTTTGCCGATTGAGTTTCGACGTAGTTCGACATTATTTCAATAATTTTATTTCTGACAAGACGTCAAAATGAAACCTGTCAACCATGATTCTCAGAAACATGGCCCATAGCAACATTAAAAATTTAATTATTACAAAAATATACAATCTAACAATGATTTCCCCATAACAGATTATTTCAATCAGAAAAAAACTATTGATTACACCACGGGAAATATGAATATATTTCCCTAGTTGTAATAATAGCTATAAATTTGATTATGAAACCATCATTGACCAAACGGAATAACGGAATAAAAATGGAGGTTTATGCTCATTGGAACAATTCTGTGTCAGGTTTCGAAGCGTGACAAAGCTCATTATGAAAACTCAAAATGACATTGTCTTTCTATCTAATACACGAGTCAGAAAACAAGTAGTGATTTCGTTGGATCAATTTTCGAAGTTGATTTTATTTATGTGTCGAGTCAAGGTCCTTTTAGAATCGTTGGTTCTGCTGAAGGCATCTGGTGACTCCATTCTGCTTCTGTAGAAAATTATGAGCATTCAATAGTTTCCATAATTTATTCAAAGTAAAGGTTTCCTGATTTTTCTCATGGTGTAGAGAATTATTAGCTTTGTCTATAGTTTTGTTGGAATAGTGAAGATTTTTGAATATTTCATTATTTTCGACGAATATATTTTCAAAATTTTTTATATTTCGAGAACTCTGATTAAAAATCATGTCGGAGATCTCAGATAATGAGAGTTCCTTTATGGAAACCCAACTACAGAACAAGGTAAACAAGAAAAATAAAACTAATTCAAATATACAAAATAAGACAAGTAAGACAAAGTCAGGCAAAAAAGTATGACTTGATATCTGAGATGCTACAATAAAAAATATCCAAGTCAGGTTAAACGTTAAACAGAGTTACAGGCACGACACATATTATAAAGAGGTGAATATTTCAGTGTATTAGTTCTCGGTGTTGGCATGTAAAATGTGTTCTCCGCTCTGGAAACAGGTCTCGGGATTAGAAAATTGAGATTACCAAGTAAATAGGAATCCTTAACCATCCCACCGATCAACTTGTGCACGAACACAACGAACTGGCAGTCCCTCCGAAATTTCAGACCCTTCATACCGTGTCTACTCAAAAGTAAATCTTGAGGGAAACCGATGGGCGGATACACATTATCCTCTCTATAATGCCGCCCACAGACTTCGTTCTTTTCCATCCGTTCGAATCGCCGCGATTCGAACCGTCGTTCCAAAAACGCCAAAAACCGATGTGTGTGGTGAAAAACCGACGATTCGGAAGGACGGTTTTTCACCACACACATCGGTTTTTGCCGTTTTTGGAACGACGGTTCGAATCGCGGCGATTCGAACGGATGGAAAAGAACGAAGTCTGTGGGCGGCATTAGACAACAGCTTCAGGAAACGTCGTTCCACCGACTCAATCCCATCAATATGGTTTTGGTGGTAAGTGGACCATACTAAAGCTGCATACTCCAGCCTAGATCTGACATATGCGTAATAAAGGATCTTCAACTTATACCAGTTCAGAGAGGAAAATGGGCAGTTGAAAGCTCAAATTGCCAAACTGACTGAGACCGTGTCATAGTTGATCTTCAGTTCCACTACAGTCCATATCGAAATTTTTGGTTTTGTTCACACTTCTATAATCATCTCCATTTTCATCAGGAGAAATACAATTGAGTACTCTCATTGAGAAGTTGAGAGATTCTTCATCTGAGGCAGGCATGTTGTTTTCCAAATTGTAGTTAGGAATGTTTTCTCGTTTATTTTCAGGTTGATTTCTGACAGGTAGCCAAATTTCTACGGATCGCCTTGAGGTAGTTTATCGTGTTGAGGTGCAGCGTGACCCCCCTGTCATTCTGATCAAAAATGAATCGGAATTGTTTACATTCCGTTACATTTTTTGTATTATTATGTTATGATTATTTCATATAGGAAACCATTTTTTGAGGATTCAATAACAGATTTTTGCATGGCCGTATGCACAATTTCATTGAACGAAGATTGAACCCTTAAGACCCGTTTGCACCAAACGCACTTAGTGTTAAGGGTCCCTTAAAATGAACTCTTAACCTGTAATGACCACTTAGGTATTTAAGGGCGGGATTCTAACCGAAAATAATTTGTTGAACTGGCTCCAAAACTTCCCATTTTTGATGGATTTTGAAAATTTAATGAATTCATTACTGAATACCAAGCCTTTTCTTCTATCTTTATTGTAATGCCATCAGTGTTTTTTAATTTTCAATTTGGTGTCACAAATCATACTATAGTTAGCAACAAACTCTTTTCTTCTTTTGAGAAGTTGAGTGTCCTTCGTAAATTACCACAACTTGCTTGGCAATCACTCACCATATTCGTACTAACAAGGACAATAAGGACATTTTCTTCACGTTCTTGTTCAACATTAATAAAACAAATTCACACAAGAGCTTACAAAGAAAGTGTTGTACTTATATAAACTTAGGTACCTTTTATTTGACAATCATTATCATTATCAATATTAATGCTAATTCAACAACGAAAAGTTGTTACTCTCTGATAAAAGTACAATAATATCCTTGACACTGACTGACAGGACAATAAAGTTAGGTTAGTGAAATGACAACTATCATCGGCAACCGTCCATCCAATGAAATAGATTTATTGGACTAGAATGAAGTTGCACCATAATAAAAAACAGAAATATCACTAGATATAAAAACTTAAGGGCCCCTTACTTAAGATTTTGTTAAGCCACAGTCGTGCAACTGGGAATAAAATTAAGCGTCCATTAACTTTAAACGACACTTAGTTAAGTACTCGTTTTAAGGGGTATTGGTGCAAACGGGCCTAAATCGCGTTTATTTCATAGAATTTCTATGGATTTATAGAAGGTTGAATAATTTAATCTCTAAAAGATGAAATTGTGCATACGGCCATTGCATTATAGTCGAGATATCGCATGGACTTCGATATTAGCGCTTTTCAAACGATAAATTTCCTTAAGACCCGTTTGCACCAAACATATACTTAGTGTTAAGTGTCTCTTAATATGAACTCTTAACTTAAATTACTTTGCACCAACATCAGTTAAGTGACATTTAAATGGCTAAAGCTCACCTTAAATTTAAGCGCTCCTGTAATGACCACTTAAACATTTGAGGACGGGATTCTGACCTAGAATAATTTGTTAATGAAATGACAACGATCATCGGCAACCGGCCAACCAATGAAATAGCTTTATTGGACAAGGATGAAGTTGCACTAAAATAAAAAACAGAAATATTACTAGATATAAAAACTTAAGGGCCCCTTACTTGAGATTCTGTTAAGCCACAGTCGGCAACTGGAAATAAAATTAAGCGTCCATTAACTTTAAACGACACTTAGTTAAGTACTCGTTTTACGGGGTTTTGGTGCAAACCCCCGTAGAATATCACTGGTATATTATTTCCAGATCTATTCGCTGTCAAATTTATGTTTATACAGGTTGATTCATTGGGAAATGTGAATACAGTAAGGGTAGATAGAGGTCACCAAGGTGCTCCTAAATAACCTTCATTACTAGAGGCGAATTTTGGCGCTAGTGGTTAACTATGGTTAGGTTGTAGTTACTTGGGTAACCACATTTTGGCGAAGATAACCATGTAACTATGACGTTTTAATGACGTCACACGAAGTTAACCACGTAACCTTCCTCTTGAGTAGGGTTAATGGCGTGGTATGTCATTGAACTCTATGGGAACCCATAGAATTCGATTAGGTATGTATTTCTATCTCCTTTCAATGAGTGAAATGGAATATTGGACCATTGATGTTATGTGGGATTCACAAAGTTTTGAAGAGATGGATGCTTTAATCAAAGATTAACCTTCCTCTTCGATATAACGTTATTTTTATAAATAAAATTCAATTTCTGTACCAGACAGAGAAGAAATAATAAGGGAACTGGGAAGATAATCCGTTTAATTAAGTTTTCACTCGTTAAGCAAAATTGAAAATTTGAATTTGATAATTTTGATTATTCTTAAGCTTATGAATTATTATTTACTAAGTAGGTATGCTGAGGTCTTGGTCGGATTCAGACTTTTTGGATGATTTTTTGCTTTGATAGACTTGATAAAACCCTAAGCTATTTGGCATGTATATATACATAGTATATAGGGTCCATGTACTACGTCAAGTAAAAATATGAATTAATGTGTATCTAGACGATCAAATGGAAAAGTATCTGTGTAGATAGTGAAATAATGAATCCTCAATGTAAAATCATTTTTATCTATAACAAACTCACAAATATAAAGGAGTGTAAAAAAACGGTATTTTAAAAGGCACGGTTACTAATAACTTTTAATATTACAGATCTTCCTTTAAACAAAGCAATGGTATTTTCAATTCGTGTCGTTTCAGAGAGTAGAAAATTGAAATGCTTCTCCTTGGCCCTTGAATTTCCACTATCACTACTGATATAAAAATTTTTGCTGCTCATTATTTGAGAAACGTGAAGCTTAAGTTCCCAACTGGTGAAAGATATTTGTGAATTTGAATTCATATTCCATGTCTCTTTCCATATCATTCAGATTATCAGATGTTCATCGATATGGACACATAAACCAATGTTCGCAGGGATAAACAAGTCCTTCTATCAATTGGTACTTTCCATAAAAGTATTTATCTTCTCCTTGTTGAAACATATTTTGATATGGTTTCTCTTTCCTTATTCCTCTAACCTCAATTTATTAATTTATTTGGAAATCCATTAATCGAACAAATCAGACAGAACTGCTAGTTTGACACCTTCCAATAAATGTCATCAGTAACTATGACGTCACACATAACCATAACCATAGTAAGCTGTGGTTACAGCGCCAAAATTCGCCTTATGATACGGAGAGTTTTAGGAATTTCCCCCATTTCTTCAAGTAATCTCTACTTGTGAACCACACCACTCATTTTCATGATATTTGGTTTTATACATTCCTCCTCGGTTGAGTCGATAAAAATAATTGAAGAAGTCTTTTTTCAGATCCGGCCTCAAAAAAATAAATACGTAGGTTGCGCATCGAAACAACATGCTATGTATCAATATTATAAATTTTGATTTGAAAAAATAAGAGGAACCAAATATATTTGGGTTTTCCACGAAGTTTTTCACTCTTAACTTGAATCAAATCTAGATGTTTCGATAAATTAGGTGGCAGATAATTGAGAAACAAATAAATTGTATTTATTCCATTATTGGGACAAATTATTATTGTTAACAATAACTGAATTCCAAACACCCCGAATGCAAAAGAAAATTATCATAACATGTGTTCACTGCACAATATATTGAAAAAAAAATGAAAAATGGAAATCCTCTCCATTCCGAAGAAACCCAAACTATGTGTTAAACAAAAATAACGTCAGAACAAATCTATATTTCAAAGGTTAAACGAAACCCTGTATATGCACAAACAACAGCATCGGATAAGAGCAACACACATGTTTATAATATCACACATATCCTATCGGCATCACCGGAGTTGAATAAAATATGCAAATATGTCTTCGAGCGGTGAGGAACTAGTGATTGCTTAAGTGAACAAAATTTTCGGAAACGAAGGAAGCGTAGACGACTATTTTTAATATAATATACTCACATTTTTTATTGTTTCTCTACTATTTACAGCCATACTTCCTTGTTTGTTCGTTATTGTCCTGTCCTGTCGCTAAAATAATACAGAGTGGCCCAGGGTTTATCCGTCAAATGGCTCAGGATGGGTTCGCGATGCATGAGAAAATAAGAATTTTTATTTCTGTGATCATGTGTCCTAATTTGCTTTGTTTTCGAGATACAGGATCTCAATATTTTCAGAAAAAATGCTCGAAAACATTTTTACTGGAATTTATGTATCTAAAGGATTGTTCAAGCAGCGCGAGATATCACAACAGCAACGTGCCGTGCAGCAGAATCAGCTGTCGTGTATTTTTCCCAATAACAGTAAGAAAGTTTTTTCCTATATGAAGGGAAGAAGTTTTCAATTTTTCCATGAACGGAGCTAAGGAGGAATTGAGGAGGCGATTAAATCGTATTTTGAATTTTTTGATACAAGAAAACAGATGAACATACAAACAAACAGTAACTCACATTGATTTGTCTCACATGGACAACTATGTGGGGCGCCACAGAAATTCATAGAATATTCAGCGAGAAATTGGCATGCCTAGTTTTGATAAACAGCTACCTCTATAATGTTATAGAGCAATTCTTTTTTTTTTTTTGACAAAATTGAACATCTTTATCTTGAGGATGAAGCAAGTTAGTATACATATAAAAGTTATAAAATCTAATTTTTTTCCTAAAAAAACTCGCAATATTCTCCCGAAAATTCATTTTTCTACAATCAATATCCAAAGTAGGCATTTGCGTTTTTATTTGACAACGGTGGATTATAGTTTATTCTTGCTTACCGAGAGTCTTATATATAAATGATTGTTAAAGACCCATTCTTGAGTTACGCTTCAGGAAATTGATGTATTCGATCAAATGAAAACTGAAATTAACATTCAATAATGTATACTCAATTGATTAAATTCATAAAGATTCAAAATTCACTTCGTTATGAAATGAATGGGATGTTATATCGATACGAGAGAAAAAATTATTGTCACTATCTTGAAAAAAAAACAGTCCTCAGCAACCTAGATTGTGCCCTGCAATTTGGCGAATTGAATTGATGAATCTTATAGTTTACGCAGATATCGAGGATATCATTAAATTCATTTTACAGGGTGATTTCGCTAACTCTCAAGAACTGTCCAAATTTATGTGATACGTTCCTGCAAATCGAATGATATTTGATTGCAGTTTTCTGGAACCTTATAAAAGCTATCCTCATTTCAAATTTCGGATAAATCGGTGATTCCGTTCAGAAGATAGAGTGGTTTTAATTTCCATTCAAATGTGAAAAACACCGTAAATCAGAATCTAGAATAGTTGAGGAGCCGACGATGCTATATCGGGATTTACTCGAGCGTCGTGGAGACCTAGTGGATTTTGAAGAGTAGGTGGTAGAAAGAAAAAAAGATTCTATGATGTATGCACTTTCAGCGGTGGGGAAAGCGTCTGTAGGGTCTCTAAGATGTAAAAAAAATCGTCAGGTGTCTCGAGCGTGTCAGATTAAGATACTTTATATGCTCTACGTGTCTCTTATAATGAATTCATGCTCATCTGACAGTTTGCGCGGTGGGACTGACCGTACGGAAGAGTTGAAAATGGTAAAAAAAAACTCCAGCGTGCATAAGATTATTGGATGATATGTTAATTGGACCCAAAGGAAGCTACTTTTCAAGGGACTGACAATTTGGACGGGACGCAAGGTCACAGCGGTCACTCGAGCGTGACAGATTTTCATACAGATGGTTAATCTGGGTGTTGTAGACGTGTTGACCCATTAATCTGACACTAATCGGGGGGGTTTTTCTCAATCTGACACTTTGAAGATGATAAAAATCCTTTTTTTTGGAATATTTCCCTCCCTGTACCTCTAATCGTTTTTGTATTTATTATGAAAGTTGTATATAATAAAATTCCACACAACTTTTGTCTGAAGCAATTTTACATACTCTCGACCTCGACCGTTCGAGTAAGAGGGCGATAAGGGCGAGAAGCTTAGCCACACATGCGAAAGGGCAAGGTCAAAGTAGAATCCCAGTCTAATCTACATTCATCCAATTGACAAAATGACAAGGAATTTCTATGATGACAATTTCGAAATTAGTCACGAAAATTTTAGTATTGTCTGTGACTGAACCTTAGAATGTACTTTTTTCCAACGAACGAATTTTCGCTTCAGCATGTATCGTTAAACACCTCGCATTAATCGCCATATATCTCAAACCGTTCAAACGTAGAAAAAATTGCTTGGGACAAAATTTGTAGAAAATTTTATGCTCTACAACTTTTATAATGAATGGGAAAAAAATTTGAAACCCAGGGAAGGGAAGGGGATAATTCAAAAAAACTGATTTTTGTGACCTTCATGGCCAATTTTTATTGTTTCGGCTTGCTGAAACTGTGAGATTATAGCTTTCCGTTATTCTTGAATCATTAGCTTTAAAATAAGAAAAAACGCCACCGCGCTCGAGAATGTACACGTGACGTTTTTTTTCACAACTTTGGCGCCCTCCCACACAGTTTCGACACGCTTAAATTGTCAGATTAAGAGAATATATACTTTTCAACCTGTAATTAACCACATATATTTTAATCTGACACGCTCGAGTATGTACAATTTTTTTTGTTGTATTCTGACAGGATGTCCTAGACAATTCCCCCTATATACAGGTCTAATTTTTCGTAGAGGTACTCTACAAGGTCTGAGGTATGTCGTCTTATATTAATCTGACACGCTCTAGTAAATTCCGAATTTCCCTCTTCGGCTCCCCAACTAGAACTGTTGGACTCTACATATTATGAGTGTTTTTCGGGGTCCTCTAGGATCCTCACATTTAAATGTTTCCCATCTTATCCGGGACAACCTGCATGTATATTCTGCACACACAATTTGCAATTATTATTTTGTTGCCCAATTTTCCACTTTCTAATCTTTTAGAAGTCTGTAAAGGCTTCTTTATAAGGTTCTGATCAACTTATAATATTTAATTTTTTTCTTTTCTGTAGAAAACAGCAATCGATATTTTAACGTAAAATCTTGTAATTCAGTTTGTTCACCAATTTAAATGTGAAGTATTATCCGGTAAATGATTCTGTTGGAAAAGAGGAAAAGACTGTCAGCCCATTTTCAGTATAAATTATAAAACGCTGAGTTGCACTTAACGCGCGCATGTTTAGGACGCTGACTGACGGTCTTTCCACCGGTGAAGATGCAGCTGTCAATGATTTTCATTCATTTTAAGGTATAAACAGTCAATTCTGTGAAATTCATGCTGTATCAAATGACTTTTTTTCCTTAAATTTGATCGAGTTCATACACGCGGCTGACGTATAAACCAGCATCGTTCATGCAGCGGACAATTATTTTTCCATTCAGAATGATCCGAACAATCATATTACGGATTTTGGCGCGGTATAAAATCACTTGAAAAATTTTCTTTTTCGGCAATTTTAACAAGTCGCCACCATTAGCACCACCATTGGCGCGGCGACTGATGTTCACTTTCATGATACTTGAACATCAATTTACCCCCAATATGAATTTCATGCAGTATCAAATCACTGAAAAAAAATAGTACGCTACCTCCCATTCTATAAAGATAGGTGTAAATAGAAACGCATGTTGGTCAGGTGACGCAGCTGTTTCCTGCGCTGCACCTAGTAACAGATGGCATCTGTCAGTGTTCTTTTGATGAAGAAAATAGTGAAATTTCCAATCATTTCTGGTAGGCTGATATTATATTATTCATGCAGATACCTATTCAAAAGTAAAACATGTAGTTGATATATTTCTCCATCAGTGTGTGATTTTACTCTGTATACTATATAGTAAAACATGTAATTGGAAGACATTCAATCGGTTGCTAAAAGAAGGCAGACGCCCTCTAAGATTAAAAAAACTGCGTTATCGGACATAGAGCACTCGCGAAGTGAATGATCGCAAAGGAGTCGAGAAACTATTTCAGGAACGCTGAAATTTTCATATTCAAGCCGGTGAATCTACCTGAAATGGTTTCTTGACTTATTCGCAATCATTCACTTCACAAGTGCCCCTGGCCAATAACCTATAGTATTTTGATACTTTGAGGGAGTCTGCCTTCTTTTAGCAACCGAATTGAAGTCTGTCAAGTTCATGCTCCACTCTTGAATATCTAAATAATTTAATATCAAAATCTCAGCCTTCCTGAAACGGTTTCTGATACAGCCACTCTTCGAACGGCAGCCCTAGCTTTGGTTTTTTCGGCTGCTGAATATTGTTGCCCCGTTTGGATTAATAGTGCTCATGTGCAAAAAATTGATGCACAACTGAATCTTTCCATGAGAACCATAACTGGAACTATTAGATCTTCACCTATTCAATGGTTACCATTTCTTTCAAACATTTTACCGCCTCATATTCGTAGACAGACTGCGGTTATGAATTCCAATCCTATCCCGACTCGTTCCCAATTCTATCCTATATTCCCGAAAATACCATTCCAAGACTGAAGTCGCGTAAACTCTTTTCTTAATTCGAATATAAGGAACAAAACCTTTGGCAGTCTGAATGGAATAGGTGCACTATTTTCAACAAAGAATTAGTAACTGATCCCTCGAATAGAGTTCCTGGTTTTGATCTTCCCAGAAAAATATGGTGTATTCAGAATCGTATAAGAACAGGTCACGGACGTTGCAATAGTATGCTTTTAAGGTGGAATTCAGTTGAAAGCCCTAGTTGTGAATGCGTGGAACCAGAAGAAACCATAAATCATCTGGTTAATCATTGTCTGATTTATAAATTTCAGGATGGTTTTAGAGCTATACATGCATTTTCCGAATCTTTTTTGAATTGGGTTGCCAATTTTAGGTCAATCTGACATATTGAATCTAATTTTATTATTTTACCTTTTTCTGCTTTTGTATCGTGGCCCTTATTAAATCTTAGGAAATGTATATAGGTTATAACTTATCTTTTTTCTATATATAAATGAAACGAATGGTAGTTTCATGATGATGTTCATCAATTTAAGTAAAGAAAAATCGCAAATGTTTCAAATTAGTCATTTTTTCAGTCTTGGTCCTTGGACCTTATTAGGTATTACACTTTTCGAATCATAGTCCGGACCTTATTAAGTGTTTGAAACCAACAAACATAGCAACCAATGCAGATTTAGACTGAAAGGTATAAGTTTATAAAGATATATTTTCTGTTCAACACAGTAATCAACATAAATATAAGGTCCTTTCGTTTGCATAAAAAGTGTAGCACTTTTCTACATTATTATTCGTTTGCTGATTGAATTTACACCAGTGTAGAGGAGGTGTAGTTCATCTACATCTCCTTTAGACTATGTGCAGATAACTACACTTCCTCTACACTGGTGTAAATCAAATCGAGTGTAGGAAAGTGATACACTTTTTTGCAAACGAAAGGACCTATTATAAATTATTTCAATGCATGAGAATTTTGTTCTGGAGCTTTCGAATTGTTCTGTTCAAAACTTCCTACCCTTAATAAGGTCCGGCCCTTATTTGGAGACGATAAAGTGGACCTTATTTGGTACTTAGGTATGTCCTGGGCGAATTAAACAAAATCAAAATAAAGAATCAATAATTTCGTTTACTAATCCGTCAATCCACGCTTCAACAGTGTTACTGATGAATTACTGCACAATAACTGTGTTTTATTACTTAAACCACGCAAAACAAAATGAAGATATTTTATATACGTCACGTCGAGTTACCCTGAGGCAATATACAGAGCCCCTCAAAAAATAACCAGCGCGAAAGCAATGAATGTCGATGCACTTTTTTGATTGGTAACTAGGGAGGGTCCAGGCAGCATCAGTTTTATTTTAAGTATTAAAAGCGGAAAGTTTGAAAAGATGGACCTTATTTGGAACAGGCCCTTTTTAGGCGCAACCACTCAGTTTGGAAGATAGTTGTGATGAGTATCGATTGTCACCAGCATATTGATGAAAATCATTGGATTAAACTAATTATTCCAACGTCTGTTCTGATGGTATTGATGTTAGTTCAGGAGTCCCACAGGGTTCACCGATATCATCCCTTTTATTTTTGTGCTTTATTGATGACATAAAAGATGTCATAATATACTGTTTTTTCTACTATTCGCTGATGATTTAAAGTTGTTTCGGGTTATCAAATCCTCACAGGATTGTCTGTTATTACAGCGGGATCTGGACAATATAGTTGAATGGTGTTCTAAAAGTGACATGGAACTCGATGTTGACAAATGTCAGACTATGAGATTTCATAGAAATAACTCGCCAGTATAAATGGTTCCCGTTTAAAAGATGTGGCTCGACTACACTTTAGCGGAAAGTCGATTTTTTGTACAGGACGGGTCCTATCCTATGGATTTTGATGAGACGAATTCAATAAATGTGGTTTCAATATTAGAAAACCATTGGTTTAAAAGTTACACCACTTTGAAGTTTCAATCTTAAGAGTATTCTGGGTAATGTTTATTATACTCTAATTTTATGTTTGTCAGTTGTAAGCATAGAATGAAAAATATTAGATGACTGAATTATTTTTCAGGGAAATTAACTTCAGATTTCTTTGGCACCGTCATATTCACACGATGCGATGGAAGATTTAAATGAAATTAGATACTTTTATTCATTTCAATTCAATTCTTCATTCTCATAACTGTTTGTTTATTTTAGATTAGGTTACTTTAGGCTAGCTTAGGTTAGCCATGATATGTAAGAGCAGAAAACCAATTATTTTATTATGATTGGCTGAAGTTGTCGTTTTTTAGGGTTAACTTTATAGCAATTTATACGTGTCGTAAATTGCATTTTGAAACCACCATTCTTAAGCTATCACATCTTAGCGTCGTAGATTGTATATTTATATAGATTATATTTATTTGAAAACAGTATACAGTAAACGTTCATTATCAAATGATCCGCACTCCAATCTCAATTCTGGGGGAATTTACTAGGTATCTTATACAAGGTAAAATTGAGAAACAAACCGAATGAATAGGGAAAGCACTGTAAAAACAGTATGTATTACAATTGTGCTAGAGTCAAGTCCTGATATTTTACATGAAAATTCAACTTTGCATGAACTATATCAACCAATATGATTTTTTTTTCGTTCCAAATGTGTCAAAAAATATATCAATGGATAACATGAATTCGAGTTAGTCTCTGTCACTTTGATTCATGTCAAAACTTATTCAGAAGTTCGAACACAATTTGGAATGAATAGAGCGAAATCATTCCAATTACGAAGAATTCATGATTATTTTCGTTCATGAAAAAGTGAAAAGAATTGTACTGTAGTGTTGTATCGAAAAAGTAATGTGAATGCAGTGATAGGAATTGGTTGATCATTGAGCTTCGGATTCGTCGTCTACTAAGTGAGTGAAGAATTTTCAACTGTATGACCAGTTGTGAAATATTTTATAGACCATCATTACAAAGACACCAAATAACTGAATTGTAAGTTTTTAAATTAATTCGATGAGGTTCACATTATTTTGTCAAATGTCATTCAGATCAGACTTAACATTGGACCTTCAATGTGGCGTAACTTTTGAGCCACTGGTTTCCTAAAGTTCAAACTGCTTTTTTTGAAGTCAGTTCGTCAGAATATACATAATAAAATCAAAAAATTACAAAGAATCAACTTCCGCTAAAGCGTAGGCGGACCGAAAATGGAATGAAAGAAATCAATTATGAAATTATTCGTGATAGTTTATCTCTCACTCTTCTCGAAACGAGGCGTCGTAATTTTGAAGTAATGTTGATTTATAAAATTATACATAATTTCATTGATTGTCCTTATCTACGAAGGCGTAGAAGGGCCACATAATATTTTAAAAATATTTTTCCTTAAATTCCGACTTCAAAGTCGGAATTTTATTCACCTCGAAACCGATACAGGCTAGATGCACAGGGTGTTGTTCTACGACGACATAGATTATTTCTCCATATATACAGGGGGGGGGGGCTGGGAGCTCAATGTTATTTTATGGTTACTATTTCAGTACTGGAGGGGGTGGTTGTGCCCAACCTTACCTCTACCTGTCTACGACCATGACAATTATCTGCAATAAAATACATCAAGTTCAATATTTATTAAAGAACAACGTGTTTATTTTGTGAAATATGAATCCTCTCATGAATATCTCAGCATATTTGGAAATGAACCAATTCGTCATAGAGCTGCCTAAATGAGGTTTTCTCACCGTTGTAATGACCTCTTCATGTAAGAAACATTAAAGCACACCGGGTGTACCTCGGGGTGTACTGATTTCTTGTCCATTGAGATAGCCTCAGGAGAACATATGAGAAAGAAATTTTTTCATAAAATATCCGGAATATACCTTAAAAACAGTTATGTCTAAAAAAATATTCATGTCATTTCATGTCTGTAGAAGGTTGTCATATCATTGTTATGAACACTCATAGAAGAAATCTCAAATAATAATGTACACCCTGTGTACATAATTATTCATTCATCATAAATGTGGGAACACCTTGTATTATATGAATTTATTGAATTTGAATATATGTAGAAAAGCAAACTGTAATTCAGGAAAAAATCTACGTCGTCGTAGAACACCCTGTAGAAGTTCGGAACTGAATAAAATTCCGAGTTTGGAATTTAGTAAATTCCGACTTTGAACTCCGAATTTAGTAAATTCCTACTTTGAAGTCGGAATTTAATTAAATTCCGACTTTGAACTCGGAATTTTGTTAAATTCCGACTTCGAACTCGGAATTTAACTAAATTCCGACTTCAGAGTCGGAATTTAAGGAAAAATATTTTTAAAATATTATGTGGCCCTTCGTACGCCTTCGTACTTATCTTCTAGAAAATATTAGAATTAATGTTCCTCAGAGGAACCTTAGAGCCTGGGATATGTTCAGAATTAAGTTCAGTAGAACAAATTATTAAATGAACCCCATTGATAGAGCATTACGTGCTGCTGGTTCGGTGCATGGATATAGATTTGTTTCAAGTTACAATTTTTCAATTAAAGCGTTTCTTTGAAGTGTTTCATTAGTTTGATTTAGTTCATAAGCATTTTTGTGGTTAGGGGAATATTTTTGCTTGTTTATCTTTTTGATAGATAGAATTTCTGTTATTTTCAATATATATTTTATTTTATAATTTTTGTAAAATGGCAAGTCCGTTTATGATTAAATAAATAAATAAATAAATAATATCCGGGGACAGGCCTAATCACCAATATCAGTTGACCAGTTATATGATTTGCACACAAGATGCGGATTGGACCCGTCCTAAAATTTTGGAGTGCAAAGTTGCGAAATTTGCCACGTTATTCATTCATTATTCAAATAGATAAATTGCGTAGTGTTCCGTTGAAATTGAATTTCCACTTCAAATTGGGGAAAATTTCGGCTTCAAAGATTTCCTAGTGAATTGTTCCACTCAAAGGAAATAAATTCATGCCATCCGTTGTCGAATGAGAAATACTCGAAATTCTCACTAAGCAACCCTATACAAATGAAATCCCGATGAGTTCCAAGCTTGGAGCTACTCATCACGTTGCAGGTCCCAGTATGCCGTAGTCGGCAATCTCAAAGCATTCCGCGGCATCGCACAGACTTCTCTTCCCGGACTTATAATTTCAGCCAGCAACTTGTTTTTGTCAGTCTATAGATCACGACATAGAGATGGTTTGGTACCGGAGCTATGGGAAAAACGTTAACTAATTTTATTTGGATAAAATTTATCTACTTTATTTTTTCGGAAAACATTTCTGAAACCAGGGTGTGTTAAATTACTTTCGATTTTTATCCCATATCTACGGCCTATATCAAAATATTATTTTTTCAGTTTCATGTTGGAATTCAATAATTGATATTATATGTAGGTATACAAGTCGGTCTATTGTGCGTCAAATGCTAGAAATCAAATTGGTTTCTGATCAATGCGAGGAGCCTTTCACTGCGGAATTTTGGTGTACAAAATGATGGAATTGAAGCGGAATTGCACGGAATTTTATGGAATTACACGGAATTATATTGGAATTGATTGTAATGGAATTGAAGAAAAATTTATAGATTTTCAATGGAATTGAACGGCATTGTGAAGGAATGGAATGGAATTGTAAAGGAACTGAATAGAAATGAACATGCACAGAAAGATGCTTTTGAATAATCGTGTCACCTAACAATCGTATTGATATAACCTATAAAAGTACATATTTTGGTGTGAAATCGATGATGCTCGAGCCAAGTTGATATATCTCTATCATCATTTCAGTCATATTCAACATATTATACAAGGCGGCCATGTCAAACAATCCATAGTGGAACATTTCCATATATTTGAATGTTTCTGGAAAACGTGATTATGAATGAATATGGCGTACATTTCGATGTAGAACACTAGTAGGAAGTGATGGGTGACATGCATTAAGTGGTCGAGTTTCTGAATTTGTCAGAAATGTCCAAATGGAAATTGAGCCTCCTAGCCGTTCTCCCAAAAAACTTTTTTATTTACGGAAATTTTCGGCAGGAATATTTTACGCGGGCCACAATGGTAAAGGTGGTTAAATATAGTTTTGAAATGAAAAATAATAGTGATTTTTTCTAAGTCATACTTGGCTCGAAAACAAAAGAAGATAGAGGAACCCAGTTGAGTTTTGAGTTTCTCAAAAAGTCTTAGGGTAAAATAGTTTTAGTTCATAATCATAGGTTCATTTACCTATTTCGCCACCCTAATTTTTTCTGCAGTTTTTTTTGGTTTGAAGAAATTTCCACTTTTGATTATATTTGATATATTGATGATATATTTGTTTGATAACTCTGTTCTACTGATATTTCTATTTTTGGTCCGATCTCATTTTAGATACACTAGTAGATTCAGTCTAGGATAAATTATACTTCAGATGGAGCAAGACGAAGCTTCGAGCGAATCTTGCTGCGAAATCACAGCAGGGAAACATAAAACACATATCAAAATTCGTACTTATTTGACGGCAACTTGATATGATACACGTTGGTTTCGACAAAACTGAGTAAAGATGACTTCAACAAAATAGAGAAAAAATTATTTTCTTGTTTTTTTTGTCTTAGGTTTTAATGTTCAGTTATATACAGTGTTCTTTTCAATAAAGCGAGATTAACGTTAATTCTTGATGATTTCTCTGATTTCTATAGTAGTTACCATAACCATGACCGAATTAACGTTAATCCTGTCTTAAATAAGTCGGTGCAATCGAGTTCAAGTGATGTTTATTCAGTCGAATTTTTATTTGTCCTAATTACTAATAGTGGACAGCACACTCATGTTGAGTTTTCACTAAAAATTACTGCGATAAATTGAACGGAATTGAGTGGAATTGAACGGAATTATGATGGATTTAACGAAATTGTGAGGAATTTAATGGAATTTAAGTGAATTGAACGGAATTTTCCTGAATTTGGTGGAATTAATCAAGAAATTGGAATTTTAGTGTACAAAAAACGTATAGTGAAAGACCCCCTCGGATCAATGATTGAAACATCGCACTTGGCTTTAGATTATTTCTTGACTCTTTAATGAAAGGTTTTGACATAGACTTATTGAAACAGGGTTTACGCCTGGAGCTGTCAAAAACAGCGAATTCTTGAATATGGGTGTTTTTCCGAATTCAGGTAATTTACATTTTTTCGTAAGAGAAACATTGTTTTTTTTTTAGTTCTTTTCAAAACTCATAAATAACGTGCGTTCAAAAAAATTCGTCATCAAGTAGGCTTTGGAATTTTGAACGTCGATATTTCGTGTCTAAACGTTATTCTTAGCTTGTGCTGTAGTATTTTCCAAGTGAACTGTTAATTGAGCAGTTTGGATTGTTGTTGAATTAAAATTATCAGCAAATTATAGAGGTGGTTTTATGGACGTGTGAATCCTACTTACAAATTGGGGAGAAAATAGAAGGTAAATGGATATATTCTGTTCATAGAAGTATCCCAATGTTGCTGTAGATTATTATCAATTTTCCATAGTATTGTTTTGCGATGTGTTGACAAAACAGGTATGTTCAAACAAAAAAGGAAGTGGTCGACCAAAGAACAAAACTCCAGAATTCAGCAATAATGAAAATATGATGACAGAAGCTGCACAAACCTCTGTTCCGGTTTTATCCCAAGTGGATGGAGTATTCGTTGGCATATGACACACGATTAAAAAAAAAAAAAAGACATCCATTTGTTTCCATAAAGATTGACATGTTAACTTATCAGATAATTCAAAAGGTTGTGATTACCTACTCTCGCATCCAAAAAAAAATGGAGTTCGGTATGCATCAAAGTCAAAATGTGGTACCTATTTTCTTTTATGGAACTTTAACAGCTGAACTTTATGGAGGAGAAAGCATCATGCCTTTTTATAGCTGAATTGAATTTTGATAAATTGGCCAATAGCTATTTTCATGTAATTCAGTTCTTTTAGTTTAGTCATGGATTTTCAGTAATGACCGAATCAATTCAATATTTATAGAGAATCAATAAACATATTGAGATTCTTACTGTGATTTATTCATAAGACTGAAGTAGCTAGAACCTTTTAAAAAAAAAACATAATACCACGACCAGTTCAAGATTCATTTATCTTACGTATAAAAATAGTGGACGGTTTACATTTTCACGGAGAATTTTTCTAATCGCCTCAGATTGTTTGGATTTTTGTCATCTTACTGAATGAAAGAAATGCTTTTCGCACGTTGGGTGAAATTTACAGGTAACTTTTTCTAAAAAGTGCCTTTTTACTTTTCATACAAATTTATGATGTATAGGTTAATGTCATCATTGTTTACATTTTGGGAAGATAAAGTGCTTCAAGGAAAGACATACGTTCAGCCACCGAACATCAACCTTCAAAATTTCATAGCCTACTTGACAACGAATGTTTTTGAACCCACGTTACAATTTTTATACTGGTAATATGATTATGGCATTGCCCAGACACGTCTCCACACGTACACCTATATGGGAACGACTCAGGACTTTCGTCCTGTTTGTATGATTCCCACATTTTTATGTATTTATTCCTATAGCGAGATAATAAACACAATGAGGACAATTATAGGTCTCTCATTTGCGATTGGTCATCCGGATCACAAATTCGGTATTTGTAGACTAAATTCATTTGGTGTCCGTAAATCCTTTGGCGTCCACCATTATTTCAGAATTGTTTTTCAATTATTTAAGCCTTATTTCTCATGGGAACTATATTAATATAATAAATAGTTCCCACGAAACTTGGTGGGAACTATTGAATGATGATGATCTTTTTATGCCCAACAGATTAGTAGAAAATTTCTTTCAATTAATTTTTGTTTTTAGGTATATTGTTTTTGGAGAAAGAGTTCAATACCAGATACTGTAGAAAAACACTATCCTGTAATGGCTAACTATTATTGGAACTTCCAAAAGAAGTGTCCCGACTAGAAGTTTAGTAGAAAAGTACCATTAATGAGCTTTGTGAAAGAAAAAAAATGGTGCAGTTATAATTTAAATCAAAATGGATATGTTGAGTAGGAAAAAATTATCATATGGCTCGGGGACAAACTTTCACACTTCTATAAGTGGGTTTGATAAAGTAAGACCAACGTCATAATGAACACCTAAAGAAAAAAACTGTAGTATCTTAGATTATGATTTCTGACAAAACAGAAGCTTATCATTAAATGGGTTAATTAAGAGAGATAACAGAAATGAACGTGAACCAAAGTAACCATACCAACCCAATTGTAACTTCTCATTAAATGAAAAATTGCTGGAAAATACTTTCTGTGTTGGCATTTTGAGTTGCATAATATGTTTTCATCCAAATAAATTATCTCCAATATTTACATTCATTTATTTCCACAAATTACATTATTCATGTAAGTGAAATGCTAGAATGAAATTTTCTAGACATAAGTTCTTGTAAAATCTTCATCAAACGACACCAACATGTTCAGGAAAGTTTTGGAGGAACTCGAGCACAATCAATAATCCCATAATTATTCACTACCTTCACAGATATATCGATTCGGTAGTTGGATTCGCTTATTCTAAAACAATTTACGTGCGGATAATCTACGCCACTGCTAACGACACCAGTTCTGACAATTTAGCTTGAGAGAAGCGTCCAATGACGTCAGACCTGCGCCTCCTTTCCTATATCTCCTTGGAGTAAATCACATTGATATCGTTCCCTATAATTTCTGTTAAAGAATGTGTGGAGCTGGTGGAAGCTTGAGTTGTAGTACATAGATAAATTGATTACTCTCTATCATAATTTTTCTGCAACCTCCACAATTCATCACTTCTCAATTCACCCGATAGGTACTACGAAAATCAATGCGACATGCAAATAAAATAATTATTTGGGAAGCTGCTGAATACTTCTGTCCGATGAGCCATGACAATAATGCATTAATAGGAAATTAACCAATAAAATGGCTCATTAACACCTAATTTCGTGTACATTAAACAGTGCTATTATTAAAAGGTCGGCGGAAATTTTTTTTATAGAAGAATCAATGTTCATCCAGGTCATTAACTTTCCGAGGTGAAATGGTCTTTTCCATGAATTTCCACAAAAAAATTTTTCGAAAAGTCTCGCTACAATTCGTATCCTGCTGAAATTGAATAAAGACGTTCGTTAACTGCTGTCATCGTTTCGATGAAAGTGGAAACAATTGTACTTAATATTCGTAACTTCTACTTATCGTTCGTGAGTTCTGACAACACCTCACGTCTAAGTCTTTTTTTCCTGTTAATATATTCTCAAGGAGCTTTTCCAGACCTATATACCACCTTATTTTGACAGGCGAGGATTTCCCAATATCCCAATTTTAATCGACTTTATATATTTTTCGGATTCTCAGTTCCAGATGGGGTTGGTTGAGGATTGAATTCTTGCCCGAAAAGATCGGGTCTTGATGAGCACTTCAAGGAGAATATCCTCCCTGAAAAAAAATTCGAATATTCTAATGTTCCCATAAGTCAGTAATTTCTTGAAGTCTCACTCAATTATTTATATAAGATGTCAAAAGGGACATGTTTCGGAAAAATAAGAGTTCATCTTCAGCCACTACAAAGGATTTAATTTCATCAGAAGAAGAAGCGTCATCAGAAAATCAGAACAAAAAGCAAAAGAAAAACTTATAATACATTTTCAAAAAATGGGTGAATAAAACTGTCAACTATGTAAAATTGAAGAATTTTACTGATAAAATAACAATTTCAAATTCTATTATCAAATATCATGCGAAACAGTCAGTGGGTACAGTGCATTATGGAAGTACGCATAAAACAATAATTCCTGATGAGGAATAAAAAGAATGAAAGAAAAATGTATTTGTGAACTCTTCCATTAGTGTGAACATCATTTTTGTAAGGACGGCTTACCAATGGGTTCCCCATTTAGTGGTCCAATGTCTGAGATATATGTGAATCATGTTGAAAACCTAATTATGCTTCTACACCTTAGCACTACATATAGTACTCTGGAAGAGATATGTTGATGATATTTTTTTTATATGTTCCGGAACGGAAAAAGAATTAATCACCTTTTTCAATACTATATATTCAAAATTCAAAATCAAATTCACTCTAGAGAAAACAATTAATAATTTCATTGATTTTTTAGCTTTAACAATAAGCCTTGATGAGCTTAATACATTCACTTTTGACATCTATAGAAAGCCCACACAAACAGATGTTATTATTCCCTTCAGATCATACCACTCAACCCCCATTAAAATTTCAGCATTTAGATTCCTATTCCATAGACTTTTGAACGTCCCATTATCTATTACTAATTATGACAAAGAAATGAATACAATATATAAAATTGCAGAGCGAATGAATATCCAAGAGCATATGTTGACAACATACTAATAGGTATCCATAAAAAAGAAGATCCTCCTCAATTAGATATACCCCCATTGTTCAATAAAACAAGATTATATTTCCATCCCATATATTGAAGAACTCTACCTTGAGAATGAACTCTACTTTGAGAAAACATAATTATCAGATAGTCAAAAAAAACAACGAACTCTAGAGAACATACTGTTAAACAATAAGGGTAAAATTGATGAAACATGTTGTTTGGGAATCTAAATTTCCTAATTCATAAAACTATCAATAAAATTTTGTTATTTGTTTTTATGGGCCAAATTAAATTAAGAAGTATTTGTTTTCCGTCAATAATTTTCGAATTTCGCGGTGATTGCAAGTTACACCACGAAAACATCCGCAACTGCTGTTTTTTCGGACATATGTGGAATCAGTATTGTTCTTACGGCCGAACTAGAGAGTACTCTCGCTCGATAAATTATTATTAATATTTACTACGACAATCAGAAAATACGATCCATTGCTGTGATCCATAGCTACACGACTCCGAACATCCAGGAATCAAGAAAATAACGAGGTAAGCAGTTGCCCTATTTTTTTTCTCTTCGAGGTGTACTTGCTCGTATATTGTTTCATAATTATTCTCTTTCTTTTTTTTTAACCAGCATTCATTCCTACGTTGACATTGGTCCTTCGTTGCCGGGTTGTTTCCTTCAGAAAAATTCATTCATAATTTAATTTGGCCAAAATATTTTTTGCGACATACGTCTCTTGTGAAAATCATTTCATTTCACGGGCAGACCGGTTCAAGGTCAGGGTCACAGCGCGCATGGTGCATTTTCATCTTTGTTTACAACGGGAATTATAAAACGAATGTTTTCAATTTGTCTTCATCTTTTATAATATCTCTTCATTCAAACAGTGGATGCTATTTTGATGACAAATTCAATATTTTCAATTATTCAGTTCAACATTTTGTTGCGGTCGCTGTATTTTGCCTTCGGGAGCTGTTTGAAGTGTATTATTTACATACTTTTCAACTTATCTTTACTTCCTTTCGAATATTATTACTTGCTTTTGATATCAATCGTAATTACTGGGTAACAATTTTCGAATATCATTCATTATTGACCCATATTTACTGCAATTCATCACGTACTTACACCAGATTTCATTTACTATTGTACATTTTGAAAATTTGTAGATCATATTGTATTATTCAACTGTCGACCATATCTTCTGAAGTAAACGCTAGTTTTCCTTTTCCACACATTTATTAATACACGTTTCATAAATCTAGCAATCGATTTACATTGTTCAGTTTTTTATTACCTCGGATATTTATTATATCAGATTATTATATTATATTGATTCATAATGTCCAGCAAATTAACTAGAGCTAATTTACTGCGCCAAACAGCCTATTCGCGTTTAAAGGAAGCTCAAGAAATAGGCATTCAGGCATCAACAAATGAATCTTATAAATCGCAGTTTTTAGCCAGAGCTGATGAAATAGAAGGCGCTTATGAGGATTTTCGATCATCACACAATACAATCATTGGTTTAATTTCAGATGAAGAATTTTCAGAGTACGATAAACTCAGAATCGCGGCTGATCAGGCATATTACTACGTGAAATCAATTAAACATGATTTGTTATTGAAAAATTCTGCGGGAACCTCTTCAAACACTTCATCAAAAACTAGTTTACAACCTTGCAAGCCTTCAGCCAGAATTCCCAAGCTTTCTATTCCAACATTTTCAGGCAATTTTCGAGATTGGCCTAGCTTTTTCGACTTATTCAAGAGCATCATTCATGAAAATACTGATTTGTCTGATGTTGAAAAGTTTCGTTATCTTTTAACATCCCTTAGTCACGAACCTTTAGCACTTATTAAAGGCATTCCTCTCATTGATGCAAATTATAAAATTGCATACGAAATTTTAGAGAAAAGATACCAAAATAAAAGAATACTTGCCAGTCAGTATTATAATGATATTTTCAATGCCCAACCAGTACAGAAACCGACATCTGTGAAATTAAGACATCTTTTAAATATATTTACGGAAAATGTTGCCGCTTTACGTGTTCTCGATTTCCCTGTCGATCATTGGGATTTCTTATTATTTAATATGCTTATGAACAAATTAGATGTTAAAACACGTACTGACTTCGAGTTAGAAAATAGTGTAAATCATGAGATTCCTACTTATCGACAGTTGGTTACCTTTTTAGAGAGACAATGTACAGCTTTGGAATCTGTACAATTCACTACTTCCAATTTGCAATATGCAAACAGTGGGATCCCTCAGCGGGTTTCCCGAGCCCCTAGTAGAGGGCCTGTGGCTAGCTTCGTTGCTTCCGAGTCCCAGCCTGGTCCATCTGGCCAAAGCACTAAGTGTTTTTTATGTTCGTCTTCTCATCCCTTATACAAATGTCAATCATTTCTAGCCAAAACTCCCCAAGAACGTTTTTCTTTGGTCAAACAACATAATCTATGCGTTAATTGTTTGATTTCTCCTCATTCTGTCAGAAATTGTAGTTCTAGTCATAAATGTAGAATTTGCAAATTACCACATCATACTACTCTGCATTTCGATAAATCATCAAAAGGTTCAAGTCCTTCACTTCAGCCATCCAATCAGAGTGAACCCGTCAACTCGGTGGGGGAAACTCAATCTATTGTTCCAACATCTCTCGTCAGTACAAACTCTTCTACGGCTTCAACATTAACAACGATTTTATTATCTACTTGTGTGATACATGTTAAGGATTTCAACGGAAATTTCCAGAAAATTCGCATACTTTTGGATACAGGGTCTATGGCAAACTTTATTTCCGACACTTGTGTTAGACGTTTGGGACTTCCTCGAAGAAGGATATCAATACCTGTGGAAGGGCTAAATGGGATGACATCATCCACCACTCAGGGTACAACTTCTTGCCTTATCAAGCCCTGTGATCAGTCTGGTCCAACTTTCTCTCTTGAAGCCATTATCATACCCAAGGTTTGTTCGAACCAACCCAAATTTCATATTAATCCTCGAGATTTGACTCATATTCATGGGCTCAAATTAGCGGACCCTAAATTTTATCAACCAGGTCCTATAGATATGCTTATAGGAGCTGAGTTAGTTCCTTTCCTTTTGAGGTCCAAACGAATTTTTGGTGGACCCAATCAACCGGTAGCCTTGGAGACCATCTATGGATACGTTCTTCAAGGACGAACCTCTACATCTCCTCAAAAATGCCATTTGACATCTCTTCATTCGTCTGTGGATTTAAATGTGGATCATATTTTGCGAAGGTTTTGGGAGGTCGAAAATGTCCCTCAACCTCCTTGTGTATCACCTGAGGATGAAATTTGCGAGAAAATTTATTCTTCCTTGACTTTTCGGGAGCCTACAGGCAGATTCTCAGTTCCTCTTCCTTTCCGAATACAGAATCCGTCTTTCTGTGATACCTACACTCAGGCCTATAGAAGATTTTGTATGCTTGAAAATCGATTCCTGAAAAATCCAAACCTCAAAGGAAAATACGTGGAATTCATGACAGATTATATCAACAGAGAGCATATGAGTCCAGTCCCAACATCAGAATTTAAATCCCCTACTTCATACTATATTTCACATCATGCAATTTTCAAAGAACAAATTGAAAATTCTTCCGTTATTTACAAAATTCGAGTAGTATTCGACGCCAGTTTACGTGACGTTCAAGGTGTTTCTCTGAATGATACTCTGTATACTGGACCCAAGCTTCAAAAAGATATATCTTGTCTCCTACTTAATTTTCGCTACTTTCGTTACTGCTTTACTTGCGATATCAAACAAATGTACCGCCAAATCAATGTAAATAAAGAGTTTTGGCAATTTCAGAAAATAATTTGGCGATCTGATCCTTCTGAGCCTTTAAGGGAATATTATTTACGAACAGTCACTTACGGTGTTTCGTGTTCACCGTATCTTGCTTTGAAAACGTTACAGGAGTTAGCCAAGTCCGAAAAGGCACGCTTTCCCAAAGCAGCCAAAGCCTTAGAAGAGAATTTTTATATTGATGACGGGCTCCTCGGTAGCGATTCCGTCGAAGATACTCGCGCTCTTCAATTGGAGCTCATTAATCTTTTAAGAGAAGGTGGTTTCGAACTGGGCAAATGGGCCGGTAATCATCCCAGTCTTATTCAAGATTTTGGGTCCGATGTGTTGACCGACTGCACATTCGATAAAGATGAACCTTCTTTCATCAAAGTCCTAGGTCTTAAATGGAATCCCAAGGCGGATGTATTTTCATATTCATACTATCCTCTCAACAAAACCTGTAGCAAACGGTCGATTCTTTCCGAGGTTAGTAGAATATTTGACCCTTTGGGTTTCGTTTCTCCATGCTTGCTGCTTGCAAAGCAGCTTCTCCAAAAGTTGTGGCAATCCCACGTATCTTGGGACGAAGAGCTTCCTGAACACATACAGCGAGTGTGGCAACAATTCAAGGTAGAACTACCCGGTCTCGGTAATATAAAGATACCACGATACTTTGGCTTCGATAGGACTTCTGAAGTACAAATTCACGGTTTTTGTGATGCGTCCGAAATTGGCTATGCCAGTGTGGTATATCTCAGGTTCTGGAATTCCAATAGTTTTAAAACCACCCTTGTTTGCGCCAAATGTAGAGTATCTCCTCTGAAAACTCAATCAATCGCAAGATTGGAACTCCTAGCAGCTCTTTTACTTGCTAATCTCATAGCATTCGTGATAGAAAGTTTCAAAGGCATATTCACTTTCAATGACATATATGTCTGGTCAGATTCCATGATTGTTCTCACTTGGGTTACTTCGTCTCCGCATAGATGGAAAACATTTATTGCCAATCGCGTGAGACATATCCAAGAAATAATCTCCATTTCATCTTGGCATCATGTGCCTTCCCATCTGAACCCGGCAGATTGTGCAAGTCGTGGTTTATCACCGGCGCAACTTTCGCAGTTTTCCCTGTGGTGGGATGGTCCAGAATTTTTGTTGAAATCTGAAGAGCATTGGCCTACTCAGAATAACTTTCATTCTTCAAATGGTGTTGAAATTCCGGAAGAAAGAGCGCCCACTGTTTTGTTGTCAAAACTCATTACCACGGAAAATGTTATTCTCTGTTTGCTTTCAAGATTCTCATCTCTTCCAAAAATACAGAGAATAACAGCATATATTTTGCGCTTTGTATCAAACGGATTGAAAAGGAATGATATCTCAATGTTTAACCTTTCTATTAGTCCTCAAGAAAGTGATAATGCGCTAAAGTATCTCATTAGGGTGGTTCAGAATGATGTTTTCGCCGAAATTAGGCTGAAGATTAAACAAAATGAGGTTTTACCAAAACCAATACGCAAGCTTGCTCCATTCATTGATCAATATGGTCTTTTAAGAGTTGGGGGACGATTGCAAAAATCACCATTTTCGTTCGACGTTAAGCATCCTTTACTTTTACCTAAAGTCCATAGACTCACGGATCTAATTATTGAATGGACTCATCAAACTTCTTTACACCCGGGCTTAAAGACAATGCAGTATTTATTACTTCAACGCTTCTGGATTCTTTCCCCAAGAAGTGCGATTTACAGATGTTTGTCAAAATGCATTCGTTGTTTTCGATGCAAACCCAAATCCTATAATCCATTCATGGGAAATTTACCGAGTGTAAGAGTAACTCCCTTACGCGCTTTCACCTCAGTTTGTCTCGACTTTGCCGGACCTTTTCCCTTACTGATGAGTAAGACTAGAGGTGCAAAAACGTACAAGGGCTACGTTTGTGTTTTCGTGTGTTGTAGCACAAGAGCCATTCATTTCGAGGTAACTTCCGACCTCAGTTCCGATACATTTTTGGCGGCATTTAGGAGATTCATATCTCGACGCGGACAATGTTTGTCAATTAGAAGTGATCAAGGCACCAATTTTAAAGGAGCTTATAATGAAATGATCAACCTAGCTCAAGTCACTGCTGAAACCCTCTCAATTACTTGGGATTTCAACCCACCAAGCGCACCACACTTTAACGGCTTAGCTGAAGCTGCGGTAAAATCTTTCAAAACCCACTTTTATAAGGTCATCGGTACCCAAGTTTTGAGTTATGAAGAATTTTACACCCTTATGACTCAGATAGAGGCTGTGTTGAATTCTCGCCCTCTTTGTGCGGTTAGCACAGACCCAAATGACCTCCAAGCTCTAACCCCAGGTCATTTTTTGGTTTTTGAGCCACTGGTCAGCTCCATTCCAAATCCTGACCTGAGCTCTTTAAATATAAATCGACTAAATCGTTGGCAGTTAATCCAACGCATTCAAGGCGATTTTTGGAAAAGGTGGTCCAGAGAATATATTCATTCGCTCCAAGAAAGATCAAAATGGTCTACATCCAACCCCTCACTTAATGAAAATTCGTTGGTTCTGATAAAAGACGACCAACAACCTCCTCTTCGTTGGCCTTTGGCCCGAATCATGAAATTACATCATGGTGATGATGGTGTTGCACGGGTGGTTACACTGAAAACAGCGTCCGGCGGCACTATGCAGCGTCCAGTGGTCAAAGTATGTCCACTGCCTGTTCATTAATCTGGACATTCCTTTATTTCTGAAAAATTAGTTATTTTTCATTATTTATTTCGTGATTGTATTCATTTTTCGTTGAATTTGGGATAAAAACATTCGTTTTTGGTGGGGGAGAATGTTTGGGAATCTAAATTTCCTAATTCATAAAACTATCAATAAAATTTTGTTATTTGTTTTTATGGGCCAAATTAAATTAAGAAGTATTTGTTTTCCGTCAATAATTTTCGAATTTCGCGGTGATTGCAAGTTACACCACGAAAACATCCGCAACTGCTGTTTTTTCGGACATATGTGGAATCAGTATTGTTCTTACGGCCGAACTAGAGAGTACTCTCGCTCGATAAATTATTATTAATATTTACTACGACAATCAGAAAATACGATCCATTGCTGTGATCCATAGCTACACGACTCCGAACATCCAGGAATCAAGAAAATAACGAGGTAAGCAGTTGCCCTATTTTTTTTCTCTTCGAGGTGTACTTGCTCGTATATTGTTTCATAATTATTCTCTTTCTTTTTTTTTAACCAGCATTCATTCCTACGTTGACACATGTCGTAGTGGTATTTGAAAGATTACTTGTGGTGAATTTTATATAGGTATGAGCCCTCGTTCGGCCAAAATAAGATATAACGAACATGTAAAGGACAGACCAAAATCAGCTCTAGGCGAACATTTGATAGAAAGTAAACATAAGACAACAATAGAGAATTTGTCACTAATAGGTACATAGAGAAAACAACTATAAAAAACTAATACTGCTAGACCAATATGAAATTCTCAAAAATAGAAATAATAGTTTACTTTTAAACGATACTTCAGAGGGCATATGTTTAAATATTTGTAAAATTCGAGGTAAAATTGTTTTAAATTACTATAATAATAATATGTATGTTAGAGTTTATTTATCCGTATAGATGCTCCTGTTTTGTTTCTATTTCGTTTGACCCTTGTGACTGCTAGATTTTACTTACCTTTGTCTGTGATCCACTGTCTTTCAGTTGATCTTCCCGCCTGCTTGTCAGTTGAACTTATATTGGTTAATAGTGATGATGTCCTGTACTCAGCAATTATTTTATCACCTGACCTTTCAATAATTGTTATAAACATTTAAATGATATATCTGACTGACGTTATTTCTTGATAAGACGGTAAGTGTTTCTGTCGGAGAAAAAAATTGTACCCAAATCTGACTTCATGTTATTGTGAGATTGTTTTTTCAATGTATGCTTGGTTATATTTCAGCTAGCCTAGATTGTTTTTTCAATGTGTGCTTGGTTATATTTCAGCTAGCCTGATGCCGAAATCGATAATCGAAAGAATATAAATATTACATTTTAGTGTTTACCTACAAAAATGAAAGGAAACTATTACCGATTAGCAATTATTGGAGGCACATTTGAAGAGACGGTCACAAGGTGAAGAAAAAATATGCCAGCAATACGCTGGATTATGGGGCAGGTGGAGAACAACCACTGTAGAAGACTGAAATGAAGCGGCGAAAGATCTCAACAAAATTTTAAAGATTTGAACAAAGCCGTACAGTCGGAGTGCGCCTGCTCGTTCATAGAAAGGGTTCCACCATCACGAACGGCGGAGGTGATCTAAAAAATCTCTAAGAGCCTGTTTCTCTTACCAGAAGCAAAGATTATAGAGTTAGGAAGATAGGAAACCAAGCGATTACACTTGCGGTAGCGCCACCTGGTGGTTCAATTGTGTTACTAAGATGCTAAGAATGGTTGAAATATTTATTCGACGGTCATTTGGAGAAACACAATTTGACTTTTATAAGATTTGAAGAAACATGGCCGTTTTGTTTTGATTCTCTTTCCGCTCGTCGTTTATTTAGCTCATTCTAGTCGTTTATTATTAAAGTTTTTTATGTATTTTCTAAGTGTAAACTTCAAAATCGAAGAAAAATATCTTTGCTCGAAATGTCGTATGGAAACTATTGTATGATGAGGAACTGTAGAAAATGAAGTACAAAAGATTCTCCGAATATACGTTTTTTGAATTTACCATGAAAATGGAAACCTAAGTATTGAAACTCGTACAATGTGACTCTGATATTGATTGATTTTTATTTTCAGTACTCTGAAGTGAATAGGATTTTCAGTGTGTCAAGACATTGACTAGGTGAACTGCAGTAAAAAAGTTTCTCCTGGAATAAGTAGAGTCATTAGAGATTCTTTGAGGTTGCATCTCAAATACTGAGCAGGAAAAAGAAATTTGTTCTATGATGTTCGAGGAAATTAGTATATGTGAAGTTGCACTTCAACGCTCACCACGTTGTCTATGAGTAAGTGGTGGGACGAGCTGAGGATGGTATAAAAGAGTAAGTCCAAAACTTCAAGTGAAAAAGACAGAGCAATACAAAGTACTTGAGAAACCAACAGGTCGAAATTGGGAATAATTTTTAACTTCAAATCTGATTTTCTCAAAACCAAATAAAATGCACTCGTACTCCTAGGCTCTTATATACCGTTTTGTGATAAATGAGCCCTCTTCTATGCTTTTAATTCGGACTGCTGAAGTTGGGGCAAATGTCCCGCAAACTTTTTGATTCATTAATTAAATGCCTCCCCGCCTCGGACAGTCAGACATTCAACAATTCAGACACTACAATTTTATTCATTAGAATAGATACACGTATTTCAATTTATCACTGAATTTTATCATTTATAGATGGATATATGTATTTTTATGTTGATATGCAGGTCATGTTATTAGTGAAGTTATTCGCATTTTGGAGTTGACTTGTTATTCTTACATATCTTTACCGACATACAGGTTACTATGTGAATTTGTTTTTAATTGTGGCTCTGAAAATTCTGTAACTAATATGTAAAAGAATTCTTGAAATATGTTGCATCGAATAGTTGTTCATATTAATTTCTGATAAAAATTGTTCAAATTCAACTGATTTTATCAATAGGAAAAAAAGTGTAGAAATATTATAACACCTTTGATATATAACATTTCACCATGTTCTCTTGTGTCCTATATTCAATTATTTGTGCACAGGGTGTTTTCAAAGGTGAATTATTTTCACCAATTGTACCTTCCGTTAAAAAAAACTGACCTTTGAATACACCATGTACAATCTTCAATTTTGTCAAATTTTTCTATATATTTCAAATAAAAAGTATAGCAAATCTAACACAGTATTTCATTAATATTAATTGATTCACAACAATGTTCAGATGGAAAAAACAACTTGATCACAAGACAAAGGCCTATTTTGGTTTTGTCGAAACCAGAAAAAACATCCTGATGAGTATAGACCAAGTCTATACTCGAATTCAATAAAAGGAATAGAATTCGAATTTCAGGCCCTTTCATTGAGAAATAGAATTCGAATTTCGCGACCTTCAATTATGAAATAGAAAATTGTTATTTAACAATTTGAAAGTACGATTTCAGCGCCATCTGATTGTCAATTGTGTGCAACACAGGCCAAAACGTAGTCGGTTTTTAGTACTAGCGATATGAGGCTGTTTCCTATCTTCCTAACTCTATAATCTTTGCTTCACCCAAATGAACTCCTCTTTCATACATTGCATAGTCGAGATATACGCACTGCGCACATTTACCCACTGCGCTCAGTTACCCCGAATGACTCTAATGCAATTGTAGAAGGAAGAGTTCCTGGGAGTCGTAAAAGTAGTGGTCGGCCTTCGATCGTGGAGGATGACACCATTTTGAATGAAGTATAAAATAATCCTTCAGTATCAACCAGAATGATAGAGCTCATGACAGACATATCAAAATCAAGTGCCCATAGAATCCTGAACAAACACAAATATCATGCACCCCTACCATATTCAGCGAGTTCAACAACTACTACCAAGAGACTATCAAGCCCGAGTAGAATTTTGTCGACAATATATGGCAATGAAATAAAAAGAGGAAAACATCTCGTGGTAGTGAACTAAAAATCCACCCAGCATATAGAAAAACTGTATAAGGTCCTCAATGTTGTCAGCCTGTTCATACTCAGTAGTACAACAACAGCAGCTTTGTATCCGAAAAGTGGCGAAGATATCCCAAGGTATACACCTAACAATCCACCCAGCATAAAAAAAAAACTTTGTAAGGCCCTCTACTATTCCCAACTTCTACAACAAAAACGAAAATTTTTGCCTGCATTCACACACTGTACAACAACAAGAGATTGAGAAAAATCATTCAGTAATGATTTGTTTGCATCAACTTCCCGATTAGTCTTCAGGACCGCCAGGACCGTATTTTAATTCTATTGCCTCTGTTTACTCTGCAAAAATAGGGTGCAACATGGAAAAAAATGGTCCTTGAGTTACAAGCATGTTTATAATTGAATATCAAATATTCTTTTAGGGGTATTCGCTTCTTTTTCTGTGATTGTTCTTCTTCTGTTCTTTAGTTATTACCACTCTTGACTAGATTTGTACATAATTTATCATGTTTTTCCAAATAAAGGGATATAATCCACTAAATCTAAATTTCCTGTTGATACACAGAAGTAAAATATATACTTAAATTCATTCGAGTCTTTCAAATGAAAATTTTTAACAACTATTTAGAACCAAGAAGCGACTTGTCTTCGACGCCGGCATGAGGCGCCAAGTCGATCTCCAAGAAATTGTCTACTTGATTAATTGTTGGGGAGCCCAATAGGGAATTACTCGAGCGTCTCAGAATAATATAATGGGACCCTGTACCTCTACCAAAAATTAGACCTGTATATAGGGGGGATTGTCTAGGACAGCCTGTCAGAATTGTGAAAATAAAACTATCATTGTACATACTCGAGAGTATCAGATTAATAATAATAATAAAAATAACGAAGAATGATAACGCCTAAACGGCAATGAATATAATAATAAGGATATTGTACCGCTGGCATCGTTCCCTGCCGTGATCTGAGCGCGTCCCAGACTTCTCAATTCATCATGCGTCTGACGTTCGCAAAGCGAATCGGCGTACTGAATTAGGGAAAATATGGGACATATGCTATTGTCTTCGTCTTGGTTTCTATCTGGAGGGGATTGAATCGGACACCGTTTCATGTTGGATGGCGCTCTGGGTAAATAATACCTAGTAGAACATGTCAACATTGAATAAAGTTCCATCAATTCCAAACGTTCTCCACCGTAGAAAAATGCTATGTTGCTCTGATGAGGCCAAATGAGGCCGAAACCATGGTCAGCATCTGCTTTTCTTCGGTGGAGCGTACTCCATTTGGGGCCTTGACGATGGCAAATTGGCTAGCTCAATTCAGATCGTAACACTTGTCGATATTCATATCGTCGGGTGGTATGCATCTGAATTTATCCTTAATAAAAATAACGTCTTTATTTCACTATAGAAATCCCAAGGGGAAGTTCGCACCCAAAGATGCTCTACCACTTAACCCTTGTAGTATACAATTATATTTGAACATAACTTATGCAAAAATGAAAATATGTATACAAAATTGAACAAAAGGAGAAAACATAAAAAAAATTGAGCATATCAATAAAAAAATTCCCATAAACTGCCAAGAAATCACACCAACAAGGAACCGAGGTGAAAGGTGAAAGGCCTTAATCTTTTTCTTGAAAATATTTTGATTCAACAGTTTGAAATTATCAGGAATACCGTTGTTCAGCCTGCAAATATTGTAACTGAAACTTCTTTTAAAAGTAGAAGTTCTATATTCCTACGGCGTACGTTGATATTATGAACGTCAGCTCTGTAAACCAATCTATGATGGTTAGAGTCGATGGTGCCGATTCCGAGAAATACCTATATGCTTGACATGGGAGTTCCCCAGGGCTCCGTCCTAGGTCCCCTATTATTCATTTTGTTCATAAATGACCTACCTGAACACATCATCGCACTTGTAGTTGCGCTTTTTGCAGACGACTCGTCTTTTTTGATTGCGGCAAGGAGCTTTGAGGAGCTAGCGGCTGGAATTTCTGCTTTACTAGATATGTTTGTATCTTGGTGCAGCAGAAATGGCCTAGTGGTGAATGTTGATAAGACTGTTTGCTTACATTTTAGCCTGAACGATATGGGTAGAAATCAGTCGGTGACATATAAGAATCTATCTCTTTCCCCAGATGAGTCTACTAGATTTCTTGGAATTCAGATTGATAAATTTTTACGCTGGAATGATCATGTAGAAAAGATATGTAAAAAACTTAATAGTGCCTACTACGCTCTCAACAAAATCAAAAACCTATTTCCTCTCCAATCCCTCCTGGATGTTTATTATTGTCTTGCCTACCCACATTTGTCATACAATATCCTGATCTGGGGTAGTGCATCTGACTTGGACAGAATTCTTGTGTGCCAGAAGAGAATACTGAGAATTATCTTTAGGATACCTCCACGAGTCTCCTGTAAACCTCTTTTCATAACACATGGGCTCATGACAGTTGCATCCTTGTACATATACAGATGCCTCCTTCATGTAAAGTCGAACGAAGGATCTTTCACGAAGCTGTCAAGTTGTCATCAATATTCGACAAGGAAAGGGGATGTACTGCTTATACCCAAGCATAGAACATCAAGGTTTGAACGATCGCCTCTATACCAGAGTATACGAATATACAATCACTTACCAAGAAAATTTAAAGATCTTAAAATAATTCAATTCAAGAGAACCATAAAGAAATTACTGTTATGCAAAGCCTACTATTCAGTAAGTGAATATTTGTGTGATTTTTCACTGTTATCTTGGTCTTGTGACCACTAATAATTTGTTTTCTATTTTTCATTGTAATGATTGACTTGTCCTATACTGTATTGTCTAACGGGATCAATAAAGTTTATGACTTTAGCCTTGCGGCTTTCACACTCCTCTCCAGAGGAAAATTCACTTATCCCAGATATCTCAGATATCAAAAGGATTAAGCTCTGTTGGAGCCCTTTCCAGGTTTTCGGGCTCGTGGTGGTGGTTGGGTCCAGGTCGCTCCTCGCCTCCCTGCTGTAGGTTGGATTCCTGCTCCACCCGCACTTCCTGTCGGAGCAGACGGTGTTCCTCTGCATTCCCCATGTACTTGCGTACAGTTCTCGCCGTTCCGAGCAGTACCGCCTTCTGCATGACTCTATAGATATTTTCGTCCAACTGAAGTTTCCTCAAGTTATCTAGTAGTTTCTTCGGTATCAGGCCTGTAGATGAAATGACAATAGGGATGGTCTTGAAATCTTTCAGCTTCCACTGTCTTCTGGTCTGTTCCTCGAGATCTCTGTATTTTGAAATTTGAGGTTCTTGCTGTTAAGGCCAGTTCTCATTATCCTTCTTAATCTTCGGGTGAATTCCTCCGTTAGTTCTTTCTTCATCTGGCTCTGATTGATTTTTCTTGCCTGTTTTATGCCCAGATACTTGTATGTGTCCCCTTCCTTTAATGCTTCAATTTCTGCACCTTCCTTGAGTTTGAACGTACCATCTTCTATTTTCCCTCTCGTTATGTTCAGCAGTCGACATTTTTCTAGTCCAAACTTCATTTTGATGTCTTCCGAGAATCCTTCCACCATTGTCAGCATCAGTTGCATTTGCCTCTTGGTAGATGCGAAGAGTTTCAAATCGTCCATGTAAAGGAGATGATTCAGTTTCATCATAGTTCTACTGCCGCTTTTGATGGCAAATCCGTAGTCCGTAGAGTTCAATCTATGAGACAAGGGATTCAGGGCCATGCAGAACCACAGAGGGCTCAGCGAATCCCCTTGGAAAATTCCGCGTCTTATTGGAATAGGTCCTGTTGTAATGGAGCCATCTGCTGCTTTCATTTGAAGACTAGTACGCCAGGTTGACATGGCGTTTTTCAGGAACTTAACAATATTAGGATCCACTTTGTAAATGTTCAAGATAGTCAAGAGCCATTCGTGAGGTATGGAATCGAATGCTTTCTTGTAGTCTATGTACGCAGCGTAAAGATTCCTTCGCTTGGAGAACGCTTGATTGCAGATAACTGAATCAATTATTAGCTGTTCTTTGCACCCTCGGCTCTCTTTGGTGCATCCTTTCTGTTGCATGGCGATGATGTTATTCCTTTCGCAATGGTTGTGAATTCGATTTGAAATGCACGATGTGATTAATTTGTACATCGTTGGAAGACATGTGATTGGTCGGTATTTGGATGGATCTTCTGTATTCCTTTGGTCTTTAGGTAACAGGTACGTTGTGCCATGTGTAATGAATATTGGCATTCTTTCAGGATTTTCAATGACATCATTTATTGCGGAGGTCAATTTGTCATGCATGATCCAAAGTTTCTTGATCCAAAAGTTCTGTAATCCATCAGGCCCAGGTGCTTTCCAGTTGTGTAGTCCTCTGATAGCTGATTTTACTTCTTCAATTGTGATCATGTCATGTTGCATCGGCTCATATTTTATAGCTTCAGACTTTTCATCTTCAATCCATCCGGTATCGTCATTGAACTGAGGTTTCGTTGATAATTGTTCGGTCCAGAATTGTTCAATGGCTTCCTTTGGTGGTAACTTTCCATTTTCTCCATCAGACGATGTGAGTGACCGGTAGAAAGTTTCTTCCGACTTTTCGAATGAATTATTGTCTCTTTTCCGGCTGAAATTGCTTTTATATCTTCTCAGATATCAATAATAATAATAATAATAATTATTATTATTGAAGAGATATGGTGGGCTTCTTTATAAAATGATTTTATGAAATATACAGAGAGAGTAACATTCAAAACAAATCCCCATAGGAAGCCAACTCAATTCCCTCAACTTATGCGAGATATGATCATACTTTCTTATTCCATAAATGAACCTGATTCAGGAGTTCTGCACGCGCTGGATCCGTCCCAACGTTTCTTGATCGAGACAAAAACCAAACACAGGTGAACAATAAGTGAACTGTGACAAGACCAAAGTTTCGCACAGAACCTTTTTAATGTGCAGAGGCAGGCAAGACCTATGAGGATGCAGCATTCTCAACGCTCCATATGCTCTCCGAACCACACTCACCACGTGTTCACGAAATCTCAGAGAATCGTCCAAGATCAAGCCCAAATCTTTTGCGCTATCAACAAATCGAATGACATCAGTATTTATTGTAGGCTTGTGCATGTCTTTAACAATTTTTTTGTTCTTGTTCGAGCCAAATACTAGAGCAGACGATTTTTTTGGGTTCAATTTCAATGAATGTTTTGCTGCGATGTCCGCTAGTCGGTTTAGATCATCATTCATTCTAAATGCTGCATCATTCAGATCCCGTACGATGAAATTAGAGGTGTGTAGTTCGTGAACGAACTAGTTCAATTGAACTATTCCGTGTAAGGAACGAAAGGAACTAGTTCACGAATAGTTCGAAGTATAGTTCACTCGTTCCCTGAATGACAGAAACGATCGATGAGTTCGCAACGTTTTCGTATCTCCCTCACCCTAAGTTCATCGAATCTCACTGTATTTTTTATTTTATAACTATTGACCTCAATATATTTCGTTTTATTGATCTTTTTTCTTTTATTCTCGAAACAAATCCCAGAACCCAGCAAAAAGCATAAGGCTTGAAATAATGTACACTTCCACTTGTTTTCTCGTGAAACCCGTTAACCCGTATCAGAGTTCAGTTTCAATTCAACGTTAGTCCAGTTCCAGACATGAAAGAACGACTGCATATCACTAATTCATAGCATACCAATAACCGTCAATCGTTCCATGATTCATAATGGAAGTGAACGATTGTGAACTAGTGAACGATTCATGTGAACTATTCACCATCGTGAACGAGAACTAGTGAACTATATCCTCTGAGTGAACTAGAACTCCCACCTCTACATGAAATCATAGTAAAGCTCTACACTCTGAGAACGTCCCGTAAGATAGGATATATGTGGTTAAGTTCATATTGAAAAGTATAAATTCTCTTAATCTGACAATTTTTGCGTGACAAAAATGTGTGGAATGGCAGCAAACTTTCAAAAAAACGACACGTGTACATTCTCGAGCGCGGGAGATGACTCCCCAACATAAGGGTCCTGTAGCGTTTCTCGAACAACTGAAAAATAGAAGAATCTTCACTTGGAAGACTGGACCTGGTCGAAAGACCCTCCCAGTCAAAAGCAAGATTTGGCTATTATTAATTTGAGTATATACCGAAGGCATTTCCAACGGCGAGGATGATCCTCCACCAAGATCAGCAGAAGATTTTTGACGCAGAGATTATATTCCTGCCAGTGCAATTGAAAAACAAGTTGTGTACCTATTACATAGACATAGAGGCATGGACTGAGCAATGTCGGCATGAAATTGGCTATTTTATAACGTGCGAACAAAAAAATTCGTCGTCAAGAAGGCTATGGAAATTTGAACGTCGATATTTCGTGTCTAAACGTAATTCTTAGCTTTTGCTGTACTAGTTTCCAGGTTAACTGTCAAGTTAGAAGTTAGCATTTTGGAAACTCCACGAACTTCTGTTCTCGTTTTATCTCAAATGGCTGGAGTACCTGTTGGCATATTTTGTGCCACACGATTTCGAATGAAAGACGTCATCAGTTTGTTTTCATAAAGATTGACATGTTATCAGAAAATTGAAAAGATTGATTACCTATCCTTGTAGCCTCCAAAAAATTGTTCAGTATGCATCAGTCAATGGCAAAATGTGCATGGGACCTATTTTTTTTCATGGAAATTTAACAATAGAACGTTATGAATAGGGAGAAAGCGTCATGCCTTCTTCATAGCTAAATTGAGTTTTGATAAATTGTCCAATATTTATTTTCATGTAATTCAGTTCTTTAGTTTAGTCATGGATTTTCAGTAACGACCAAATTGTTTCAATATTTATAGAGAATTATTAATAAACATATTGAGATTCTTACTCTGCCTTATTCCTATTAAGTACTGAAATAGGTTGAACCTTTTTACAAAAAAAAAACACCTAATACTACTATCCGTTCAACATTCATTTCTCTTACGAATGAAAATAGTGGACATCGGTTAAAATTTTTACCAATAATTTTTCTAACCGCCTCAGATTGTTTGGATTCTTGTGATCTGACTCAATGCAAGAAATCATAATAACTTTTCCTTAAAAGTGCCTTTTCCACTTTCCATTCAAAATTACGATGTACTTATAGGTTAATGTCATCATTGCTTACATTTTGGAAATATGAAGTAATTCAAGAAAAGACCTACGTTCAGACACCGAATACGGTGTTAATTCCATAGCCTATACTTGACGACGGAAGTTTTTCGACCACACGTTAAAAAAAGATAAATGATCGTCGGGCAGTTAACTCTCTCTTTTCTGTTCACATAGAGGTGACTGCGGACCAATCAAAATTCTAGAAAAAGACAACCAACATGCCCGATGTTCAGTTTCTCTCTGTCACTTCTTTGACCGTATTTAATGCATAGATAGAAAGAGAAGCCACAGTCCATGTCTCTATGTCTATATATGACCTATAATTACTTTTTTTTTTCTTCAGTCATCATCAAGTTTATTATTCACTTTTCTTTCTCGTTTTCTGCTTTGTTTCAGATATTATTTCGAAATGGGAAGAGGATAAAGAAATTTTTATATCGATGGAAAAGAAGCCCTTCAGTATTAAAAGCTTATTCTCTAAACAAATTTGACATCACTAAACAGCTCAACGGGGTGAAAGGGTGTTTTTACTGAGGTTTTTCCCTGAGCTCTTCTATCATACTCCAAATTGTATGGTACCCCGTTACACCAACCTTTGCTTAAACTCATATAAGTATCTGGATACTTATACCGTCTGTTCCGATCTCGGTTCCGATATTTCTGAACAATACTGTCAGTATTTCAGAAACGATGCCTATTGGCCCAGTCGTTCGAGTTCTATTGTTATTCGATTGCGTGCCAGTAAAACCAGCAATATCGGAACAGGCCCATAATATGCTATAAGTAATGTTTGATTTATACCGTTGCATACGCACTTTCGGTAGAATTCTCGGTTCACTTGCATACAAAATAATCTCTGCCGTTTTCTTGCGAGAATTTTGTAGAGAATTTGGAAATAAGATATCGGGAAATTGGACTATTTTGTAACTTTTATTTCTTAACTATGCCGACGTTTCGAGGAAGTTTACCTCTTTCTCAAGGCTAGTCAATTCGTTAAAAGTCAAAGTTATATAAAATATTTAAAAGTAGAGTCAAGGAAGCACCAATGGTACGATACATTTGGAGTGAAACCAAATGTTACAAAATAGTCCAATTTCCCGATATTTTATTTCCAAATCTGAAGAGATAGAGTGGCTAAAGGTTGGTAAAGGGTCTTGGGAGCTGTGTAGGCTGCTGGTGTCTACGCAGTAACAAAAACCTGAGTAATGCCCACTGATTTCCGATAACTATTCGGAGATTCGAGAGATCGAATTCAGCTCTGCTAACAAATCCTACTCTCACGTCCCCGAAGAGATAATTGTATCTCGCGTAGCTACTGGGCACATGGCATGCAATGGATGCATGTTATGTGGCAAACGAGAGAGGGTGAAGAGCGAGTTTCTGGCGCTCTATAAAACTGGAGCATACCGGCTAAGGGAGAAAACCCCAACAGAAAATCCTGGCCCTACAAGTCTGGAGGTTGAATCGACGGGCTAGCAACTTGTCATTTGTAAAAGAACATAAACCGCTAAAAATTTTGATCTTTCGCCTCGGAACATGGATGGATTTAAACGGAAACGACATATGCTAAGGAAAAGGACTATGAAATTGGCAACCTGGAACATACAAGGCTTGAGAACAAAACAGGGGGAAGTCTTTCAGGAACTGGAAAAAATGAAAGTTGATATTTGCGTTCTCACGGAAACCAAAAGGAAAGGAGTTGGTAGTGAAACTATCGGGGAATATATTTTACAGTGGTGTACCGAAGGATGCTAGAGCTAAGAGGGGAGTCTCGATTGCTGTACACAAAAGAAATAGAGAGCATATTAAAAGCTGGGAAGAAATAGATGAGCAGATAATGACCATGGAATTCAATAAAAACGGTCATCAAATTGTAATAGTGGGGGTGTATGCACCCAGCGATGATGCGGGCACACTAGTGAAAGATGAATTCTATGGAAAACTTACAAATGTACTTACCAACATAAAGGATACTAAAGAAGTGATCATATTGGGAGATTTAAACGGACGAACCGGGAAGGAGGACAATAGTGATGTAGTAGGAAAGTACGGAGAATCTGCAACCAACAACAACGGAATGCGCCTTAGATATTTATGAGAGTCCATGAACCTGAAGATCATGAACGGATATTTTGCCCATAAAGATATACATAAATTCACTTGGATACAAGCAGCCAGAAATTTGCGTTCCATAATTCACTATGTCATCCAAAAACAGCATTCGAAACTGAAGACAGCTGACGTGAGGGTACACCGTGAAGCAGAGTGTGGATCAGACCACCATTTACTTGTAGCCAAGATTATAGTGAACTACAGAAAGGCAAACACCACAGTAGATAAGAATCAGCAAAGGGGCAATGATACAAGTGAATATAAATTAAACATAGAAAGCCTCAAACAAGAGTCAACTCAATTCCTGTACAAATTAAGGCTTGCTAATAAATTACAAAACATGGAAAATGCCAATCTACCCGCAGAACATCTGTATGGACAGATCAAGGACTGCATACACGAAGCAGCAAGGGAAGCTCTGGGATATAAGGAGAGACATAAGGAGGGAAACCCGGAATGGTACTCGGAAACAATAGACGATCTAGTAAAACAGAAAAAGAGAGCTTATAACACATGGTTGAGTACATGGAAGAGTAGAGGATAGAAGGACATACGTTCACTGGAATAGAGAAGTAAAAAGGGAAAAAACAAAAAGAATAAATGAACTGTGGGAGCAGAAATGCGAGGAAGTTGACAGATATATTGGCGGGACAGGAGTAGCTGAAGCTTGGAGAACTATAGGAAGCCTAAGAAAGGAAGGAAAATATAAGAGTAAAATACCACTGATAGGTTTAAACGAATGGGTAGATCACTATAAGGCGTTACTTACAGAAAACAGAAAAGAATTCAAAATAGTAAACATGGACATAGAAACGCCCCGAAACCGAGAAATAAAGGAAGTAACGGTAGCAGAAATAAAGAAAGCTCTAATGAAGTCAAAGAATGGAAAGGCTGCTGGGCCCGGAAATATTCACATTGAGTTGATCAAGTATGGGCCGAATATACTACTTGAAAATCTGGCAGATCTGTTCAATAAGTGCTTACTGGACGGTGATAACATTCCAGAAGAATGGAATATAGCACACATAAGCTCTATTCATAAAAAAGGCGACAAAAGGGTATGTCAAAATTATAGGGGCATAAGTGTGACTAACTCAGTGGGGAGATTGTACGGCCGAATAATAAAACAGAGGATCGAACAAGACATAGAAGATATAGAAGAGCAGTCAGGGTTTCGTGCTGGAAGATCATGTGTTGACAACATATTTGTATTACAACAAATACTAGAAAAACGAATGTCTCGTAGTCTGTCTACCCACCTCGTATTTGTTGATCTAGAAAAAGCATACGACACGGTACCTTTAAAAAAACTTTTCGAAGTATTGACAAGGGTTGGCCTGAGGAAAACGTATGTACGCGCCATATGGAATATGTACAAGGACAGTAAGAGCCTGGTAAAAATGGGGAACACCCAATCAGAAAAATTCCACACAACAAAGGGGCTTAAGCAGGGATGCAGCTTATCACCTACATTGTTCAAAATATACATCCAAGAAGCTATTTATAACTGGAGAAGGAAAACAGCGGAAATGGGAATACAAATGAATGATGAATGTCTATCAACCCTCCTATTCGCCGATGACCAAGTTATCGTAACTAATGACGAGAACGATGCTGACTATATGTTCAGAAAGTTGAAAGAAGAATTTGAAGCATGGGGTCTGACCATAAACATGAACAAATCTGAATATTTAAAAGTAGGAGACCAACAAGAAGAAGACCCAGATCTGCAAATCCATAATCTGAAAAAATGTAGCCAGGTCAAATACTTAGGAAGCATCATTTCGAAAGATGGAACATCAAAAAAGGATATAGAAAACAGGACACAGTTAGGAAAGAAGGCAATCCGATTGCTAAACTCGTTACTCTGGTCAACCAGAATAAAACTTCAAACAAAGATGACTATCTACACATCGATTGTAGAGCCAATTTTGACCTACGGATGTGAATGCTGGCAACTCTCAGAGAGGGAGAGAAGGATGATAGACACGGTGGAAATGGATTTCTTGAGGAGATCGTGCAATATATCCAGAATGCAACATATTAGAAATGAAGACATAAGAAGGAAAACTGGGCGGATAATAACAACAGCCGAAAGAGTAGAAACGAGGCAGCTATCATGGTACGGGCATGTAATGAGAATGGAGGAGACGAGATGGCCCAAGAAAGCTTTAAGGTACATACCAGAGAACAGGAGAAGAAGAGGAAGACCGATAACGCAATGGATAGAAGGGATTAGGAGAAATATGAGAGATCGAGCCATCGAGGAGGAAGATTGGAAGGATAGGGAGATGTGGAGATCAAAATGCGGGATGCGGCGTAGGCTGTAGGAACCCCGCCAATATATATATATATATATATCTAAAGAAATGGACGTTAACCCATCAAATTTGTAGAGAATTCTTCAGAGAATTCTCGGCTGTTGCAAACGGGCTTAAGATGGTTTTCTCTTCTTTTGTAGATTCGAAGTTAAAAACAGCAATTTGATGCCTGTCTTCGTAAACAGGTTTTATTTACTTGAGTTTCAACAAAATGTTACAAGAAATATCTTACCTATAAACAGAAGTCGTAAATTACTGCTATTAGCTTCTAAATACTACTTATAATTACTTTTAAAACAATGTGAAAAAACGGAAAATCTGAATAAACAAAACTGTCAAAGAAAAGTCATAAAAATGAAACATGTTCACTTGAACTTCTCGTCTATATATATACTCCATTCACATTTATTTTAGCACTCCGTTGGCCATGAAAAAATTTTCAACAAGTTTTTGTAACCAGAACGGTGTAGGGTTGGCACTCATGAAATGTCGTTAATGTCATAACGCCGTTGCCACAACTAGTATGAATTTTTATTACGAAAATACCGAAAGTGATTGAAAAATGAGACAGGGTTTCAGGAAGAGCTATTTAGAATTCAGGTCCGCTCATTCAAATAGTTATACCCTGATATTCTAAAATCCACAATACGAACATAATATTCAATGTAAGAGAATTTATATAATGTTTCATCTAGATCTAAACGACTTACATTTCAGCTGAATATATCCACAATCAGAAAGATTGTGAATGATGAGGATGACAAAGAATTTCCTTCTATTGGAAGACCCAAAAAAGAGGTGGCATTTGAGAATTTTATTTTTGAGTAAATTAACGCGAAAACTTTTCTACAGGATTTTCGATTAATGTTATCGTAGAATAAGTTCCCGAAAATTGATTTTTCTATTTTTCATTTGATTTGTCCTTGACATTGTAAATGTCTTAAGGTACCAATAAATACCTAATTATTGCTATTATATCAATTTATTGATGAACAGCCACAAATACGCGCCAGTTGTCCTGTTAATTGTTTATTCATGTGAAATTTTTGTTCAAAGGTGAAGTTCATCTCGATTTGAAACTTTCTTTTACTTACATTGATGCAAGATGATTTTTGTTGAAGAATTTAAAATTCTTGTAATTATCTGTTAATTCCTTCGGTAGATACCTATTCCCAACCACAACCACTTCATCATATGCATTTCATCTTCGGGTTAATATTTTTGAAATCTACAACTGATGTAACGTATTCAAACTTTAGCCAAAGAAGATAACGAACATTAACTCTCCTCAAGCTAGTGCATATTATGATATTATACTCTTGTATTTTTGTATAAACTTCAATTATGTTAGTCACATATTTTCCGAAAAGATTCGACATTGTGATTAAATACGTAATAACAGAAACTTTTACGTAGAACGGACAACATAGCGCTGATTTAAAACACAAAAATGTTTTGACAAGCGTCATAACCCCGCACATTTCCGTACTATACAGGGTGAAATGTGTCAAATTTCCATGGACAACCGAGTGCTAAAATAAAAGTGAATGGAGTATATTGATACATATAAATATACTAATTATTTCCACAAATTAGTTATCGAATGCATATTTCAATCTTTGTTGTTGGTCTTTATCAAGATATCTATAAAATTATTCAGTTTTGAAGTTCCAAAGAATACCTAGGACGCGAAAAAAAGTTGTCATCTCGTCGTGAGAATTTTTTTAGGTTATACAATTTATCGGAGCAATCTATATATTCCACTTCTGTGATTGAAACTATACAGAAATTATTGAAGATCTTTCGTGACCAGATATTGAACTGCGTCTGGACCTCGGTCTGGGCTTTCAAGGTCTACCTACAGGATTTCAATCATTCTTGAATGGACTATATATTATACTTATGATACGGAAACAGGAGTCGGCCTTATGCAAGCGAGTATGCAAGTACCTTTCCGCCTTCTCAATTTAATCAGGTCCTATGATCCCTCCTGTTATTTGATACATGCACGAAGCGGCAGAGAACCAGAATGACAAAGCTCAAAATTCGACTATACTCTTGGGGTATATATTCACATTTTTCGATTTCAGGTGATTATTCTTAAAAATGAACCTTTGAGAGAATCATTTTTTCTCCCACGGAAATTTCCACAGTTCCCGCTTTGAGTTTGTGAAATGGCGAACCACAAATTCACAAATGAAAGTTACTCTGTCTAAATCAGTGAACTCTAAAAAAACTTTTTAAGACTTCACTGGTCTAGATTGATGAAATTTTCCCAGAAAATCGACGGACGACTATCATATCCATTCAGCACGGAAGACTAATTAAAAATTGTGGAATAGGTAGGTACATCGTAAAAATTCAACCCATTTTCAACACTACGTATCCTACCTACTTATACCTACTGATAGGTACCAATTGAACACATATACAGTCCCTGGCCAGTTTATTAGACGCACTGAGGATTTTTTTTATATTTACTGGTATTGCCCGAGGAAAAAGCAGAACATTTGAATTTCATTTCCACAGAATGTCAGTTTTATCTGCGACTCTCATTAAATTGTACTATTTGGCATTTATTTTTGATGTTGTAATATTAGTACTAAAGTATGAATCAGTACTATGTCTTCCAGTGGACGTCTTGTATGCTGCAGGTTCCGACGTTATTTCGATAATCCGCATATGAAATCATCATCCTCGAATGCAGCAAACCGAACAATTCTGCATTGATAGTATGAAGCTCTCATAGCTACACAAGGTGGCTCAGCAAAATATTAGAATTTCATGTTGAATCATCAATAAATCAATATTTTTTATTTAATATGATATATTATATGTGAAGACCATTTACAGATTAAGTATATATAACATATACATCCAATTAAATAATTCAATATTCAAAAACCAATAACCTAATAACCAATTTCAAAGGGTGTTTAATTGAGATTTTGCATCGAATCAATGCGTCTAATAATATGGCCAGGGACTGTACATACTCCATTCACATTTATTGTACAGTCGGTTGGCCATGAAATAATTTTCTCAAGTTTTTGTAACTAGAACGGAGTAAGGTTGGTACTAAGATGTCTAAAAACATGGTGTATGCACTGATTAGATTTTGTTTTTCCCGCTTCGAAAATAACAGATAAGTTTCGTTTTCCCCACTGTAGGTAGCGCTGTTTAGGAATTGATAGTTGTCATTGATATTTGAAAATAATTTGAATGCATTCTAACGACTTGCGCATGTGCTGTATTAATAAGCCATTATTGGTGTGTGAAAATGTATTACTTTCGAAAAAGGTCGTACAACATTTATTGAACATATCGTTCAGTTTTCTGTATGGACAATCAAGAACTACAGCTGAGTATTCGGTGTTGTTGGTCTATCACTCTTTGTTGTTGGAAATTGAGGCAGAGCGTTACCTCCGAGAAGAAATTCATATCGGAGGTAACGGGCAGAGCCAAATCAGATGAACATTCGGGACGGATAGAGTTAACAGGTTTATGGCAACTTCAGCAATATTTAATCAAAGGAACTGTATTGAAAATGCATGATGTGAATTGTGAGATTTTGAGAAATAGAAATACGTCTGTTCGAGTCTGTTCTTCAAATATTCTTCACAAGTACATATAGTGAAAATTGCGTTTCTGTCAACTGAAAATATTGAATATTTCGCCAATGAACTGTTGTATTGAAATCATATTGAATTACCTTCCTGACTAATACAATTTGTCAAACAGAAATTATCTTGAAGAAAAATAGTAAGTACTCCGCCGAATCCTTCGATAGTGTTGAAATATTTGCAAATTCGTTTTTACAGCGAAAATTCAAGTGTAAATCACAAATATTCGTTAACAGCTGAGGAAATAGTCCGGTTCATTGTTTTTGAATTCTTTGATGGATCAGGAACACAGAGATGACTGTAATCTGTGATCGATATAAACGGAGAACAAAATAAAGCGAGAGAGTATCATTAGATTTTCTTTCATAGAACAAGGATAGAACATGGTGGCGCCGCCACGAAACGAATCTCTCATTTTCGATTTGGTCTAATGTCATTCCATTCAAAAACTGACGAGTGCATACACCATGTTTTTAGACATCTTAGTTGATACTCATGAAATGTCGTTCATGTCATAACGCCGTTGCCACAACTTATATCAATTTTTATCACGAAAATGTCGAAAGTGATTGAAAAAAGAGACAGGGTTTCAGGAAGTGCTATTTTGAATTCAGGTCCGCTCATTCAAATAGTTATACCCTGATATTCTAAAATTCACAATACGTCAGACGGTAGCGAGCATATTCAAAGTAAGAGAATTTATATAATGTTTCATCTGAATCTAAAAGACTTATATTTTAGCTGAATATTTCCACAATCAGAAAGATTGTGAATGAAGAGGATAACAAAGAATTTCCTTCTATTGGGAGACCCAAAAAAAAGTGGTGACATTTGAGAATTTTATGTTTGATTGAATTAATGCGAAAAGTTCACTACAGGATTTTCGATGAATAGGTCCTTTCGTTTGCATAAAAAGTGTAGCACTTTTCTACACTCGATTATAGATTCGTTTGCTGATTGAATTAACACCAGTGTAGAGATGTAGTTCATCTATATCTCCTTTTGACTATGTGTAGTGTAGTTTACACTACCTCTATACACTGGTGTAAATCAAATCGAGTGTAGAAAAGTGCTACACTTTTTATGCAAACGAAAGGACCTAATGTCATCGTAGAATAATGGTTGTATTAACAAATCTGTAGCGTACGATCGATCTGTCTGTGTCCGGTTGACAGATTCGTAAATAATGCAATTCTGGAAATGTTTCTGTAACTATCTTCTTTACAGTGTTAGTTTTGAACTACTTATCGTGAATAGATACGGATTCCTGTAAGCTACAGATCACTAAAAACATCCAGAAATGCATAATTTTCCAGTAAGCTTATGAAAAGTTACAGATTGGCTTACAGATGAAAGCAGAATACCACCGTAAGTTGCCGAAAATTGATCCTTCTACACTCCATTCACTTCTATTTTAGCAGTCGGTTGACAGATTTCACTCTGTATAGTACGAAAATGTGGGGATATGAAGCTTGTCAAAACATTTTTGGGTTTTAAATCAACGCTATGTTGCCCGTTCTACGTAAAAGTTTCTGTTATTACGTATTTTATCACAATGTCGAATCTCTTCGGAAAATATGTGACGAACATAATTGTAGTTTATACAAACTGATTGAAGGCATACCAAATCCAGTTATTTGCATGGAAAATACAAGAGATCAGTATAATATTATAATATGCACTAGCTTGAGGAGAGTTAATGTTGGTTATCTTCTTTGGCTAAATGTTGAATACGGTACATACGGTAGATTTCAAAAATATTAACCCGAAGATGAAATGCATATGATGCAGTGGTTGGGAATGGGTATCTCCCGAAGGAATTAACAGATAATTACAATATTAAGATGTTAAATTCTTCAACAGAAATCATCTTGCATCAATATAAGTAAAAGGAATTAAAAGGAAGTTTCAAGTCAAGATGAACTTCACCTTTGAACAAACGTTTCACATGAATAAACAATTAACAGGACACCTGGCTCTTAGTTATGGTTGTTTGTTTTTAATACTTTGATATAATATAATAATAATAATTAGGTATTTATTGGTAGCTAAAGACATTTACAATATATGGGCCGGACAGGTCGAATGAAAAATAGAAAAATCAATTTTCGGAAACTTATTCTACGATGACATTAATCGAAAATCCTGTAGTAAACTTTTCGCATTAATCCATGCACTCATAAACATAAAATTCTCAAATGCCACCACTTCTTTGGGTCACCCAATAGAAGGAAATTCTTTCTCATCCTCTTCATTCACAATCTTTCTGATTGTGGAAATATTCAGCTTAAATATAAGTCGTTCCGATTCAGATGAAACATTGTATAAATTCTCTTACATTGAATATGTTCGCTACCGTCTGACGTATTGTGGATTTTAGAATATCAGGGTAAAACTATTTGAATGAGCGGACCTGAAATCTAAATAGCACTTCCTGAAACCCTGTCTCTTTTTTCAATCACTTTCGGCATTTTCGTAATAAAAATTGATATTAGTTTTGGCAACGGCATTATGACATTATCGAAATTTCATGAGTGCTAACCTTACTCCGTTCTAGTTACAAAAACTTCAGAAAATTATTTCATGGCCAACCTATTGCTAAAATTTATGTGAATGGAGTATATTTTTCATTTGACTTGTCCTATACAGTGTAAATGTCTTAAGGTACCAATAAATACCTAATTATGATTATTACATCGATGCATTAAGATGAACAGCCACAAATACGCGCCAGTTGTCCTGTTAATTGTTTATCGAGTTGTTTATTCATGTGAAATTTTTGCTCAAAGGTGAAGTTCATCTTGACTTGAAACTTTCTTTGATTCCTTCTACTTATATTGATGCAAAATGATTTTTGTTGAAGAATTTAATATTCTTGTAATTATCTGTTAATTCCTTCGGGAGATACCCATTCCCAGCCACTGCATCATGCATTTCATCTTCGGGTTAATATTTTTGAAATCTACAACTGATGTAACCTCGGATGTAACTCATTCAAACTTTAGCCAAAGAAGGTAACGAACATTAACTCTCTTCAAGCTAGTGCATATTATGATATTATACTGATCTCTTGTATTTTCCATGCAAATAACTGGATTTGATATGCCTTCAATCAGTTTGTATAAACTTCAATTATGCTCGTCACATATTTTCCAAAGAGATTCGACGTTGTGATAAAACACGTTATAACAGAAAATTTTACGTAGAACGGGCAACATAGCGTTGTTGATTTAAAACCCAAAAATGTTTTGACAAGCGTCATAACCCCACATTTTCCTATTATACAGAGTGAAATGTGTCCAATTTCCATGGTCAACCGAGTGCTAAAATAAAAGTGAATGGAGTATATAATAGTACACAGATAGTAGTGACAATATAAATACCTGTTCTACAAATCTTTCAAGGGTTGCAATGACAGAGCTTTTGGTAATCATATTCAAAACCTACATCCCACTTTGGTGTATGACTGTATGGCGATCCTGTGCGATGGTGTACAACAAGAGGCGAAGCCGACTCGAGAAAACACAAAGACGGGCCACTCGTATTGGCTACGGACTCGGCTACTATACGGATCTATTCGACAATCAACAGCGAGCTAAATCCATGGGACTGACATTTTTCGAGGGCAGGTGAGCTCGCGGGTACCTGAGATTTTCATACCGAATTATTTCTCAGATCTCAGAGGTGACAAAATATGAGGCGAGAGAATTTCAGACCAACTCAACGTCAGACCTAACAGAATTTTCAGTGAATAGAGCAGTCTTCCCAATAAAGCAAGCAAGCTTCCTCTGTTAACGCATTCAAAAACAGTTACGACGGATGGAATGATGGAAGTAAGCTGAACAAGGATATTGATCTTCAGACTATAGTTTGGCACGTTTCAGTGTTTTCAGCGTGATTGTTTTGTTTTTTCTTTTTTCCATACACACTATTCGAATTCTTCATTTTCTCATGGATTGTAAGTCAATACGTATACTGCATTCACATTTATTTCAGCAGTCGGTTGGCCATGAAATAATTCTCTCACGTTTTTATAACTAGAATGGAGTAAGGTTCGCGCTCCTGAAATGTCGTTAATGTCATAACGCCGTTGCCACAAGTAATATCAATTTTTATTACGAAAATGCCGAAAGTGATTGAAAAAAGAGACAGGGTTTCAGGAAGTGCTGTTTAGAATTCACGCCCGCTCATTCAAATATGTAGTAGTACCCTGATATTCTAAAATCCACAATACGTCAGACGATATAGCGAGCATATTGAAAGTAAGAGAATTTATAATATAATGTTTCATCTGAATTCAAACGTCTTATATTTCAGATGAATATTTCCACAATCAGAAAGATTGTGAATGAAGAGGATTACAAAGAATTTCCTTCTCTCTGGAAGACTCAAGAAAGTGGTGGCATTTGAAAATTTTATGTTTGAACGAAAAGTTTACTACAGGATTTTTGATGAATGTCATCGTAAAATAAGTTCCCGAAAATTGATTTTTCCATTTTTCATTTGACTTTTCCTATTCATTGTAAATGTCTTAAGATACCAATAAATACCTAATTATTGCCAAAGAACATAACGAATAACGAACATTAACTCTCCTCAAGCTAGTACATATTATGATATTATACTGATCTCTTGTATTTTCCATGCAAATAACTGGATTTGGTATGCCTTCATTCAGTTTGTATAAACTTCAATTATGTTCGTCACATATTTTCCGAAGAGATTCGACATTGTGATAAAATACGTAATAACAGAAACTTTTACGTAGAACGGACAACATAGCGTTGTTGACCCAAAAATGTTTTGACAAGCCCCACATTTTCGTACTATACAGAGTGAAATGTGTAAAATTTCTATGGCCAACCGAGTGCTAAAATAAAAGTGAATGTAGTATAGGTACTTAAGAGTGTATTCAAAGTATAAAACGGCTACGAATGTCAGCAATTCATTTAGTTTTATGCAAAACAGGTGAGTAAAATGTTTCGAGTTGAGCAATTATTGTATTTATAAGCTCCGAACTGTATTCAGAGCGCACAGAATAATATTAGAAGTTGATATAAATTATGTTTTCACTATTATAACCTTTGAAGTGTAGTGTGCCCTAATATCACACCCCGTTCTCAGAAGACTCAAAAGGTGAAAAATGGATTAGATGTTGCCAGTGTTTGAAATGGGGGCATGAAGAATGCTCCAATTCGGAAAGGAAGAAGAAGTTTGTACGTGACTTCTGTTTGACTGAGTGAGGCGTCCTAATATCGTCCACCCAAATGTGTAGTATTATCGGATATGCGATATTAGGGTACCATTTTCAGTTTTAAAAAAATGTGTTAACTATTTGTTTTTCATTAATACAGTTGATTTATGTTTTTTCAAATAAACTTTCGATACCATTTGTTGTTTTATTGATAATCACATATATTGGAAGCTCATAATCAGAGCTCTGATATAATTTCCTTCAAAGATATGAGGCATTCAAAAAAAGGGTGCGATATGAGGGCACTCTCCTCTACCATTGTATTTTTCATTTTGAGTTGATCGGTTTTGTACGTCAACACTTCGTCCTAATATCGTCCACCCAAATGTGTAGTATTATCGGATATGCGATATTAGGGTACCACTTTCAGTTTAAAAAAAATGTGTTAACTATTTGTTTTTCATTAATACAGTTGATTTATGTTTTTTCAAATAAACTTTTGATACCATTTGTTGTTTTATTGATAATCACATATATTGGAAGCTCATAATCAGAGCTCTGAAATAATTTCCTTCAAAGATATGAGGCATTCAAAAAAAGAGTGCGATATAAGGGCCCTCTCCTCTACCTTTGTATTTTTCATTTTGAGTTGATCGGTCTTGTACTTCAACACTTGTAATGTTCATAAAAATGTCTAATAATAATGAAACTCAGAATTTTTGGCTTGATATTGGTACCTATTAAATGATTTATTCATGGTTTCAGTATTTTAAAATAGGTGCTGAACGCCGTATAGGTACTCCATATTCAATATTTTATATAGGTAGGTATCTACCATTGAGTAGGTATTAAAACTCGAGAACCAATCAGATTGGGAAGCATATTGAATGATTGATTATTTTGAAGAGGCCCAATTTTCCACATTTTTCCTTTCGGATTTGGAAGCTTTCAAACAGGTGGAAATACAGGAATTTTACTTACTCTTTCGTATTGATGTGTTGCTGTGAAAGGAGAACTGAACGGTCCAGTCCTGGGCACTGGATGAGCTGAAACCGGCGGCGCAGCTCCAGCCCGTTGGTACAAATACGGATAATAAGCTTGATACATCACTTCAGAACAACTCATATTACACAAACAAACATGACATAATATCTTATTGCCCACAGATTATCATCACAAATCAAAAACTTCACAAATCAGTAATTATGTTTTAAAAATCACACGAGATCATCGTCTTGCTATACCGTGACTGTGATGTTCATATTCGTCTAATCAAATTTATCGACGATTCGGGTGGATTTAGTACAAATTAGCGAAATACAGAAACGTGAATATTTATTTCAAGAAGACATCACACATATACCTCACTGGGTTATAATGAATACTGAAGGGAGATGTTCTATAAAAATTCCAATCCCCTTTATTTCAAAGAGCTCCGCCTTCGCATCCCTTCCCTCAAACGGTAGCTCGCTCCACCCCCATGAAGCCACATGACATTCCTGAACAGCGGACCAATCGGGTATGAGCATTTACTATATGCACCAATATCAAAACACAGTCAGTTTCTGTCAAAACGCCTGAATCCTATCCGCCACTCCTATAAGTGGGTGTTGGAATATTATGTATAACCTCATAATTTTACTGAATTATAGGTTGCCTTGTTTATGGAGCCTATCATGTTATACTGATAATATGAATACTAATTTTTCAGGGGGTATCCGCATATAGGAATTTATTATTGAGTTTTTGTGGAAAAGTTTTATGAAGCTAGTTGGAAAATGAAATTTGTTCTACAGGTGTCCCACTAGTCAACTGTTACCCCTTCGGCCTACTCTGCGTAACAGAAAAATATCAACAAAATTTTTCAACGCCATCCCGAATTACCTACCCTCGAATTGCACAACCCAAAAATATTTTCCAGCATACGGTAACTTACTCTTTTTAAATGTAAAACCCTTCAGTTATTCAGTAAAATAATATTTAGAAATAAATAAATAGGTAAATGAATATCTAAATTAATTATTTACCCATTTATTTATTTCTCAAACAAATCTTTTCACATGAAAATAAAAGTAAAAGTAGGACATTTATCACATGTCGAAGTACCTAAGCCGGAAACCTTATCTAGGTAAGTACCATAATAACTAAAAGAAACACATATAGGTAGGTAGGGGACAATGGGGTAATTGCGGACGCTGAAGGGAAATGAAGTATAACACTTGTAGATAATGACTTGTCAGTCTGATTTCATTAATTTATTAATCTTTGGTTAATCAACTATAGAATTATCATTCATAGTTTCACGGGATTAATGAACAAAATTGTTTTTTTTCAAGAAATACAAAACCCTTTTTGTCCGTATTCACCCGAATCATTTGGAGTAAGCATTCACTCAATCAAGGTAAATATTAATTGCAAAGATTATAGAGTAGAAATATAGGAAACGCCCTCATATCGCTAGTATTAAAAACCGACTACATTTTGGCCAGTGAAAACACATTTGACAATGAGATGGCGCTGAAAACGTAGTATCAATACCGAAAAACTGTCTAATAGCAGTTTTCTGTTTTATAATTGAGGGGCGCGAAATTCGAATTCTATTCCTACTGAATTTCAATATTGACCTTGTTGAGACTAGAAAACAAACATCCTGAGCGACAAAACAAAAGGATGATTTTAATTTGTGACCAGGATGTTAGTTTTCATCTGAACATTGTTTGCATGCATGAAATCGATTGGTATCAATGTAAAATGTAATACGCTGTTGGATGTGATAAATTTTCATTTGCAATCTATAAAAAATCTGAAATTATGGACAACGAATAGAGGACTAGGACTAGGATACAAAAGTACCTACATGGTTATCTGCTATAGGTACGTCAAAGGTGGTTTTTCTGTGAAAACGTTTTGAATTAATAAACTGATTTGAATTTGTACAATTTATATCAGAAATTGATATGGACCAATTTTCAATTTACCTTCATAGGATACACACATTTCCGTTACGTACATATTATTTACAAAATTTTTAAAACCACAATTGAAAAAAACCTTACAGAGGTATGCAAGCCTTGTATTCAAGCCCGTCAGTATAATTTATTCTTGCTTTTTTATGATTTCATTGATTTCTTCATGGTATGGTCTCTTTATGACACAATAAACAAATTGATTGACGAATGAACAAAACACTCACAGAAGGTTTCATAAAACTTTGACTTTCCAAACAACAATTTGACAGCCACCCCATTCCCAAATCGAAATCCATAAAACTTGCATTTCTGAATATATTGAAGGCAATTGAGAATCTTTGAATGGACGTATAAAAGTTTCCCCTGAATGAGCCATTCATGTAAGGGATGCTTTCTGCATACAACAATTTACGTGGATGAACAGTTCTCAATCGGCTTGCAGTAAAATGTTCATTGCACGTGGTGTAGTCAGTAGAGTTTGCAGGCCTTTACGCCCTGAAAATTTTATCCACTTCGTAGCACTGAAAATAAAATTCAATGAATGACCTAGTCACATGTTACCAGTTTTATTACTCACATTCCCATTTTCCTTAGTAAAATTCGTTTTATTTGATCCACAGTTCTTCACCATAAAATAATTTTCGAACGATATTCTGAGGTTTTCGCCAAGAAACTAGACAAAAATATCAATAATCAGCAACTAGAACGGGCTTGAAAAACAAAAGGCGATACGAGGTTGTCTATTGATACGAGAATCAAAACATTCAAAACCTGTTTGATCAAAATGGCCATATAACTCTGACATCTCGCAAAATTTCATATGTCCCTCGAATTGAAATTTTATAACCAGTCTTAGGGCCTCAAAAACACATTTGAAACACAGATGGCGCTCAGATCACTTTAGTCGCTTCGTTTCCCATCTTTCTACTCTATAATCTTTGATTAATTGCAGAAAACACCGATAAAACCTTTTTAGGACGATGTTCCACCTGAACAATTTTCGTGTACCCAAATTAGGGCATTTTACAAACATTCTTAATATAAGAAATATAAGTGTGCGGAAAGGGCAGAATTAGTCCATTTTTTCTGTTGCAAAATTATATTTGTACATCTTTCTTATATATTTTCGGAACCTCTGTAAACGAACAATACCTAATTATTATTGTCTATTATTCACCATACTTGGAGTCTTGTTCGTAATTACCCCAAATGGCATTTCAAAAATAATAAAACAAAAATTTGAGACTGGTAGGTACAATATTTTGTTGAAAGTTATTTGATCATCACTTCTATTGAAAAAAAACAATCGATAGAAATTATTTACTATTCGACATCATGAACTCTTTCGATATACACCACTAGCAAAATAAAAAATCCTCGAAATTAGATCACAAGTTACACAAATTTTCGAAATGACTCATCGTGAAATCTATGAACGATCACTAGTAGTATTAAAGATCCACAAATGTGTAGTTTCACAGATTAAGCTGAAGGTGATTTTGATTTCCCAGAGGTGGCACAGCTCACTATGAAAACTTAAAATGGCTATATGTATCTTTTTATTATTGATGAAACGGAAAAGTGGTAGAAGACAAAAGTGTTTCTTTTGACCTGAAGACTCTACTGTTGAAATATTTGTACGAGTCTACGAAGGCGTAGAAGGGCCACATAATATTTTAAAAATATTTTTCCTTAAATTCCGACTTTGCGAAGTCGAAATTTTATTTACTTCGAAACCGATACAGGCTAGATGCACAGGGTGTTGTTCTACGACGACATAGATTATTTCTCCATATACAGGGTGTTCCTAAATTGAACGTACAAACGAAAAGGGGAGATTCCTTAAGTGAGTTTAAGAAAAAAAAATCCCATAAACATGGGGTCGCAAACGTTTCGTTTTCGAAATACAGAGTGTTGAAGTTTGAAGTTTTTTTCTCATAGTATCTACACCTCACAAGATATTCAACTGAAATTTGGCATAGATATTACATTTTAATGTTCTCACCACGTGACATGGCAATTTCGATAGAAGGTCTACAGGGTTATTTTTTCTGGAACACTGCCACCTGTTCTTCTGCAGAACTTTTTTTTTGGTGAGCAACTGTTAATTTGAAAAAATGTAAAAAGAAGCTTTGTTCTTATACTAAACTCTTCGGTCTCTTGTAGTTTTGTCGTATCTACCAACGATTTCGGGAAAAAAATTTTGAACGATTCTCTCGAAATTCTCGTAACTATGATAGGAAGGCCAGTTTGTAATCTGTGGTGAATGAATTCAGTACCAGTTTTTATGGAAATTTTCCTGGTCCGTAGCGATGATTCATAAAGATTCGATAAACTCGTATAATCAACAACAAAAATGTATTACAACAAGAAACGTAAAACTAAAAAAAAAATCATAACAAGAAAACTAAGCAACCGCAAAGGACTGAACTACGGCAAATGTTGAAAATGTCCTTAATTATTCAAAAACATGGACCTAATGATAATTTTCTCCAATAAAATACATCAAGTTCAATATTTATGAAAGAACAACGTGTTTATTTTGTGAAATCTGAATCCTCTCATGGATATCTCAGCATATTTGAAAATGAACCAATTCGTCATAGAGCTGCCTATATGAGGTTTTCTCACCGTTGTAATGACCTCTTCATGTAAGAAACATCAAAGCACACCGGGTGTACCTCGGGGTGTACTGATTTCTTGTCCATTGAGCCTCACGAGTGAGAAGGAAATTTTTTCATAAAATATCCGGAATATACCTAAAAAACAGTTATGCCAAAAAAAATATTCATGTCATGTCTGTAAAAGGTTGTCATATCATTGTTATGACCTCTCATAGAAAAAAAAGTGATAACGCCTAAATGGCAATGAATAAAATAATGAGGATAAATTCAGATGCATACCACCCGACGATATGAACATCGACAAGTGTTACGATCTGAATTGAGCTAGCCAATTTGCCATCGTCAAGACCCATCGTCAAGAAAAGCAGATGCTGACTATGATTTCGGTCTCATTTGGCCTCATCAGAGCAACATAGCATTTTTCCACGGTGGAGAACGTTTGGAATTGATGGAACTTTATTCAATGTTGTCATGTTCTACTGGGTATTATTTACCCAGAGCGCCATCCAACATGAAACGGTATCCGATCCAATCCCCTCCAGATAGAAACCAAGACGAAGACAATAGCATATGTCCCATATTTTCCCTAATTCAGTACGCCGCAGGGGCTTGACACTTCCTTACCCCCACCCCAAATACGGTTTTTAGTTCTGCAATCAAACGCTATGTGGCACTGCATACGAAAATATTTATCATATTCTCCACAGATTACTGTATTCTGACATATTGGATTTGTGAACGCCGACAGTGTCAATGTCAATATGTTTTAATGCAAATTCTTGTTTACAAACGAGATCTTATACGAGAGTGAATTAAAAATACCCATTTATTGAACTCGACAGTCTTATCAGGAAATCGATTTTCTTGTATGAAATGTTTGATTCAAAGAACCACGTAATTATAACATCAATCGTTTATACTTAAACCAATCCAATCAAACCCTTTAAAAATTGTGTTAATGGAAATGAAAGTCAAACTGTGTAGTCGGGTATTAAGCCACTCCGTGGGGTCAATGATGAAACTCATTTCTCAATGGGGTAAGTTTTTTTTTCAAACATAATAATACAAAAATTTACTATTTTCCTTTTTAGAAATCAAGCATCCGCTTCAGCTTCCCAGAGAGGCTATCGACACTGCTGACTTTATACTATTCTTGGAAGAGTTATTTGATTCGTTGAATGTATCCAGAGCTTGGACATCCACTGCGAAACTCTTAAAGAAGACGGATAGTATTCAAACAGAACACAATGTTTGTTGGGAGCAGGCGATACAAATTTTCAACAGTATTTCATTTTATTGCCCTCGAAAGAAAAGATCCATTGTGGTGCCCACTTTGAAGAATATAGTGACAACATTGAAAGCATTCCTTTACCTTAGGCAAAAACTGTTCAATGATTATCACTTTAAATATATTCTCACTCGGGCTTTCAATCAAGATTGTTTGGAAAACCTTTTTGTATACATTAGAGCACATGGAGTAAGGAATACTGACCCAAATGTTGAACACTTTATTTCAACATTCAAAACTATAGTTATTCAATTTCATGTCAGTGCATTCCTGGGGATCTAACTGTGAGGAAGATAAAACAGGGAGTCGTTGTTTAGAGACTTTGAAATCTTTCCTGCAGGAAAATATAAAATCCACATATGTATTTGAGCAACTAATTTTTTCTTTTCCAAATTATTAATGCATTCTAAGCTTTGGCATGCTGTTTTTGATTTCTATTGCCGACTCCCAACAAACATTGTGTCCTTTTTGGATAATGTTGAAGATTTCTGAAGATATAATAATTTCAACCTCATTTCCTATGAACAATATTATTACTGTTTATTATAATTATTGTCTTACGAAGATATGTGACCCTATTGACATTTTACCTCTGCTCATATATTCATTGCCATAATTATAGCTTATGTATTTCCATTTTTTTTTCCTGTGCTGGGTATATCAATATATGTATATTTTTCATGACAAGTTTTATTTCTCCTTAAAATTCGCCCTACTAATCCATTTTATTCTATCGACGTCTAAAATACCAGTGAATGGGCTAATTTAAATTTCGCGCCATGCGATTGCAGTTTCCTGTTATACCGATATTTCTCCCGGTTAGTTGGGTGGCAACCGCATGGGGGCGCTGAGAGCGGGATAAACTGTATTTTTCATCGTAGAACGTGAGTGTCAGATCTATTCTACTCTGTAATCTGTGGTACGCCGATTCGCTTTTGCGAACGTCGGACGCATGATGAATTGGGAAGTCCGGGAAGCGGAAAAAACTCAAATAATAATGTACACCCTGTGTACATAATTATTTATTCATCATAAATGTGGGAACACCTTGTATTATATGAATTTGAAATTTGAATATTTGTAGAACAGCAAACTGTTATTCAGGAACAAATCTACTTCGTCGTAGAACACCCACTAGAAGTTCGGAACTGAATAAAATTCCGACTTTGAACTCGGAATTCAACAAAATTCCGACTTTGAACTCGAAATTTAGTTGAATTCCGACTTTGAACTCGGAATTTAACTAAATTTCGACTTTTTTTTTACAACCTTCCTTTAATACAGGGTGCACCGTTTTTTCCCTATTGGTAAAATTAAGTTTTGATAGAACTTCTATTTGAATTTTTAACTTTAATTTTTGAACACCCTGTATATCAGATTTCTGAAATAGAGATGTAATGAATGATCCAATAATAGGTACCTATTTATGTTGACAAGAGCTGGGCAAAATTTGGTTTTGATACATTCACTAAAAAACTAGTACATATCTAAATTCTATCAGCTATTTTAGTGAGCTGTCGAAAATTTTAGGAAAAAGTCTAATATCTCAGGGCGTTTCTATATAGGACCATGATTGTCATACCAAAGTTTTACTTTAAAATTTGATAAGGAATTCAAAAATGCAATAATATACAGGGTCTTCCATTTAAAATAAGAAAGTCGATACCAATAGAGAAAAAACGGAGCACCCTGTATCAAGGTGGGTTATAAAAAATAAAAGTTCAATCGATTACAGACAAGTTTTGTATTTAACTTTTTCTTCTTGCTCCTTTAGTTTCCACAATAATGTAGGTATAGGTAAACTTTAACTCAGACAGCCTGTACATTTGGACATCAGAGCTTGGGTTTGAGGGCAAAGTTGGTGCTTGACAAATTAAAAAAATTATTTGTTGTTTTTAGCATTAGAACTGCTCGAGTCTACTTATACTAATCTCGAGAGGGAATTCTCAGTTTCATAAACACCTTTTATACTTGGTGCGTTATAATGCCGATTGAAAATCTTGTACAGGATGGGCAAAATTCGTTGTCTACTGAAGGGATCTCAAGAACTGTAGAATCTAGAAGAAAACGGACGACATATTCTCTAGCTCTTTTTTCTTGACTAATCCAAAACTGAAAACAGATCCAGCCTAACTTAAATAGATTTTGAGAAATGGTCATTTTCAATGAAGCTGAATAACTCACTTATACGAATTCGTATTCGAAATCCGTTGTTAGATTCTACAGGCACTTTTTTATGAGTAATTTGAATATGATATTATTCAATTTTTTGATCCAGGCATTTTCGAGATACGACAGGAATTTCTGATTTTTCAAAAGTAAACTATAGCTGAAAAATCTTTCATTCTGCTGCAATTTTTTTGCTCATTCCAAAAATATATCATATGTCGCTATTCACATGAATAGAACATAAAAAAAAAAATTTAATACTTTTTTCTGCTTTTCGATTCAGTGTTGAATTTTTCGTAGGCTGGCGTAACCATAGCGTCTGTTGAAAATGCATTATGGTTCGTGAACTCCACATAATTCTGTGTAAACTCAACCTTCTGTGATAGGAATCACCGACTGTCGAATAATTATTTCTTTTTTATACTTATATCGATATCCTTTAAACATAGACATATAGACATGGACTGTGCCTTCCCTTTATATCTATGCATGAAATAGGGTCAAAAAAGTGACAGAGAGAAACGCACGTCGGGAATGCAGTTGTCTTTTTCTAGAATTTTGATTGGTCCACACTCACCTCTATGTGAACAAAGAAGAGACAGGTAAATTCCCGACGATCATTTCTCTCTTTCTATAAAAAAGACATTTTCATGCTGACATTGCTCAGTCCATGTCTCTATGTCCATGCCTTTAAAAGAGCTAGAGTGAAAGACTTTCGTCTGATTTTTAAAGAAGAAAATTATCGTTTTTCTATTCATGAAAGAAACTTAAAGAGTCAGTTATATAAATAAAATACGATAGCTAGGTATCTATAATTATAATTTTCACAAAAGTCAGATGATGAAAAATAGGTACTTCTGTCGTTCTGTCAATGGTAGTATTCATAGATTAAGGTGGTGCAGATAGGAAACTTAGAACACAGATACATGGAATGGAAAATAAACATTCCAAAGACTGGAGCTGGAGACTAGACAGAGAAACATCGAATGTGTATAGTGTAAAACATTCATTTGTAGCACTGAATATCCATTCCATGTATCTATGTTCTAAGATAGGAAACTCTCACAATATTTTGAAACATTGTTCTCCGCGACCTCTAGTGGACTGGGGTGAAGCTTGAGTAGATCTGGTTTTGAAAAAAAAGCTGTGTGTTGTCAAACAAAAAGACGAGTATAATTACTGTGTTCTCAGTCTGATCTCCACACAAAGAACTTTCAACTATAGTTTACATATGAAAAATCAGAAATCTCTGTCGTATATGTATCTCGAAAATGACTGTATAAATTTTTTTTATAATATCATATTCGCACTTCTCATAAACAAGTGCCTGTAGAATGTAACGGATTTCGAATACGAGTTCAAATAATCGAGTTATTCAGCTTTATTAAAAATGACAATTTCTCAATTTTCGCTCATAACTCAAAATCTATGACCGTTAGGCTGGATCTGTTTTCAGATTTGGAATATTCAGGAAAAAAGAGCTAGAGAATGTATCATCCGTTTTCTTCTAGCTGCTATAGTTCTCAAGATCCCTTCAGTAGACAACGAATTTTGCCCACCCTGTATAGCAGACCCTCACGATGTCCCTGAGTGAAACTCATTTCTGAGCTGAGTTGATCGAATAATGTTGTAACTTGGATGAACGTTATGTTTTCACAGTAAAGGAATCGCAAGAACTTTTTTGAACCCTTTCCAGATATTTTTATACGTGAGAGGTGCTGGATGCCCCACTACAGAGCAATATTCGAGCTGGGTGCTGGGTCTGTATTGTATAATAATATAATGGTTTTTACGAAGGTTTTTATGTTTTTGAAAGTCGTTACAATGCCTCAACATAAATCCCAATTCTCTTAGGTTTCTATTTTCTGAGTGCTATATACTTAGTTTCCACATGAGCTTTGAACGATAGTTTGAAGTATCTACTCCACATCCAAATCCCTGACCTGCTCAACTCTAACTAACTTTATCGCACGTCCATATAGTAGGTAGATACCTATACAAATTTGAGTGTTTCACAGCACAGCAAGACAATACCTACAACGCATTCATCTTTATTGAAGGGTAAATCATTCCTAATACACCTACTCCACTGTTGAATGTCATTGATATCAGCTTGTACCTTGTACCCTGGCAACATGGCATAATTACGAATACTGTCAATCATAGCCTACTTGAATTAGAACTTCTAGTAGGCTATGCGTCAATCCTACGATAAAATTTCAGGTCGTCCTCAAATAGCCGGATATTTACAATACCTCGGACACTGTGGCAGATCATTTATAAAGATCAAAAATAATAAAGACTTTTCCATAATACCTATACACTAGTGGAAACCTCATGACAGAATTACAGTACGTTTGTCGCAGTACTCGTAGATCAGAATATTCAACAAAACTTTGTGTGGTCTCCGACTTCGGAATCCTTTTACCGTCCAATTCAAACTGTGATACAGAACTACAATTACGAATTACGTCAATTACTAGTGTTATTTTTTGTGAAGGCCCAGAATCTTCTACTATTCTCCTGAGATATTTTTTGCATAATTCATATAACACAATTTCATCGAATTTTTGAGTTTATTTTTTTCATATTTTCACATGTGCATAATATGGTGTAACTACAATTTTTTGTTCTCTTAATTGATTCAATCACCTCGCAGGTGTAGATACCAAACAGGAAGACTGCTCCTTTTCCTACGATATTTATAGAAAAACCACACAGACAGACACAATAATACCCTTTCACTCGTACCATGCTCCCCAAATAAAGAGAATGGTTTTTAGGTTTTTGTTTAACAGACTCGTCAACATCCCACTTTCAGAAGATAATTATAAGAAAGAGCTCAAGATCATTTATCAAATCGGTGAGAATAACGAATATCCCAGAGAATTCATAGATGATGTTCTTACTTCAATAAAAAGAAAAAATATTATTAACAAAGTATACCCCACTATTCAGTTCAAAGACACTTCATTTCCATTCCTTTCTACCATAAATTCAACAAAAAGTTCATTCAAATTATGGATAAATACAATTACAGCGTAGTAAACAGACGACACAAAACCTTAGAAAACTTTCTGATCAACAACAAACCAAAAATTGAAAAAGACCAACTTAGCGGCATATACAAAATAACATGCTCAGATTGCCCCTGTTTCTATATTGGCATGACGACACGAACCATGAGAAAAAGATTCACTGAACATCAAAAAGAACCGACCAAACTCCGCGTTGGGAAACCATTTGACGGAACAACACCATGGGACAACACTGGACAACTTGGAGATATTGCACAGGGGAAATAATTTTGGAAAACTTACATTACTCGAACAACATGAAATTATCAAACATAGAAATAACCAACATCTATTGAACGACCTCTCAGATTTCGAGGGGAACGTAAACATTTTCAAAATTATAGATTCAACATTGATCAGTTCAAACTTCCCGCCTTCTACATAACACTGACACATCGACTGCCTTCCCCCGCCTCCATTTCCCTTTCCTTTTCCGAAATTCCTTCTAGAGAAGTTTTCACGACGCAGTAAATAGACGACAAAAAAAATATTTCATAGAAATTTCATTTCAATTTGATTGTGGACCTTTTCATTTCTAGACTTTATCAAGAAAAGCATAATTCAGAACAATATATGCAATTTTTAAAGAAAAATAATATACTACAGAGACGGTGAGCATACCTCTAACCTAATCTAGAAATTAGAATATTTTGAGAAAAAAAAAGGAAAAAAAAAGTTGTATGTTTTATTATATTTAGTTTGTTGAGAGACAATTTTAAAGAGATCATGTCATATGTAGAATGTGTAAAACTACATTAATTATTTTTCAGCTGGCCTGATGATGGCATAACGCCGAAATCGATAGCCAATAGAATAACTATCTTATAGTGTGTTTTATTACAATACTCTTATGATGAAATTGAACACACTCATGGGGAAATTCATCAATAAAGCTACAATGGAAGTTTATGAAAAAATGCAGTCATGTTGGAATTTGGCGATTCTTTATATCTCCAGGAGGATGTTCGGTGACACCGTATAGAATGATTTGTATGAGTATCAACGCAAAGGGAATATTGGATTTATGTTTCTGTCTTTATGAGTATTGATAAAAAAAAAATAGTACGGAACTATTTTATTTAGATGAATATTTATTCTTATAGAAAGTAAGTTGAGTGAAATATTATCAATAAGAAATTGAATATTTGGGAAAAAATATTGAACAATATTTAGAAATCAGAATTTTTTATTGATATGCTTGAGGAGAGTACTGAAGGTTGGGTAATCGACATAAACATTTCACATAAAAATACTTCAACTGTTGTTGAAATATGATTCAAGAGTGTTTCTCAATATAGCATTCAATCATTTCAATCCAAGAAAAAATATACCACTTTATTCTATTCTCATCTTTCAATCTTCACATTATGTAAAAACATGAGCACATTCTGGAATACATCTTTTCTTCTCATGAATCTTTCCATTTGAAATATTTCATATCGGTAACTCCCGAGGTGACTCCTTTTTTGATCTAACTTCTTTGTCAAGATTCTGCCAAAAATTTGGTGTGTACTGAACTTTATTAAGAAATGAATTTAAAACATTTTTCGAAGATATCCACTTCCACTTTCTGATTTTAGATAGATCACATAATCCAGTGTTATGTAGAAGTGAATGTGTAGAGCGGAGTACCTACTAGGTATTCTATTAAAGCTACTTGTATTTTCTCTTTCCATGATTACTCGGATTTAAAAACCAGATACTTGCGTAATTTCTCTCAAAAAAAAACAATATTTATGACGTCAAACTACAACAACAGGTCAATGTCACTAGCACAGATAGTTATGTTTTCGAAAAACTGTTGAGATCTGATACGAAATACATTTCTTTTTGAATTATTACAGAGAAACAATGTATATAGGGCACAAGACATTGGAATATTTCAGGAGAATATAAACGGAAATCTGTTTGCAAGACGATTCGGCGATTCGGCGAACCATTTACGTCTGTACCCTCGTAGTCAAATTTCGTAGCTACGAGCTCCTATCCATTCCCTAGATAAGTATTCCTTAACAAAGTGTACCTTTGTACGGTGAAAACGAATTTATATTAAGGGTAGAGTTAGGTACTCCCTATAGCTAAGGAATACTTAGATAGTAGCTTGTTTAGGGATCGTTGGTGAAAACGGGCATAAGACCTTTTTCCACAAGTTTGGGAACGTATTTGTCTTCAGCGCAGAATTGAAAATGTAGACTACCTAGAGGCCTCTAAAGCTACTCTGCATACCTACCCCTTTATGACATAAGGTGCATGGAACTCTGTCAATACTTGCTGATTTTTTCGGTTGTAACTTGGCCACTGCCATAAAAAAGTTCTCCACAGTTATCTCCGACATAAAAAAAATCAAGTATTCCACTTACAAGTGGGTCAGTATAATAAAAGTGGAAATATCCGCTTAGAGTACAGACCCATCAGAATATTCAACAATACTTTGTGTGGTCTCCAACATTATTGCTCGATTATTAGAATAAGTACACATATCTAGCTATAGGTAATAGGTAGGTACTGATATGGTCCAGTTCCTTTAAAATTTACATAAATATTTCTTTCATATTATCTAATTAAACAACAAATTTTCGTATGTTGCAAATTCTTCTAGTTGATTTAATAGATCAACAATGATGTTGCAAATTCTTTTAGTTGACATAATAGATCAACAAAAGGGTTTCTCAGCTGGAAGAATAGTGATTGTTCAGTTAAGTTTGAAATATTATTATTGATGAATTGTAAATAGTAAAATCTATGAGTGCTAAATGTCGAAATAGTTGCTTAGGAGATTTTTTTGGGAAAAGTCACATTTTGTTTGAATGAATGGAACCCAGAATAGCTATTATTACAACTAGGGAAATATATTCATATTTCCCGTGGTGTAATCAATAGTTTTTTTCTGATTGAAATAATCTGTTATGGGGAAATCATTGTTAGATTGTATATTTTTGTAATAATTAAATTTTTAACGTTGCTATGGGCCATGTTTCTGAAAATCATGGTTGACTGGTTTCATTTTGACGTCTTGTCAGAAATAAAATTATTGAAATAATGTCGAACTACGTCGAAATTCAATCGGCAAAAGCCCGTGAATCTTTGGTTCCGGCCAAATCTCAAGCTGCCTACAGTAGAGAGTACGATTGCTTTCGAAGTGGAAAAGAAAAATTTTGGTGGACGGTGTGAGCGATAATATTTTGTTAGCATATATCCAAGATTTGGTATGTAGCTCTGATTCTTGTTATTCTTGATGTATGATTAATTCATTCGATCCCCAGTCGCAGAAATATTCACCAAACACGTTATGGTCGAAACTATTGATGTTAAGATCAATGCTACATTTGAAGGAAAAAACTGATGTCAAATTATTCGATGAATTCGAAGCATTTGTTAAGAACAAAAATAAAGGATACGTTCCTAAAAATCAGCAGTGTTGCCCCGGGAGCAGCTCAAGACATTCTTGAGTGAAGCTCCTAATGACGTTTTTTTGATGTATAAGGTAAAAGTTTCATTTTGATTTCCTCTGTTGATAAGATTTTTACATTCACAATTTTGAAGGTTGTTTTAATAATGGAAATCTTTGGCGCCTGCAGAACACAAGAGCTGGTGAATATGCTATCTTCAGATATCGAAGATCGTGGGTCGGTAATCATAATTAAAGTCTCAAAAACTAAGAATAATATAAACAGAATATTCACTATAATTGATGAAGAAGATCTGGGTGCTGCTCGTTTGGTGCGGGAGTATTCGGCGTTGCGTCCGCAAGGCGTTCTTAGGTTCTTCGTAGCTTATAGATATAAGAAGTGTACTCTTCAGCCTGTCGGCAAAAATACCTTCGGAAAAATTCCGAGTAAGGTTGCTGAATGGTTGGGATTAGATAATCCGAAATACAGGCCATTGTGGAAGACGAACATGCGCGACTTTGGTTGCCGATGCGGGAGCCTCAATAACAACACTCAAGAGACATGGTGGTTGGAAAAGTTCGTCTGTTGCAGAAGGCTATCTGGCTGACAGTATGCTGCACAAAAATAAGGTAGCGAAGATGATAGCAGGTGTGGAGGGAGAGCCATCTGCAGCATCACAGTCTTTGAAGACCGTTTTCGGAGAATCGTCCGAGACTGCTGCTGCACGGAATGTTCTCAAGAAAACTGTAGTCTCGTCGACGAATAATTATGAACAAGATATTTCTTCTTCCTTTGTATCTGGTGGAAAAACTTTCAGTGGAAATTTCAACAATTGCAGTTTCCATTTTGTTACTAAATAAAGAAATAAAATATGATTTGACGTTTTGAAAGAAATATGATTTGACGTTTCATATTTCCCTAGGGAAATATGAACTGACATTCCATATTTCCCTACGGAAATATGAGTGTGTTATGACACATGGTAACTAAGACCATATAGCTCAATATTGGTTCGATCAGAAAAAAATATAATATAATATAGATGAGAAATAATAGAATGGTTTCTAGAGTCGTGATTCAGTTGATGTGAAGTGAAAATTTTAATTAATAAAGAAAGGACAGCATTAACGATAATAGTACCTATACATACAGTGTGTACATAAAGTATAGAATAAATTCATTTTCTCGCACAGGGATTTAAAACAAAAAAAGCGGGGGTGAGTGCTACCCCTAGTTTTTGTGATGGGAAGGGGGGTCGAGTGATAAATACCTCATTTTAAAGGTCTCTCGCTCCAGATTATAGTCCTCGAGTTTGAAGTTGTAAGTGTTATCTTTGTTAACATGACAGCTTGTCAAAATTCCTATTTTTATTAGTGTTCTTAAGCTGTCATATCAACAGAAAATACAGTAGCAACTTCAAACTTTAGGGTTATAACTACCTACTCAAATAATAAACAGTAACTTACTTCACCTAATTGAATATTCGAACTGAAACTCGCTTTTTCAAAATTTTCATCGTAAGAATCCCAATAAAACATAAGTCTCAGAGTTTTTACCCATGGTATGGTACACTGTTGAAGTTAGCACCAAATCGGCTTCTTAATGGTGTAAAGATATACTGGGTGAGCCATTCGAAATAAGGAACTACAATAAATCTAATAAATGCCGGCATATAACCGGAAGTTGCAAAGGTCTGAAAATATCTAGGGAGAAAGCTCATTGTCGAGAATCCCAACAGGAAAATTCTCAGCATAAAATTTTGATTACTTCTCCGAAAAAATTTAATCGCGGCGAAACAGCCTGTATAAAATAAACCCAAGAATATGAATATATAGATCTGATGACTGAACCTATGTATTTATAAAGACAATATTTATTCATGTGTTTCACGTGAAAAGTTATGATTCAATTCTGTTTTTTATGATTGCTCACAGGTGTGTGAAATAGCATGAAACAAATGCGCATTTTGCGAAAACCGAATTAACTTCTTTCAATATCCAATAAGGAGAATCAAAAGGAAAAATACCGCATTTGAATAACTTCAGATGACACCCTGCGAATTGCGCTGGCTTTGAGGAAGCCGCTTCAAAAAGATGGCGAGATTTATAAAATGTAGAAAATGGGGAATAACTCAGAAATTACTAATGGCCTAAGTTATTAATGGCCTAGAAGAAATTGAAAAATTTTAAACGTTTTCTCTAACTTAATTCTTCATGAACAACTTGGCTATGCTATACGATATTTCAAAGGCGTAGAAGCGCTATGTACACTATTCTAAAAATACATCATCATCAATTCATCCTTAATATGTGAATACCCAGTTTTATATCAATATGAGTATTCGTTGAAAAAGCAACATATATTTCAGGAAATATGTAATTCATGCCGTCATAGAACAGCCTGTAAAAGTTCGTAACTAATCAAAATTCCTACTTCAATTAAGTCGGAACTAAGCGAAAAATATTTTTTTTCTAATTGAAACGGTATATTGAGCATTATCGCCTCAGATACCATATGTCATAACACACCTATATTTCCCAAGGGAAATACGAAATATCATTTCATATTTCCTTTGAGACAATATGGAATCGTATCAATATTTCAGTAAAAGAATGCTTCATTTCTTTATTGGAGCTACAAAATGAAAATGGCAATTATTAAAAATTTCCACTAAAGGTACTGCAAGCAGATACAAAAGATGAAATATCTTGTTCGCAATTCGTCGATGAGACTACCTTTTCCTTAAGAACATTCCGCTCAGCTGTAGCTGCCATCATCGACACTCACATTTTCCTCACATTTTCGTACTATACAGAGTGGAATGTGTCAAATTTCCATGGCCAACCGAGTGCTAAAATAAAAGTGAATGGAGTACCTATATTATCGTCATTATCGAGGGTCAAAATGCAAGACCTCGTAAATAACAATTCGGACATTTTTCAGGGGACCAATAAAATTGTTTTTTTGTTAATAATGTTGATATATTTGTTAAAAACGAACACAAAAAGATCATTATAAAAAGATTTAATAATTTTTTCCTTATCAAAATAAATTACATTTACGAGATAGTGTTTGTAAAATTGGTGCGAATGTAAATACGAGGTTATGTTTTTTGCGTTTTGCCGCTAAAATTTCAAACGGATTTCGCCAAAAATGTTAGTTTACGAGGTCCTGCGTTTTGACTCTCGTTTTACCAATATTGATAAGACGCATTCTAGGCAACGGGGAAAAGTGAAGCTAAATTGCTGGCAGAAATTGACCAACACCAACACGCATGCGCGAATTAGAAATTCGAAAATGACAATCAAGATATTGATTAGTTTGTTTTCATCTTTCACGCTTAATGATTGAATGAATTCTAATGATAATTTATTTCAAATTCTTGTACAAAGTTTGAGAAGAATTTTATATGAGTAGGAAGTTAATGAATAATAAATTCATCGAACTAGCACCCCGTGCTGGATGCTAGTCCCCCATCGGGCGCCTTCCCAGGTGGTGAATAGGGGAAAGCCTCCCAGATATGGGTTGTACCGGAGAAATGAAATATACGGCGTGAACACAAAACTAGCACAGCAGCGTCTGACCCATAGAGGGCGACTACAAACAGCGACGGTACTTCATGTCCATGTCCATCCCAATTTTCATAGAAAATTGGAGTTAATTTTAGTGCATTCCTTTCATTTCACATTTCCGCCTTTGAAAATATTTAATTCTCAAATCTTCAGTGCATTCATTCCGATAGGCAGAGTAAATATAAAAAACCGTTTATCTGTGTTTAACGTTGTTTTTCTTGCATGCCGTTGAAGATTTCGACGTTTTTCTGATGTTGATATGCGATAAACCGGAGCAGACGACGTTTTTCACTCTTGTCGCATTCTGGAATTTTCAGATTTTTAACGTGTGGGAGGATTTGCCTATAAAAGCAGATTTTTCCCCGCGACGGCCTTTTTTGTCTCTTAGCTCTTTTCTTTGCGGTTCTTCTTTGATTGTGTGCACGACGTGCCTAATTTTTATTTTTCGTTTTCCGCGAGTGCCTTGAATAAAGGAGGTAAGTCCCGTCTATACCGTTCTGTTTCTTTATTAGACCTACACCGGTTACTTCTTTGACACTGCTGTACTGTATCGCCTTCTGTTATATTTTGCCGTACTTTACCCTGTTTCGCGAGTCCGACTTTTCCCTTCGCTATCAGTCATGGTGCGTAAGCCCTTGGGGTAGTGAAGAGGAAGTCCCGTCAACCCCCCTGTTCGCGTTCCCGAGTCATAAGTGTTGAAATAGAAAGCTTTTCATTTCTATCAGTCATGGTGCGTAAGCCCTTGGGGTAGAGAATAAGAGATACGGCTCGTCGTCAGTGAAATCCCGTAGTTGCGCTCAAAAAAGACCTTTTCTTCGCTATCAGTCATGGAGCGTAGCCCATGGGGTAGTGAATAAAAGTCTCGAGTAGATCCGCCCTGGTTGTGTTACTTTAATTTCTGGAGAAATACAATTAATTACATCCCGATACCGTATAGCAAGTCATTTCACTTCGCGAGGTCATCCTTAGTATCCATTTCGTCAGTTCTGGTTGCCGCATTTTATTGAACAACCTTTGATTTTTCACTGTACCCGGTATAAACTTTATAAAGTGCTCGTGATCGGACCGAATTTCCCGAATGTATGCTTGCTGATCGATTCGCTCATATTTCATATCTACACATATTTCCGTTGTTTATATAATCAGTTTCCGAAGGTGTGAATAAACTGGTACATAATTTGATTTTGACTACTTCGTTATCGCTACCACCCTAGATAACAGCGAACTGTGTCTCCGACTGGCAGCTACTCTGGTGGGTTTGCTATTCTTCCTAGTGAAAAGAATAGCTGGCGCTTGGGATAAGTTTTCTCCGAGGAAAGCACGTTACAATTCATACTGCTTGTTCAACGGTAAATGGGAGGATGTCGGCGGGCGGTCGGTTGTATGGAGGTTGTTTCTGCGAAAAAGTACGTTCAATTCGTTCGGTTATTAATCTACAAACTTCTTGTCGGTTTTGCTGCAGCCGGTCATCATGAGTGGTCGGTCGGGATATGTCACAATCTTCTCCCAAGTTCAACAACTCTGCTTCTCCAACGGTGGTTGAGCACGGAATCAAACCTGGACCAAGTCTTGATCCGCAGTCCGGTCCTGGTCCTGGTCAATCAGCGACGGTGTGCCGGCTGACAGGTTCCCTGGAACACCACCTAACCAGTGAGTATTCTCCAGCAATCTTATAGCCATCTTCAGAGAGTGTTCCAACTCGGTTTTTCTGTGAAGCAACTGAACAGCTTCCGGAGATAGACTTCTCAGTCGGCCTTGAACGTGCAGTTGCCGGCTTCTAATGCGCTGCAACTCATTGTCTCTATTATCAAAATCGAATTCACATATCTCTCCCATCAAGTCGAATAACTTGGCAACACAAACAGCTATTTCCTGTGCCTGGTCAATTTCATCTCTTGGAATGAACGGTATTTCGGAATGGATGGCCCTTCTCAGTTGAACTCTTTTCTCCTGAACGGTGTGTCCTACGGTGCAGCCTCTTGCCTCTAACTCCCACGTAAGTTCGTCACTTTTCAGTCGGTTCACATCCATTTTCACGGTACCAAATACTCAGAAGAAAGATTTACAATATGTACTATACGGATATATGCCAGAAACAAAGAACGGTTACCAATTTGCCAGTGTAAAGTATTTAAAGAAAACGGTACGGTTACGGTAACAGGAACTACTTACAGAACAGCAGAAGTCAATCTGAATCAGTCAAACCCCACGTCTCTCACAGAATCTCCAAAGAATTAGAGCCTGGGTATACTTGAGTATCAGTGGAGAAGGGTATCGATGAAGACTAACGGCCGTTTTCAATAACCTATCTATCCATCAAAACGGTGGATAGATAGATACTAGGGATAGACCAATCTGTCCTTTAGTGCTTGTTTACGTTTCAATATTCTATCTGCAGATAGCGATTCTTACTGGCCCCAGCGATCTATCCCTTCCTCTCAAATGAGGTCAGATTGACAACCAGAGATAGGAACTTTCATTATATATGCGTCTATCTGCGTTTCAAAGAAATTTGAAGTAAACCATCGATTGTAAAAAGTATCTCCGATAGTTCAGTTTTTTGATCTGTCGAGTTCGAGCAGTAAGGGGTAGAGATAAGCGTTGGAAATTGTTATCAGGGTGCATTTCAGTGGTGTTTTCTTGACAACTGAATTGTAATTAACTTTGAAAAATGGATTATTTGAGAAGCGACGAAGCGACATGGAATTATTAGAGATCATTGATGAGTTCCATGAAGAAAGTGAATCGGAAGAGACCATAATACAAAAAGTTTATAAAGCACGAGTTGATTACATGATTATTTTGAATGATTACGAGTTCACATATAAAATTCAACTGAGCAAAGGCGCTGTGAATGAATTATTGGATTTAATTAATCCATATTTGAGAGCGCAATGTGGGAAAATTGAAACCGAAGAGTTGAAGGATTCGGTCAATCTTCTTCAACTCTCCTCTTTCAATTTATTGTTGGTAGCACTAATAGCTCTGCTGGTAATAACCCCATCAGCTGCTACAAATTCTACCAAACGCATGGCCTCTTCTTTAGTCATTGGTTTTGATTTAGGCTGAAAAAATCATTGCCTTCAGAACTCGAAATTAATGAAAAATGAAGATCGATAACAACGGCGCTTTTATTTTAAGGTACTTACGGTTGAGGAATTCATTTTCAAGTATTGCGTGGTTGAGAATCTCGACCAACAATTATTGTGATGTATTTATTGCCGTATGCACCTTTCATTGAACGACGTTTAAGCATAGAATCTCTATGGGGAAAAAAAGACATTAAGGAATTAAGCTCGTTTAATGAAACGGTGCATACGAGTATGTAGTCATACACACACGATTAACCTTTTATAAATAATCTTCAAATATTTCTAGTTTCTAACACACCCCAATATCTCAAACGCTAGAAATGAATTAATGATGTGAGGTCTTATATTAGTGTTCTGTGGTCTGAACTGAATAGATTCCTATCTATCCTTGCCTTGAGATAGATAACGTCAAACCATAATTGTGAAATGCAAACCATAGATAGATAACTACAAGGATAGATAGGCAGACAAACTGGAGATAGCGATCTATCCCTTATCTTGGATAGGTTATTGAAAACGGCCGTAAGGCGGTAGCGTCTTCTAAGTGTCTGCTTTTCAACGGTCTTTAGGCGTCAGGAAGAGTACTTCCTCTTCTAACTAAACTCTTAGATGAAACTGATGTAATAAATAGACTCTCACTGGCAAAATAATTGGCAAGAAAATAAATATTCAATTATTTATTTCTATTAAAATAAACTTTACACAAAAAGAAAATATATAGGTACAATGAATCGGGAACGTCAAGGCTGGGTCTGTTCGGCGCAGGACGGCTGGCAAAATAACCTCCAGTTAACTCAGTACGGTCACACTTCAGGCATATGAACGGTTTCGGAAAAAAATATACGGAAGTAAGTCAAGTCTCAATTGAACGAAGTGTGAAGATATATGTACAGTTTCTGAAAAAAATACGGAAGTAAGTCTAGTCTCAATTGAATGAAGTGTATAGAAATATGTACGGTGTCGGAAAAATAACTGAATTAAGTCAAGTTGCAATTGAACGGAGTTCGGAAAAATATGAACGGTATCGGAAAATAAACGGAATAACGACAAGTCACCAGTTCAGCTGGAGTACGCCTTCTATCGTTGTCGGTTTCCTTCGGTCTCTCAGTCTCTCCCTCTCGGTGACTTCAAGATGGCTGACTGTCAATTCAAACTGTTGGAAATCGGGACAAAATGATAAAATATCCAAGCATCGACTATCGGTAAGGGGACTCAACGTCCTCCTGGAACCCAAATACCACCCTACGGTGACGGAAAGCAATCTATACAGCAGGGAATGCCTAAATTAAGTTACGGTTAATTCGGATTTTCAGCCAAGCAAAAAGTCTAGAGAGAATATCACTCTACAAGGGTGCAATAAAGCAGAAATGAATGTGACAAATTACTTGCCTTGGAGTTTATAATCTCGTCAGTCCGGAAAACTGTTTCTCGCGGTCGTCACTCACTCATCCCTCGATCTCAATTCATACTCATCTTGACCTTCAGCGCCGGAACTCGAAGAAGTAGGTACCCCTCCGCAGAAAACTGTTCCCACTATGGGTAACTCATTCCTCCATTGGATAAACTCAAATTGTTCGGTCAATCAGCCGGCTCGGAAAGAGACAGAAACAATTGAAGAAAAGGAAAAACTGAACAAGTTGAAAGACCTCTCTCGACTCACAAAAAGTACGGTTGAACGGAAAGAATTTTAAAATATATGAATTCTGAAAACAAGAGACATATACGGTTTTCGTTACAAATATTTGATTTGTCCGTGGACAACAATGTCAAAATATCACTCGGTAAAGACTTCCTATGATGATATAACGGTTTTCTTCAAAAATGTTTCGGTGGTCAGGTCTTATTATGAGAGTATCGGTGAAGATTCAGATTAACGATTCAGCTGCGATGGCGGGTGGTTCGTCTTCAGATCCTCCCGACAAGAAATGTCGTTTTTGTGGAAAGTTCACCTGTTCGAGTGATATAAAATGCAATGGCGATGGTTGTGAATCAAAAATACACAGTAAGTGTTTTGATTCCATAGCAAGGGTAATTCTCATCGATAAAGATAACTTTATGTGTCGTGTTTGTTCCGATGCAGTAAAGAAAAATCAATCTTGTCTGCAATCTTTTTCGGTTAGTGAAGCCACTGTGAACGAGAGTATTCTAAGGAAAGAAATTGAATGCTTGAACAGGGAAAAATCCCTTCTGGAGAAATATAATTCGGAATTGGAATTTTCGAATAATTAAATGAAGCTAAGATTCAATTTGAATGTATCTGTTCCGACACCCGCTTCTGATAATAAGTTCTTATCACACACGGAAGATACGAAGAAATCATATGCATCAGCTGTAAAAACGGATGGGGATTCCCATGTATTGTTGGTGAAATCCACGAATAAAAATGTAAACAATGCTGACATTGAGAATGAAATCAAGACCAAAGTGAATCCAATTTCTGATGATGTTCACGTGCTGGGAACTAGAAAAATAAGGGATGGCTTTTTGATAAGTTGTGGTGATGAGGGTTCTCTTGAGAAGTTGAAACTGAAAATTAACAGCGAGACGAAGGGCTCTTTCAATGTTTCGGTTCCTAAAAAACTTAATCCTCGTTTGATAGTTTATAGTGTAGATTCATTCTCATTGGCTAAAAGTAATTTTCTGTCTGAAATGATCCGAGTAAATGACCTGAATTGTTCCTTGAATGATGTCAAAATAATAACGAAGATGAAATATAAAGATAAGTTCAACATTGTATTAGAGACAAATCCCATTTTATTCAAAAGTATTATTAGTAAAGGTTTTCTATATTTGGGTTGGTCAAGATGTTTTGTGAAGGAGCATTTCAGTTTGATTAAATGTTTCAAATGCTGTAAGTTCGGTCATTATATAAAGGATTGCAAGAATTCTACAGTTGTTTGTCCCAACTGCTCGGGTTCACATGAAAAGAAATTTTGCGATTCTTCCGATAAGATGTGTACAAATTGTATAGATAGTAATTCTGGTTTGAATAAATATGGATAATTCAAGCAAATTCGTAAAAATTGCTCATTTCAATGTTCGCTCTCTGTTTCCGAAAGTAGATCGCTTGTTTGATGTTATGTTGCATTGGGGTTTGGATGTTGTGGGATTGTCTGAAACCTGGCTGAATGAGTATACTGATGACGATAGTCTGAGCATCCCTGATTTCAGATTTTTCAGGAGGGATCGTGTCGCTCGTATTGGTGGAGGTGTTGGTTTTTATATAAGAAGGTCCATAACGGCTGAAGTTGTCTTGAGTGATTTTATTGTGCCGGATGGAGTGGAAGCTATATGGGTGGCTCTGAAGGTTAAGAGTGGAATTATTCTTGTTGGGTCTTTATATCGCACATCGGCCTGTAGCTTATCAAGCTTCATCATTTACTTGGATGACGTCTTATCATTTGTTTCGCCACAGTACGATCACATAATTCTCACAGGTGATGTGAATGTCGATCAGTTGGTTGGAAATCCAGTTCCTGATTGCATTGGCTCTTACGGCTTTGAACAACTGATATCTGAGCCTACACGTATTGCAGGTTCATCGCGAACCCTACTAGATATTTTTTGCACAAATAGGACTGACTTGATTTTGAGCTCTGGGGTAATTGATCATTTAATGTCTGATCACCGTGGTGTTTATTGTGAGATAGATGTCAGGAAAGACGTGAGGATTCCGAAGCTTGCTATATATAGGGATTATCGTGGCTTTTCAATTGAGAATTTCAGATCTGACTTATCTAGGGTTTCCTTTCAGGACATTTTATATGTCAATGATGTTGACTCCAAGATTTCCATTTTCAGTCAGAAGTTAATTCATGTTTTTGACAAACATGCCCCTTTCATTGAGTCTAAGATCACCAAACCGTTCGCTCCGTGGATAACTCCTACCGTGAAAAATATTATGAAGCTAAGGGATGGGGCCTTAGCTAAGTATAAACGTACTAAGAATATCGCTGATTATAAGTACTATACGCAGCTTCGTAACATCGCGACTTCTGCTGTGAGGAAAGAGAAAGCTGCTTTTCTGGGTCGGTCAGCGTCTCAAGGGTCTAAACGTTTTTGGAAAGCCTTCAGGTCACTCAATAATCGGTTCGACGCAGATATTCCCGAGGGTTTCGAAAACCCGGACGAGTTCAATAAATATTTTGCCTCTGTTTTCAGTCAACCAAACGCTTGTCCCGAAACGGCGAGTTATTATAGGTCCAACACCTTCAGTTCTCACGCACATTTCGAATTCAAACTCGCTTCTCAGGAAGAGATTAGAGTGGTTGTTCTTGGTCTCGGGTCGAATGCTGTCGGATGTGATAATATTTCGGCGAAAATGTTGCAGCTATCGATTGACATTATATTGCCTTATCTCACACATATTATTAATGTTTGTATTGAAGCTTGTTACTTTCCTACCGCTTGGAAGTGTTCTATTGTCAGGCCTCTACCCAAATTGAAGAGTCCGGAACAGCTTAGCGATTTCAGACCGATAAGTATTCTCCCTTGCATGTCGAAGATCCTTGAGAAGATTCTTAGTGAGCAAATATATAGGTACATTACTGAAGCTGATATTATAACAGCCAGTCAATCAGGCTTCAGAAGGGGTTTCAGTACTACAACACTGTTATTGAATGTGGCGGATGACATATTTAGGGCATTGGATGAGGGAAAATCCACGATATTGACCTTGTTAGATTTTGCCAAAGCATTTGACACTCTCGACCACGAGCTCTTGTGTGCTAAGTTATCTTTCTACGGTTTCGGTGTGGGTGCTCTGCGGTTCTTTCGATCTTATCTCGTTGGCAGATTTCAGAGAGTTCGTGTGGGTGATATGTTTTCTGATATTTTCCCCGTAACCTCCGGTGTTCCTCAGGGTTCAATCCTGGGACCTATTCTATTTTTAATTTATGTAGCCGATATGTATAGGGTAGTTATGTATGTGATGATATACTTTTATGCAGATGATGCGCAGATTCGACTTTCTTTCCGTCCCTCTGATGTTGATGAAGCGGTGACGCAGATCAATGCAGATTTGTCCAGATTAGTAGAGTACTCCAGTGCCAATAATCTCAGGTTGAGTATCCCGAAGTGTGTCTCATTGCTTTTTTCTAGTGGATCTAGAATTAATTCGGAGCAGATTATCCTTAAAGTTGGTGATGAGCGAATTCCGTTTGCTAACAGCTGTAGGAATCTTGGCATCATTTTCGACTGCAGACTGAGATTTGTTGAGCATGTTGCGCTGCTCGTAAAGAAGTCGTACCTTGCACTGAGACATCTGTATAGGAATCGGCGTATTCTGGGTTTTCGTTCACGTAAATACCTTTGTGAGTCCCTTGTGCTGTCTATATTGAATTATGGCTTGATATTGTTCTATCCTTGCTTGGACTCCACAACTAAGTACCGACTTCAGAAAGTTCAGAATGCATGTTGTAGATTCATATTCGGTTTGCGCAAGTTCTCCAGGATCTCTAATAAAATAAAGGAACTCCAGTGGTTAAAACTCGATGGCTTGTACAGATTGCAGCTTGCTGTTTCAATAAAAAAAATTTTGACTTCGTCAAACCCTCCATATTTGCGTGATAAGCTCATCTTTCGAGGAGATGTTCATGATGTGTCTGTAAGACATAGGAATAGGCTTATGTTGCCCCGATTTAGATCAGCCATGTTTCAGCGATCCTTCACGTTTTGTGCTGTCAGTGTATATAATAGCTTTAAGTACCTATTCGATAGTTACTCTGTGAATGGTGTTAGGAAACATTTGAGAAGATACTTGCTACTTTCTCAGAATAGTTAGGTTTATTGTTTTTGTAGTATACCTAGTATAGTTGTAGTTTTAGTAGAAAATGTTTTTTTTCATCTTGCTTTGTTGTATTATATCAGAAGTTATTTTTGTCGTATTTGTTTTCGATAAAATTATTGTAAGAGGTTAAGTAGAATAGCTATAGGCTAAACTTCGCCTCATGATTGTATTCGTAGAGTACAAAATAAAGGCCCTTTATTATTATTATTATTATTATTAAGAAATTTCCTTTTGTGGCGGAGCGAAAATCTGCCTCGTCACATCCCCCTCCTTCGTCGGCAAGAAAAATAGAACGAAGTTTTATTTTTCTTTCAACCCCTCTGTGTATCGTTGCGGTATCTCTAATTGTCGGTCTCAGCCTGTGAACAAAGAGAAGCTGCAGGGTTATTGACCTCAGCGTTATTTCATGACCTGATGAACTCGAACGGTAATTTAAAACTGTCGGTTGACGCATCTACCATTTCGGTAAGAAGACATAGCCTTCTCGAATTTTCAAATTGGAAAATTACTAGGTCAGGTTCTTAACGGTATATTCCTTTCAATCCCAGGGGACTTCAGGTCCTTTATATGGATGTGTCTGACAACCTTACCACTGCCATCCTTGATATCCTACACCACAGGAGAGACTACGTCTACAACGGTATACGGTGCGGAGTATTTCGGAGCCAACTTGGCGGCAACTCCCTCCACTGCAGAAGACAAGGGATGCTCTCTTCGGTACCCTTGGTCTCCAATCCTATGACGCCAGTCCCTACGACGTAGGTTATGGTGACTTGGCTGGGCGAAGGCTCGTGCTAATCTAGTTCGGACAAATTGAAAAGATTCGGTAAATTGGTTACGGTTATTTACATGGTAAGCAACTTGAGGTTCGGTATCCGGTTCGGTGTGATCCTCTCCCTAGTTATAAGCAATTTCGGTAGAAAATTTGGCGTTCGGTGAACGCATTTCCCTATCAAAGTTCAAGAATGCTCTGGGGTCTCCGGTTGACTCCTACTTTGGGGAATTCATTCCATCTTCCTTGAAAGCCTGGTACACACCTCTTTGGACAGCTGTTTTCATTGGCCTAAATTCCATCCATTAGGAGAATCTGTCATTTTCACAAGGTTCTTCCACCACATAGGAATGATTCCTTGCCATTTTCTGCTGTGGAACCTTGTATCGGTGACACTTGCTACATTTTCGGGCATATTGGGCAATTTCTCGGAACATTCCTGGCCAACAGTAGCGGCGGGCTATGCGAAATTTCGTGTCTGCTATTCCCAAGTGTACAGCGGTCGGTCGGTCGTGGTTTTCGAGAAGGACTTCTCTTCGGTTATCTTTCGGAACGCATAACTTCCAGGAATTTCCCAATTCAGGCTCTGTAAAATCATCGGAATCGCAAAAATGTCGGTAAAATTTTCCTGACACAATCCTGTATTCGGGAAACGCTATAGGATTCGATTTTACCTCTGCCAATTTCCTCCTGTACCATGAGCAACTTACATCGTCCCCGGTCAGGCATATGGTTCCTTAACGTTAACGGTGACGGTAACTGATTCTGCTTTTCCTGCGTCATGGGCTTGTCCTTTAGAGACCTGCCATTCAGAAAGCATTCGGCGGTTTGGAGATTGATGGAGAAGTCGTGTGCTCTCAGTACATCCATTCCCAGAACGATACTGATCGGTAAATCTGAAACTAACAACCACGTTGCCTCAATATTTTCGGATCCAACCTGAACCTGTGCTGTGTACACTTCCTTAATCGGGATAGAACTTCCGTTAGCGACGGTGGTGGTAACGTCCCTAACATAATTCGGTTTTATTCCAGCGGCCTTGCAGTGGGCAGCCACTTCACTGCTGATGAAGGACCTGGCTGATCCGGTGTCCAAGAGTGCCTGGAATTCCTTGTCTCCTATAAGAACAGTAATTATAGGACGGTTATCAGAAAAGGTTTTCTTCGGAATAACCGGGGATGGAGTTGATTGGAACTAACGGTTCCTCGTTAACGGACACTGACAATCTCTGGTCATTACACCCTTCTTACCACATCGAGAGCAGAAAAGTATCGGTTTCGATGTACACTGTACTCGTAGATGGCCCTTACCACCACATCTCCAGCACTGGGTTTCGGTTGGCGGTCGGACGGTATTCTTCGGTTCATCTTGTCTCTGACGTGTAGAATTTTGGACAAGTTTCGGTTTATCGGACGGTTCAGACCGTGTGCTTAGGTGCATTGCGATCGGTTGGACGTTCAGTGAGGGATTTCGGAAGGTGAGATGCGGTTCGTTGATGAGATCTTTTTGTATCGGTGGCGAAGCATAGTTAGCAGTTTGTCATTTGACCAATTCGAAAACTTTTTCCTTTCGGAGCAGTTCATCTATCGCGGTGGTCGGTTGGAAGGCCAGGGCGGTTTGTAATTCTGGGAGTAAATGTCGTCTGATGATATTCACCTGCTCTTCCTTGGTCGGTCGCTTTACGGTCAGCTTCTGAAACAGGTTTTGCATTCGAGTTACACACAACAACCGAGACATTGTCATAGCATCTGCATACTTCGCTGGAGATGGGCCAATTACACCGCCAGAGGAAGTACAGCGGCTAGTACGATACTGCAACAGCAGGAAGTTGCCAATTATAATTGGATGTGATGCCAACGCACATAACACCATTTGGGGAAGCACGAACAACAAGGCTAGAGGTAAGTGCTTGCTTGAATATCTCTTAGCTAACAATCTCGAGACATTAAATGTGGGGACTACACCAACTTTTGTCACGAGAGCGAGAGAAGAGGTCCTGGACGTGACAATTGTTAATGTCGCTGCCAGGAAAAATGTTACTTCCTGGAGAGTGATGAACGAACCTTCACTCTCTGATCATAGAATTATCGAGTTCAAGGTGGAGGGAGATATAACCTCGCCCTCCTTGATTCGAAATCCCAGAAAAACAGATTGGTTTCTTTACAGAAGCAATCTGAAGAATAATTTAGAACAAATCGGAATATGGCGGGAAAAACACCGTCATTACGATTTTGAGCAACATGTAAAGGAGGTAAGTGAGGCAATGATGGAGGCATTTCACTCTAGCTGCCCATTGACCAAGGCTCGATCAAGTAAAGAAGCTCCTTGGTGGAATGACAACCTGTCAAACCTTCGAAAGGAAGTCCGTCGGCTCTTCCACAGAGCCAAACGAGACAGTAATTGGCAAGGGTATACTGAGAAACTCACTCAGTACAACAAGGAGATCAGAAAGGCCAAAAGACTTAATTTTCAAGTCTTTTGTGAAAATATCACTTCCACTCCCACAGCAGCCAGACTTCAGAAGGTCATGGCAAAAGGGGGAACTAACCCCATTATGTCGCTTAAGAAGCCAGATGGTTCTTACACTGAAGGAGAGAAGGAACGAGCCAGTCTTCTTCTCAAAACACACTTCCCAGGTAGTGAACCAATAGATAATACTGAAACAGCAACGAAGTACACCAAGAACTCCCGCAAGGAGGACTGGGACATTGCTAAGAAAATATTCACAAGGCAACGACTTGAATGGGCCATAAGCACCTTTCAGCCGTATAAATCCCCAGGAGTGGATGGGGTGTTTCCGATACTCCTGCAGAAAGGAGTGGAGGAGATCCTCCCTCATCTATTAAATATCACAAGGAGCAGCATAGCATTGGGTCAAATACCTAGAAGATGGGGAAGGGCAAGAGTTACCTTCATTCCAAAAGTAGGGAAAAAGGACGGGACTGACCCTCGATCCTTTAGACCCATTTGCTTAACATCGTTTCTTCTAAAAACGATGGAAAAAGTAGTGGATAACTACATAAGAACGGAGTATCTGGAGAAAATACCACTTCACAATTGTCAGCATGCTTACAGGGCGGGACGTTCGATGGAAACCGCCCTGTATCAGTTGACTGAAGTCATCCAGAGAACTCTGAACAATGAAGAAATCGCCATGTGTGCCTTCCTGGATGTATCTGGGGCCTTTGACAACACAACACACGTGTCTGTCAGAGATGCACTTAAGAGGCGAGGAGTGAATGATACCATTTTAAAGTGGATGTATGAGGTGTTAACGACGAGAATAGCTGAGACATCGATGGGCGATGAAACCGTCTTTGTCAAAGCTACTCGTGGAACACCTCAGGGAGGGGTAATATCTCCCCTCTTATGGAGTCTAGTAGTAGATGAACTTCTACACAGGCTAACGGAGCTCGGCTTCGAATGTGTAGGCTATGCTGATGACATAGTCCTGATAATTAGAGGAAAATTCGAAGGCATTCTCTGCGATCTAATGCAGAAGGGCCTTATAATTATTGAGCAATGGTGCTTGTCTGTGGGGCTGAACGTTAACCCAACCAAGACCACAGTAGTTCCGTTCACGCGGAAGAGGAACCTTCCAGCCATGAAGACGTTAACATTAAACGGTAATATCTTGGAGTGGGGGTCTGAAGTCAAATACCTAGGAATAACCCTGGATAGCAAACTTCTGTGGAATTAGCATGTTGATAACGCTACTGGCAAAGCTACAAGTACTCTGATGCCGTGCAGACGTCTATGCGGCAGGAATTGGGGTTGTAACCCAAAAACACTGCGATGGATGTACGTCATGATTGTAAGACCTATAATCACATATGGGGCAGTAGCCTGGTTTGCTAAGGCAGGTCAGATAAGTACGAGGAGAATGCTCGACAGAGTACAAAGGCTTGCCTGTGTGTGCATCACAGGAGCCATGAGGACGTGTCCAACTAGGGCGCTTGAGATCATCACAGACCTCACACCTCTACATCTAGTTATTGATAGGGTAGCTCATGAGGCCATCCTCAGATTATCTAAGGAAGGAACAGGTAACGAGAGAATCAAGAGTCAGAGAGTTTGGTCCTCCCTGAACGACTACATCTCATCTGCAAACCTTCCTAGTGCCTTAATGATAAAAGTAAGCATGGAGAAAAATTTCAGTACAGTAATTGATTACTTCTCGGTTTAAGGAACTGGATGAAAACACTTTGGACTCTTAGAGCGACGTTTCGGCGTTATATTTCGCCTTCCTCAGGCTACAATTATAAAAGAAATCAAAAAAACATCAATACATGGACGACTATGTGGCTAGAACAAACTTATATCGATATCTACATAAACAGATTACAGGAACTATTACAAATTTTTTTAAAATTTAGGTTGTTTAATCAACTTTACAAAAAATTCAATGTTTGGAGACTGACTAGATTGTATTGAAATCAAAAACATCATAAAAAATAAAACATAATAGCAATAAATGCTTAGTACAATGCTAAGTAAAAGAAGAGATTGGGAACGGGAGTACACCGAATACAATCTTAAAGAAAATACATTAAAATGGTATACAGATGGTTCTAAAACCGCCACAGGAGCTGGCGCTGGGATTTATGGGTCAAGAACCAAGTGTGCACTATCGCTAGGCTCCTGTACAAGCGTCCTTCAAACGGAAATACTAGCAATCGAAAAATGCCTAGGTGTAAATCTAGAAAGAAATTATCAGAAGTGTGATATAGCTATTCATACAGATAGTCAAGCTGCCGTAAAGGCACTGAGCTCCTATGTCATTGATTCAAAGCTGATTTGGGAGTGCCGGAATAAACTCAATGATGTAGGCAAGAAGAATAAGGTCTCTTTAATCTGGGTTCCCGGTCACTCGGGAATCGTAGGAAACGAGAAGGCCAATACACTTGCCAGAGAGAGCGCACAAACGCCACTCACTGGCCCAGAACCCTTCTGTGGTATAGGAAAATGCACCTACAGGAAGGAGTTTATGGAGAAGGAGAAAGCCGAAAGGGAAAAACTCTGGCGGAATCTCCCAGGAATCGATCACTTCAAAAAGTTCTTTCGGAACTTTGAAACTGCTAGATCCAAAAAATATCTGGATATCAGTAAGAACCAACTACACCTACTCACTGGCTTTCTCACAGGACATTGTCGCCTAAAGAAGCATCTGTTGAGAATGGGTTTGTGGGACACTGACGAGTGTAGATTCTGTGGGGAGGAGGAGGAAACTCCTATTCACCTGGTTACGGAATGCCTTGCCATTGCAAGCCAAAGGAAAGAGTGCTTTGGACGAGAAACTTGTAGGAGTGGGGAATTATCCTCGTTGAAGCCGTCCCAGATACTGGATTTCATCTGATCTCTGGATCTCTGGAAGGCGAGCTGTAAAGGGCGCGATGAAAACAGCTCTGTTAGGGGGCACAATAGACCTTAAGGTCGCAGTGAACTGTAACCCCTTCTCACTATAACTATAACTATAACTATAACTACATACAACAAGAGTCGTTCGTCGGTTTCTTGAGTGCGTTTCTTGATTTCTTTTAGTAAAATGTCCTCGTAGTCGGGAGGAAGAAAGGCCTCTCGGAGTTGGTCCTTGAAATCTGTCCAGTCGCTGAAGGTGCCTCTCCGGGGAATGTACCAGTCTCTTGCATCCTTACGTAACAGCTCGTATACTGACTCGAACAACTGTTCGTGGCTCACCCTTCTAGTCTCGGCAAGATACTCAGCCTCCTCCAGGAATGAGGTCACACTGGTTGACCCATCGAATGTCAGGTTCCATTTCCATACAGGAACGGTAGGAACGATGGAATGGTCGGTGGTCTACGGCTGCTTCATCGGCGGATGTTCGGTCGTCAGTTCGGCTTCCTTGGTCGTCGGTACTTCGCTTCTTACTTCTCTCACGGTAGGAGATGACGAAAATGAAACACTCCTGGTTGACTCGGCAAAATCACTCGCTAATCGCCTTGATTCAGGGGATGTTATTAGCGGTCTGTTTTCCTCACTGGTTCGGTCGTTTGGCAGTGCTTGTTCCACGGTAAATGGGAGGTTGTCGGCGGGCGGTCGGTTGTATGAAGGTTGTTTCTGCAAAAAAGTACGTTCAATTTGTTCGGTTATTAATCTACAAACTTCTTGTCGGTTTTGCTGCAGCCGGTCATCATGAGTGGTCGGTCGGGATATGCCACAATCTTCTCCCAAGTTCAACAAGTCTGCTTCTCCAACGGTGGTTGAGCACGGAATCAAACCTGGACCAAGTCTTGATCCGCAGTCCGGTAATTCCTGGTCAATCAGCGACGGTGTGCCGGCTGACAGGTTCCCTGGAACACCACCTAACCAGTGAGTATTCTCCAGCAATCTCATAGCCATCTTCAGAAAGTGTTCCAACTCGGTTTTCTTGTGAAGCGGAGATAGACTTCTCAGTCGGCCTTGAACGTGCAGTTGCCGGCTTCTAATGCGCTGCAACTCATTGTCTCTATTATCAAAATCGAACTCACATATCTCTCCCATCAAGTCGAACAACTTGGCACCACAAACAGCAATTTTCTGTGCCTGGTCAATTTCATCTCTTGGAATGAACGGTATTTCGGAATGGATGGTCCTTCTCAGTTGAGTTCTTTTCTCCTGAACGGTGTGTCCTACGGTGCACTTCCACGTAAGTTCGTCACTTTTCAGTCGGTTGACATCCATTTTCACGGTACCAAATACTCAGAAGAAAAATTTACAATATGTACTATACGGATATATGCCAGAAACAAAGAACGGTTACCAATTTGCCAGTGTAGAGTATTTAAAGAAAACGGTACGGTTACGGTAACAGGAACTACTTACAGAACAGCAGAAGTCCCTGCTCGGGCGCCAGATGTGATAGACTTTTCGTACTCTTGCCGCTCCTCACGGTTGCTCGGGCGCCAGTGGGACAATCAGTCAAACCCCACGTCTCTCACAGAATCTCCAAAGAATTAGAGAGCCCGGGTAGACTTGAGTATCAGTGGAGAAGGGTATCGATGAAGATTAAGGCAGTAGCGTCTTCTAAGTGTCTGTTTTTCAACGGTCTTTAGGCGTCAGAAAGAGTACTTACCTCTTCTAACTAAACTCTTAGATGAAACTGATTCAATAAATAGACTCTCACTGGCAAAATAATTGGCAAGAAAATAAATGCCTCGTCACAACCGGGATAAGGTGAACTTTTACATTTAAGTTTATGTAATTTTGAACTTTTTCAATTCATATTCGTTCATACATTTTATCAGATATAATATTTCAAATTCCTTATTGTGGCTTCCTCTATAAATATTTTTTGATATTTTCAACTTCATTATCAGGTGATTTTTGTTTTTTTTGTTCCGAAACTCAGGTGCTAAATTCAAAATTTCTTAAGACTTATAAAGAAAAATTTTCTCTCCAAAAATACTAAACCTACAAAGATTATATAAAGTTGGCCTTTTATTATTACATATTAATTTCTGTACATAAAAATTTGTGAGCTGATTTTGATCAAGTGAGGTACCTATTCTTTATTTTTTTTTGACTCTTTGAAATATAATGAAAGGCTATTTCTGAAAATTTAAGACAAAATTTGTAGTGGAAATTTCACTGGGTTTGTATCAAACTCGAAGATTTTCATTGAATCATTTTATTCTCTAGGATTTCTTTGAATATTTATTCTTCATTTCTTGTCACAAAGTATATCCTTTTTGAAACATTCCATCGGTATTTACGTGTTGACCCGATGTAATATAAATATTTTGTTTTCGTTTTGAAGAGTCGCTTTAAATACGTTGGCGCCCTTTCAAAACATCTTGAACCCAGGCCGTCTTCACTGATAGCAGACCGGGAAAATTATAGTGGGACTCTTCTTTGTGTTGAGAAGCGGTGAACATTTTTGTTTTTTATATAAATCCAATTTTTTTTTAACCAAGGGTAACTCGCCACACGCCATAAGACAAGGCAACAAATTTTTGACAGACAAACGCAATAGAGAGCGAGACGTCGAAGCGAGTAGACGTGTTGAGTGATTTTTCGATTACACGAGTTTTGTGAATAAGTTTTGTTGTGTTGTATTGTATTCAGTCCAGATCAGATCGATCTATGGTTGTACAAATCACATCAGGTGAGGCTTTTTCTATATAATAATTGGTAATTTTCGTTCTTTTCTCTATCATTGATATTTACCACCTTTGTAAAAAAAAACTAAAAAACGTTTAGCCATGTCGGAGACCTCAGATAATGAGGGTTCCTACATGGAAGCCTCAGAAGAAGTCCATGACTTCTGAGTCTGAAGGACAGACTACTTTACGAGAGGATAACGAGCAAATAAAAACTCAAATCGCGAAACTGAATGAAACAGTCCGCCAATTGATTAGTGAACTCTGCCTAGCGAAAGAAGAAATAAATAAGCTTTCAGCGCCGAAACCCCTACATTTGCCGAAATTGCGAGTTCGGCAGCGAGAAATAATGTCACTTCTGACATTAAGAGGAATCAAGCAACGCTGATTGCTAAACCTCAAAATGCGCCCCCATCTAAACGCGCGCGTTAAGACCAAAAAAGCACCTGAAGTGCCTAGAAAAGACAGAATCCCACCCATCACGATGATGGGCACCTCAGATTGGGTGGAGATTTCTAAAGCACTCTACTCCAAGAAATTCAATTATAGCCGCGCAACCGTAGTTAAAGACGGTATTAGAATCATCGCGTCAACCGTAGATGATTATAGAAAAACTAGCTGACCCGGCAAACGTTGTTTTGCCATATAAATAATTTCCTAGACATCTGGCGGGGATAACTAATTAAATGATGATTGATCAGTTTTCGACCGGAGAGGAAAAATGATTAAATTACTAAAATGGCTAAGGGTTGATCGTATAAGGGTGAAAATTGAGGATTGTATGTATTTTTGTATGTTGTATCATAAAAAAATAGAAATTAAAAATTTTGTCTGAAAAATAAAAAAAAAATTTAGGGGTGGACTACCCCTAACATTTAGGGGGATGAAAAATAGATGTTGGCCGATTCTCATAGATACCGGATAAGCACAAAAAATTTCATCAAAATCGGTCAAGCCGTTTCGGAGGAGTATGGCAACGAAAACTGTGACACGAGAATTTTATATATTAGATGTCTGATCTTGCGTTATTAAGGACGACCTGATATTCCAGGGAATATCAGACGCTGAGGTGCCCAGAATGACATCGTACAAGACGAAGAAGCCCATACCTCTCTACATGGTTAAAACCCAGAAGTGAAGCGACTCTACAATCTAAGTATTGTGGTTGAACACAAAAAGAGGCCTGAAAGTCCAAGCCAGTGCTTTAGGTGCCAAAGGTACGGACATGCACAGAACAAATGCTCCTTCCTGTGGAGATGCGTGAAGTGCTCAGGAAGCCATAGCAGCAATGACTGCACACTCACCAGAAAAGGTGAAGGGAGAAATGCCACATGCGTCTTATGTGGAGAAGAGGGCCATCCAGCTAGCTACAAAGGATGTAGCAAGTTCAAGCTGGTGACCAGAAAGAAGAATTCCAGAAAACCAGCTGAGCAGAAAAAGCCGGTAACAAAAACTAAAACTACTGTTCAAAAAATTCAAGAAGTAGCGAAGGCCAAACCTACAAAACAGGAAAAGAAGAGGGAGACTTCAAAACCGGTGCAGAAAAAAAAAGAACAGGAGAAGCCTCCAATAGAACAGGCTGTGAACAGTCAAGAGAAGAAAAAGATATCTGAATCAGCCGATGATTTAGATATCTTCACGGAGAAAATTTTCAACAATATGATGTTGAATATTGAGAGGGAAATGGAGAAAAAACTCTGAGCATTATTTAGTAAACTGAATTAATGGAAATTACGGATATTAGGAAGAAATCCCTCAAGATAATCTCGTGGAACATAAACGGTATCAACACTCGGAAAGCCGAGATAGAAGAAATAATATCAGAGAGACAACCTGATATTATAGCCCTACAGAAAACAAGAATAAACCAGAACAGACGACTGAATTTCATGAATTATGAAACATATATGTAGATGTGACAGAATTACAAACACCGGAGGAGGAGTAGCAATATTGGTAAGAACAGATCTGACACACTACTTCAAAAGGAGATCCGACGAAACACAAGGAGAAATAGAAACAGTGACGATTGTTGCCGAATTAAATCGTCAAAGAGTCGAAATTACCTCGACATACAAGCCACCACAAAACAATGTATTGGAAGAAGAGATAAACAACATGTTGGAAGGAACAAACCCGAAAATCTGCATCGGAGATTTCAACTGTAAATCCCCATTATGGAACAGTAGAACAGAGAATAGTAATGGCAAAAAACTCAAGGATTTCGCCGAAAAACAAAATGGCATAGTGATTGGACCAGAGTGACCGATATATCTTGCTTTTGGTATAGGAATACTAGATGTAATAGATATCGCGATATTGAAAAATATAACTCAAGAATTCTCGATTGAAACTTTGCAAGGTAGAACCTTAAACCACAATCTCGTGGAATTGACAATTGGAGAAGAACAAAGAGAAAAACTGATGGAAATAAGAGAATATACCAATTGGACTGAATACGGCCATTCAATACAATCGGAAATAGCAGAAATTCCAACAATAAGCACTCCAGAGGATCAGGAATGTGCGGTTGATAAACTGGAAGAGATTATATTGAGAGCTTACGAAAAAAGCACGAGAAGAGTGAAGAGACCAGCACCAAGTCATCCTCATGGCGATACGCCTAAAGAAGTAAAAGATCTTATACGAGAAAATCGAAGACTCAGAAGAATATATCGGATGAATAAAAATGATCTGAATAGAAGGAACCTCAACCAACATAGCCAAGTTCTGAAAAATGCCCTGAAAGATCTAAGAACAAGCAGATGGAACAAAAGGGTTCAAGAACTGAATACAATCGATCATCATAGTCATCGAGACCAACCCAACACGAACACACACACGTTCTGCTGTTGAGCTCTTCAAGTAATTCTTGTTTTAACTATGCTTTACCTATAAATGTGTGGAATAATCTTTGGTGAGTCTAATGCATAAGTTTTCACAAAAATTTGAGAGTTGAATATTGTTTATATGTTTGATTATTTACATTTCTTTCTCATCATAATTATATGACGCATTACAAATTGATTCTTGCGCGCAGCGATTATTGTGTACTCTCCCACACAGGCCACACCCACACGGTGTTCAATTGTCGGGATTTCTGGATTATCAGTACCCGTTTAACATAGATAAAGGAGGAGAAATAGATGGGACACGCGCCTTCCCCCACCAATTTCCTATTTTTTAGTTAGGGATCGCAAATACTCGCGGCGATGTGTACGCTGCTTTTTTGCATTTATAATTTTTTTTAATTATTTATCATTTATTTATTAAATTCTAACCATCAAAGAGCAAATCCGCTGTTATTTGAGTCAACATTCACATTATTAATGTTCAATTTTGCTATACAGTCATAGAATATAATAATTCTATATGTTACATGTTTCATGGAATATTTTTCTATGAAATGTTTTTCGATCATAGGTTATCTTCAGAAGACAAACTTTATTTATTAAATATTTTTATTTGAACACTTCAACAAGCAACAGCTGAGTTTGTGAGTTAATTGTTGATCGTGAGTTACAGTTAATTTTGGTCGAGCACGTGTTTTTAAATATTTCAAATATTTAATCTTAAGTAAGTATAAATTTATCAACTGATCTTCGCTAACGAAACACAGTACTGTAGTACATTTTCCTATCATATTCCAAATTTTAGGTATGGGAAAAGTCAAGAGATGTTGTGTTTCGGGTTGCACTGATAAGTTCAGCAAAAGACATCGTTTCCCTAAAAGCAACAAGGAGTTCTTTGAAGCCTGGCTAAGGATTGTTAAACCTGAGAATTGGGAACAATTGACCCATGAGACAATCTATAATAGGTTTTATGTGTGCCATTCTCATTTTGCAGATTGTCACATATTGCCTGAATCTCAGAGAGGCCTAACATGTGATGCAGTTCCCACACTTGGCGTTCCTGGTAATTTTTTATTGATAACAATATAATAATAGAAAATGTGAATTGAATTTTCGGAAGATTTTCATCTTCACATTTTGTTGAGCATATTATACCTATGAAGTAGTAGTATATCACATTTCTTTCACATTTCAAAACTTTAAGGTTCCTCAGTTTCACATGAATATTCAACATCTGCACCTATGAATTCAGAAGTATCCATGGATTCAACATCTGAACCAATAAATGCAGATGTACCTATGGATGTAAATGAAGATTTGTCAGTAATGGAGCCTAATTATACTCAAGTAATGAAAAAAGGTAAGGTTTAATTTTTGAGATACATATATGACATTTCATAATCACATATTGTTTATATCACTACATAAAAAAAAAATTTTAGGATTCGCTAGAGCAACTCTCAAGCAGATGAGGATTAAGAAATCCCAGCTCACGTTTCGAGAGAAAATATTGTATGGAAAACTCCAAATTTGTTTGAAGACAATGAGATCCATGAAATTAAGGGAAATGAGGTTCAAGGAAAGATTGAATGAAGCTGAGAAACTGATTTCATCTGTTGAGGTACAGCACCTTTCGAAATATCTAAATTCAGCCACTTTGAATTTCTTGAGGTGTCAATTGAGAAATCAAAAACTACTAAAGAAACAGCGGAGGTACACTCTTGAAGAAAAAATTCTGTCCCTGGCCCTTTTCAAGTCTAGTCCTAAGGGCTATAGATTATTGAGTAAAATATTTGCCCTACCTTCTAGCAAGACATTAACTAGACTGCTAACAAAAATACCATTTGGTCCTGGTCTCAATGATCATATGTTTGAGCAATTGAGACCAGCAGTCAATAGAATGGATGATAAAGAAAGGTTGTGTGCTCTCATTTTTGATGAGATTTCCCTATCAACAAACTTAAGGTATGAGAAGTCTGATGACATCGTGGTTGGTTTGGAAGACCATGGTTTTGAAAGGAGAGCAGTGTTAGCAGACCACGCCAATGTGTTCTTCTTAAAAGGGGTATATAGGCAATACAAGCAGCCTATTGCCTTCACATTTAGCAAGGGTGCGATCAAAGCAGTAAAATTGAAAAGGTTGATCAAAGAATTGATCGAAAAGTGTCAGCTCATTGGTCTGGAAGTTCTTGTCACAATCTGTGACCAAGGTTCTTCCAACCAATCTGCTATTAAAATGCTGATGGAAGAGCGAAAGGCGTGGTGCTTAAGAGAGGGCAAAGAAGATAGGTACTTCGGTTTCCTCATAAATGACAAGGAGGTTGTGCCCCTCTTTGATACCCCCCATTTACTGAAGGGAATCCGAAACAATCTTCTCACGAAGGATGCCCATGGTTTAGTGAGGTGAAAGTCCCACACGAATCCGCAGCATACATCAATCATTTAACAACTAACGGCCTGCTGCGGAGAAGGCATTAGCTTCCCCCTACCTCAAGGCCAAAAAAAAAAAAAAAAACTTTAGTTTGATGTTTGACGCAATTAATAATTTAGGTAAATAATATTGATAATATATATAATGTAATAATATGATAATGTATATAATATTGATAATATTAATATTGATGCAATATTCATTCTGTAGTTTTTTTTTCGAATTTTGAACAACACTGACTTCCAACAGTGTTGTTCAAAATTCATTTTCAAAACAATGCGAATGCAATCGCAATGATTGAACTCACATTGCATTGAAAATACGTACTACAATATGCAGATAGATAAATTCAAATTTCCCGCCTAGATAAATTCAAATTTTCCCGCCTAGATAAATTCAAATTTTCCCGCCTAGATAAATTCAAATTTTCCCGCCAACTTTCGATCTAAACATTACGTTCAGCGCCCCCATGCGTCCGCGATCCAGCACTACAAAATGAATTCAAGTGACAGTAGGGTCGTGTCGTATCTATTTCTCCTCCTTTATCTATGCCGTTTACGTACGTTGGATTTACCCGTTTGATAGTCGCGGTCACGTTCCTTGTCGATTTCGGTCCTCTCCTGACTTCCTATAACACCGAGGCCTTCCTTTTTCTGTATTGAGTCTTTCTTACGGGCCCAAGAAAGTGTAGTTTGTCTGTCTGTATTTCCCTAAGCCTAGTAAAGATGCCACGAATTTGTTCTTTCTGTTCAAAAAATATTACATCCAATAATTTGTTTTTACCATGCTCAAAGTGCAATAGGCCTTTTCACGCCGAATGCGTGAATTTAAAAGGATCAGACATCGAATATTTAGAAAACAGAAACGAAAAATGGAACTGCCATGTCTGTGTATCAACCGAGCGTTCTCTTCGCAGTAACTCGAGCAGTAGTCGCACACAACCCTCTGTTGCACCTTAAAAGCAATTTTCAAATGTTTTTTTACAATTCAGAAAACTGTCAAAAAATTGAGCAGACATTTTGTGGGAGCGAGAAGGCGATGAAAAAATTGGGCCATGTTCCCATATAATTGCAAGGGATATTAAAAAACACCTCTAAAATCGTTTTGCCAGAATTTTTTTTTTTATTCATATAATACTTTCGAAAAATTAATTTTTGATTTCCTGCTTTAAGTGAAAGTTTTCACCTAGTTGGCGGATAGCATGCAATCATTATACACCAAAAATTTTTTTATTGCCTATATATAACCACTACACAATTTGATTTTTGTCCGCTTTCTGGTTTCTAAAAAAAAAAATTAAACATTTTCTTTCATATGCTTTTTTCAGGAAGCTGTATATAAACATGGGCTGCTCAAAAAAAAAATATTTTATGAAAGACCCACTGTTTTTCGACTATAAATCGACCCTTAAATACACTACTCCTTTACAATCTGCATTATGTTAGTTTTATATTTATTTCAATCCATTTTATTCAAAACAACTCTGAGTAAATAGAATCAACGGAAAATGTATCTATGTTGTCTATAGGTATGGTTGAAAAAATGAAAATTTTCAAATTTTCTCACATTTAACATCAAGTATTTTTTAAACCATACACAACATGGATGCATAGTTTCCAAATTTCGATTTCAAATTTCCTTAGGGTAATTTTGAATGAAATTGGTGGAATCTTAAATGAAAAAAAAGGTTAGAAATAGTCTCTATGTAGGGGAGAGTTCCTTTGAATTGGACAGCCCATGAACCGGACGCTACAGTTTTCTACTACCTACACTCTATAGTAATTTAGCATCCTTTACGTAAATCCCATTTTCGCAAGGCACGAGCCACAGGGTCAGCCATTTTCCAAGAGATCTCGATCGATGTTGCGAAAATGAGATTTGTGTAGTAGAAAACTGTAGCGTCCGGTTCATGGGCTGTCCAATTCGAAGGAACTCTCCCCTACCATTAATTTCTAAGCCAGTCGACACTGAAGAATTTTTACTAATTTGAAAAATGGTTTTTTAGTTTTTTACCATAAAACCTTTCCATGATTATGTTAGATAGTTTTTTCGATATCATATTCTCATATACCTTGAAATATCATCATATTAATTATTCACTTCAAGATTTTGCTGAACGAATAAGGTGCAATCCACTGACCCACTTACGTAAGACACCCACTGTACTTAAATAAATTTTGAAGAAACGCTTATACATTTATACATATTATTCAAAACTTGAATAAAATCTATAAATGGCCATTTAGCTAAACAAGCCTAATGTTGCTAGTTTCGTGTAGTACCTAAATAAATTTTGAAGAAGCGCTTATACATTTATACATATACATATTATTCGAAACTTGAATGAAATCTATAAATGGCCATTTAGCTAAACACGCCTAATGTTGCTAGTTTCGTGATGTGGAAAACCCAAAAATTTATAATAATGATAATTTCGAGTGTAGAAACAAGAAAATTGAGTTGTAGGAGTTTTTTGTTGAGAAATAAGAATACTCATATAACTCGTTTCAGTGTAGATTATATAAACAGCTAGATCTCAAAGAAGAGACCTATCCAGTCAGAAAATATATATTTCCTCAATAACCTTAACCTTTTTTAGGAGATTTTCGTTTTACATAATTGAATTGCAATCTATGCATCTTCAAATACTAAGGTGGCCGATTTTGTATTTCCTATAGCGAGCAAGCTTCTGTCATATATTAAATAAAGTAATAAAGTAAAGTTTGGTAGTGTGATATTAAAAACAGAGGTTTAATATCACATAACTAAAATTTACTTTCACACCCCGTGTCCCATGGACTGGCAACTTAAAACTTTCGAATAAGGCAAGTTCAGCATAATAATCATACAATCACGTGTAGAGTTTTTTGCAGCTTCTGTATTTCATTACGTATCAAGCAACCCTGTTTATGTCAGTTGTTCAGGAACAGGGGCGTAGCTACCGCGGTATCAGCGGTATCAGTTATACGGGGCCCCCAGGCTTTAGGGGCCCCCGAATGTCTGTAAGCAAAAAATTCCTAAAAATGTTATCCAAAACCTCTTACAGGTTTTACAATAGCATTTTTGAGAATAACTGCTAAGACAACTATTCATTTCAAAATCCCGTTCATTACACCGAATCGATCATTCAGATAGATACGAATACTTAAAATCTGAAATTCAGAAAATTCGTGCCATCAAAGAACTTTTAGAATTAGTCCTGATAAAATTCAATAGCCTTGCATCCAGTTTTCCGGACGATATTACTGCATGCCTTTTATTTTAGACCCTTCCGGTTACAACTGCAATCGCTGAAAGGAGTTTTTCAAAATTAAAACTCATAAAAAATTATCTGAGGACTTCTATGGAACAGAACGGCTGTCAGACATGTCGTTATTGTCAATAGAGGGGGAACAACTTAAAAAACTGAAATCGTCATCAGCTATGTCTGATTTGATAAATAGATTTGCTGAAAAAAATGCTAGAAAAGCGTATCTTTAATTTTTGGTATTTTTTGTTTATTATTTGTTTGTTTATCATTTTATGTTGTTTGTATATTATTGTATATTGTTTGTATGTTATTTGTTTGTGTATTATTTCGCTCCCAGCACCAAGTATGAGTTAGAACTTTTAATTATAAGTACATATAATCATTTCGATACTAATCGAACATTTTTTGCTAGTTTTATTTTTACTTCACCCTTCCTTAGGGCCCCTCAACACATTTTGATACAGGGCCCCTCTAAGGCAAGCTACGCCACTGTTCAGGAAAAATTTATTTTTATCAATATTATTTTCAAAACTTATTGAAACATGATTTATTGGTAGTTTTCCCAACACTCTATCCATCAAGTTTTTGACCTTCCCTTTGAACTGATATTTCTCCCGGAGTAGAAATAGTAAAATATTTTGAATATAAAAAAAAACCCTATGAAATAGTAGATTTATAAACCCTAATTTATAATCCTTGGTAAGAAGTTACTCCATCCCTCCTTGCATATAACTTATTATTCGCTTCGGCATTCTATTCTAAATAAGGAAAAAAACTGCAGCATTGATATCAGACATACGGAATTGACCGTGGTGGACGGCCGCGGGTCAACATCACTACGGTTTATAAATCGGGTTGATTTGATTGATTGATTTATTTTCACTTATGACATTTTTTTATTGATTTGGTGGTAAAAGATGGATCCACCGAAAAAATAGATAGCTGGGCTTACTAGTTTCGTACTACTAATTTCGTAAGCACCGAGTGGGAGAGGTAAAATGGAAAAATCAGCTGATTTAGAGGTTCAGGAATTCTCTGTTTCTTCGAAAACCGCCGCACGTCTGTGTCCGCGAATAATGCAAAACGAAAGACGAATAATCGGACCATAGGCGCGTACTACTCTCGACTCGAGAAAAAATGCTTCAGAAATTCGAGATTTTCCAACACGAATGTAAACTATGGCTGCCATACGTCCCGGTACACCGGGACATGTCCCGGTTTGGGGCATTGAGTCCCCGTGTCCCGGTTAGTTGTTCGGTTGTCCCGGTCATTATTTTGGTCGTTATCGTATTTCCTTACATATGTTAGTAGAAGTAGAGTAGAGGTAAGCACGTAATCAGCCGACGCCTTCCTGGCAGTCCAACGAAGAAGGGTCTACGTTACGTGTACACTCTACGCAATCGCACACCAATGGCATGTAGCCCACACTCCACGTACGGCGTCGGCGCGGCAGATAATCAGTACATATTCAACATTCAGTCGACAACGTACAGCGCTGCGCAGTTTTACGTAGGATTTGTAATCGTTATAGTCAATATTAAAAAGACGTTATGCCGAAGAGAAAGTGTAGTTTTTCCGCCGAATACACTAGAGAGTGGTCATTCATTAAGAAAGGAAGAAATGACCAGGAAGCTTTGTGTTCAATTTGTGGACTTTATATATCCGTAAGTCATGGCGGTAAATCGAGTGTGAAAGATCATATTCAAAGCAAAAATCACAACTCCAGATTGTCAGTTGCATCAACGTCGAAAGATATATCATCTTTTATGATCAAACAAAATTCGACAGAAGATACTCTGATATGCGCTGCTGAACTGACGACTGCTTATAAAGTTGTGAAGCACCACCAATCGTTTAGTTCGTTAGATTGTTCGACAAAACTGAATGCTATCATGTACCCGGATTTGAGCATCGCAGTGAAACAATCAACTGCCAGAACCAAGGGTACGGCAATAGTTAAAAATATTTTAGCTCCACACTCCATTGAGCAAATCAAAACAGAAATGAAAAATATTCCGTTTTATGGCATTTCAACTGATTCCAGTAATCATAAAGCCGAAAAGATGTTCCCCTTGCTCATACAATATTTTTCAGAAAGTGAGGGTTTGAAAACAAAATTATTAAAATTAGGCACATTGCCAAATGAATCGTCTGATACAATCACTTCATTCTGCATTAAATCTTTAGAGAATCTAAATATTCCAATACAAAATATTGTGGCTTTCAGCGCGGATAACACGAATGCTAATTTCGGAGGAAAAGAAAGGCGTGGAGTGAATAATGTTTTTTTCAAATTGAAAGAGATTTTGTCCAAAGACATCGAAGGCATCGGTTGTCCTGCGCACATACTTCACAATACTGCTTCCAGTGCCGCCGATATGATGTCCATTGATGTGGAGTCTATTGTTCTCAAAATTTTCAAATATTTTTCGATATTTACTGTAAGGGTAGAACGACTGAAGAGTTTTTGTGAGTATGCAGAAATAACTTATAGTAATATACTCTCTCATTCTAGAAGTCGATGGCTTTCACTACTTCCAGCTGTCGAACGATTGCTAAAGCTATGGGTGCCACTGAAAGAGTTTTTCGCAGCGGAAGAAAGGGCCCCAAAAGCTATAACCGACTTTTTTGATGATCCTTTATCAGAACTTTATACTCTATTTGTGCACAGTCAAGCATTTCTGATCGAAAAGCAGATTAGTAAGATTGAAAAATCTGTAATAACCATTATTGAAGTAAAAACTGTTCTAGAGGATACTAAAAAACAATTGAATGAAAGATTACTGAATAAATATTTAGGGATCCAAACAAGACAAGTCTATAATAAATTGAAGAATGATGGCACGATGTATACAACGCAATTGGGAAAATTTGATAGTGAAGTCAGAGATTTTTTTACCACAGCCATCCAATATCTCGAACAGTGGACTCGGCCAATGGAAAAATTTTATATATTTGCATGGATGGCTTTAATTGATGTACCTCAATGGAATCAAGTAGAAGAAACTGTCGGATATTTGAATGGAAAAGGTATTCCGCTTGAAGATTCTGTTTATGAAGAATTCATGTATTTGAAATCTTTCATTGACTCAGAAATGTCCGATGAGTGGAAGTCTAAAAATATGCACGATAAATGGATCCTATTTTTCACTAAAACAGAGGAACGGGAAAGAAAGGCAAACCTTTTAAAAATGTGCCAATATCTTTTTGCTATTCCGGGACACAATGCTCATGTGGAACGGGTGTTTTCTATGATATCTTCGCAGTGGACCAAAGATCGAAATGCATTAAATATAAGCATAGTGGAGAGCATCATCCAATGCGTTTATAATTATAAAATGACATGCATAGAATTTTATAATTACGTGCGAAAAGAAAAAAAATTACTTGAGAAAGCCAAAACTTCAGATAAATATGAATGGGCAAAGAAAACTGATACCGAGGATCAAGCCTAAGAATAATAAGGTACCTACTTCTTGATTGTTGGGATCAATATTGTTTTTGTTGTTTATTATTTTATTTTCAATGAATATGTCTGAATAAATGTGTCTATTTCAGAGAATGTGGTATAATTTAACATAGTACCTAGTAAAAAACCAATTCAATAAACGTGCACGTTTCCAGAAGATTAATAATACATTGCATAATAAACAAATAATAAATTAATGACATGAGACAAACAAGACATCAAACATAAAAATAATAATAATAAAAAAAATCATAAACCTATCGAATGAGTTTTTAATGTTTAGGATTTTGAACCTTTTTTTTTCTTTGTCCCGGTCGATATTCCGACATTTATGGCAGCCCTAAAGGTGGCATTCGGATCTTAGCGACCGCGACGCGCGACCGCGACCTGCGACCACCACCCGCGACAGACGACGTACTGCTTGTACGTATTCATACGGAGCCCCGACGGATCCTAGCGACCGCGACAGGCGACCAGTGGGTGTGGCTGTCGAGTGGCTTTGGTCTCGCGACCTGGTCGCCCCAGGAGCAGTGCTGTCTCGCGACCGAGGAGAAGATCGTATAAAAATGACATCGTTTTCTCCGCAAGAGGACGACATATTAATAGAATTAATTTTCAGAAACCCGCCCCTATATGATGTAAGGTTAGAATCATATAGGGACGGCATTTTGAGAGAGAATATATGGAATGATATTGGAAAAATTATGAATAAAATAAGTAGGTACACCTTATTTTTTTTTCGATGAAACATTTATGAACAACATAATCTGAATGTTTTTGGAATATTTGGAGCATAAATCCGATTTCAATCTAGTTTATTCTATCGATAAAATCTTCTTGCCATGAAACTTGACCAGCTGGACTGGAGAAAAAGTTTTTCGAAGAACCACGAATTTCGAATGCAGCTAGACTTGCAAAGCCACCTCTTCGTGACATTGGTAACATAAATTTTTGGATCATAAGTGTAATTCGGAACACCATTTTTTTTATATAAGCATCCCGTAGTAAATTATGTAGACAACAAGCTGTCAAAATCAGATCATCTTCAAATGGAATGAACAGGGTAGCGGGCCTCAGCTGTTTACGTGTCGCAAGTCTCGGTCGCGAGGATCCGAATGCCAGTGGTCGCGGCCGCGACAGGCGACCATGGCAGCTTGGTCGCTGAGTCGAGGTCGCGCGTCGCAGTCGCTAGTATCCGAATGCCACCTTAATGTAAACGCATCTTGCTTCACCAGGGACCTGTTGCCGTTTCTTATCACTCGAGTCGATAAGGTCCATTTTCGCACAACAGCCACGGGAGATCAGCACATCAGCTGGCATTAACGTAACTTATGTACCTAACTTCAGTCATCAGCTGAACCAGATTTGTACTTTCATATTTCAGTTAAACCTAAAACTGCAATAATATCAACTTCGAGTCTTTCTTATTTTCACTGCCCAACAATTTTTCCCCATGCCAATTATGTACAGTAAGTTCAAAATGAGGAGAAGAGAATCTTTCAAAATTACTACATTGAGAGGTTATGTTCACTTTCGTAAACAATTGTATTGACTTAGTTTATGAAGGAAGATATAGATACATCTTGAGTAAGTAAAGGGTTTATGCACTCTCAGGTGGGAGTTTTCAGGTATCTATCTAAGAAAAGTCTGTTCAAGGAAAATCTATCTAAGGAAAATTATTCAACGTTATGTTCAGTTTCGTAAACAATTGAATTGGCTCAGTTTATGAAGGAAGATATTGAAACATCTTGAGTGAGTAAAGGGTTTATGCACTCACAGGTGAGAGTTGCATCTGAGAAAAATCTGTTCAAAGAAAATCTATTCAAGGAAAATTATTCAATGTTATGATATACTATGTATCCTGAAATCTAAAATGCATTGATGTTGAAAATCACAGCTCATGGAATATTTTTTTTTCTATTTAGAATTTTTAAAGGATTCTTTCTCCAGACGATAGATCAGTCCAAAACATTCGGCCAAGGAAATTGATCGCTTAAAGTACATAGAGGGATGACTAAAATATACTAACATAATTTTTGGTTTATACAGGGTCTTTCACGAGGAACCTCACCCATATTTATACGGGAAACTACTGAACGTATTTTCATGAAATTCAGCACTTATAAGTATTTCACGATGCTGATGAAATCTAAAATATTTTCAAGGCATGAGCACCTCCGGTTTTTCCGGAAATGACGTCAACTTCCGTTTTTCAAATTAGAACACCATTTTTTTATTGCAGAAATAGATTCCTTAGAAAATTTCAAGTTATTTTGATGTAACATTTTTTTTAGAAAGTTCGCGTGTTAGGATGGCGCCGCGGGCAATAGACAGCTTGGAAAAATCGTGCAGTAAATGTGGTAAAGAAGTTAAAAATTATGTCACTTGTTCAAAGTGTAGTAAAACTCACCACCCCAGTTGCTTGCTGAAAATTTGTGGGATCTATGTGGCTGGAGATGGAAATATCGTTTTTTGTGACAACATAACCTCACAATACTCTAAAATTGAGGAGAAAGAGCAGGAAATACAGACGCTGAAAACCCGTCTTTCTGAACTAAATGAACACTGTTTTGAACAATCCATTAGCAAACTAATTCCATTAAAAAACGAGGACCCTTCTGGGTTACTGGGTTATGCATTGATTTGGTGGAGACTTCACGATCAGGTGGCTCAGGTGAGGATGAAGAAAGTAAGGATGTGATGTACCTTAACAAAATTATAGAAGAAAAGGTAGTGCTAATAGATGAGCTGAAAGATAAAATTGAAGTAATGAGAAAATATACAACCTTATTAGAAAAAGTAAATGAATGCAGTAATGAAGCACCATCTATAAACGAAGTCCGGAAAAAGACGAAGAACAGATTACTTCAACAAAATAAAACAAATGTCGTTGTTGCGACAAAATCCGCCGACAAATTTGAACCATCTACTTCAAACGAAAATGATAAGAAAACTATAAATATTACAGAAACCCATTTCAGGGGGAGCAAACCCGACGAAAAGAATTATTTAAATGAGGAAAATGAAAAATTGCTAGATAACAAACTTGGACGAAAAACTAACATAAAAGGTGGAAGAAAGGAGGTGACTGGAACAGCTATTAGGCCTTCAACTTTTGCAGGGGCTCCGCGACGTGCCTGGGTTTACGTAGGACGTGTGGGCGAAGATGTGGGGGAGCGTCAAATTATCAAACATCTGGAAGAGTGTTTCTCTGGTAAAGATTTCATAGTCGAGAAACTACCGCAAAAAGACGGATCAAAGAGCTCATCATTCAAGGTAGGTGCCGACATATCCCTTGTGAAGGACCTCTACATGTCCGAGAACTGGCCTGTGGGCGTGGTCGTGAAACGCTTTAAATTTTTTCTTTCAAGAGAAAAAAAAAGAAAATTATAGAAACCTTTCAGTGGGAAAAGCTAAACAAATTTATCAAAAGTACTACTCAATATTGAATACAAACGTCCAGTGTCTCGGAAATAAGCTTCACACAGTGGATTTCGTATTGAACACTGAAAACTATATGGTGGTCTGTATGACCATTGGATGACCGTCGATAAACTCAAAGCGGTCAACATTCCGAACTATAACGTGGCGGGTATGTCTTGCCGAGAAAACTCAAAACATGGTGGAAGCCTGATTCTTACAAGAAGTGACCTTCTTGCCAGTCAAATTGAGGGGATTAATGAACTGTCGATCGAAAAACATATAGAAATATGCGGCGTTCAGGAAAAGAACACAAAGACGCAATATATCTGCATATATAGGCCTCCTCGTGGAGATAACGATTTGTTCATGCAACAGCTCGAAAAAGCATTGCTCATTACTTCGGAAGATCCTCAAAATAGAGTCATAATAGCGGGAGATTTCAATGTGCATTTCGATAAAACGAATAATGCGAGATTGAAACTGCAAGAATTACTTTTATCATATGAATTCCAATATGTTGTTGTATTCCTTTCGGAACGAACTTAGTTTTTAAAAAACTAACAGAAAGCAGGGTCGCTGTCACCAGGGCAGCTTTATTGAGGTAAAGCTCCGTAAAACCTTTAGTTATGAACACTATTATAGATTGATAGAATGTCACTTTACGAAGGATAACGCACTGTTATTTTTAATTAATTTATTTGGAAGGCACAAGATACAGAAATAGATCAATAGATACGAAAATTAATTTGAACTATGCGATATGAATGAAGAATCAATCTCAACGGTACGATCTGAACTGAACTGAGAGCGTCATGCTGCTACTTATATATTGTTTTGGAAAATGCTGACTTGAGCAAAAATATGTTAACAATGGGGCCCTTGTATACAGGGTGGCAACATCTCCCCCCTAAAAGAAGATTTTTGATGTACGAGAAGAGCAAAAATCTTTAAAATAAAAATTCTGAAGCAGTATGACCTTACATGAGGTATTAAAATGTAAAGATATATTCTAATTAAATTATTCAGTGATATCAAGATTAAAATCAATAAATTATGGACACTCAATTACTGCGAAAATGAGAGCATAGAATTATCAAGAAATTAAGACATTTCAAATTGAACAAGATATTAGAAAAAATATAAAGGAGTAAGATATATAAGATATATGTAAAATTGCAACAATTAATGAGGATTAATTTTTAATGTCTTGTTTGTTCTTCTCTGTGTTTGAGACCCGCTGCTGGAGGCGTCTTCTGGTCTCGATACTCGGATTTCTGTCTCAGAGGAACCTGGGTAATTGAGACGTTGGAGTTCTGCATCGTAGTAGACTTGAACTGGTTGCTGTATTGGTCTTTTGTGACATTGGTTGAAGATCTGGAAACATGGACCTGCTTCAATGGCTCTAGGCTCTTTGGTACAACAGAAGATTCTTCGGAGAATTTGGAAACATCCACACCAATTCATAAAATTGTAGAGGACAATGAGCAAAATGGTACCACATGTAATTGATAGGGCTGTTCTTACCCACGAAGAGTGTAGGATGATGCAAGGCCTATTCAGTTGTTGTTGGAGTTGTTCATCGAATTCTGCTAGCTTGTGTTGAGCATACTTGAGTTCGTGGAGGTTGACACTTGTTAATTTTATTGGTTCCATATGAATTGCGTGAACAGTGAGATTTCTCTTCAATTTCTGGCAGCAATCGTCCTGTATTATACTTGAAGATGGAATTTCATAACTTGAGTTTAGGGAAGCTAGTACTGCGCTGGTTTCTAGACTTGTACGATCAGTAAATGCCTTGCAGTGTGAGTTGAGCTTTAGAATACCCATCTTCTCGATGATTTCTTGCTTTAAGGATTCTTCACCACAGATGATAGAGATTCGAGTTGGATTGGATAGGGAGAACAGCCATTCATTAACGTCGGTCTTGTGCCAGATTTCAGCATCGGCTATGATATTTCTTTTCATGCAGGAATCGGGAATCTTGTTGACGATTTTCATTAGCAGTTGTACTTCACAGGAAGAGTCGATTTTCTTCATAAAAAACAAAAGGGTCGCCTAAGCGGGCGCATCGCAAGAATGAAATATTAATGACAATGAAACAACAATTCCGAAGGAATTGTCGTTCCAATAATGTGAGTTAGTCATGAACTATCATAGGAACGGTCATAGTGAGCGAACCCCCTCAATTCGCCCGTGGTCCTTGATGAATGTTAGCACATTCGATGACTGCGGGAAGTAGTTGAACTTGGGAGCCATGAACTGTTGTAGGAGTCTGCAGAGAAAGTGAGGTTTGGTTCAGTCTTTGCGTGACAGGTGGCGTATCGTGATGAGATATCTCAAAGCGGCGTCCCAAGATCGCATAAGACCACCATCCTCCGATCGAGAAATTCAGTGCTATACTGTACTGACGAGGGAAAATGATCCCGAAACCGGTCTACAGTTGCACTTGAATTTTTCGACTTCTCTGGGACTTCCTATGATAGTTCATGAATAACTCACATTATTGGAACGACAATTCCTTCGGAATTGTTGTTTCCATTAATATTTGATTTTCTTCATGGTTGGCATCTGATTGCAAATCCACTGTCTCGGATGGTATTCAATGCAATTTTCCAATTTATCAGCCAACAAATTATTTCTTCTCATAGGTGAAATCAGTAGGAAGGGTTTGGATGGCTCGATATAAGAGAATAAACTATTATCTTCAGAATGAGGGTGTGGTAAAGAGAATAGTTGATAAAGATCGAGGTCTTGTGAGGAAGAAATAGGTATTTCGAATGCAATTGTTAGTAAGCTATTTTTTATGAAAGATTTCAAGTTCATGATTCTATAGTAGTAATAAACGTTTTCGATACTCAAAGGAATAGGAAGAGAAATATTAGTAGAGATTTTCAGAAGTTCTCGATAAAGCGCTTCTGGAGGCAAAATTCTATAATTTATTATTCCATGCTGTATAAGTGAAACATCATTCACGTAATTTTGCAAATTGAATAGGAGTTCATCAGTCATTTCAATGAGCAGTATAAGATGATTTGAAATTTGAGATTCTATTTCATACGCATGTTGAATATTATTAAGATCCTTCGAGAACTGATTAAATTCTTTTAAGTTCCTATTTAAGATTCCTATGTTTTCATTCATTTTATAAAATGAATTATTGAAATTAGGAATAGTAGATGAAAGAATTGATACTTGTTGCTGCATAAGAACATCAGTTTGTTTTTCGTTATTTATTATTTGATTTATTGCATCTGAATAAAATTGAGCGTCTTCTGAATCAGGGTTACCAGTTAACCATTTAATAGCCGTCCCGACGCCGTTAAATAAGCCACGTTTCTTTCTTGGCATATTAATTTGATGAGATATAATTTTATAAATTTCCTCAATTATTGTAACTTTGGTTTTCACGTAACTTAATTGATTTTTACAGTCATTAGAAAGATGCTCTGCCATTGCGATATCACATAGATTAATAGAGTTCGAGTAAAAACCTAATATTTGTACGACTTGATATTTGAAATGAGTTAAGTTATGATATGTAAGAATTATATATTTTTCGTTTGATATTTGTGCCTTACCAAGATTATGATATAATAATCCGGAGGATGATTTGATGGGATTGATTTCATACTGATGTGCTTGAAGAAGGACTTGGAAAGTGAATAACTGGAGGAGAACAATTATTTTCGTCATTATCTGCAACAACATAAGGTTTCAATTTATTAAAATGATAAGTTTTTAGTTTCGAAGGACTAATTCTCAATGTTGCTGTCTGATTATTATGTATCTGTTCTATTTTATAAGGTCCTTTGTAATTTGGAGCTAGTTTCTTATTTTTCGTTTTCGACTGTGAGTCATAAAGAAGTACAAGATCGCCTTCATTGAATTGATACATTCTATTGTGAGTTTTATCATAATATTCCTTGGATTTATATTTAGACTTTAGAAGATTATCACGAGCAGTTTCTCTTAATATTTTCAATTTATTTGTGATATCAGTAGCTAGTTCTGAATAATTATTTAGATTTTTCGGATTATTTATTTGTGACGGAATTCGAGCCCTTTGTCCAAAGACTAATTCATATGGGGTTTTTTGAGTAGATTTATGTATTGAGGTATTATAACTAAACGTTGCAAAGTTGAGGAATTCATCCCAGTTATTAGAGTCTTTATTTACATAGCATTTGAAATAATCTTTAAGAGTTAGATGTGTTCTTTCTAAGGATCCTTGCGTTTGAGGGTGATATGGAGATGATTGCTTATGTTTGATCGACATTAATTTATTTATTTCTTTGAATATTTTCGATGTGAATTCTACGCCTTGATCTGTGAGAATATTGTTTGGAAATCCGAATTGTGTACAGAATTTAAGAAAGTGTATTGCTACCGTTACAGCATCATGTATGTTGAGAGCGTAAGCTTGAATGAATTTCGTTAAGTCGTCTTGAATGGTTAATATAAAGCGATTGTTATTTTTCGTCATAGGTAGAGGACCAACTATATCTAAGGCAATTTGTTAACAGAGTTTGGTTGAGGTAGTTGTAATGATCATAGGACTTTTATTATGTTTGAAATCAGTTTTAGATTTTTGACATATTTTGCATCTCCTTATATACTTTCGAATAGGATCTTTCATATTATCCAAAAAATAGAATTTCTTTATTTTTTCGTATGTGCGTTCAAATCCTTGGTGTCCAGCTAATGGTGAATCATGATTTTCGAACAAAATTTCCTTTATTAAGTTTTCATCACTTACATTAATTCGTTCGTCGCATAAAATTTCATATTCAAAGTCACGAAACAGAAAATATAAGAGACTGAAAAAGGTATCTTCTCGGATTATTGAATTATTTTTAAAAAGAGCTATATTTGGAATCGTGAACTTTTTTATGTTGTTAAAATTGAGCATTAGTCTAAGATTAACGAAAGTTGCGAATAAATCTTCGTATGTTACAGATTGATCATTATATTCTTTCAGAAAGAGAACAAAAATAAATTGATGAGTTAACTTTTTTGCTATTATATCAGTAACTTTAGGATTTTCTGGAAGATCTGTAAAATGAGTTTTTATAAAATCAAGAAATTTGTTCGAAATTGAGTAGTCGCATGACATTGGAATTATAAATGTTTTTATATTGGAAATTGGCGTATTAACAACCTTAGGTTTAGGAATTTTAACTTCTCTTTGATGAAAGCCTTTGAAGTTTTCAAACGTAAGGTCTTCGTCATCTATAGAATAAACAAAATTTTTACTGTGTTCATCAGGTAAATTATATATCGTTATACTGATCGACGAATCGTGAAAAATGTATTTAATCATATCAAATATTTTTGGCCAATAAAGATTGTCTAAACCACAACTGATACGAGGGAAAGCTAAGGCCTGCCGCAGACATGGAACTTTTCAGTTTTGCAACTGTTTAGTTGCAGAATTGAGCACAATGAATTTATATGGGGCCGCGCAGACATGCAACTGAAAAGTTGCAGCGATTGCCTTTGTGTGCGCCCTCGAACCGCTTGCAATCAAACTGTTGAGCAACTGAAAAGTTGCATGTCTGCGGCAGGCCTAAATGTGATTCATTATTTTGTTGACATAAAATTTTGAGATTCATTAGAGCTTTGAAAACTGTTTGATAAGTACGTTTTTGGAAAAAGAGAGCTTTGGTTATGAGGTAATAAATTCTTCGGTTTTGATCACTAATATAAGCCACTTGTCCTACAGTTTTATTTTGAGATTTCAACTCATCTACTTGTCCAAATCTAGTTTTGAATATTAATGCTATTCCTTTACCCATTTCAAAATCCTGAGATACACAATGTACTAGAGAGTGATTAGGTGGCGCTTCGAAAAGATCGCCTAGCTTTTCTTGAATATTGGAAGAACTCTGTATGCTTTTGGATTCGTATTTATTCATGAAGTCATTATATGAGATTTCATTATTATTGTCTTGAATTAAACGACTTAGAGCATCTGCATTCTGATTCAACTTTCCTTTCTTATACACTATTTCATAATCATAGTCCATTAATTTCAATCTCTATCTCAATAAGCGACTTGAAGGTTCCTTACAATTTTTCAACCAAACTAAAGGTTTATGATCTGTGCAAATAATGAATTTTTGCCCATAAAGGTATGGCCTGTAATGTTTACAAGATTCAACGATAGCTGATAATTCCTTTTCTGTCGTGGAATAATTTCTTTCAGATTTTGTTAGAGTCTTAGAATAATAACTGATAAGTAAATCTTTTCCAATAGGTCCCTGAGAAAGTACTGCAGCAATAGCATCGTTTGAAGCGTCAGTAGTTAATATAAATGTTCCTGAAAAATTAGGAAATTTGAGAATTGGTTCTTTGGTAAGGATGTCTTCAAATTTTTCAAAGGACTTCTGACAATCTTCTGTCCATTCGAATTTTTGATTTTTCTTCAGTAAGTTATGTAATGGCTTAGCAATAGCGGAAAAGTTTTCAATGAATTTCCGATAATAACCAATAAGACCTAGAAACGATTTTAATTGTTTAGGATTTTTGGGAACTGATATATTTTTAATAACTTCGATTTTGTTTGGATCGGGTTTAACACCTTCCTCTGATACATGATGACCTAGATACGTTATTTCTCGACATAAAAATTCGCATTTATCCGGCTGCAATTGAAGATTGTTAATTTGTAATTGACGGAAAAGATCTTCTAGCATCGAATTATGATCTTCTAATGAAGAACCATGAACCACTATATCATCAATATAACAAAAACATTTAGCACCTTGGAGCCCGGATAGTACAATTTTCATAAGTCTTGCTAAACGACTCGGACTGTTTTTGAGTCCCATAGGCATTCTGTTGAATTCGTAAAGTCCTGATGGAGTAGCTATAGCCGTTTTAAATTTATCCTTTTCTTCTAACTCGACCTGATAAAACCCTGATGCGAGATCTAATGTTGGAAAATAGATTGCATTTCTTAATTGATCTAATATGCTCTCAATATTAGGAAGTGGATAACTATCACCGACCGTTATTTCATTAAGTTTTCTAAAATCACAAACTAATCGCCATTTTTGTTGTCCTGATGCATCTTTTTTCTTAGGAACAATCCAAATTGGTGAATTCCACGGAGAATTAGAAGGTCTTATGATATCTTGATCGAGCATTTTCTGAATCTGTTCATTAGCTTCTTTTTCATGAATTTTAGGTAATCGATAAATTTTAGAAGAGATTGGAATGTTAGATGATGTTGGAATTTCATGTTTTAATGTTGGTGTTGAAGTTAAGGAATCGCCTGGTAGATAAAATAAGCTTGAATATTTATGACAAATTTTTATAATGGATGCTTTTTCTTCCTCATTTAAATGTTTCAATCGAAGATTTTCTTCAAGAATTTTATTTCTTTGAAATGCTTCTTTTTTTGAGTGATTCTGATTATAGTTAGTTGAAAGATTTAAATTTATAGATTTTTCCGGTAAGAATTCAATTATTTCCAATACGGGTCTGTCTATTGTGACTTCTTTAGAATTCAAGTTGAGAATTGGAATACAAGCTTTTGAATTATCATTTGTAACAAGAGTATTGGGTATAAGAACGTTATCACATATTGTTAATTTCTCAATGAGTCCCTGTCTCAAATTGCCAACAATATCGACTTCAGCAATAACTTCGCATCGAGGAGGAATGATTATTTTATCTTCTTTAATTTCATTGTTGAAATGAATACGGTGTCCGTTTATAATTGCAACATTGTCTGCATAATTAAGAATAGCTTTTTGTTCTTGGAAGAAATCGTTACCAAGCAACCCGTCGAAATGAGTCTGTATTTTTGCAGCGTTTATAACATTGAATTTATGAACAATATTTAAGGACGATATTGACAAGGATATTTCCGTTGTTCCAATTGTATTGATAGGCATATTAGGATTTATTCCATTCAATAAAACAATATCATTTTTATCAAGATGAGTTTGGCTAGGAATAAGTGCATCATGTTTTATAATGGAACAGGCCGCTCCTGTATCAATTAAAAGAGTTACATATTCTTTAGGAGAATTTGGGATTTTGAATGTTAGGAATTTTAATTTATCATGAGGAATATTAGACTTACTGTGAGAACTGTTTATTTTTGAATTTAATTGAATGCCTTCTGAATGATTTCGTCGGAATCCTGGGCATTCTTCAGGTCCGAACTTTCCCCGTTTAAATGATTGACTTTAGAATTGCTGAATTCTCGTTTCCTACATTCTGATATTATATGACCTGATTTTTTACAATAATTACAAAACTTGTAAGATTGAGCGTTTGGATTTAAGGTATAATTAGGAGGACTATTTTGTCTAGAAGTTGAGGCATGATTATTAACGTTTGAATTATTCTTTACGAAATTATATCTTTCATTCGAAGGATTAGGAGGTCTATTATTCATATTTATTATAATTACGTTTATAGTTATGATTTTGAAAATTAGGAGTTGTGCCATTCCTTTGATTATTTTGAAAAGAGGTTCTGTGATTATTTGAATAAGAATTTCTTTGATTGGTTATACGATTCATAGAATTAGATTTAGATTTAGTATAATTTATAATTTTTTCCTCTTGAAGAGCAATAGAATAAGCTTCATTCAAATCACCTATATTTCTAGCTCGAAGCATTTGACTTATTTCTGCTTTGGAATGAATGATGAACCGTCGAAGAGCAGTTTGTTGAATTGATTTTTTCAATCCCGGAAGTTCGTCAGGATGAGAACAACTCAAGATTCCAGCTTGAATACATTCGTTTTTCACTTTTTCCAGACGTTTAAAGAAATCAGTTATATTTTCATATGGCGCACGTCGAATGGTTTCAAGTTCTTCGTGCGTTTGAACTAAATGTTTCGTTTGGCCATAAAATTGTTTCAAACGAATTTTTAATTGAGTCCAAGAAGTTATATCCGATAATTCTAATTCATTAACGACACTAGCTGAGAGTTGTGATACAACATAGAGTAATAAACTATCGATTTGATCAGGCGAAGCAATTGAAAAAGCAGAATTTGTGTTTTGAATAAAGGTATTGAGTTCAGATCGATTTCCATCGAAGGGTTTGATAAACTTAAAGAGAACTGTTATTGGGAGATTATTTGAAGAACTTTCGTCGTCAGAGAGATCGTCATTTTGAGGAATATTCTTAATTTCAGGATTTGACATGATGAAGGATTTAAGGAAATTGATTTCACTTGAGAACGATTATATAAATGATGGTTGATAAACAGAAAATTGACTTACGTTTTTCTCGAGGGAATTAGGAATTTGAACCCGTGCGTAGACTCCAGTAGTCAGGTGAATCTTAGGATCCAGTTACACAGGTGGATTCTTCTGCGTAGACTCCGCTAGTCCGGTGAATCTTGAGATCCAGTTACAGAAGAGGGAAGCAGCTTTGGCTTATAGCTTGGGGTCTTTTCCTATTAAGAGCTGTGCTCATAGAGAGGCGGTCAAGATGTCATCTTCTTCTCGAGTGACACTGCACAATCACTGCACTGCACTAAACTGAAGAAACACGGCGACTGCACTCCAGTAGATATCCTGCAGGTCCTTGTAGGCTCTTCTTCAGATGTCCTGTTGGCTTTCCTTGAGGTATTCTGCTGGCTCTCTTTTAGGTATCCCACCGCTCTGTCACCAATTTTTATGTTGTATTCCTTTCGGAACGAACTTAGTTTTTAAAAAACTAACAGAAAGCAGGGTCGCTGTCACCAGGGCAGCTTTATTGAGGTAAAGCTCCGTAAAACCTTTAGTTATGAATACTATTATAGATTGATAGATTGTCACTTTACGAAGGATAACGCACTATTATTTTTAATTAATTTATTTGGAAGGCACAAGATACAGAAATAGATCAATAGATACGAAAATTAATTTGAACTATGCGATATGAATGAAGAATCAATCTCAACGGTACGATCTGAACTGAACTGAGAGCGTCATGCTGCTACTTATATATTGTTTTGGAAAATGCTGACTTGAGCAAAAATATGTTAACAATGGGGCCCTTGTATACAGGGTGGCAACAATGTACTCACTGAACCATCGCGTGTCACACTGACATCGAACAGCTGTATCGTTAATTTTTTACAAACTTAAAACGAGAGGAATATCGGGCGAGTACAGTGAATCACCATCTGTCAGATCATCAAGCCCAAAGATTAGAAATACAGATGACGGAATCCCCAGAAAAAGAAAAATATGAATATACTCGCATAATAAATGAGAACAGTACCTGCCAGTTCCGGGAGCGTATTAAGAAAATCAATTGGGGGTTCATCAAAGATGTATCGGCTCCGTTATCATACCGAGGTTTTCATGGAGTGGTAACTGAGGCTTTCAACCAATGCTTCCCAATAAAAAGGGTGAGAATAAGAAGAGTGTCACCAAAGAAATATTGGAATGTACCAGAGATCATGGACTTAAAGAAAAAAGTAGATGCAGCGCACACGATGTTTTCAGTTGAAAGAAATGAACACACAGAAAAATTATACAAAAATTTGAAACATCAAGTGAAGAGTCTGATCGAGGAAACAGTGAAAACAAAAAATGCTCAGATGATAAATGAGTCTGATGATAAAAATCGTGCCATTTGGAAAGTCATCAATTCGAAACTGAGAGGAAGAAAAAGAACAAAAAAGCACATAATGTTATCAGAGGTGGACTTCAATGTATTTTTTTCAACAATAGCGGAAAAGCTGTGTGGACAAAACAGCGACCTTGAACGAAGTGCCATCATGGTGAGGAAGAAGTCTATTAGAAACCCAAGCTCATTCTTCCTAACTCCAACAACACCAGAGGAGGTCAAGAGGACTGCATTAGAAATGAAGAAGAAATCAACAAAAGATATTTATGGCTTCTCAGTAAGCTTGCTAAAGGAAGTAATTGAATACTTGGCAGATCCTCTATCAGAAATTATTAATGCTTGCTTTCAAGAGGGGTATTTCCCGGATGAGCTGAAGCTGGCAAGAGTTATACCAGTCCATAAAAAAGGAGATCATGAACAGTTCGACAATTTCAGACCTATATCCATTTCCTCAGAGAGAATTTTCCGATCAAAACTGAAAAATGTTACATCAAAATAACTTGAAATTTTCTAAGGAATCTATTTCTGCAATAAAAAAATGGTGTTCTAATTTGAAAAACGGAAAGTGACGTCATTTCCGGAAAAACCGGAGGTGCTCATGCCTTGAAAATATTTTAGATTTCATCAGCATCGTGAAATACTTATAAGTGCTGAATTTCATGAAAATACGTTCAGTAGTTTCCCGTATAAATATGGGTGAGGTTCCTCGTGAAAGACCCTGTATTACAGTTCTGAGTATCAAAATGAACTATTCAGTCTACGATGCAGCAACTATTCCTCATTTTTCCAGTTCGGAATGGCCGGCAAAAAAAATTGGTGGATAGAGGAATGTATCAGAATATATACAGAAAAAAATTTTGTTTCATTCTGACAGCCCCAGAATGCCACCATCAACGATCAAATGAACCGATTTTTCTTATTCAGAATGTTTTAAGGATTCCTTCTCAGAAGATAGATCAGTTCAAAACATCGGGCCCAAGGAAATTGATGGCTAAAGTACATAGAAGGATGACTTAAATATCCTAACATAATCTTTTGTTCATACTACAGCTGCGAAGATCGAAATGAACTATTCAGTCTACGATGAAGCGCCTATTCCTCATTGTTCAAGCTCAGAATGACCGGCCAAGAAAATTGGTGGATAGAGGAATGTTCCAGAATGTGAATTTTCTTCCATTCTGACAGCCCTGGAACACCACCTCCAAAGATCAAATGAACCGATTTTTTTTATTTAGAATATTTAAATGATTCTTTCTCCAGACGATAGATCAGTCCAAAATATCCGGCCAAGGAAATTGATCGCTTAAAGTACATAGAGGGAGGACTAAAATATCCTAACATAATTTTTGGTTCATATTACAGCTCTGAGTATCAAAATGAACTATTCAGTCTACGATGCAGCGCCTATTCCTCATTTTTCAAGTTCGGAATGGCCGGCAAAAAAATTGGTGGATAGAGGAATGTATCAGAATGTAATCAGAAAAATTTTTTGTTGCATTCTGACAGCCCCAGAACGCCACCCCAAACGATCAAATGAACCGATTTTTCTTATTCAGAATGTTTTAAGGATTTCTTCTCCAGAAGATAGATCAGTTCAAAACATCCAAGTCAAGGAAATTGATGGCTAAAGTACATATAGATATGACTAAAATATCCCTAACATAATTTTTTGTTCACACTACAGCTCCGAGTATCAAAATGAACTATTCAGTATTCAGTCTACGATGAAGCTCATATTCCTCAATTTTCATTTTAGTATAGCCGGCCAAGAAAATAGGTGGATACAGAAATGTTTCAAGGATTCCTTTTCCACAAGATAAGTCAGTTCAAAATAACCGGCCAAAGATATTCACGGCTAAAGGACATAGAGGGATGACTAAAATATCCCTAACATAATTTTTTTTCATACTACGGCTCTAAGGATCAAGATGAACTATTCAGTCTACGATGAAGCATCTATTCCTCATTTTTGAAATTCGGAATGGCCTGCCAAGGAAATTGGTGGATAGAGGAATGTATTCAGAAAAATATATTTTTTTCACTATAACAGCCCTAGAACGTCACATCCAACGATCAAATGAACCGATTTTTCTTCTATTCAGAATGTTTTAAGGATTGCTCCTCCAGAAAATAAATCTGTTCAAAACATGTGGCTAAGGAAATTGATGGCTAAAGTATGTACATAGAGGAATGACTAAAATATCCCTAACATAATTTTTTTGTTCATGCATCGAAATGAACTATTCATCTACGATGAAGCGCATATTCTTCATTTTCCAAGTTCAAAACGTCCGTCCAAGAAAATTGGTGGATAAAGCATTGTATCAGTATGTACTCAGAAAAACCACCCCAACTGTGAAAACGAAATTCTATTTACGATGGAGCGCGTGTGCTTCTTTTTTTTCAAAATTCGAAATGGCCATCCAAGAGAATTCATGGAATGGGTACATGGGGAAATAAATTTCCTTGGCCATTTTGAATTTTCAAAACAAAAAAGAGGAACATTTACTCGATCGTAGTGTGAATGAATGTGTTAGAGCTCTAGAGCAGTCAACAATTGGAAATTTTTCTGAATAAATCTGATGCATTCCTCTATCAATTTTATTGGCCAGTCGTTTTTTACATTCGAAAAAATATGAAGAACATTCCCTCCATCGTCTACAGAATAGTGGTGGTTCATTTTAATCCTTAGAGTTGGAGCTCTAGGGCTTTCAGTATGGAAAAAAAAATTATGTCAGGATATTTTATTCATCCTTCTATTCACTCTATCCATCAATTTCTTTGACCGTCTATTTTGAACTGATATTTCTCCTGGAGTAGAAATCAGTAAAATATTCTGAATAGAAAAAAAAACGTATAAATCTAGAAATTTCACTCCATCCTTCCTTTCATATAGCCCATTATTCGCTTCGGCATTATATTCTAAATAAGGAAAAAAATTAACAGACTGCAGAATTGATATCAGACATACGGTATCGACCGTGGTAGAATAGTCTTCCTTGAAACTGGACGGCCGGGGGCACCTCAACATCACTACGGTGTCGTAGTTATTTTCGCTTATTAATTTTTTTTTTTGATTTGGTGGTAAAAAATGAATCCACCGATAAAATAGATCGCTGGGCTTACTAGTCTCGTACTACTAATTTCGTAAGCACCGAGTGGGAGAGGTAAGAGGGGAAAATCAGCTGATTTAGAGGTTCGGGAATTCTGTTTCTTCGAAAACTGCCGCACGTCTGTGTCCGCGAATAAAGCAAAACGAAAGACGAATAATCGGACCATAGGCGCGTACTACTCTCGACTCGGAAAACAGACAGGAAATACGAGAAAAAATGCTTCAGAAATTCGAGATTTTCCAACACGAATGTAAACGCATCCAGCTTCACCAGGGACCTGTTGCCGTTTCTTATCACTCGAGTCGATAAGGTCCCTTTTCGCACAACAGAAAAGAGAGATCAGCACATCAGCTGGCATTAACGAAACCTATGTACCTAACTTTGTTAGGTACCTTATAAATAACTTGTTGAGGAAAATTCGTCATGATTCCGATAGAAATATAAATCTAGCCCTGGATGACAGCGACAGTAGTTGAAAACAATAATTGTTTGTGTTAATGTCATTTTTTTCTCTCTTAAAAAGTTAATTATATAATATATTCTGAGGACCAGAGGACCTCATTTTTATTCCTTTGACCGGTTCTGACGACGAACATTTGGTGCCGAAACTTGTGTATGAATAATTTACGTTTCTGGGGAGGTTTCTGATACCTTTTTCCTGACGATATCAAAGCTTGATTCTCCCGGAGTTGATAATATATTCATTGATGTTCTACAGGGTAACTCCTGCGTCTTCACCATTGGATGCATTTATAGACCACGTCCCTGTCAGTCTGATGCAACAGTTGCCGCACACCTGGGTGATCTGTCCCATACCAAACGAAACCTGTTCGTGGCTGGTGATTTTAATATGCCTGATGTTGAATGGCCCCTCTCATCAAGAGTTTGTAATTCTGTATCTAGTCCTTACATAGATTCAATTCGTAGTAACAACTTGCACCAGCTAATCGACTTTCCAACTAGATTTCGTAATTCGCAGTCTCCGTCTCTTCTGGATTTGATACTAACAAATGATACTGACCTTGTGTCCAAAATTGAGCAGTGTCCACCTCTGGGAAAATCAGATCACATTGTTTTGATGTCTACTCTTGATATAAAATTCCTATCGTCATCCAAGAAATCACGAAAAACCTTGAAGATTACAAACTACCCTCTTCTTAACCGAAAGCTTGGGGAGATCGACTGGGATGCCTTTTTAAAACCGACTGGTGATGTTGAAGAGTATTGGTCTATATTCACATCAATTCTCCAGAATCTGATGGACGAGTGCTCGTATGAGAAGGTTATTACCCAGGTACCAACGAAGCCATGGATTGATCATAACATCCTTAAGTTGATACGTCATAAAAAATCTATATGGCGGCGTTACATACGCTATAAACGACTGAGTGATTACAATGAACACTGACGTTTTTCTAATTCTCTCTCAACTCTCATTAAAAATGCCAAAAAGGAATATGAATCCAAATTAGTCCGATCGAAGGACCAGAAGAAATTCTTCAAGTATGTGAGGGCAACCCTCAACTCCAAAGTTGACGTACCGTTGGTTCACAACAGCAACAATCAGCCGTGCTCAAGTCCTGAAGAATCTGCAAATGTTCTAGCTGACTCATTTGCTGCTTCTTTTACCGCAGGAAGCTTGAACTTCCCGAAGATGCTCGATCCACGCTGTTCCTCTGAGATTTCAGACATAAGTTTTACCCCTTCTATCGTTGAAGCTCATCTCTCAGCTCTTAAAGTCAACTCCTCCCCAGGTGCTGATGGTTTCTCGGCAAGACTACTGAAGGAATGTGCAAAGCCGCTATCATATCCACTTTCTCTCATATATACACGTTCATTCGAGACTTCACGTTTGCCTTCTACCTGGCGAAGTGCACTGGTGACGCCAATCTTTAAGAAGGGGGACAAACGTGATGCTTCTAACTATCGTCCCATCAGTCTGGTTCCAATTGTAGCTAAGGTCTGTGAGAGAATTATTCTTGACAATGTCCTCCATTTTGCTCTTGACACCTCTCTTATACCGGACTGTCAGCATGGTTTCCTGCCTGGGCGTTCAGTGATTACCAACCTTCTTGAGGTCATTAATTCCTGGTCATACTCGCTTGACAAGGGTCACCCGGTTGATGTGGTCTACCTGGATTTTTCACGCGCATTCGATCGTGTGCCACACAAACTCCTCCTTCGCAAACTGGAACATTTGGGAATTCGTGGCCGTTTACTTCGCTGGATTGAGTCATTCTTAACTGAAAGATCGTTCAAAGTTCGTGTCGACAAGACCCTTTCATCTTCGAGGTCTGTTTTGAGTGGAGTCCCATAGGGGTCCGTGTTGGGACCACTCCTTTTCATCCTTTACATCTCTGATTTGCCGAAGATTATTAAGACCTGCTGCTCTCAATTTGCCGACGATACTAAATTATTCAACAATCCTAATGACGCAGCTCACATACTTCAAGAGGACCTGGATAGATTGAGCCTGTGGTGCCGGGATTGGCAATTGCCCCTCAATCAGGAGAAGTGTGTTGTTTTGCACTTAGGCAACCATAATCCCCGACGTCAATACCTTCTAAATAATATGCCGATCGCTTCTTGTAGTAGCCACTGTGACCTTGGTGTTACTGAACATCTGAGCTGGTCCGAACATATTCTCCATATCGTTAACAAGGCCAAGCGATCTCTTTTTCTAGTTCAGAAAGCTTTCGGAAGATGTGATCCATCTACATGCGCAGCCCTGTACAAGACATACATCCGCCCCATCTTGGAATTCGCTGGCCCTGTGTGGTGTCCAGTGTTGAGCAGAGATTCTGAAATGCTTGAGAACATCCAACGTCGTGCAACCAGGCTTCCGTATGGTATTATGCGACCTAACTATGTGGAAAGGCTTTCCCTCATGGGTATGTCCACATTTGAAGACAGAAGGATTCGCGGTGATCTCATCATCACCTATCGAGCCCTCCACAATTTGTTTGGGGTCGATCTTGGATGCCTTTTCGGCCTGAACTCCGACTGCCGACTCCGGGGTCATGCCTTCAAGCTGGCGAAGGAGAATTTCAAAACATCACAGAGACAGAACTTTTTGACAAATCGCGTGTTTGGAGTGTGGAATAGCTTGCCTTCATCTATTGTGAACTCGGTATCGGTGAACGCTTTTAAGTGCGGTTACGACGGCTGGCGTCGTTGCGTGGAATAGTGTCGCTCGTGACTATGTTCTATTTTCTACATTTGTTGTTTTTTCTTTATTTCCTGATAACTTCATTCATGATTGTTGTTTTTGATTGTATGAGTTTATAGGCTATGCCTAAACTCTTAACTGTAATATAATAATAATAATAATAATAATCTAATATGTCTGGCCTGTCTGGCAGCTATCTAGTAGATGGCCTGCCCGGCAGCAATCGTAACGACGTAGACGGTGCAGCCAGCCACTCCTGCTGTCCGCAGTCCCATTCCTTTTTCCTCTCTCTTTCACATCCTTAATAGGGGTGCTCTTTCTGCTCTCATTTCTCTACCCCTCACCCAAACCGAGAAAGGGGAGCACAAACCCATGAAAATGGTGATAACGAGAAGCCTCGGAAACAAGTCGCTGCCTGGGGATCGTCAGGGCATGTCTGGAGCCGGCGCTGGCAACAGGACAACAGGACACACACAGAACGAGAGACGGAGAATGCTACAGCTCACCATTGCCTCGACACTCTGAAGCAAAAATTAAGTCTGTATGCAGAACGTCTGAGGAGATATAAAAGCAATTATAGCCGGAAAAGAGACAATAATTCATTCGAAAAGTCGGAAGAATCTTTCTACCGGTCACTCACATCGTCGGATGGAGAGAATGGAAAGTTACCACCAAAGGAAGCCATTGAACAATTCTGGACCGAACAATTATCAACGAAACCTCACTTCAATGGAGATACCGGATGGATTGAAGATGAAAAATCTGCAGCTATAAAATATGAGCCGATGCAGCATGACATGATCACAATTGAAGAAGTAAAATCAGCTATCAGAGGACTGCACAACTGGAAAGCACCTGGGCCTGATGGATTACAGAACTTCTGGATCAAGAAACTATGGATCATGCATGACAAATTGACCTCCGCAATAAATGATGTCATTGAAAATCCTGAAAGAATGCCAGTATTCCTTACATATGGCACAACATACTTGTTACCTAAAGACCAAAGGAATACAGAACACCCATCCAAGTACCGACCAATCACATGTCTTCCAACGATGTACAAATTAATCACATCGTGCATTTCAAACCGAATTCACAACCATTGCGAAAGGAATAACATCATCGCCATGCAACAGAAAGGATGCACCAAAGACAGCCGAGGGTGCAAAGAACAACTAATAATAGATTCAGTTATCTGCGATCAAGCGTTCTCCAAGCGAAGAAATCTTTACGCTGCGTACATAGACTACAAAAAAGCATTCGATTCTATACCTCACGAATGGCTCTTGACGATCTTGAAGATTTACAAGGTGGATCCCAATATTGTTAAGTTCCTGAAAAACGCCATGTCAACCTGGCGTACTAGTCTTCAAATGAAAGCAGCAGATTGCTCCATTACAACAGGACCTATTCCAATAAGACGCGGAATTTTCCAAGGAGACTCGCTGAGCCCTCTGTGGTTCTGCATGGCCCTGAATCCCTTGTCTCATAGATTGAATTCTACGGACTACGGATTTTCCATCAAGAGCGGCAGTAGAACTATGATGAAACTGAATCATCTCCTTTACATGGACGACTTGAAACTCTTCGCATCTACCAAAAAACAAATGCAACTGATGCTGAAAATGGTGGAAGGATTCTCGGAAGACATCAAAATGAAGTTTGGACTTGAAAAATGTCGACTGCTCAACATAACGAGAGGGAAAATAGAAGATGGTACGTTCAAACTCAAGGAAGGTGCAGAAATTGAAGCATTAAAGGAAGGAGACACATACAAGTATCTAGGCATAAAACAGGCAAGAAAAATAAATCAGACCCAGATGAAGAAAGAATTAACGGAGGAGTTCACCCGAAGATTGAGGAGGATAATGAGAACTGGTCTTAACAGCAAGAATCTGATAAAAGCGATTAACACCTACGCTTGCTCGGCGCTGAGCTATTCATTTGGTATTATCTCTTGGACGACCACCGATTTAGCAGCTTTACAGAGAAAAATAAGGACGATGCTGACTAAACACAATAAACATCACCCCAAAAGCTCAATAGAACGGACAGAGCTGCCACGACATCTTGGGGGTAGAGGAATTGTTGATTTGTCCAACCGTATGTCCCAGGAAATTGAAGGACTTCGAAAATATTTCTTGAGCAAGGCAGATTCGTCAGAACTCCATCGAGTAGTTTGTGTTGCTGATAGTTCTACACCATTAAAGCTACAACAGGATCACTTGGAAACCGTCGAACACTCTGCAGAAAGTAAAATGCAGAAACTGATTGGCAAACCTTTGCATGGGAGGCACCAGAACGAGGTCAACCATGATTACGTCGATATATCTGCGTCGAACTACTGGTTGACTTCCGGAAGGTTGTTTCCTGAGACAGAGGGCTTCATGCTCGCCATCCAGGATCAGGTGATTCCAACAAGAAATTACATGAAGTACATCGCCAAGGATGCCTCAGTGGCGGACGATAGCTGTCGTTATGGCTGCGCGACACATGAAACTATCCAGCACATCACCGGGGGATGTCAGAAGTTCGCGGGCACGGAGTACAAAAATAGACATGATGCTGTTGCCAAGATTCTTCACCAAGAATTGGCACTAAAACACCAACTTCTAACTTCGAAAAAGGTTCCTTATTACAATTACCATCCGGATGCTGTGCTGGAAAACGAACATCACAAGCTCTACTGGGATCGCACGGTTCTCACAGACCGAAAAATAACCCACAATAGACCAGACCTCATATTGCTCAATAAGGATGAGGACAGAGCACTATTCATCGACGTGGCAATTCCAAATAATAACAATCTTCTAGATAGGCACACTGAAAAAATTTCAAAATACAGAGATCTCGAGGAACAGACCAGAAGACAGTGGAAGCTGAAAGATATCAAGACCATCCCTATTGTCATTTCATCTACAGGTTTGATACCGAAGAAACTACTAGAGAACTTGAGGAAACTTCAGTTAGACGAAAATATCTATAGAGTCATGCAGAAGGCGGTACTGCTCGGAACGGCGAGAACTGTACGCAAGTATATGGGGAATGCAGAGGAACACCGTCTACTCCGACAGGAAGTGCGGGTGGAGCAGGAATCCAACCTACAGCAGGGAGGCGAGGAGCGACCCGGACCCGACCACCACCACGAGCCCGACAACCTGGAAAGGGCTCCAACAGAGCTTAATCCTTTTGATATCTGAGATATCTGGGATAAGTGAATTTTCCTCTGGAGAGGAGTGTGAAAGCCGCAAGGCTAAAGTCATAATAATAATCTGAGGAGGAGCGAACGAAATAATAAAGGTCAACCTCCGATACGATTTCCAAGTCAGAGTAAAAAGGTAACCCGCATTTCTACTGAGGAGATAACGTATAGAGAAGACGACGATAAGGCGGTGAACACATATGAGCGGCCGCGGCCACGATCACGATCACGATCGAGAAGCGTCCCATGCAAATGTCATATTCCGCACATAATATCACGCTCTGTTCAGCGATATAGCGGCGTTCAGTCGCGATGTCTCACGATCGTGATCGTGATCGCGGCCGCGGCCGCTCATATGTGTTCACCGCTTAAAGCTTCAAGTAGAATGCAGTCCGACAGACATTACCCCCGACACTCTGAAACTCAGGAAGAAAATTGTGACACTAAAGACAAATCCGATGACAAATCACACAATACCAAGACAAGTAATTCTTCCAAATCAAGAATACGGATTTTAGAAGTTGAGCTACAGACCCAGAAGGATTTAATGGTTTTAGAAAAACAAAAGGCAGAATTACTTTTACAAATGAAAGAGAAAGAAATACATTCAATGAGAGAAATATTCAGAAAAACCATTGAATTGGAAAAAGCTATATTATCAGAAGCATCAGACATATCATGTTCAAGTAAAAAATCTGTTGTAACATCAGAAAAAATATGTCCAGTACAAAAAGTAAAGGAATGGGCAAATCCCCATGAAGAAAATCCTGTTCATCAAACTAATAACTCTAGCGAAAACATAGCACTACTAACGCAGACCATAGCAGACGGAGTTAATGTACTATCTGGTGTACTGGAAAATTCCAGACGTAATAACTCTTCCCAAGATTTACCATATTTCAATGGGAAATCTGAAGAATGGTCTATTTTCAAAACCGTATTCGAAAACAAAGAATAATTACAGTGAGGAAGAAAATCTATCCAGACTTCAAAAATGTCTCAAAGGGGAAGCTCTCGAGGCTGTTCGACCGCTGTTGATATCATTCGAAAATACACATTCTATTATGGAAACCTTAGCGATGAGATTTGGGCGACCAGAATTCATAATAGAGACAATTCTCAGAAAAATTCGTTTCCTGCCAAATTTGAAAGAAGATGACCAAGCCAGTTTCATCAAATTCGCCACTGAAATTCAAAATTTCAGCGCTACAGCGAAAAATCTCAACATGGAGATCTATCTGAGTAATCCACAAGTATTGAGGGAGCTTGTCAATAAATTACCCACTCATTTGAAGTACAATTGGGCAGTCCATCTGTCTGGAATGAATAATATTGGAATGCCTACTTTGGATATATTTTCTTCGTGGATCCAACATCAAGCTAAAATTCTGAGTATATTTTCACAACCCAAAGCAGATGACAGGAGACGACAAGAAAACTTCAGCCCCAAAGAACTAAGAAACTCCAACAATAGACATGTTCTAACGCAAGTAACACCAAAATGCCAAATTTGTAGTCAAAATCATCAAACTTCAAAATGTAGAGAGATTTTAGAAAGAAGTATCGACAGTCGATGGGAATTGATTACAAAGAAGAAGTTGTGTTTCTCTTGTTTTGGACGACACCTAATTTAATCTTGTAAGAGAAGGACAAAATGTGGAATTAACAATTGCACAAAATTCCATCATCATGTCCTACATAAACAAGATTCAGAAGCACAAATCGAGGGTCCGAATAGCCAACCATCATTTTGTTCAACGACTCCTAGTTATAATGAGAAAGTTTTGCTTCGGATTTGTCCAGTTGTTTTATTCGGAGAGAAAAATTCAATCGAAGCATATGCCTTGCTTGACGACGGATTTACTGTTTCTCTAATCGAAGACAACCTTGCAGAATATCTGGGATTAAATGGAAAGGAAGATCCATTGAACATTTGCTGGACAAATTCAACAAGTCATAAAGATCAAAATTCTCGTCGAGTGAAACTGAAAATAAGGGGGCTTTACGAAAACGAAGAATATGAAATCGATGACGTTCGAACTATGACTGGTTTCAGTCTGCCAAGCCAGAATTTCGATTTCTCGCAGATGAAAAATGAATGGTCTCATCTGTCTATTTGTCCGCAAAACTTATTTTTCAAGAACGACGTTAGGCCAACTATTTTATTGGGACAAGATAACTACCATCTCATAATGCCTAGAAAGGTTTATGAAGGTCCACCAAATTCACCAATTTTAAGCTGGACTAAACTTGGATGGATTGTTCACGGAAAATTTAGATGCAAAAAGGATATTCTCGACAATTCAAATTTCAATTTCTTTTGTTATCAAGAATCTGAAGATGATTTACATCGGTTGGTCAAAGATTCATTTAAGCTTGATAACTATGGAATTACAAAGCCGAATTACGGAACTTCATTATCACCGAAGGAGGAAAAAGCACTAAAAATTTTAGAAGAAACAACTTCCTATACAGGAGAACGTTATGAATCTGGACTGTTATGGGCCACAGAAAACTTCAGATTTCCTCCCAGTTATAACAACGCTCTAAGTCGACTTCATGGAATAGAACGTAAATTAGATCGCGGAAGAATACTGTCGAAAAATAGATGAATATTTAAACAAAAATTACGTCAAGAAATTAAGTGTAGAAGAGGCAGCCCAAACACACAATAAAACTTATTATTTGCCACACTTTGGAGTGCGCAATCCAAATAAACGTGGAAAATTGCGTTTAGTGTTCGATGCTGCAGCAAAAAGTCATGGAGTATCCTTGAACGATGCTTTACTAACTGGACCCGGGTGTCAATTCTCGGGATCACTCGTTCGTTGAACGTATATGTTCGTGACGTCATGAGCGTAGATTTTTGGAAATTGCAATTCTCGGGGAACTAGTCTATGAACTATTCGTTTAAAATCATCGTTCAAACATTAGTTCGACAACGAGTGATCTGTATCATACGCTCGATGACTTAAGCACATATATTTTGACGTTCGTGTATTAGTTATACATTGATATTTGTGATTTCTTGAAAAATGAATTTAGAGGATCTTGTTTTAGAAAATATTCATAATATTATGAGTGAAGCCGAAAGGTTTGTGCAAGAAGGTCGGGAGAGACATTATTATGACCAATTTAGAAAAAATCCATTCGATCATTTATCGGATAATATGTTTATACGTTTATTCCGTTTGAACAAACAATTAGATATCGATTGACAATTAATGTCAAACAAAAGCCACAATTCAGAAGATTTTGAAAAAATAGATTTTTCGTCTGATGAAGGAGTCTAATATAGACTCCGAAACGTTACAACTTAGAATTATAATTTCAACGTTATTTATTTTGAGTTCATTGTCAGGCAACAATTTTTTCTAGTTAATTTGCTCCTGACAAATTAGTGCAAGAATTTACGCAGCAGCAAATCGTTGATTTCATTTTTAATTGATTTTGTTTCAGAGATTGGGAGTGAAAACCCTAAAAAGTTTATGAAGAGAAACAAACAATTAGTTCGTAATCTTCATTTGCGAACAAGAAGATCTTTCTACTTACTAGGTGAAACAGAAAACACCACCGTCATGAGTTGTGTTTGTTTACTTCATTCAAAATTATTTTTAAGGTGACTCTGGATATCCATTGAGACCCTGGCTTTTGACTCCATTTGATGGTAATCTTGAACCAGGTACTCCCCAATATGAATTTAATCAACACCTGAAGAAAACTCGCTGTTTGATTGAGAGGTGTAATGGGGTACTGAAGATGCGCTTCAGATGCTTATTGAAACACAGGGTGCTGCATTATACACCGGAAAAGGCAGGAAAACTAATCAATGCCTGTGTTGTACTACACAACATATGTGTTGAAAACAATATGCCAGAACCAGATCCAGAAATAGAGGATGATCTTTTAGATCTAGATTATGGAATATATGCTATTGGCAATGAAAATGACGCGGGGGGAGCAGGCGGCATGGCAAGAGTCAACCCTGAATTAGTAGAGGGGAGAAGAATCAGGAATATAGTTATGAATTATTTTCAAAATGTGAATTAACAAGAATAAATACCTTATTATAATTTTGATATTTTCATTCAAACGAAAACGAAGAGTAAGTAACATATATTAATAATGAAATATAGAACAACATTCAAGGACACATATGAGAAACCATTCTGGGGTTATTTATTGCACATTTTTTCCAAAAGTATCCCTTTCATTTCACTTAGTTCCGATGCTATTTTTTCTTTTGCTGCGACATCTCGTTCCATAATCAGAAGTTTTTTTTTGAAATATTCTTCTTTAATTCGAATTTTTTGTTTCAGTAGATCTATTGTTTGAGTATTCTGTTCCACAGCTTCATCCAAACGCTGCGTAGCAGAAGTAGCAAAATTTCTCTTTTTTCCATTTTTTTTTCCAGCGTGAGCTTCAACATTTCATAGATTATCACTAGAAAGAATGTCTTTCTTCAGAGGTGCATTAAGAGGGCTGGTGTCCTTTTGTTTTTGTTCACTCTCCACTTTTTCATCATGTTCCAACACAATTTCCTGCGCCTGTGGTTCTACTACTCCCAATAAGCCTCTTATGGCAGTATCCCCAATGATGCTTACAATTTTTTCATCTGCCTCTGAAAGATCTACCATTGCAGGTCCACCACCCGTTTTCGAGGAATGGGCATTAATTTGCGCCTTTTTAGTTTTCGCCCTTGACTGAATGTCGTGCCAACTCTAAAAGAATTGCATTAAGATTATATAAAAATAGTCAGCAAGGATGTATTTTACATACCTTTCTCCACTCTTTCCAGTCTTTTTTTGCACCTGGAGTTCCATTCAATATATTTGTAAGTTCTTTCCACAAAGCTATGTAGTCTTGTCTAGAGAAAGTGGACGAGAATTTCTGCTTTATTTCAGGATGGGAGCATATAAACTCTATTAATATATCTTTTTGTTCGACATTGGTTTGTTTCTTTTTTCCATATTCAAACAAGAAAAGAAAATCTTTATTCACTACAAAACTGATGTTTTAATCAAACAAAACCAACTCTGAAGCAAAGATTATAGAGTAGAAAGATAGGAAACGCCCTCATATCGCTAGTACTAAAAACCGACTACATTTTGGCCAGTGAAAACACATTTGACAATGAGATGGCGCTGAAAACGTATTATCAATACAGAAAAACTGTTTAATAACAGTTTTCTGTTTTATAATTGAGGGGCGCGAAATTCGAATTCTATTCCTTGTATTGAATTTCAATATTGACCTTGTTGAGATCGGAAAACAAACATCCTGAGCGATAAAACAAGAGGATGGTTTTGTTTTGTAACCAGGATGTAAGTTTTCATCTGAACATTGTTTGGAATCGATTGGTATCAATGGAATACTCTGTTGGATGTGATAAATTTTTATTTGCAATCTATAAAAAATTTACAAATTGAATTTGTACAATTTATATTAGAAATTGATATGAACGAATATTCAATTTACCGTCATAGGATACACATTTCCGTTACTTACATATTATTTACAAAATTTTCAGAACCACAATTGAAAAAACCTTACAGAGGTATACAAGACCTGTATTCAAGCCCGTCAGTATAATTTCTTCATGCTTTCTTATGATTTCTTCATGGTATGGTCTCTTTATGGCACAATATACAAATTGATTGACGTATGAATATAACACTCACAGAAGGTTTCATAAAACTTTGACTTTCCAAACGACAATTTGACAACCACCCGATTTCCAAATCGAAATCCATAAAACTTTTGCATTTCTGAATATATTGAAGGCAATTGAGAATCTTTGAATGGACGTATAAAAGTCATAATTTCCCCTAAATGAGCCCTTCATGCGAGTGATGCTTCCTGCATACAACAATTTACGTGGATGAACAGTTCTCAATCGACTTGCAGTAAAATGTTCATTGCACATGGTGTAGTCAGTAGTGTTTGCAGGCCTCTACGCCCTGAAAATTTCATCCACTTCGTAGCACTGAAAGTAAAAATCAATGAATGACCGAGTCACATGTTACCAGTTTTAATACTCACATTCCCATTTTCCTTAGTAAAATTCGTTTTATTTGATCCACAGTTCTTCACTATAGGATAATGTTCGAACGATATTTTGAGGTTTTCGCCAAGAAATTAGACACAAATTTCAATAATCAGCAACTAGAACGGGCTTGAAAAATAAAAGGCGATACGAGGTTGTCTATGGATACGAGAATCAAAACATTCAAAACCTGTTTGATCAAAATGGCCATATGACTCTGACATCTCGCAAAATTTCATATGTCCCTCGAATTAAAATTTTAACCAGTCTTAGGGCCTTAAAAACACATTTGAAACACAGATGGCGCTCGCATCACTCTAGTCGCTTCGTTTCCTATCTTTCTACTCTATAATCTTTGCTCTGAAGAGTTTGATTTGACGTATTTTCAAAATTCAAATTCTGTGAATTCGACCATAAATAAGCACAGAATTATCAAAAGCATAGACTTATTAATATGAGTTTATGATTAAACGCTGATTATTCGATGAATTTTGCTACGATGCCAAGTTTATTCTCCGTTCGAAATGAACGTACACTTTCGTCGGAACGAGTAGTTGGAGATATGCTCGAGAATTGACTCGGTTCGACCTATACGTTCGATTTCACTCGTTCATGGACGTATTCGTTCAACGAAAGAGTGATTCCGAGAATTGACCCCCCGATCTCTTGAATTCACTACCAGCGGTCCTTATGAAATTTAGACAGCATGCCATCGCCTTTGTTGGAGACATAAAAGAAATGTTTCATCAAATTAACATAAAAACAGAAGATGTCGATTCTCAAAGATTTCTTTGGCGTGGAATGGAGAGGCATAGAAAACCAGACACCTACATCATGAAAGCAATGACTTTTGGAGCAACTTGTTCACCATCGACTGCCTTTTATGTGGTGAAATTGAATTCCAGAAGATTTGAAGATCAATATCCTGAAGCTAGTAAAGCAATTTGTACCAAGGAATACATGGACGACCATTTAGAATGCTGTGAAACAATTGATAGTGCTATCAACAGAATTCAGCAAGTAATTGAAATTCATAAAGAAGGGGGATTTGTTATATGTAATTGGATCAGTAATTCGAAAGAAGTTTTAGACAATATCCCTGAAGATCTCAAAGCCCACAGTGACAAACAGTTGAATTCAGATGATGGCCTCGCTACAGTGAGGATTTTAGGAATGTGGTGGGACGCGAAAGCAGATACGTTTATTTTTCGAGTTAATGAATCAAAATTTGAAAATATTCATTTAAAAAGTCCAACAAAGAGTGAGATATTGAGAGTTGTGATGAGTATCTTCGACCCACTAGGACTTGTATCACCAATATTAGTGGCTGGCAGAATTTTATTACAAAATATTTGGCGTTCAAATATTACCTGGGATGAACGTCTACCAAGAGATCTTCAAGCAAAATGGGAAATCTGGCTCAATTTACTAAATAATGTTCAAAATTTCAAGGTGTTATTTACCACTCTCAAGCAGTTATGGATCTACGGAACTCCACATATTCGTTGATGCCAGTGAAGAAGCCTATTCAGCAGCAGTTTATTTGAGAAACGAAAGTGGTCCAATAATCTCAGTTTCCCTAATTATATCGAAAAATCGCGTTGCCCCCCTGAAAGGAATTTCAATACCACTTCAGGCAGCTGTGCTTGGATCTCGGCTTGCTGAAGCAGTTCAAAATTCCCTGGAAGTAGAAATAAAAGGAAGAATGTTTTGGTCCGATTCCCAGTCTGTTCTTCATTGGATAAAATCCGACTCCAAAAAATATAAACAATTTGTAGCGAACAGAATCACAGAAATCCATGATCTCACAAGACCCGATGAGTGGAAATGGATATCGACTGACTTGAATCGTGCCGACCTAGCGACTCGTTTCTGCAAGATAAAATTTCTAACATTGAATTCATTATGGTTAGAAGCTCCACCATTCTTGAAAAACTGTAAATCCGAATGGCCAGACCAACCTCCTATATTTTTGAATCATAAGTCTGATTTAGAACTGAAGAAGGAGTACGTGACTGTTCATATGGAGAAGGAAAATTGCATCTGGATTATTCCGAATTCTCATCCTGGTTGAAATATCTTAGATGCACTGCTTGGATTATTCGTTTCACAAGGAACTTGAAAAGTCATAAAAAAAATCGAAATACACTGAATAGATCATTGGATGTGCCTTAACTCACCTTAGAAGAAATTGAAGAGGCAGAAAAAATGACTCTAATTGCAATACAGTTTCTCCTATTTCCAGAAGAAGTGAAGCACCTGCAGAGTAAAAAAGCCTTGAAAAAATCAAGTAAACTGTTTCCATTGTCACCTTTCCTTGATGAAGATGGAATAATTGAGATGAGGAGTCGTTTGGAAGCATCTTCTGAAATTGACCGAATGACGGAATTTCCTGTAATCCTAGATGACTGTAAAGCAGTAAGATTGTTGGTACAACATGTGCATAAACGATTTTTACATCAAGGAACAGAATCAGTTATAATGGAACTAAGAAAAAAATTTTGGATTTTTAAGATTAAAACAATTGTCAAGAAAGTAAAAAATACTTCAAAAACTTTTTAGGGTTTCCACTACCAATCTCTGAAACAAAATCAATTAAAAATGAAATCAACGATTTGCTCCTGCGTAAATTCTTGCACTAATTTGTCAGGAGCAAATTAACTAGAAAAAATTGTTGCCTGACAATGAACTCAAAATAAATAACGTTGAAATTATAATTCTGTAACGTTTCGGAGTCTATATCAGACTCCTTCATCAGACGAAAAATCTATTTTTTAGAAAATCTTCTGAGTTGTGGCTTTTGTTTGACATTAATTGTCAACACACAGAAACAGAGACTGCAAAGAAACGTTGATTCATTTAATTTTGAAATTACCGGATGACAGTTCCTTCTTTAGTAAATTGATCCAAATATGATCTATTCCTACCGAACAATTTGCCAAATTATTATCTTGATCTAATGGAATACACGTAGACTCTTTAATTTTTCGTTTAAAATGGTCTGGTTCCGTCATTAAAATTTTAGTGTTGTCCCAATCCATCATGTGGTCCCCCGTATTAGAACAAATGTGATCTGCGATTTGTGATCGATTAATTTCTCTATTTTTAATATTATTTTTATGTTCGCGTTTTCTTATTTCTAGAGGTCTGGACGTTTCACCTGTATATGTTTTACCACAAATACAGGGTATGTTGTAAATACAATTTTTTGATTTTTGTTTTTCGTTCAACGGTTTAGTTTTTGTTAATATAGATCTTAAATCATTTTGCGTTTTAAAAACAGTTCGTATGTTGAACTTCGAACCGATTCTTCTTATTTTTTCTGAAAGGCCATTAACATAAGGAATTACATTCAACAAATATGGTTGTTCTTGACGGTTTGTTGGTTGTTCCTGATCATTATTACGATGTTGGTTAGTCATTTTTCTCTCTAAATTTAATATTGTTTTTTCAATAAAATTTTTCGGGTATTGATTATCCCTAAGAAAATGTTTAATGAAGTCAACTTCATTATTTCTAATTTCGGGTGTAGATGAAATTAAATTAGCTCTATCATAAAGTGTTTTAATGATACCTCTTTTGACACTTACTTGGTGATTGGAATAAAAATTCAAATATCTATTAGTATGTGTCTTTTTTCGGTATACGCTCGTTTCAAAATAATTCGAAAACTTTTTTATTGAAACATCTAGGAATGAAATTTTGTTATCTTGCTCTAATTCCATTGTAAATTTTATTGTAGGTTCTTTGTTGTTAATATGATCAAAAAAATTCTCTGGTTCATCTCTACCATGTTGCCAAATCACAAAAATATCGTCTACATATCGCCACCAAGTCTTTGGTTTTAGTGGGTATGTGTCTATATATTTTTGTTCGAAAGATTCCATGAATATGTTACTCATTACTGGTGATAAAGGAGAACCCATAGCCATACCAAATTTTTGTTTATAGAAAACATCATCTAATTGAAAATATGTGGAATTCAGGCAAACTTCTAATATCTCCATTATATCATCAATAGTCAATTTCGAATTTTCATAAATGGTTCTATCATTAATCAATTTTGTTCTCACTATTTCAAGAGTTTTATCAACTGGAACATTTGGAAAAAGATTTACTACATCAAAACTTACTAAGATGTCTGTTGCATTTAAATTAGAATTTCTTAATTTTTCAAGAAAGTGTTGAGTATTTTTCAAAAAACTAGGTGATTTTCCTGTTAATGGGTTCAAAAATTGTAATATATATTTAGCAAAATTTTGACAGGGGGATCCGAGTGAACTTACTATTGGTCTCAAAGGAATAAGAGGTTTATGTATTTTAGGTAGGCCGTATAAATGTGGGGGTTTGCTATAAGATGGTGTGATGAATTTCTTTTGAGCATATGTGAATTTTTTTGAATTTTTTGAAATAATTTTCTTCACTTCATTCTCTGTGAGAGAAGTTGGATCTTTTTTGACACAGTCTCGAATCCGATGGGCTATCAACGGATTCGAGCCCTACAAAGCAGCGGGTGAGGATGGCATAATTCCGGCACTCCTTATTAAGGGGCTGGATGTGTTGTCCTCCCCACTGCTCCATATACTCCGAGCGAGTCTAGCTCTAGGACATATTCCATTGCCCTGGAGGAAGGTGCGGGTTGTTTTCATACCCAAACCTGGCAAACCCACGCATACGAGAGCGAACGACTTTCGTCCAATAAGCCTTTCCTCGTTTTTAACCAAGACGTTGGAGAGACTGGTAGAAAGATATATCAGGGACGGTGCGTTACAGACGTACCCATTACACCTCTGCCAGCATGCTTACCAAATATGCAAATCAGTAGATTCTGCTCTTCACTTGGTGGTCAACTGCATTGAGGACGGACTACATCACAAAGAATGGACACTGGCTATATTCCTGGATATAGAGGGTGCATTCAACAACACTGCGTTTGGCGCGATGCAAGCTGCGTTGTCCAAACATGGCGTGGAACCGACACTTTGTCGTTGGGCGAGGTCTCTACTGAGGGATCGCAGCATGACTGCTCGGCTAGGCGGCTCGACAATCTGGGGCTCACCGGGAAGGGGATGTCCGCAGGGAGGTGTTTTATCACCTCTACTGTGGAATCTTGTCCTGAATGGGCTCCTGGTCGAGCTGACAAGGGCTGGGCTCGTTGTTGTGGCCTATGCGGACGACCTTGTCCTACTGATCAGAGGTAAGGTAATCAGTGTCATCTTCGATCTGATGCAGAATGCCCTGCGTATGATTGAACGATGGTGCTTAGAGAACGAACTCTCGGTCAACCCTGGTAAAACAGAGATGGTTCTTTTTACTAGGAGGAGGGTGCCCCACAACATCAAGCTTCCTAGCTTGTTTGGGATTGGGCTCACCCTATCCGAGCAAGTTCGATATCTCGGTGTGACACTGGACCACAAGTTATTGTGGAACAAACACATTGAGATCCAATCGAGCAAGGCTAATGTAATTTTTTGGTCTACTCGGAGAGTGCTTGGAAAAGGATGGGGCTTCAAACCACACATTATGCACTGGCTGTATACTGTAGTGGTGAGGCCTATCCTCACCTATGCATCACTGGTGTGGTGGACTTCCATGGGGAAGAATTCCAGCCGCACCATTATGACTAGATGTCAGAGGAACGCATGTTTAGCCTTCACAGGCGCTCTGAGATCCACCCCTACGGCAGCTATGGAGTGTCTGCTGGGACTACCACCTTTGGACCTTGCAGTTACACAGGTGGCCATGAAGACAGCTCTTAGAGTTTGGGAACAGGGACAATGGCGCGATAGAGGACTATTCAGGGGGCATGCGAGGGCTCTCAAGATGGTGAGGGATGCTAACGCATCCCTTCTCCATAGAGGGGACCGCGCGGGCACCAGCTTTGCCGAACCCTACAGGGTAATTGTCCCTGACAGAGACCTTTGGTCTACACCAAACAGGCTTCTTGAGCCCGAAGGTCCCACTTGGTTCACTGATGGCTCTGTGATGCCCACAGGGACTGGAGTGGGAATTGTGGGACCTCGTTTCAATCTATCCATCCCCCTAGGGAAGGACTGTTCCATAGTGCAAGCGGAACTGTATGCTGTTCTAGCCTGCACACTGGAGAATATCCGCAGAGGGTACTCCGGAAAACACATCTATATTTGTTGTGACAGTCAGGGAACCCTGAAATCCCTTTCTGAGGAAAGGGTTAACTCACACCTAGTAAAGGAATGCAGAGAGGCTCTGCGGGGGCTAGGATCTGATAACATTGTGAAAGTTATCTGGTGCCCGGCTCACGCAGGACTTCCGGGGAACGAGAAGGCAGACAAACTTGCAAAGCAGGGAGCCCGCTCAGCTTTTGTAGGTCCAGGACCGGCGCTGCCTATCTGTCGTACATCTGTCAAGAACTTCTTTAATAGTTGGCTGGACAGGAAATTTTCCTCTGGATGGAGCATAGGAAGTGGTCTCAGACAGTCGAGGCTTCTCATTGAGAGACCATCCTCTGTGCCTGAGGTCAAAAAACTCTTAGCTCTTGAGAGGAAACAACTGAGTCTAGTGACTGGAGCAATGACTGGCCATTTTTTTAACAAACACTTAAATAGAATGGGACTGACTAGCCGTTCCCTGTGCCGCTGGTGCAGGAGCACGGAGGAAACGGTTGAACACATTTTGTTCTTCTGTAACAACCTTGAGGACTTAAGGATGACACATCTAGGAAACAGAACACCCACAGCTCCTATGGTGAGAGGGACACCTCTCAGTCGACTTGTGGCATTTTTGTCAGCATGTCACAGAGTGTAAGTCTCTCCAACTACAAGCGGACGAACAATGGGTCACGAGGCCTCAGTTCAGCCCGGTGGGGCACCGCACGTAGAAGTAGAAGTAAGTGGATCTTTTTTGATTTTGGAATATTTATCAGTATCATCAACAATTTCTAAAAGTTTTCTTTTATATTCACCTGAATCCATAATAACTGTTGCATTTCCCTTATGAAGAGATGCAGAATCCTCCCAGAATAAATTTCAATCGATATCTGAAAGAAAGGTATGGGCCTTTTTCTATTTCAAGTTTTAGAAAATTGGAAGAACTGTACAAAAAACTATCCCACACGGAAAACAGTCTCACCTTCATGTGTAGATGCAGAGATAATAGATTGATTCCAAAATTCCTGAGAATTAGGCTACCATTTCGGAGTACTGGTTCGGAGAAGATTAAAAACAAGTTCGGTTATGCGTTGGTAAGAGAAAGAATAAATTTTCTCAGATATAATAAGGTAAGATTTCAACAAAATATATTAAGGTTAGAAGAAGAACCTTTCAAAGGAAGACTTTGAACATATTTTACATTGTGTGAATATTTCGTATAAGAAGAGCAAACGATCTAATTTCAAAAAATTTAATATACTAATGGAAGAAAACCAACAAAAATTCAACTTCACAAAAATCAGTAACAACTTCATTAATAAAACGGTAATCAACTTATCTTCACGAAATTTGAATGAAAATGAAAAATTAATATTATCAAAAGGACTCAATTTTGCTATAACTCCAAAAAACATTCCAACATTAGATATAGTAACAGCTATTGAAAAAACAGCCCAAAAACTTCCGCTTGATAAATCGAATGAATTTAGAGTACTAAATAAATTGTTACTTGATAAACCTTTTAAAATAAAACCAAATCTAAATAAAATTGAGAATAAAACTATAACTTCATTGAAAAATGATAATAACATTAAAATTCTACCTGCCGATAAAGGAAATGCAATAGTTATTATGGATTCAGGTGAATATAAAAGAAAACTTTTAGAAATTGTTGATGAAACCGATAAATATTCCAAAATCAAAAAAAGATCCAACTTCTCTCACAGAGAATAAAGTGAAGAAAATTATTTCAAAAAATTCCAAAAAATTCATATATGCTCAAAAGAAATTTATCACACCATCTTATAGCAAACCCCCACATTTATACGGCCTACCTAAAATACATAAACCTCTTATTCCTTTAAACAAATAGTAAGTTCACTCGGATCCCCGTGTCAAAATTTTGCTAAATATATATTACAATTTTTGAACCCATTAACAGGAAAATCAACTAGTTTTTTGAAAAATACTCAACACTTTCTTGAAAAAATAAGAAATTCTAATTAAAATGCAACAGACATCTTATTAAGTTTTGATGTAGTGAATCTTTTTCCAAATGTTCCAGTTGATAAAACTCTTGGAATAGTGAGAACAAAATTGATTAATGATAGAACCATTTATGAAAATTCGAAATTGACTATTGATGATATAATGGAGATATTAGAAGTTTGCCTGAATTCCACATATTTTCAATTAGATGATGTTTTCTATAAACAAAAATTTGGTATAGCTATGGGTTCTCCTTTATCACCAGTAATGAGTAACATATTCATGGAATCTTTCGAACAAAAATATATAGACACATACCCACTAAAACCAAAGACTTGGTGGCGATATGTAGACGATATTTTTGTGATTTGGCAACATGGTAGAGATGAACCAGAGAATTTTTTTGATCATATTAACAACAAAGAACCTACAATAAAATTTACAATGGAATTAGAGCAGGATAACAAAATTTCATTCCTAGATGTTTCAATAAAAAAGTTTTCGAATTATTTTGAAACGAGCGTATACCGAAAAAAGACACATACTAATAGATATTTGAATTTTTATTTCAATCACCAAGTAAGTGTCAAAAGAGGTATCATTAAAACACTTTATGATAGAGCTAATTTAATTTCATCTACACCAGAAATTAGAAATAATGAAGTTGACTCCATTAAACATTTTCTTAGGGATAATCAATACCCGAAAAATTTTATTGAAAAAACAATATTAAATTTAGAGAGAAAAATGACTAACCAAAATCGTAATAATGATCAGGAACAACCAACAAACCGTAAAGAACAACCAAATTTGTTGAATGTAATTCCTTATGTTAATGGCCTTTCAGAAAAAATAAGAAGAATCGGTTCGAAGTTCAACATACGAACTGTTTTTAAAACGCAAAATGATTTAAGATCTATATTAGCAAAAACTAAACCTTTGAACGAAAAACAAAAATCAAAAAATTGTATTTACAACATACCCTGTATTTGTGGTAAAACATATACAGGTGAAACGTCCAGACCTCTAGAAATAAGAAAACGCGAACATAAAAATAATATTAAAAATAGAGAAATTAATCGATCACAAATCGCAGATCACATTTGTTCTAATACGGGGGGACCACATGATGGATTGGGACAACACTAAAATTTTAATGACGGAACCGGACCATTTTAAACGAAAAATTAAAGAGTCTACGTGTATTCTATTAGATCAAGATAATAATTTGGCAAATTGTTCGGTAGGAATAGATCATATTTGGATCAATTTACTAAAGAAGGAACTGTCATCCGGTAATTTCAAAATTAAATGAATCAACGTTTCTTTGCAGTCTCTGTTTCTGTGTGTTGACAATTAATGTCAAACAAAAGCCACAACTCAGAAGATTTTCTAAAAAATAGATTTTTCGTCTGATGAAGGAGTCTGATATAGACTCCGAAATGTGACATAATTATAATTTCAACGTTATTTATTTTGAGTTCATTGTCAGGCAACAATTTTTTCTAGTTAATTTGCTCCTGACAAATTAGTGCAAGAATTTACGCAGGAGCAAATCGTTGATTTCATTTTTAATTGATTTTGTTTCAGAGATTGGGAGTGAAAACCCTAAAAAGTTTTTGAAGAGATGCAGAATCCTCCCAGAATAAATTTCAATCGATATCTAAAAAATACTTGTCTTTGGTGTAAGAGACGAGATTCCAAACCTGAAGTGCCAGAAATGGGACCATTACCCCAGTGTAGAGTGACGAAACCTCCACATCCTTTCTTTTACACAGGAATGGATTTCTTCGGACCCATCGAAGTTGTTGTAGGACGAAGACATGAAAAACGTTGGTGTTTATTATTCACTTGCATGTCTGTCAGAGCTATTCACATTGAAGTCGCTCATTCGCTAACAACAGACAGTTGTATAATGGCCATACAAAGATTCACCAGCCGCAGACCTTGTCCACGAGAAATCTTCTCTGATTGTGGTACAAACCAGGTACTAATAGAGAGTTACAGCAACAAGTGAAACATTTGGATCATCAAAAAATTCAGAAGACCCTTATTCATATGGAAGAAGGTATCAAGTGGAATTTCAATCCAGCACGAACACCACACATGGGAGGTTGCTGGGAGACTGGGAGAGGTTGATTAGATCTGTCAAGAAAGGCTTGAGCACAGTACTTACTTCACAATATCCTAAAGATGAAACACTACAGACACTCCTTTCTTATGTAGAAAATATCGTCAATTCTAGACCGCTTACTCCCATTTCTTTGGACGCAACTGATGGAGCACCATTTACTGCCAACCATTTTTTATTGGGAGGTAATTTTTATTTGTTCCTATCTACAAATTTTCAGGAAGACGATATATTTTCCAGAAAACAATGGAGAAAAGTTGGACTCATGGCAGATCACTTTTGGCGACGTTGGTTGAAAGAATATTTACCTACCTTGACTAAGCGCTCAAAATGGTTCCTGAAAGCGAGACCTCTCAAAATCGACGACCTCGTTATAATATGTGACGATGACTTACACCTAGAAATTCTTGGCCAATGGGTAGAATCATTCAGGTATTTCCGGGAAAAGATGGGCAAATCCGATCAGCGGAAATCAAGACCCATCGAGGAGTTTCAAGAAGACCAGCAGTTAAAATTGCTGTCATCGGGGTGGCGAATGTTGAGGAAAATTCGTCATGATTCCGATAGAAATATAAATCTAGCCCTGGATGACAGCGACAGTAGTTGAAAATAATAATTGTTTCTGTTAATGTCATTTTTTTCTCTCTTAAAAAGTTAATTATATATTCTGACGACCAGAGGACCTCATTTTTATTCCTTTGACCGGTTCTGACGACGAACATAACTGGTATGTAATAGATATTTTCGGTTATTTGTTCATGCCAGTGACAACAAGATTACAGAACGCAATGGAGACTCAAGCGGTAATGGACTTTTTGAGTAAGATGAACGAAAGAATGGAAGAAAATTCCCGAAATTTGAATGAGAAATTAAGATTATAAAACAAATCGCTTTTAATCATGGATATCACTTAAAGTTAGTTGACAAACTTGTTCAAAAGTGCAGAAACCGTTCCCTTTTACATGAGATATTTCCACTAAAAAACTATGACACAGAGCAAAAAGGGGACAAAAGATTCTTTTCTCTTACTTTTATAGATCCAACAGCCTACCGAATTAAGAATGCATTGTCGAAGGTTGGTGACTGTGTTATTTCATTTAAAGTTGATAAAACAATTGGAGATATATTCATTAATAACAAGGACAAAGTCCCGATTTTAAATAGGTCGGGGGTGTATAAACTATCATGAGAGTGTGGTGCCGTATATATTGGTCGTACCTTTAGAAATTTTAAAGTTAGAAAGCAGGAACACCTAAGGTGTATTAGAAATAATTCATGTGAGTCCTTATTTGCCAAGCATATCCTTGAGACCAACCACAATCTTGATACCGATGACGGTTTCGAAGTCGTCCATTTTGTCGAAAAAAGTCGTAAACTGAATTGTTTGGAAAATTTGAAAATTATGAGATATAAAATTAACTCCCGGACATCATTGAACGTCCAAACAGTATATGAAGGCAGTTCCCTTTTCTCAGTCTTCTTTCCTACTCTTAATAAGTAGTTATCTGTTGTTTATTGTCATCCTTTACAATATGAAAATGTGGATGGCGCTATAAACTTTTGTCTCTACTGCTGCGTCATAAAACCACCATTTTGTAAACACCTTTCCTATGTATGCTTGTTTCATTTGTATTTTTTGAATTTTATAACCGAATTCCTAGTTTGTAACTGTGGTCCACCACAGGTTGGTATTATTATTGTTAGTTTGTTACCTGGGTAACATCTCAGAAAAATCTTTTGTAGGAACCTGAAGATGGAATGCGTTTAGACATCCCGAAACCGGTCGTAATTTCGAGAAATAAATCTGTGAGATTGAGACCCTTGTTACTTATTTCTATTTTAATCTTAACTCACACAATGGGTACACTTTCCTATTTGAGAAGAAAAAGTGCAAACCTAAAGCAAGTAGTGATGTCATTAATGTAAATAAGAAACAAAAAGGGCCCGACTGACTACCCTGAGGTACACCCTAATAAACAATGTATAATGGGGAGAACGAATCACGAATATTGTAACGTTTTCTTCGCTTGATTAAAACGTTCAACTGATTAAAATTATTTATTTACACTTAATACACTTATAACTCACAAACTAACTATTTCACTACTATTTATTTCCAGTCGTATTTATTTCCACTAGTCGCTTGCACTGTAACTGTACTTGTACTTGCCTACCTGCTCCTCCGCTGGGCTTATATAGGCGCCGGAAACATTCAGGTACCTTCGCGGTTGTTCCAGAATTTCGCGACCGCTCTGGTTCTCGAAAGGTCCGACCGCAAGGGCCGGACTGGTTACACTGTCCCCTCCTTGAGCCTGTTATGCCCCAGAACAGATTTAGTGAATTTCTCCGAGGATCGTGGCGAAACTTGCACTCATCACCATTCCTACAGTAGCCATTCTGATGGAAGTAGCACTCCACAGTTTTTCCAGGCTCCCTGGCCTTCTTTGGGTTGAAACTGCACACCAGGATCCGTATACCAATCCCCTGAAATACCACCTCCACCATGCTTCGCACAACTCGCCAATTCAGCTGGTCCAATCCACAACCGAGCTTGGGAACAGCTAATTTCCTAACTCCAAAGCGTTGAAGGTCTTCTTTCAAGCTATGCAGTGCCGACCAAAGATTCTGATAGGTTGGCTTCTGATAGGAATGTTGCTTGGTGACTAGGTAATAAATGAACCGACCTTCAGCCTTCAATTTAAAAACTTTTCCGATTCTTGGCTGCTGTCGCAATAGTTGTTCCTGACGTCCAAATTTATTTCTGAATACTCTTGCCATTCATTTGCTCATACGAAGATCCTTCGCTACGCAATGAGCGAGAGAGTATTTCTCAGACACGGTAAAGAGATTTTGATGCACTTCCTGTGTAACGCCGAACCGTGCAACGCGTGTCTCACCATAACAATCCATAAACTTCTGGTAATCGCTGCTATCTTCAATCGGGGCTTCCACAAGACGTACTTCTTCTTTGTCCTGCGTGTACAGGCTAATCGGTTGAAATGGACAACCTTTGGTTTTCCTCTGGGGAGCTTCCTTATCCTACATCATTTATCCTCTTGATTATTTCATACGGTCCCTCCCACTGCCTATGCAGCTTTGGTGAAAAACCTTTCCTCCTTTGTGGATTATGTAGCCACACCAGATCTCCAGCGGTGAATCCACCTTTAATAGCCTTGATGACGTAGCGCATTTTCATTCGGTCACTTGCTAGCTGCATTTGATTGCGCACCTTGTCATGAATGTAATCCAGCTTGTTCCTTAATTTACTAACGTAGTCCTGCCCAGCTACGTCTTCTCCAGGCTTACATCCAAACTCTAAGTCGCAAGGCAGCCTTATTTCTCGGCCGAACATTATACTGGATGTCTCCTTGGTAGATTCTTGAACCGAAGATCTATATGCCATGGTGAATAGATGTAAATATTCATCCCAATCCCGCTGGTGATCAGGCACAACTTTGGCTAGATGTTTTCCCATGGTCCGATTCATTCGTTCGACCATGCCGTCTGATTGTGGATGAAGAGGTGTAGTCCTTGTTTTGTGAATTCCCAATTTGCTGCATACTTCTTGGAATAACTTCGATTCAAAATTTCGGCCTTGATCACAATGCAGCTCCAGAGGTATTCCAAATCTGCAGAAGAATTCTCTGACCAATTTATCAGCTACCGTACTTGCCTCTTGATTAGGAATACCGTAGGCTTCCACCCATTTCGTGAAATAGTCCATCGCTACCAAAATGTACTTGTTTCCATGGTCTGTTTCGGGAAAGGGGCCAGCGATGTCGATAGCTACTCGTTCCATGAGGGATCCGACGTTATATTGCTTCATTGGTGCTTTTCCTTTACCATAAGGTCCGTTAGCTGCAGCACAAACCTTGCATCAAAAATTCATTCATCCATTCCAAGTCATTCGCTTGACAAGAGAAGACGTGCTACAGTGCTCCTAGTGCTATAAAAGAGAAAGCGGACGAAAAAGTCGAAGTGTCACAGTGCCGTAAAAGTGAAAGCGGAGGTGAAAGTGTACACTGGCGAAGCTGCGGAATTTATGATTCCGTCTACGAAACTTCCGAAGTTTTTTGTAAGTTCTATAAGTGTATGTGTTATAGAGCGGAAATTCGTTCAAATTCAGTGTATTCAGTGTCGAGTCCAGATCCCAAGATCGCTGGTTCCACGGATATCACTGGTGAGTCGATTTATTTTTCTGATAGTATAGAAAATATTTAATTTAGCCACATAACTTAATAGTAACATAGTAGTAAGGATTTCCAATATTCATTATTATTCCGAAATACCTCATATAGTTCAATACGGACAAAAAGCCATGTCGGAGGTCTCAGACAATGAGAGCTCCTACATGAAAGCTACGGACACTGAAGAATTCATCGATAGAGAAGCAGAGGAGTTTGTAAGGCTCAAAGAAGAGAATGAGCGATTGAAGGCTCAAATAAATAAATTAACTGAAACCGTAGCTCAGTTGGTCGGGGAGATACGCCTCTTGAGAGAGGAAGTTAATAAAATTAAAGCGCCTCTATCCCCTAGTTTTGAGGAAATTGCAAAACACATTACGGCATAGAAATCCCCCACATTTGCAGAAATTGCAAAGCCGGTAGCGGTCCCCAAAAATTCCTCCAAACAGGAAGTAGCTCCAGAACCGGAAAAGAAGAGAAATTTTGCAACTCAAGTTGCTAAAACTCAGAACGCGCCGCCCACAAAACGCGCGCGTAAAGAAAGTTCATCTTCAGACGAAGAGACCGCTAAAAAAGATAAAATTCCACCCATCACGACGATGGGTACAGCCGATTGGGTAGAGATCTCAAAAGCTCTCTACTTGAAGAAATTCAGCTACAACAGAGCAACCGTCGTAAAAGACGGGATCAGGATCGTAGCCTCGACTGTGGACGACTACAGGAACATAACAAAATATTTTGACCAGATTGGTAAGGAGTACTTCACGTACCAGATGGAGGAAGAGAAAAAGATATACGCAGTTATAAGACATCTCCCAATAGATGCTGACCTAGATATAATACAAAATGATCTAAAGGTCCAAGGAATCCATGACGCCAAGGTGTCCAGAATGACATCCAATAAAACCAAAAAGTTTATACCCTTATACCTGGTAAAAACTCAGAGAAAGGAGATTTTCGAAATAAGATGCCTCTACAATCTCTGCATTGTAGTGGAATCAAAAAGAAGGGCAGAAAATCCAAGCCAATGCTTCAGATGTCAGAGGTACGGACATGCCCAAAACAAGTGCTCTTTTCCATACAGATGCGTCAAATGTTTGGGCAATCATTGCACAAAAGATTGCGAACTTACCAGAAAAGGTGAGGAGAGAAATGCCACATGCGTTCTGTGCGGCGAAGAAGGCCATCCAGCAAGCTACAAAGGATGTAGCGAATTCAAATTAGTTACAAGGAAGAGGAAAACAGGCCAGAAATCGGCTCAGCAGAGCACGATTCCTCAAAAAGTCCAGGAGAAAAAGAAGCCTACCCCCTCCAAAGTAGACGACAAGAAAAATGAAGTATCCAAACCAGTACAGAAGAAGGAGCAACCGAAAATGCCCCAAGCTAAACCTACGATCAACAAAACAAAAAAAAACAGAAAAGTCTCTGAATCCGCCGACGATTTAGACACTTTTACTGAAAAAATTTTCAACAAAATCATGTTGAAAATTGAAAGGGAGATGGAGAAAAAGCTCCAAGGAATGTTCAGTAAACTGAAATAATGGAACATACAACTAGGAAAAATTCCCTTAAAATAGTCTCCTGGAACATAAACGGGGTCAGAACTCGAAAACCCGAGATAGAAGAAATAATATCAGAGAGAAAACCTGATATTATAGCCTTACAGGAAACAAGAATACAACCAAATACGCGATTGAACATCATGAATTATGAGATATTGTAACGGGGTTTTCCTCGGTGGACTCGAGCGCCAGCTATTCTTTAAGGGAGAATAGCAAACCTACCCTGGCAGCTACTAGCCGGAGACAGGGTTCCCTTGTGTCTAGGGTGTTAGCGACGCACAATGATAGGCAGAATCAACGTTTACAACTTTTATTTGTCGATTCGAAAAAGGGGAACACAACTAGCACTATTACAAAATTCAGTGACTCGAAATCGGTGAGATTTACAGGGCAAAGACTAACGGAATAACACCGGATCCGATCTCAACGGTATACGGGGGTTAACGGAGTTGTTCGCCAGCCAGAACCTGAGACGTACACTTGACGGACAGATATTGGACTTCAGCCGGGTTAGGGGATAAAAGACAGCACAGAAATACGACGGCTCACCTTCAGGCTCGTTCGGCACTCCCCGGGCCTCCGCACCAGCAGAATGCCTCCCTAACCGTAAAGATGAACACCGGAACGGGGTAAAAAGACGGGAACTGGGGAAAGGGTGTGTCACCCCAAAGTGTCCTCGGTACCCCCTGGGCGTCCGCACCTGCAGGGTACTTTAATGACAGTAGGGGTGAACTAGATGAGACGGGAAATTTCGGGAAAGGGTGAGCCACCCCAAAGTGTCCTCGGTACCCCCTGGGCGTACGCACCTGCAGGGTACTTTAATGACAGTAGGGGCGGAACTCAGACTCGGGTATGAGAGACGGAAAACTGAAGTTCCAACATTAAAAAAAATATAACGGCGTGTCGTCTTACCTTTGGCTTGGCCACTTGCACTCGCGAAACAGAAAGTAATTCGCCCTAACGGCGGTGAATGGGGAAAAAGCAAAAAAAAGAATTTGAACTCTAATATAAAGAAACAAAAAAAATCTTCTGAAAAATTCCGGCGGACGGCACTAATGATCGTAATTAGCAAGTCGACAGTCAGGAAATCTTAAGTGAAAAGCGTAAGTGAAGTGGCCTGCGGGGGAACATCTGATTTTATACCCACAGGGGGGGTGCGGAAATCAGATGTGCCCGGCAGTCGAAATTCGGTAATTTTGCGTCGATGAAAACGTCTTAACTTCGACTTATCTGTGCTAGCGAACAAAAAACTCGGTTATCTTCCAATTCAGGATGTTTTATACGGTGCGACATCGTTTTTAGGAAATAAAAACGGAATAAAAACGGTGCGGTATGTTTACAATTCCGAACGATGTCGGAATCCTGAATTGGAAATTCGAAAAGATTTCTCGGAAATTAATTCGAAACAAAATTATTTAAAAAGGAAAACTAAAATAATTATTCTAAAATGAGGGAATAGGTTGGAAAACCCATTTTCTCATTACATCCCCTCGTCTCCGGTTGAAAAATTGAATCCACGATGAAATAGGGGATTAAATTTTTCACGGTGAAATCTACTAAGTCCGGTTAACGGTTTGACTATTCACGGCAAGACGATTGAGATCGGATTTACAATAAACAAGTTCACCTAATCTACTCCAGGTGGCGTATACTCGGCCAATGCTCCCACTCTATGGTCCGCGTTGACGTATGTCCGCTTCGATGGTGCTGTCGAAGCTCTATGTTCTATCAGCTAACCTCCAAAGTTGAATTGTCAAACTTCGCCGGGTGGTTCCAAACTTCGATTTCCATATTCCATTTCCATCGGTGAAGGAAATGCCGGAAAATAGTGGAAACAGTGCAGGACGGAATCTTCAAAGTGAGTACCATTTCGATTTGTCATTCGTTGTGTTATTTCTGAACCATTTTAGGGTGGACTTCGCAAAGCCGGCTCCGGGCACATGTCATGGGGGTTAACAGTTACTAATATCGTCCAACCAGGGTAGTTTGGAATACTGGACAGCGTCGTTGACTCCCCCTGTGACGGTGGTGAACTTCTCCGAGGGTGTTGGAGTCAGCAGCAGTTGGAGGTTGCATAAAAATGAGAGAAAAGCATTTAGTATACTGATATCCTGGAGCAGAGGGATAACAGGGTGTACGGTGGAATTTCGGAAGAAACGGTAAGTACGGTCGGTAATTTTAATAAGGAGATACAAATATACTGTTCTATTTCACTTACCGTTCAGGCCAGTTTGTAATATCGGTGTAAGCGGTGTCAGCCTTCTATTGCTATTTTCTATTCGGTTATTGTATTTAACAGTGACACAGGGGTGAAATAGAGACAGACAGGACGGGTGTATCTCACTTGGTATTATCGGTCCCACAATTAATACAGAAAAATTGAATTAACGGTTACGGTTCCTGTTTTTCCATTGAATTAACGGAATTTTCTGTTGTAGGTGTGTGGGATACCACTAACCCACTGGATGACAGTCAGACGGTCCTGTTTGGTGGTAATAAACAAACAAAAACTGTACGGAACAGAATCTTCCAACACTGGCAGACCAGGTTAGATCTATCGGTTATGGTGGAATCGCGGAAATATAGGTATGTACATTCTGTCAGTTAATAAGGAGATACAAGTATAAGGCTCTATTTCACTCACCTGGGCACTTATTCAGTGAAAGCAGCGGTTGTACCCCATTACTAACCTATTTTTGGTGATGAATATTTTTAACGGTAATAGAGGAGTGAAATAGAGACGGACAGAACGGATGTATCCCATTTATTATCGGTGATCAGTACAATATAACGGTACGGTTGGTTTTTATTTCGGTTGCTATACAGTGTACTTACTAATGATCAGACGGATGGAACGGTTTTAAATCCTTTACATGAATATTGGTGATTTTCTTACCACTGTCATCTTTCAGGTCATACACAACGGGTGAAATTACTTTCACAACGGTATACGGACCAGAGAACTTCGGAGCCAACTTGGCTGCAAAGCTATCAATGGCAGACGACAGCGGATTAGCACGGCGCAGAACTCTATCACCGACATGGAAACGAACTTCTCTTCGACGGAGGTTGTAATGGTGAGCTTGCTGCTCAAATGCACGGTACAACCTGGTATTGACAAACTCATAGGCCTCCTGAAGATGACGGATTTGTTCTGTACGGTGAGTAAGATTTACTCTACTTTCTTCTGGGCTTCTGTTTGTCTCCTCGGTGTCTTCGTCTTGGGTGTTTGACGAATAGATTGCCTTTGGAACTGTTAGTTCCCTTCCATAGTTCAGAAATGCCGGTGTGAATCCTGTAGATTCTTGTTTTGCGGTATTCAGGGCGAAAGTTAGTTCACCTAACTTCTCATCCCAAGTACGGTGATCGGCTTCACAGAACTGGCCTATCATAGTTTTCAACGTACGATTGGCTCGTTCTACGGCGTTGCACTGTGGTGTATACGGAGGGGTGAAACGGTGAGCAATGTTTAGCTCTCGGAGACTGTTTTTGAACAGTCTACTGTCATACTGTACCCCGTTGTCAGATATCACCAGTTTCGGACAGCCATATCGGAGTATAACTTGTTCATACAGGGCTGAATAAACGGTTTTGGCGGTGGCTTTCCGCAACGGACGGAATTCAACCCACTTCGTGAAACGGTCCTGCATCACCACTACGTAAGAATTTCCCTTCTTGGAACGGGGAAGTGGCCCAACCACATCTGTACAGACCTCTTGGAACGGTGCATCAGTCATTCTATGTGGTTGCATTTTTCCAGGCGTCTTCTGTTGTGGTACTTTGTACTTTTGACAGGATGGGCAGTTTCTTACGTATTTTGCGACATCTCTGAACATCCCTGGCCAGTAATAATTCCGGGCTAGCCGAGAGATGGTTTTGGAGATTCCCAGGTGACCAGCTAGTTCAGAATCGTGATTTTCTTTCAGGACCTCCAGTCGTTGTTCGGTGGGTACACAGAGCTTCCATGGTTGTCCGGATCCAACTTCAGTAAAGTCGGAAGAGTCCCAGAAGTGACGATACAGCTTCCCATCCTCAACGGCGAAGTCAGGGAAATCTTCTGGGTCTCTTTGTACCTCTTGGAGCTTTTTGTTGTACCAACTGCAGCGAACTTCGACGTCGGCCAGGCATACGGAATCTACAGACGGTAACGGGTTTCGGGACAGACTGTCGGCGACATTGTTCAGGGCACCTTTCCGGTATTGGACTTCAAAGTCGAATTGCTGAAGGAAAACGGCCCATCGAGCAATTCTTCCGGACGGTGACTTGATGGAATTCAGCCATTTTAGACTCATGTGGTCGGAAATTACGGTGAAATGAAATCCCTCCAGGTATGGTCGCAGTTTCTCTATCGAGAAAACAATGGCGAGACATTCCTTTTCGGACACGGAGTAATTTCTTTCGGCGGTGTTCAAGGTACGGCTGACATAGGCGATCACCCTTTCTTCTCCATCAAGAACTTGAGTCAGGGCTCCTCCAAGGCCTACGTCACTGGCGTCTGTTTGCAGGACGAACGGTTGATTGAAATCCGGACAGGCCAGTATCGGTGATTCGGTCAGTTTTTGTTTCAGGAGGTCGAACGCTTTTTGTTGTTCCTCACCCCACTTCCAACGTGGTTTCTTCTTTAACAGGTGAGTCAACGGTGCGACGACATCGGAAAAGTTCTCTATAAAACGGCGGTACCAGCTAGCAACTCCCAGAAAACGGCGCAATTCACGGATAGTTTTCGGCGCTGGGAATGCTACGATAGAGGAAACTTTATCCGGGTCGGTACGGATTCCTTCGGAGGTAACGACATGTCCTAGGTATTTTAGGGATTTTCGTACAAAGTCACACTTTTCGGGATTGAGACGAAGATTGGCTTCTCTCAACCGCCGGAATACTTCTCTTAAGTTCTCCAGGTGCTCCTCGAAAGTTTCCCCCAGGACAACTATGTCGTCCAGGTAAGCGAACGCCTCCGGTTCCATTTCTGGGCCAATAACGGTGTCTAAGAATCTCTGGAATGTGGCTGGACTAGCGTGAAGACCAAACGGCATGACGGTGAACTGGAACAATCCCCTTCCTGGAACTGTGAAGGCAGTAATCGGACGGCTTTCCTTTGCTAACGGTATCTGCCAATATCCTTGTTTCAGATCCAGTGTGGAGATGTACTTGGCCTTACGCAGTTTGTCCAGAATCCCAGAAATGTACGGCAACGGGTATGCATCTTTTACAGACACTTGGTTGACGGCACGGAAGTCGATGCAAAAACGGTATTTTCCGTCTTTCTTCCTGACCAACACTACCGGTGAACTCCACGGTGACTTGGAGGGTTCAATCACTCCCTCAGCCAGCATACGGTCTACTTCCTGATTGAAGATCTCCTGCATTTTCGGGTTTAGGGGTCGGTATCGTTGTTTGATCGGTTCGGTGCCCGGTTTCAGTTTGATCTTATGTTCAATCAGGTCGGTTGTACCATATAGGTCCTCGAACTTCTTTAATTCTTCTTTCAGAAATGCCTCCAGCTCCTGTTTCTGAGACTCCGTCAGCTCCAACAGGTGTTCTTCGGCGGTGTGAACTTCTGCGGTGGTTTCGACGGGAGTCATCGGTTTCGAGATCAGACGGCCTTCCAGAAAGCACTCGGCGGTACTGAGGTTTACGGAAAACTTGAAAGTCGACAGGACATCCATCCCCAGAATAATGTCAACCGGTAAGTTTGGTACCAGTAAGAATTTCAAATCAGGCAGTGTGTAATCGGAAATTTGCACGGTGGTGGTGTACAGTTTCGGTGTGACGGTGGTTTGTCCGTTCGCTATTACTGCGAAACTGTTGTGCATTGTTTGTCCTGTGATTCCTTTACGTTCACACTGATCGGATACGGCCTGACTGCAGAAACTCCTGGTCGCTCCGGTATCTATCAGTGCTCGGAAGTGTTTGCCGGCTATTCTGACCTCTACTAACGGACGGTTATCATTACCGGTAGTCGGTGCCAGTGGAGTCAGGATTCCGGGAGATGTGGTCGACTCCGCCTCCAATCTCCCCTTCAGTTTCCCGAACACGGACAGTCTCGTGAGAGAATGTTTTCCCTCTGGCATCGAGAACAGAAGATTTTCGGTGGCCTGCGACATTCTCGACGCATGTGGCCATATCCACCACATCGGAAACATTGTGTCTGGAAGGACACTCTCCTCCCTGATGGTGGTTCAGTCCGGTCAGCGGGGATATTTTCGGCTGGACGGCGGGGTGGCGGTGTTGCAGGTCTGGATCGACCTTCGGACCTGTCTCCAGAAGTCGGACGGTGTGATTCCTGTCGCTGGGCTATCGACTCTCTGGACTTGGGTGGCTCTGGACGGCTTTCCCTCGGCGGAGAAAGTCGTGTCTGGTTGGCTGGTGACGGCGGGACCGATTCCCTGTGATCAGTTGTTTGGCGAACCTGTTCTCCGGTATCCATAGAAAAACTGGCCTGATATCGGTTCAGCTGACGGGAATTGTACGTCAGGTGAGGTTCTTCCACGAAACCTGGTTTGGAGGGTGGCCGGGTGTACTGGCTCATCTGCCACTGGACCAGTTCAAAAACTTTTCCCTTACGGAGAAGTTCATCATAAGTCTTGGTCTCCTGGAAGGCCAAGGCTTGCTGTAAGGGCGGGATCAACCTCTGTCGGATAAGCCGGATCTGCTCCACCTCGGATGGTTTTGCATAGGTGAGTTTCTGGAATAAGTTCTGCATCCGGGTAACATATAGAAGCAACTTTTCTTCAGGGCCTTGTGTTCGCCTTTTTATTTCCTCCAACAGATTTTCCTCATAGTTAACTGGCAGAAATGCTTCTTTCAGTTGGCTGCTAAAGTCCTCCCAGTCCTCGAAAGTACCTCTCCGGGGAATGAACCAATCCCTCGCATCCTTTCGTAGTAATTCATACACTGATTCGAAAACTTGCTCCAGGGATACCCTACGGGATTCAGCCAGTCTCTCCACTTCTTCAAGAAATCCGGTTACACTACCAGTGCCATCAAAGGAGATGTTCCATTTGTGTACCGGAACAGTTGGTACTGTTGATCGAGACTCCGGTTCCGATCTGGCAGGTGTTGTGATAATTGGCCGGTCCGAATTTATCCACGGTGCAGGTAAGTGTGGAAAAGACACCCTTCGTGTGGAATTAATCCATCTACTTTGTGTCGGGCCCTCAGGTGTTGCTGTCTCACAGTCCTGTGACTGTGTGAGCGGTATTGCTGGTAATTGTCGCAGTAATGCTCTACATGTCTGCCTTGTTTCATTCATGACCTGTTCTAATGTTGGATTCCTTACAGGTGTACCGGTACGTGAGACATTAACTACAGCAGGAGGATCGACACCATCTCCTAAGTCGATAAGTGATGGCTCAACCTTTGATAACCTCTCCGGTTGGATCGGTGACATCCCAGGTGAACTGGGCACCTCCTCATCCAAAAGAGACCTCTGACCTCGGTTGGATGTCTGCGGCTGTTCATGATCACTCCTCCTACGCAGCTTCTCCAGTGCCTCCAATGCTTTATCTGTAGTCGCCTTCATTTGTTCAATCAATTGTAACTGTGCTGTGTCTGCGGTGACAATAAAGTTCAGCCTGCCTTGAATGTGTATTAATCTGGTGTAAATTCGCGAAAATTCGTTAGCCGCATTACTATGATTGAAGTTCTGAAGGGATTCCACCAAATCGGTTAGTTTATTTTGACAGACCTCAATCTCGGAGGCGGGATTCAATGATGTTGGGGGTAGTAGAGGTTCATTAGACTGAAGCACTTGTCGTAGCAGACTCCGTTTAGTCATCACAGTACCGGGTATCGATTGTCCCCTCAGTTGTAATTCGAATGTAAGTTCATCACTGAGTAACCGGTTCACATCCATGTTTGACATATTATTTTCAACTAAGTCCGATTCAGAACGCACCAAAATCTCACACTCGGTATGTCTTTCACAATCCGTTTAAGTTCTAAGTCCAACCCGGTAAGTTAATCGTTAGCCAACCTATTCACTTAAGTTCGAAGTGGGTATCGGTGCACCCCAAACAAAATTTAAGTCTAAGTCCCGGTCTAAGTCCCGATGTATCACCAAAAATTTTCAAAAATTTTTAAAGTCCAGCGTTACTCGAAGAAAAAAAAAAAAAAATTCAATCAGTCCCACTAAAGTCCGAAAATATTCGAGAAATACCGCACACAATCGCAAGTCACTTCGTATAGTCCGAAAAATTTCCTGAAATTCGAATAGCACCAAAACGCACAGGTTAAATTTCCAAAAAGTTTTCAAAGTTCAATAGCCAGAAAATAAATCACAACAATTGACTTTCAGTTTTCAGAAAAATCAGAAATAATCGGCAGGTTTCAACAGTACAGGTCAAAAGAAAATAGAAAACAGGTAGATAGGTTATCAACAGGTAATAGGTGATTCCCTATTGAACCGATAGGTAAATCACACCTATTAAATTTTACCAACTGTGACAATAAATTCTCAGTTTTTCAACGTCCGGAAATTCACTCACCTTCAATGTGAAATTAAAACAGTTCAATTCAATAAATCAGAAATATGCAATTAGAAATCGGAAATAGTTTTCACTGATATAACGGCGGAATAACAGTTCAGTGTTCAACAACTCAATACAGTAATCGGCAAAAAGAATAATCACAAATTATTTTCAACGGGGTTCAACAGTAGGAAAATTTTCAAAATATAGTCCAATTCAATTCACAGTAAAACAGTTCAATGTGGAGTGGTAGGGAATAAAACACAGTTCAAGTTTATTTTTCACAGTTTTCCGTTCAAGGAATAGTTACTCACTGTTCTGAGGTTTTACTCACTGTTTCGGGAATTCACTCACTGTCCGGTTAATGTCTCTCACCTCAGTTGTTTCCTGATAGATTCTGAACGGTCCCTGCTCGGGCGCCATTTTTGTAACGGGGTTTTCCTCGGTGGACTCGAGCGCCAGCTATTCTTTAAGGGAGAATAGCAAACCTACCCTGGCAGCTACTAGCCGGAGACAGGGTTCCCTTGTGTCTAGGGTGTTAGCGACGCACAATGATAGGCAGAATCAACGTTTACAACTTTTATTTGTCGATTCGAAAAAGGGGAACACAACTAGCACTATTACAAAATTCAGTGACTCGAAATCGGTGAGATTTACAGGGCAAAGACTAACGGAATAACACCGGATCCGATCTCAACGGTATACGGGGGTTAACGGAGTTGTTCGCCAGCCAGAACCTGAGACGTACACTTGACGGACAGATATTGGACTTCAGCCGGGTTAGGGGATAAAAGACAGCACAGAAATACGACGGCTCACCTTCAGGCTCGTTCGGCACTCCCCGGGCCTCCGCACCAGCAGAATGCCTCCCTAACCGTAAAGATGAACACCGGAACGGGGTAAAAAGACGGGAACTGGGGAAAGGGTGTGTCACCCCAAAGTGTCCTCGGTACCCCCTGGGCGTCCGCACCTGCAGGGTACTTTAATGACAGTAGGGGTGAACTAGATGAGACGGGAAATTTCGGGAAAGGGTGAGCCACCCCAAAGTGTCCTCGGTACCCCCTGGGCGTACGCACCTGCAGGGTGCTTTAATGACAGTAGGGGCGGAACTCAGACTCGGGTATGAGAGACGGAAAACTGAAGTTCCAACATTAAAAAAAATATAACGGCGTGTCGTCTTACCTTTGGCTTGGCCACTTGCACTCGCGAAACAGAAAGTAATTCGCCCTAACGGCGGTGAATGAGGAAAAAGCAAAAAAAAGAATTTGAACTCTAATATAAAGAAACAAAAAAAATCTTCTGAAAAATTCCGGCGGACGGCACTAATGATCGTAATTAGCAAGTCGACAGTCAGGAAATCTTAAGTGAAAAGCGTAAGTGAAGTGGCCTGCGGGGGAACATCTGATTTTATACCCACAGGGGGGGTGCGGAAATCAGATGTGCCCGGCAGTCGAAATTCGGTAATTTTGCGTCGATGAAAACGTCTTAACTTCGACTTATCTGTGCTAGCGAACAAAAAACTCGGTTATCTTCCAATTCAGGATGTTTTATACGGTGCGACATCGTTTTTAGGAAATAAAAACGGAATAAAAACGGTGCGGTATGTTTACAATTCCGAACGATGTCGGAATCCTGAATTGGAAATTCGAAAAGATTTCTCGGAAATTAATTCGAAACAAAATTATTTAAAAAGGAAAACTAAAATAATTATTCTAAAATGAGGGAATAGGTTGGAAAACCCATTTTCTCATTACAATATATAGATGTGACAGAATCGCAAACACTGGGGGAGGTGTTGCCTTACTGGTTAGACGAGATCTGAAACACTGTTTTAAAGGAAGATCTGACGAGTCACAAATAGAAACAGTGACGATTGTTGCTGAAATAAATCGACAAAGAGTCGAAGTCACATCGGCAAATAAAAGACCCCCAAATAACTTATTGGAAGAAGAAATCAACAACTTACTAGATGGAACAAACCCGAAAATCTGCATCGGAGATTTTAATTGCAAATCTCCAGAATGGAACAGCAGGATGGAAAACAGAAATGGCAGAAAACTGAAAGATCTCGCTGAAAAACATGAAGCTATCGTTATTGGACCTGAAGAACCAACGTACCTAGCATTCGGAAATGGATTACCAGATATAATTGATATCGCAATTATGAAAAATATCACTAGAGAATTCTCGATAGAGACCTTGTGGGACGGAACCTCTAACCACAACCCCATCGAATTAACAATAGGAGAAGGGCCAAGAAGAGAACTAATGCAAACAAGAGAATACACCGATTGGACGAAATATAGCCATCTGATACAATCGGAGGTAACAGAAATACCAACAATCAATACACCGGAAGACCTAGAAAGAGCAGTTGATAAACTAGAAAAGAATATACTAGATGCCTACAAAAAGAGCACAAGGAAAATAACGAGACCAGCACCGATACATCCACACGGTGATACACCCAGAGAAATCAAAGATCTCATCAGGGAAAATCGGAGACTAAGAAAAACATACAGGCTCATCAAAACAGATATAAATAAGAGAAATCTAAACCGACACAGCCAAGTTCTAAAAAATGCCCTGAAGGACATGAGAACAAATAGATGGAACAAAAGAGTTCAAGAACTAAATACTATCGATCATTCTGCATGGAAAATGCAAAAATGTCTGAGAAGAGAAAAGACTAAAATACCACCTCTCCACGGAGAAAGAGGAATGGCATATACGAATATCGATAAAGCAGAAGCACTCGCGGACTCGATAGAAAGAGAATCGAGAATAAATTACAGACCTGATGACGATAATGACGAGCTGGAAGATCTTGTAGAGAACAACGAAGAAGAAATGAACGAACCACCAGTAGACGACAAAATAGAAAAACCAACTTCTCCATTTGAAATAAAAGAGATAATCAGAAGCTTGAAAAATAGAAAAGCTCCCGGAAGTGATGAAATAACGAATGCTATGTTGGAGAAATTACCTAGAAAAGGTATAGCTGCTCTCACAAATATTGCAAACGGTATAATGAGGACTGAACACTATCCGGAAAAGTGGAAAACTGCAGAAGTCATAGTGTTCAACAAACCAGGCAAAGATAAAAAATTCCCCCAAAACTACAGGCCGATAAGTTTATTGTCCGCCCTGGGAAAAGTAGTAGAAAGGGTAATCGCTAGGAGGCTTACAGAAGAAACTGAAAATCTGAATCTCATTCCAGCAGAGCAATTCGGATTCAGAAGAGACCACTCAACTGAACAGCAATTACTGAGACTCACAGAATACATAACAGAAGGTTTCCAAAATAAACAAGCAACCGGTCTTGTACCACTAGATGTCGCCAGAGCATTCGACAGAGTATGGCATGAAGGATTGATTTACAAAATGAGATATGCTGGATATCCAATGAAACTGTGCAAGTTGATTAGGAATTATTTGAGGAACAGAAGATTCTACGTGAAAGTGGAAGGAGAAAACTCCACAACCAGATATATGGAAGCAGGGGTGCCTCAAGGGTCAGTACTTGGGCCGTTACTGTATAACATATATATTCACGATATACCAAAATCTCCAAGGACTATGCTGACACTATATGCCGACGACACAGGAATCGCAATGCGACATCGCAAGCCAGAAATCATAGAAGGAATATTACAAGAAGCTATAGATTAAATAAATGACTGGTGTATTAAATGGAAAATAAAGCTCAACGGACAAAAGAGCCAAGCGATATTACTGCAGAAGAGGAGACTAAGAACTACAACAAATCTAGAGGTAGATGGAGAAGAAATCGAATGGAAAAACGAAGCGAAATATTTAGGTATCACACTAGACAATGGTCTAACATGGAGAAGCCATATCAAACAAGCCGTTGTACAATTCAGCCAATAAAATCGCTGCCTGACTTTTTCCAACGTCTTGGTTATCCCGAAATGTCCACCTGACGTTCCATTATGTAATCTGGTCAGAATGTCTGTCACACGGCTCTTCGGCACAATCAACTGAAGTCTCTGCTCAGTTCCATCTTCATTTTCCCAACAACGTTTCAGAAGACCTCTATCAATCTTCAGCGTTTCCCATTGTGCCCAATACGACTTTATATTCTGACTCAGTCTGGATACTTCTTCCCAAGTAGGTTGTCTACCGCTCTTCTTCCAACTCAGGATTACTTTCAAGTCGTTATCTTCCTCTTGTGCTCTTTGAATTTCTTCAGGTAGCCAGTCGTCTTCGATTACGGTGGTCCGCCTTAAATCGATCTTTTCTTCCAGGCGCGAACAATGGCTGCAATTCTCGGGACAAGGTCTTCTTGATAACGCGTCTACATTGCGATGGCTAGTCCCCGCTCTGTGTTCAGTGTCAAAGTCATACTCTTGCAGCCTCTCAATCCATCTAGCCACTTGTCCTTCCGGGTTCTTAAAACTCAGGAGCCATTTCAAAGCAGCATGGTCCGTTCTTAGTAAGAATTTCCTTCCGTACAAATATTTGTAGAAATGTTCTACGGACTTGATGACTGCTAAAAGTTCTCTCCTGGTCACGCAATAATTCCGTTCTGGTTTGGACAACACCTTGCTGAAGTACCCGATGACTCTTTCCTGTCCATCCTGAACTTGCGATAGAACGCCCCCAATGGCTGTATTACTGGCATCGGTGTCGAGCACAAATTTACCTTCAGCCCTTACGTAACTCAGAACTGGAGCTGTGACCAGAGCCCTTTTCAATCGTTCGAAGGCTTCAGTGCAATCATCGGACCATATGTACTCCTGTCCATCTTCCGTCAATTTCGTTAGCGGCTTGGCAACGTTGGCAAAACCAGGTACAAATCTTCTATAATAAGTGCAAAGGCCTAAGAAACTCCGCAACTCACTCTTGTCTTTCGGAATAGGCCATTCCTGTACTGCCTTGATCTTATCCGGATCAACTTTCACACCTCCTCGTAAAACTACGTGTCCTAAATATTTCACTCCTGTTCGAAACAGATTACATTTTTTTGGACTGAGCTTCAGGTTGGCATCACGAAGTCGCTGGAAAACCTCGGATAGGTTGGGTAAGTGATCTTGGAATGATTTTCCCACTACTATCACATCATCTAGATACACCAGACAAGTTTTACAGGAGAGTCCTCTCAATATTGTCTCCATCAGACGTTCAAATGTGGCAGAAGCATTGCATAGACCGAAAGGCATAACATTAAACTGCCACAGACCCGTTCCAATACTGAAGGCAGTCTTTTCTTTGTCTTTTGGATCCAAGCCAACCTGCCAATATCCACTCTCCAGATCCAAGGTGGAAAACCAACGTGATCTCGAGAGTGTATCCAGGGTATCATCAATTCTCGTTCAGGGATAGCAGTCCTTTTTCGTGGCCTGATTGAGCTGAATCTAGTAGTTCCATCCTTCTTCTTCACTAATACTACGGGCGATGTCCAGGGGCTATCGGACGGTTCGATTACACCTTCTCTCGCCATGTCTTCAATAATCCTTTCAGCTTCTTCTCTTTTTGCCAGAGAAAGACGTCTAGGATGCTGTCGGATAGGTTATGCATCACCAGTATTGATCTTATGCTGCACAACATCGGTCTTCCCTGCTTTTCCGTCCGTAGCAAAAACGTCGGAGAACGTTTGAACCAATTTTCTCACTTCGAGTAGTTGGTATCGGTCGAGCTCTTGACCTTTTGAAGTGAGGAGGGACACCAGTTCTTCAGAATTCTTTTGCGATTTTGAGACTTCTGCAGTACTTATCCCACCCGAAATATGGTACATAGGTACACCACGTCCAATCAAGGTATCCTTCTTCAGGGTGATTGGGAACATGTTGACATTGAGCAGTCGGATGGGAATACTGTCTCTTACCCTTACCAAGGTCTTCCCAAGTAATAGTCCTTTAGCTAAGGTTGTATCATCACAGGGCTCAATTACTCTCACGCAGCCATTCCTCGTTACATCGTCACATCTACCAGTCACTATGCCTTCAGTTCGCCCTGGCAACGTGATGTCCTCGGTCAGTCGAATCCAATATATCTTGTCCTCCACATCATTGAATGGTATCTCTCAGTTCCTAGCCGAAGTACATCACTCTTCATATCCAATTGGCATCCAAGCTTCTTAACAAGGTCCAATCCCAGAATAACTTCTTCCGTGATTCCAGCTACCAGAACTTCGTGGCTAACTGTTGTGTTTCCCAATTCAATAGTGGAGACGATCGATCCATAAGTCGGTATTTCTTGTCCAGACGCAGTTCGGAATTTGATCCTAACTGGGCGAATCTTGAATCCTTCAGTAATTTCTGGTCGAGCCAGTGTCTACCAGTATTTTCACACTTCTATCATTTATCTTTCCTGGGATAACTATGCTTGATAAATCCTTAGACATTATTCCTCGGATTATCACTTCGGGGGCATTTTTGGCTTGGGTCGATTTATGCCCCTTATCATACCGACCCCTGCTGTGACTCTTTTTCCAATTCTGGACAGTTTCGCTTGAAATGCCCACTTTTATTGCAGTTCCAGCACACAGCATCCTTTTTCCTAACTTGTGATATTCTGCGGATTTCTTCCCTGACAATGTCCTCAATAGATCGGTCTGTTTCTTGGACTTGTCTTACACGAAGGTGTCCTCTATGCGATGCTTGCTTCGCTGCCTCAATTTCCAAAGCCTGGGCTAAAGCATCATCTATAGTTCTAGGGCGTGCTAGTCTCAGGGCTTGTTTTATTTCACTATCTTTCATCCCATCCACGAATGTCTTGATTGATAGCCGTTCCAGGAAGCTATCTGAAGCAGATGGAAAAGCCAGCCTGACTAATCTCGCCACATCAGCTTCAAACTCCTGGAGATTTTCCCCTGTTTTCTGCACTCGGTTCCTTATTTGTGCATGGTACACTTGTTGTAGATGAGCATCACCATATCTCATCTGAAGTTTCGATGTAAGAACTTCGTAACAGGCTTGTTGACTCTCCGGGATCGTCTGCAGAATGTTGAGTGCCTCTCCTCGTAGAGCTATAATTAATGCCGTGGCTTTTTCGTTGTCGTTCCAATTGTTCGCCAGGGCAGCAGCTTCAAACTGTTTTTGATATGTCGACCAGGGTATTTTTCCATCAAAAGTTGGAGGCTTGATCTTCATTCTATTATCTTCGCCGTCATATATAGGGTTGAACATAAAATGCTGCCAGACTATCTTTGTGAGCACATCAGATACACATCCGAGATTCATACACACCATACAAGAAATAGGAACAACTTTTATGTGGAAACATTCCGCACGAGCTCTACATCAGGATCTACTTTGATTGGAGGATTAAAATTTTATAATGGTTTACCTAGCGAGATGAAGAGATGTACCAATTATAGAGAATTCAAGAGATTGTTGATTTCTCACGTTAAGGGGCATTTTTGAGTTTTTCTTTCACTTACTTTACAGGTTGTAAATAGTTGATCAACTAATAAAATTATTATTATTATTATTATTATTATTATTATTATTATTATTATTATTATTATTATTTTCCGCTTTCGCTGTGCGGTAGGGTGTTGAAGCCAGAATATCTGTTCTGTTTGACATTCTCTTCAAGGAATCTATCAATTTGGCATGATGTTCAATTATTCCTGTCATTTCTTCAAACTTTCCGTTAACCTTGTCAAACTTTTCATCAACCTCGTCAAATTTTCCACTGACTATATCGAATCTCTCGTCCACTTTATCGAATTTTCCATTTATGGTTTCCAGTTTCTCATCCAATTTATCTGTAAGTTGACTCACCACATCGGTACAATTCTCCCTAATCTGGTCCATTTTCTCATTCAATTTCTCATCAATTTTCTCATTTAATCTTCTGGAATTTTCTTCCATTTGTTCATTCAACTAACATGAGTTCTCGTCCATTTTCTCATTCAAATTTCGGGAATTTTCTTCCATTCTTTCGTTCATCTTACTCAAAAAGTCCATTACCCCTTGAGTCTCCATTGCGTTCTGTAATCTTGTTGTCACTGGCATAAACAAATAACCGAAAATATTTATTACATACCAGTTATTTATAAGGTACCTAACAAAGTTAGGTACATAGGTTTCGTTAATGCCAGCTGATGTGCTGATCTCTCTTTTCTGTTGTGCGAAAAGGGACCTTATCGACTCGAGTGATAAGAAACGGGAACAGGTCCCTGGTGAAGCTGGATGCGTTTACATTCGTGTTGGAAAATCTCGAATTTCTGAAGCATTTTTTCTCGTATTTCCTGTCTGTTTTCCGAGTCGAGAGTAGTACGCGCCTATGGTCCGATTATTCATCTTTCGTTTTGCATTATTCGCGGACACGGACGTGCGGCGGTTTTCGAAAAAACAGAGAATTCCCGAACCTCTAAATCAGCTGATTTTCCCCTCTTACCTCTCCCACTCGGTGCTTACGAAATTAGTAGTACGAGACTAGTAAGCCCAGCGATCTATTTTATCGGTGGATTCATCTTTTACCACCAAATCAAAAAAAAGTCATGAGCGAAAATAACTACGACACCGTAGTGATGTTGAAGTGACTATTCTACCACGGTCGATACCGTATGTCTGATATCAATTCTGCAGTCTGTTAATTTTTTTCCTTATTTAGAATATAAAGCCGAAGCGAATAATGGGCTATATGAAAGGAAGGATGGAGTGAAATTTCTAGATTTATACGTTTTTTTTTCTATTCAGAATATTTTACTGATTTCTACTCCAGACTCCAGGAGAAATATCAGTTCAAAATAGACGGTCAAAGAAATTGATGGATAGAGTGAATAGAAAGATGAATAAAATATCCTGACATAATTTTTTTTCCATACTGAAAGCCCTAGAGCTCCAACTCTAAGGATTAAAATGAACCACCACTATTCTGTAGACGATGGAGGGAATGTTCTTCATATTTTTTCGAATGTAAAAAACGACTGGCCAATAAAATTGATAGAGGAATGCATCAGATTTACTCAGAAAAATTTCCAATTGTTGACTGCTCTAGAGCTCTAACACATTCATTCACACTACGATCGAGTATATGTTCTTCTTTTTTGTTTTGAAAATTCAAAATGGCCAAGGAAATTTATTTCCCCATGCACCCGTTCCATGAGTTCTCTTGGATGGCCATTTCGAATTTTGAAAAAAGAAGCACATGCGCTCCATCGTAACTAGAATTTCGTTTTCACAGTTGGGGTGGTTTTTCTGAGTACATACTGATACAATCTTTTATCCACCAATTTTTTGGCCGGCCATTTTGAACTTGGAAAATGAGAAATTTGCGCTTCATCGTAGACTGAAATTTATTTCCCCATGCACCCATTCCATAAATTTTCATGGATGGCCATTTTGAATTTTGAAATAAAGAGGAACATGCGCTCCATCGTAAAAAGAATTTCGGTTCATTTTCATCGTTGGAGGTGGTTTTTCTGAGTACATTCTGATACAATCCTTTATCCACCAATTTTCTTGGACGGACATTTTGAACTTGGAAAATGAAGAATATGCGCTTCATCGTAGATGAATAGTTCATTTCGATGCATGAACAAAAAAATTATGTTAGGGATATTTTAGTCATTCCTCTATGTACATACTTTAGCCATCAATTTCCTTAGCCAGATGTTTTGAACAGATTTATTTTCTGGAGGAGCAATCCTTAAAACATTCTGAATAGAAGAAAAATCGGTTCATTTGATCGTTGGATGTGACGTTCTAGGGCTGTTATAATGAAAAAAATATATTTTTCTGAATACATTCCTCTATCCACCAATTTTCTTGGCAGGCCATTCCGAATTTCAAAAATGAGGAATAGACGCTTCATCGTAAACTGAATAGTTCATCTTGATCCTTAGAGCTGTAGTATGAAAAAAAATTATATTAGGGATATTTTAGTCATCCCTTTATGCCCTTTAGCCATGAATATCTTTGGCCGGTTATTTTGAACTGACTTATCTTGTGGAGAAGGATTCCTTGAAACATTTCTGTATCCACCTATTTTCTTGGCCGGCTATACTATAAGGAAAATTGAGGAATATGCGCTTCATCGTAGACTGAATACTGAATAGTTCATTTTCATACTCGGAGCTGTAGTATGAACAAAAAATTATGTTAAGGATATTTTAGTCATATCTATATGTACTTTAGCCATCAATTTGCTTGACTTGGATGTTTTGAACTGATCTATCTTCTGGAGAAGAAATCCTTAAAACATTCTGAATAAGAAAAATCGGTTCATTTGATCGTTGGGGGTGGCGTTCTGGGGCTGTCAGAATGCAACAAAAATTTTTTCTGATTACATTCTGATTAGGTTAAGGATATTTTAGTCATAGCTATATGTACTTTAGCCATCAATTTCCTTGACTTGGATGTTTTGAACTGATCTATCTTCTGGAGAAGAAATCCTTAAAACATTCTGAATAAGAAAAATCGGTTCATTTGATCGTTGGGGGTGGCGTTCTGGGGCTGTCAGAATGCAACAAAAATTTTTTCTGATTACATTCTGATACATTCCTCTATCCACCAATTTTTTTGCCGGCCATTCCGAACTTGAAAAATGAGGACTAAGCGCTGCATCGTAGACTGAATTTTGATACTCAGAGCTGTAATATGAACCAAAAATTATGTTAGGATATTTTAGTCATCCCTCTATGTACTTTAAGCGATCAATTTCCTTGGCCGGATGTTTTGGACTGATCTATCGTCTGGAGAAAGAATCATTTAAATATTCTAAATAAAAAAAAATCGGTTCATTTGATCGTTGGAGGTGGTGTTCCAGGGCTGTCAGAATGGAAGAAAATTCACATTCTGAAACATTTCTCTATCCACCAATTTTCTTGGCCGGTCATTCTGAGCTTGAAAAATGAGGAATAGGCGCTTCATCGTAGACTGAATAGTTCATTTCGATCTTCGCAGCTGTAGTATGCACAAAAGATTATGTTAGGATATTTAAGTCATCCCTCTATGTACTTTAGCCATCAATTTCCTTGGCCCGATGTTTTGAACTGATCTATCTTCTGAGAAGGAATCCTTAAAACATTCTGAATAAGAAAAATCGGTTCATTTGATCGTTGGTGGTGGCGTTCTGGGGCTGTTAGAATGAAACAAAATTTTTTTCTGATTACATTCTGATACATTCCTCTATCCACCAATTTTCTTTGCCGGCCATTCCGAACTTGAAAAATGAGGAATAGGCGCTGCATCGTAGACTGAATAGTTCATTTTGATACTCAGAGCTGTAATATGAACCAAAAATTATGTTTTAGTCATCCCTCTATGTACCTACTTTAAGCGATCAATTTCCTTGGCCGAATGTTTTGGACTGTTTTATCGTCTGGAGAAAGAATCCTTTAAATATACTAAATAGAAAAAAAAATATTCCATGAGCTGTGATTTTCAACATCAATGCATTTTAGATTTCAGGATACATAATATATCATAACATTGAATAATTTTTATAAATCTACTATTTCATAGGGTTTTTTTTTCTATTCAAAATATTTTACTATTTCTACTCCGGGAGAAATATCAGTTCAAAATGGAGGGTCAGAAAATTGATGGATAGAGTGAACAGAGGATTGCATAAATATCCTAATATCAGGGGCGGATGGGACCACCGGGGAACCGGGAAGATTCCCGGTGGCCGGGGAACCGGGAAGATTCCCGGTGGCCGGTCGATTGTTGGGCCAGAGGGCTGGTCAGTTCGTACCATTTTCTTTTCCTCGGCGGAACATATTTGACGTCGATATTTTTATTTTTACAAATATTGAAAACCAATTCAAAACGAATGTTGGGAAAACTACCAATAAATTATGTTTCAATAAGTTTTGAAAATAATATTGATAAAATTAAATTTTTCCTGAACAACTGGCATAAACAGGGTGGCTTGAAACGTAATTAAATACAGAAGCTGCAAAAAACTCTACACTTGATTGTTTGATTATTATGCTGAACTTGCCTTATACGAATGTTTTAAGTTACCAGTCCATGGGACACGGGGTGTGAAAGTAAATTTTAGTTATGTGATATTAAACCTCTGTTTTTAATATCACACTACCAAACTTTACTTTATTACTTTATTTAATATTATTTGACAGAAGCTTGCTCGCTATAGAAAATACAAAATCGGCCAACTTAGTATTTGAAGATGCATAGATTGCAATTCGATTATGTAAAACGAAAATCTCCTTAAAAAGGTTAAGGTTATTGAGGAAATATATATTTTCTGACAGGATAGGTCTCTTCTTTGAGATCTAGCTGTTTATATAATCTACACTGAAACGAGTTATATGAGTATTCTTATTTCTCAACAAAAAACTCCTACAACTCAATTTTCTTGTTTCTACACTCGAAATTATCATTATTATAAATTTTTGGGTTTTCCACATCACGAAACTAGCAACATTAGGCGTGTTTAGCTAAATGGCCATTTATAGATTTCATTCAAGTTTCGAATAATATGTATATGTATAAATGTATAAGCGCTTCTTCAAAATTTATTTAGGTACAGTGGGTGTCTTACGTAAGTGGGTCACTGGATTGCACCTTATTCGTTCAGCAAGATCTTGAAGTAAAGAATTAATATGATGATATTTCAAGGTATATAAAAATATGATATCGAAAAAACTATCTAACATAATCATGGAAAGCTATTATGGTAAAAAACTTAAAAACCATTTTTCAAATTAGTAAAAATTCTTCAGTGTCGACTGGCTTAGAAATTTATGGTAGGGGAGAGTTCCTTTGAATTGGACAGCCCATGAACCGGACGCTACAGTTTTCTACTACACAATTCCCATTTTCGCAACATCGATCGAGATCTCTTGGAAAATGGCCGCCCCTGTGGCTCGCGCCTTGTTGCGAAAATGGGATTCACGTAAAGAATGCTAAATTACTATAGAGTGTAGTCAGTGTAGTAAAAATCTGTAGTGTCCGGTTCATGGGCTGTCCAATTCAAAGGAACTCTCCCCTACATAGAGAATATTTCTAACTAATAGTATTTGCATCCATGTTCATCAAACTGAAGAAAGATAGCAGGAATTTGGACACTTGTTATTCAAAAATTTTTATTCAAAATTTGCCGACGTTTCGGAGAAGCATTTCTCCTTTCTCAAGGCTGTGAGAAACAAGTAAAAGTTAACGTTTGACATAGGAGACGAAAGCCATGACAAAGCACTCACCTTATTTTATTCTATTTAAAGAAGAAAATCTTGAATCGTCAAACATAAGAAAAATGAGAAAAATAAGTTGGACATTCGCAAGATATCGTAACAAAATTGTTGTTCTATAGTATATCCAAATCCAAGAGGCCAGCGGTAAACATTGCAGCATGAAGTGATCACGCGTCAAGAACGTGATAACGCAGAGGTGTACTAATAAATTGAATTCCGAGAGCGTTATATTTTAAAACTTTTTGAGTGTTCCAGTTTCGGTGAAAAATGTGTATGCTTATCTACGAGTCTGAGTAATGAACAATTAATCTAAAGTTCCCACTTTAATAAATACTATGTATATAAATGTGTAACAATATTTTTTTTGTAAAAGTGACTACCCCGTAGTGTCGTCAGAAGATGCAGAACTTTCCTCTAAGTTGACGATGACTGGTGTTATATCATCCATAATATTATCCAGTTTCCACATGTCTACCTCAACTTTTTGTTTGACATGTTTCACGCACTTTCTCCATCTTTCGGAAGTAACCCGTGAGAGAGCCTCTTGAAAAAGATTTTGGACGTCAGCCATTTTAAATGTGGTGTTTTTATCTGCCACAAAATTCTTGACATCGGCCCAAATCAATTCAATAGGGTTCAGTTCGCAGTGGTAGGGCGGTAATCTAAGTACAGTAATATTTTGGGCCTTTGCGGTTTCATCCACAATGTATTTTTCAAAGTTTTCTTTGTTCTGCCTGACTATCTGCAACTATTGCGCTTTTATGAGGTCAGGGGTGAAATCAATATTTTTCTCCCTCAACCATTGTTGGATATCACTCTTTCTGAATTGTGAATTAGGAATTTTTTCCATTTTCCTTGAATGGTAAGGAGCATTATCTAAAACTACTATAGAATTTTCCTCCAATTTAGGAACTATACCCTCGACCACTTTTCGAATGACTGACCATCCATTTCTTCATGGTAGTCACCAGTTTTTTTGGATTGGAAAGTCCAGAGTCCTCCAGTTAAAAAACCAGTGTCACTGCCAATATGACACACTATAATTCTTTGCCCTTTGCCTGGAAAAATATATTCACTTCATTTGAAAAACAATGTTGAAATTGTTTTCCACCAAAAAGGTACTTACATCAAGTTTCACAAAACTTTGATTGCTCGATCAACGATTTGGCATTCGATTTCCCGAAGGAAATCATTGAAACTTTCATATTTCCGAATATATTGGAGGAGTAGCAGTTGAGAATCATCAAATGGGCGTGTATAGATAATTATTTGGTGAAAGAATGATATTCAGAATGCTTATGACCAACTTATCGACTGAAAACTAATTGACGTTCATCCGTCACTCGATCGTTGATTCTCTGATCAAGCTTTATGAAACCAAAGGGTTAAACTCAAAATTCAAGACCTTCCCAGACGGATTTTTAATCCAGTAGATAATCCAGCAAGTAACGCTTGCCGAGAAGATGTAACTGTTTCATCGGTCCACACTTTGGATTTAGTATGACCGGTATTTACCCAAGTTCCATCCAAGCAGTAAATCTTCCTGTTTTCATCACGGAAGGTCCTAATTCTCGTGAGATAGTTTCTTCTCCAACATTTAATGTCGTCACGGTTCATTAAAAAACTGTTGCGTTGGCGACGTCCATATTTGAAATTAAGTTTTTCCAATATTATAGAGAAGGTACTCTTCTTAAAATTTGGCAAGTTCGAGTCTTCATTAACTATTTTTAATACTTTCTCTATAGTCGGGTGTTCATTTCTGAAGAAAAACTCGTGAACTTTTCGCCGTATTACATTTTTATCGAAATCTGATAAGGACTCCCATTTGGTGTTCCGATTTTGATTTGTTGCCGGCTGTGATAGAACACCGGAATTTATGTATTCGGAAATAATTCTCCTAACACTTCGAGCTCCAATGCCAACTCTCTGCAACTCGGAGTTCTACGTCCTTTAAACACATTCCTGCATTTTGAATAATCTCAATTTTATAAGTATTCAAAATCATATCTTTTATCTCGGCACTGAAGTGTCGTTTCAGACGTCTCTTTTTTGGAGGACTTAAGTCAACACGCGATTCCTCAGCAGTATCAGTACTTGACATTATCTTAAATGCTTGTAACTTGAATAACTTGCTACAACTATAAACCAATTTACGAAAGAAAAAGCAATGAATGATCTCTGCAGTTCTGCACAACAATTCGCATACAATCAATGAATCAAACGTAATGCGGTACTGCATTACTCCCACCTGCAAACATGGCGTTCCTGATGCTTTGACCAATAAGAGGAGTACCTTAAATAAGATCACGCGTTGGTCAGTTTGTTTACGCTGGCCTCTCGGATTTGGATAGACTATAGAAAGATTTTTTGTTGAGTTCTGTTACATGGGTAAATTTGAAGACTGTCATAAGTGTCGAGGTTAAAAAGGAACCAACACAGAATACATTTTCTTTTTCTTTTTTCTTTTTTCCGGGTTAGTGGTATGTCACAGCCATCAGCGCCATCTATGCCAACATGAAACAAACAGTACATTGCACAAAGTTGCTAACAAACCGAGACAAAACTACATGTTAGCTATGAGGCTATGGTACACCGAGCTTAAGTCCTGCGTGTCCTCTCTAAAATTCACCGTGCACTGTCTTTGTATGTGTATCATTTCACTAATGAGTCTTCTATTATAGCCTGATTCTTTGTCCAATATGGAAACATTCGAGAAGTCGAAACTATGTGAACTCACTATTGCATGTGTGGCTAGTGCCGTCCTCTGTGTACTTTTATCCCTCTTGTTTACGTCATTTTGGTGTTGTCTGATCCTGTCCTGGAGCAACTGCTTGGTTTGGCCCACATAACATCTCTCGCAGTCACCACACGGAATCTTGTATATCACCTCTGATTGTTGTAGGATGGGGGTGTCGTCTTTGAGCTTAGTGAAGAATCTCTTCTTTACATTGATCTTATTGTAAAAGGCAGCTGTCACATTGTGCTCCCGAAACACCCTGTTTATCTGGTATGACAGCCCTGGATACATAACCAGTCTTGTGAACCTCCTAACACTGTTATCATTACTGGCTGAAGGCTCTTCCAATCCCTGTGTGACATACTCCCGTTGTTGTTTTCTTTTGTACTCGTTGATTATGGTCTTGATGTAGTGAAGTGGATAGTTGTTTCTTCGTAATATTTTCGTGACCTTATCTAAATTTTGTGGTATGAACCTCTCATTGCTGAGTGATACAGCTCTGTTGACCAGATTGAACGCCACATTTCTCTTTTGGCTATAACTGTGGTTAGACAAGTAGTTAATACATCTGCCCGAATGTGTGGGCTTAGTATACCAGTTGGTGATAAGTCTATTGTTTTCTCTTACAATAAGTAGATCCAAAAATGGAATGCTGCAGTCTTTTTCCATTTCAAGGGTGAATTTTATTTTCTGATGATAGGAATTGAACACACTTAATGTTGTCTCTATCTGTGATTTCGGTACAAGAAGAAGTGTATCGTCCACATACAACTTTATTAACGGAATTGCAAAATTCAACCTAGATACTACATAACGGAATAGGGCGTGCATGACTATATCAGCAAATGATGGGCTCTCCGGTGCGCCCATCGCTGTGCCATCCCTTTGTTTAAAAAATCTTCCACGGAATACGAAATAGCCCCCATCAAAACACAAGTCAACCAGCTGCAGGAACTCCTGCTTTTCAAGGACTGTAAAACTTCTAATGTAGTGCCAGCTCTGTGTCAACGCTGTCTTCACCAAACTTTTAGGAATGTTCGTAAACAAAGATACCACGTCCAGATATATGAGAACATAATCATCTGGTACCTCGATCAGTCTCAGCTCCTCCACCAAAGTATGCGAGTTCTTGACATTGTATACTGACGTGGAAAGAACACCATTAAGGATGGTGTGTATGTATCTTCCTATCTTATGAGTGGGTGAATTGATACAGCTAACTATAGGTCTGAGTTTTAACCCTTCTTTGTGTGTTTTCCTGAGAAAATAGATCTTGGGGGAGACGCTATTGTGAGAAATAAGTGATTTATAATCGGCCTCTGATATCTGGCCATCACTTTTTAGAATTTTCAAAAATTTGTTCACTCTGTCCTGCAACCTCTTGGTGGGGTCAACAGTCACTATTAAGTACGTCATCTCATCACTCAACATATTTTCGGCTTCATTCATGTACTCGTCCTTGTACATAAGTGACTGTTGACCCCACCAAGAGGTTGCAGGACAGAGTGAAAAAATTTTTGAAAATTCTAAAAAGTGATGGCCAGATATCAGAGGCCGATTAAAAATCACTTATTTCTCACAATAGCGTCTCCCCCAAGATCTATTTTCTCAGGAAAACACACAAAGAAGGATTAAAACTCAGACCTATAGTTAGCTGTATCAATTCACCCACTCATAAGATAGGAAGATACATACACACCATCCTTAATGGTGTTCTTTCCACGTCAGTATACAATGTCAAGAACTCGCATACTTTGGTGGAGGAGCTGAGACTGATCGAGGTACCAGATGATTATGTTCTCATATCTCTGGACGTGGTATCTTTGTTTACGAACATTCCTAAAAGTTTGGTGAAGACAGCGTTGACACAGAGCTGGCACTACATTAGAAGTTTTACAGTCCTTGAAAAGCAGGAGTTCCTGCAGCTGGTTGACTTGTGTTTTGATGGGGGCTATTTCGTATTCCGTGGAAGATTTTTTAAACAAAGGGATGGCACAGCGATGGGCGCACCGGAGAGCCCATCATTTGCTGATATAGTCATGCACGCCCTATTCCGTTATGTAGTATCTAGGTTGAATTTTGCAATTCCGTTAATAAAGTTGTATGTGGACGATACACTTCTTCTTGTACCGAAATCACAGATAGAGACAACATTAAGTGTGTTCAATTCCTATCATCAGAAAATAAAATTCACCCTTGAAATGGAAAAAGACTGCAGCATTCCATTTTTGGACCTACTTATTGTAAGAGAAAACAATAGACTTATCACCAACTGGTATACTAAGCCCACACATTCGGGCAGATGTATTAACTACTTGTCTAACCACAGTTATAGCCAAAAGAGAAATGTGGCGTTCAATCTGGTCAACAGAGCTGTATCACTCAGCAATGAGAGGTTCATACCACAAAATTTAGATAAGGTCACGAAAATATTACGAAGGAACAACTATCCACTTCACTACATCAAGACCATAATCAACGAGTACAAAAGAAAACAACAACGGGAGTATGTCACACAGGGATTGGAAGAGCCTTCAGCCAGTAATGATAACAGTGTTAGGAGGTTCACAAGACTGGTTATGTATCCAGGGCTGTCATACCAGATAAACAGGGTGTTTCGGGAGCACAATGTGACAGCTGCCTTTTACAATAAGATCAATGTAAAGAAGAGATTCTTCACTAAGCTCAAAGACGACACCCCCATCCTACAACAATCAGAGGTGATATACAAGATTCCGTGTGGTGACTGCGAGAGATGTTATGTGGGCCAAACCAAGCAGTTGCTCCAGGACAGGATCAGACAACACCAAAATGACGTAAACAAGAGGGATAAAAGTACACAGAGGACGGCACTAGCCACACATGCAATAGTGAGTTCACATAGTTTCGACTTCTCGAATGTTTCCATATTGGACAAAGAATCAGGCTATAATAGAAGACTCATTAGTGAAATGATACACATACAAAGACAGTGCACGGTGAATTTTAGAGAGGACACGCAGGACTCAGGCCCGGATCTAGGGGGGGGCAAGCGGGGCGCTTGCCCTGGGCGCCAGCCTAAGGGGGCGCCAAAATCAACCAGAGGTTAAAATTTTTTTACTTTTGATTTTCTCGGAAAAAATTAATTTCCTAGTGCTAAAATGGAAAGTGTAGAATGGAAACATGATAAACCATCACTATGCCTAAAATCTTTAAAATCAATGAGGGATAAATTAACTGCATATTATTCAGTCATCTACGAATGACCGCCACACTTGGGTGAAATAGGTTGAAAGATCTGATATGTTTACACTGCGTCGCAAGCAGTAATTTCTTTGCCTGGGGAATTGCCGACTCATCGCCTTCTCATCTGGAACTAAGGGCCAAAATTTCCGATTTTCTATAGACCATAACATAAAAACTAATCCTTTCAGCATAATTCTGTTTGCATATTCGTAATCTATGCCTTTGTGAAACACCAATTTTGGTGGAAATCGGTAAGATCGAAATTTTTTCAAATTTTCTATAGATGTACCGAGTTTTTCACCATAATTTGATCCCCCTTTAACTTTGTTACTAAGAGAGGTACAAAAAAATGTTTTATACAAAATCATTAATTAACCAGTAAGTTTTATACAAAAGTTTCACGAAATTGAGTTTTTTTAAATGTTTTCACAAAATGAAATATATACAAAGTGGGCGGTTTTCTGAAGAATATTTTTGGTCTCCGATCAGAACCGAATTCATTCTGTACACTAATTCGAGGGCGTAGAACACGAATATGCGAACAGATATTTTAAAAAAAAAATTTCTTTTCAAGTTATGGTCGATGGAAAATCGGAAATTTTGGACCTTCGCGGAAAAATTCATAAAACCTGAACCGTTCGAGATAGATGAATGAAATGTGGATTTTTATATTTGCAAAGAACCAATTCATCACCAAAAAGACAGCATATGACTAGTGCCTTTTTTCTAGCTGCTACAGCTCCTCAAAGTTGACCAATATTTCCGAAATTTTGCACTAAAAGTGATTTATTCCTCAAAATACTAATCCTCCAAAAATCTGATTGCATATTCGGGATCTACCTTGATTTAATATGTAAAATGATCTGGGTCGATATATGTAGTTAAAAAAATTAATTTTTGTTCGGAATAATTTCGTTCATGAAGCGCGGGTAAAAACGATAGACGATGGCGGGTTGCAAACGACATTCTTGTAAATACAAACTTTTTAATTTTTTTTTATTTATGCAATTTTTGGGAGTATTTTGGGAAAAGAATAACTTTTAATGGAACAATGAGAAAAAATATCTTTTGATGGAACAATTGGAAAAAATATGAGTGATTTTTTTCCCAAAGTACTCATCTTAGGAAAAATCTAATTGCATATTCCTAATCTATACGACCTCGAACTAGTGAAAAAAATAACTCGGGTTGAAAGTGATGACGGAATATGCAATTAGATTTTTCCTACGAACCTTAGAAGGGGGAGGGGGGGGGGGGGGCGCCATCATGAATATTTGCCCTGGTCAGAAAAAATCGTAGATCCGGGACTGGCAGGACTTAAGCTCGGTGTACCATAGCCTCATAGCTAACATGTAGTTTTGTCTCGGTTTGTTAGCAACTTTGTGCAATGTACTGTTTGTTTCATGTTGGCATAGATGGCGTTGATGGCTGTGACATACCACTAACCCGGAAAAAAGAAAAAAGAAAAAGAAAATGTATTCTGTGTTGGTTCCTTTTTAACCTCGACTCTTATGACAGTCTTCAAATTTACCCATGTAACAGAACTCAACAAAAAATCTTTCTAGAACAACAATTTTGTTACGATATCTGGCGAATGTCCAACTTATTTTTCTCATTTTTCTCATGTTTGACGATTCAAAAATTTCTTCTTTAAATAGAATAAAATAAGGTGAGTGCTTTGTCATGGCTTTCGTCTCCTATGTCAAACGTTAACTTTTACTTGTTTCCCACAGCCTTGAGAAAGGAGAAATGCTTCTCCGAAACGTCGGCAAATTTTGAATAAAAATTTTTGAATAACAAGTGTCCAAATTCCTGCTATCTTTCTTCAATATTTCTAACCTTTTTTTTTTTCATTTAAGATTCCACCAATTTCATTCAAAATTACCCTAAGGAAATTTGAAATCGAAATTTGGAAACTATGCATCCTTGTTGTGTATGGTTTAAAAAATACTTGATGTCAAATGTGAGAAAATATGTTATGTTAGGTTATTTTAGTCATCCATCTCTTTAGCCACCAATTTACTTGGCCGTTTGTTTTGAACTGATTTATCTTCTGGAGAAGGATTCTTTAAAACATTCTGAATAGAAAAAAATCGGTTCATTTGATCGTTGAAGGTGGCGTTCTGGGGCTGTCAGAATGAAACAAAATTTTTTTCTGATTACATTCTGATACATTCCTCTATCCACCAATTTTCTTTGCCGGCCATTCCAAACTTGAAAAATGAGGAATAGGCGCTGCATCGTAGACTGAATAGTTCATTTTGATACTCAGAGCTGTAATATGAACCAAAAATTATGTTAGGATATTTTAGTCATCCCTCTTTAGCGATCAATTTCCTTGACCCGGATGTTTTGGACTGATTTATCTTCTGGAGAGGGAATCCTTAAAATATTTTGAATTAAAAAAAAACGGTTCATTTGATCGTTGAAGGTGGCGTTCTAGGGCTGTCAGAATGAAAAAAAATTCTGCGTTTATTCTGATGCATTCCTCTATCCACCAATTTTCTTGGCGGGCCATTCTGAACTTGAAAAATGAGGAATAGGCGCTTCATTGTAGAATGAATAATTCATTTTGATCTTCGAAGCTTTGGTATGAACAAAAAATTATGTTAAGATATTTAAGTCATCCCTCTATGTACTTTAGCCACCAATTTCCTCGGCCGATCATTTTGAACTGACTTATCTTCTACAGAAGGAATCCTTGAAACATTCTGAATGGAAAAAAAAAGAATATCGGTTCATTTTGATCGTTGGAGGTAGGATTTTAGGGCAGAATGAAACAAAATTTTTAGGGGTACATTCTGATACATCTCTCTATACACCAATTTTCTTGGACGGTCCTTCTGAACTTGAAAAACAGGAGGAATATGAGCGTCATCGTAATATGAAAATCAATAATGAAATCAAGGATTATAAAACATGATCTATAATCCTTGGTATGAAATGAGTCTTTTCTTCCCATACATAGGTATAATTACTCGGCTCGCCATACTATTATGAATAAGGGAAACAAATTGAATGACTGCAGTATGGTTATGAGAGATCAGCAGTGAGCAAAAATACGATTATTTGACTTGAGGGAACAATATTAATTCGAGGAGGATCATACATTGTTTGTATCAAAACAAATATGGTTCCATCAGGACAAAAGTCTTAATCATGAATCAATCAAAATGTTAGAACATTAAAGTTTAAATATTTCATGTGCTGTGATTTTCAAAATCAATGCATTTTAGAAACATAACCTCTCAACAGGCCCGGATTTAGGGGGCGTCAGCTTAAGGGGGCGCCAAAATCAACCAGAGGCTTTTGGCGGTATGTGCTGGGGTGAGTTCACGCCATTTGAAGAATGGCGTGCTCTTGTGGTGATTGTTTCGTCCCACTGCTAGGGTCGGACTCATCAGGTAGGTTAATGAACCCTAGCAGCTACCTACGACAATCGCCGAAGCAGCGTAGTTTGTGCCTGCTATAAACGCCGGTTACGTCGAGGGTATAGAGTGTTGCGTCGCCGGTGGCGCCATCGTTTGGCGTATGCTGCACCGCAATAGACGTATAATCTACCCTGTGATCGCAACCGTCGTGCGCAGTGATGCCATCGTTTGGCTACCCTTGGTACCATCATGGTGAGATGAAGTATTCCTCTACCATGGGTACAACTACGCCGCCACAACACTCCCCCACCAGCGGCGCTGACTGGGGAAGCGATGCGATACGAGTCGTATTCGGGTTCGGCTTTCTGACAGTCCGAGAATTGTTCTAGGACTGCGCAAAACTCGTGCGCCCTAGTATTAAATCCTCTGCGCAGTTCTAGAACCATCCTCGGACCGTCCAAAAGCCGAACCCGAATAGAGCTACGGTAGGCAGGGTACCGCCGTTTACGAAGATGGGAAAGGGCGTCTAGAGTAGCGTCAGAAATACCAGAGATGGGAGCGTGCATTGTGAGCGAGCTATTGTCTCAACCGGTCTGGCCTTCTGGGATACGTCGTTAAGACGGCCCTCCCTCATCACGTCGGGGTCACCACTTTGGCGGTATGTGCTGGGGTGAGTTCACGCCATTTGAAGAATGGCGTGCTCTTGGGGTGATTGTTTCGTCCCACTGCTAGGGTCGGACTCATCAGGTAGGTTAATGAACCCTAGCAGCTACCTACGACAATCGCCGAAGCAGCGAAGAAGAAAACACAACTTTTTTTTTTTAACTTTGCAGTTGTTTTAATTTAAAGTTTTTAAGCTATGTTACAGGGCTATATATACAAGGGGATATATACAATGTTGACATATGGCTCAATGTCAAACAACCTCATGCCATAAATGAGATGGATTCGGACCATTTGCCTGTATCTTTCAACATTCCATATTGCACCCCCCCAATAATAGCATATAAGAAAACAACCTATTCAACTAATTGGACTAAGTTTAAAGAAAGGTGCCAACGGCTTATTCAAATAAATTACCTGCTCCATACCACAGCTGAAATCGACCAAGCAGTTGAAACCTTTTCTTCGACCATTCTGAAATGCTATAAAGCGTCTACAACTATAACCAACGATGAAAACCACAACGAAGAACTCCCTACAGAAATTAAAGAAATCATTCAACTCAAAAATAGAACTAGAAAACGTCTCCAACGAAATTTTGATGTAGATACATACCACGTATATAAACAATTAGTTTCGCTATCAAGATCAATGATTTCCTCGTACAAAACAAAAAAATGGGAAGATTTCACTCAGAATTTAAATAATTCTAGCGACATGTGGAGATTAGTTAGGAAACTTAAACAAAGTGATAACACCCAAAAAATTCCTCCCCTTCGAAGCAGTCAAGGTATACTATTTGAGGAAAAGGACAAAGCAGATCACCTAGCTGGAACATACGCTGAAATCCACGAATCCTCAAACAATCTGTCAGACAGTGAAACAGAGAAACTAGTGGAAGATATATTCCAATCATTCATTTCACTTCCCACTCTCATTCAAAATGAAGATCTCACCTCTCCCTCAGAAATCAAAAGCATTCTAAAATCGCTCAAAAGTAAAAAAGCCCCAGGGGACGACAAAATTCTAAATAAAACCTTAAAATCCCTACCACGTAAAGCGATTGTACAACTATCAAACATTTTCAATAGCTGCCTTCGTCTCAATTATTTTCCACAGATATGGAAAAACGCAATAGTCCTACCATTCCGTAAAGCTTCCAAAGATCCCAAACTCGCAATAAATTACAGACCCATCAGCCTATTACCTTCAATTTCGAAAATCCTTGAGAGGATTATCTTAGTCCGACTTCGTAAACATGATAAAGATAATAATCTTACCATCGAAGAACAATACGGTTTTCGCGAAAACCACAGTACTATTTTACAACTAGCAAACCTAACTGACAGAATTGCTAAAAATTTCAATTTAAATAAAATCACAGCTATGATAAGCCTTGACATAGAGAAGGCGTTCGACACGGTCTGGCACAAGGGACTCATCTATAAATTAATCATGAAAGCTTTCCCTGCATATTTGATTAAAATAATCATTTCATATCTTGAAAATAGAACTTTCCAGGTTAAAGTAGGTCACACATTATCTGAAAAGAAGAAAATTACAGCAGGTGTTCCACAAGGGGGTCTGCTTTCTCCCGACCTATTCAAACATTATATAAACGACATACCGAAAGATAACAACACTAAAATCTATCTCTTCGCGGACGACACGGCTATCACTTCTGAGTCTTGGTCCAAAGCGCAGGCAACAAAATATTTACAAGTCCATTTAAATAAATTGGAAAAATATTATCACAAATGGAAAATTAAAATTAATGCTTCCTTTTTTTTTTTTTTTTTTTTTTTTTTTTTTTTTTTTTTATAGCAGGGGGAATCTGCGACCGTGAAAACACGGGGCTCTATCTCTCGCCCAGAGGAACCCATTTCTAGGGAACACTGTGGGGTTACTCACTCTCCTGAGTTCGCGACCCACTAAACCTAACCTGCTTTTTGTTGGTTCCGGGCATTTGCCTATAAACCATTTATCCTTTAATCGGTTGATTTCTTCTTGCACATTGTCGTGCTAGTGTTTTCATGTTCGTCCATTTCGGATATCTCTTCTTAGTATAGTTTTAATAAGTTGTCGTACTCATTTTAATCTCTCCTCAATTGATCTCTCGGTCTCCTTTTGTAAATTCTCATTCTTCTTCTGTCTTCCTCCGGATCGTAGTCCACTAGTCTCCTGAGTTCTTCGTTTGGATGTTCCTTCGCTGTTTCGAATAACTTTTCAGCTTTCCTCTTCATAAATTCGGTGATGGTTTCCCACTTCAAATCTCGATATATCTGTTTGTTCCTGACAAACCAAGGCGCATCTATGGCACATCGTAGTAGCTTGTTTTCTGTTGCCTGAATTCTTTGTATATGGCTCTTTGCCGCGAATCCCCAAGCACCTGATCCATAAGTCAGTTGCGGTCTAGCAACGGCTTTGATTATTTTCAATTTTGTCTCATTTGACATATGGCTCTTTCTACCTATCAGCGGGTAGAGCATATTCATCGCTGCCTTGGTTTTGTCAACGGCTTGTTTGATATGGCTTCTCCATGTTAGACCTTTGTCTAGGGTGATACCTAAATATTTTGCTTCGTTTTTCCATTCGATTTCTTCTCCATCTACCTCTAGATTTGTTGTAGTTCTTAGTCTCCTCTTCTGCAGTAATATCGCTTGGCTCTTTTGTCCGTTGAGTTTTATTTTCCATTTAATACACCAGTCATTTATTTCATCTATAGCTTCTTGTAACATTCCTTCTATAATTTCTGGCTTGCGATGTCGCATTGCGATTCCTGTGTCGTCGGCATAGAGTGTCAGCATAGTCCTTGGAGATTTTGGTATATCGTGAATATATATGTTATACAGTAACGGCCCAAGTACTGACCCTTGAGGCACCCCTGCTTCCATATATCTGGTTGTGGAGTTTTCTCCTTCCACTTTCACGTAGAATCTTCTGTTCCTCAAATAATTCCTAATCAACTTGCACAGTTTCATTGAATATCCAGCATATCTCATTTTGTAAATCAATCCTTCATGCCATACTCTGTCGAATGCTCTGGCGACATCTAGTAGTACAAGACCGGTTGCTTGTTTATTTTGGAATCCTTCTGTTATGTATTCTGTGAGTCTCAGTAATTGCTGTTCAGTTGAGTGGTCTCTTCTGAATCCGAATTGCTCTGCTGGAATGAGATTCAGATTTTCAGTTTCTTCTGTAAGCCTCCTAGCGATTACCCTTTCTACTACTTTTCCTAGGGCGGACAATAAACTTATCGGCCTGTAGTTTTGGGGGAATTTCTTATCTTTGCCTGGTTTGTTGAACACTATGACTTCTGCAGTTTTCCACTTTTCCGGATAGTGTTCAGTCCTCATTATACCGTTTGCAATATTTGTGAGAGCAGCTATACCTTTTCTAGGTAATTTCTTCAACATAGCATTCGTTATTTTATCACTTCCGGGAGCTTTTCTATTTTTCAAGCTTCTGATTATCTCTTTTATTTCAAATGGAGAAGTTGGTTTTTCTATTTTGTCGTCTACTGGTGGTTCGTCCATTTCTTCTTCGTTGTTCTCTACAAGATCTTCCAGCTCGTCATTATCGTCATCAGGTCTGTAATTTATTCTCGATTCTCTTTCTATCGAGTCCGCCAGTGCTTCTGCTTTATCGATATTCGTATATGCCATTCCTCTTTCTCCGTGGAGAGGTGGTATTTTAGTCTTTTCTCTTCTCAGACATTTTTGCATTTTCCATGCAGAATGATCGATAGTATTTAATTCTTGAACTCTTTTGTTCCATCTATTTGTTCTCATGTCCTTCAGGGCATTTTTCAGAACTTGGCTGTGTCGGTTTAGATTTCTCTTATTTATATCTGTTTTGTTGAGCCTGTATGTTTTTCTTAGTCTCCGATTTTCCCTGATGAGATCTTTGATTTCTCTGGGTGTATCACCGTGTGGATGTATCGGTGCTGGTCTCGTTATTTTCTTTGTGCTCTTTTTGTAGGCATCTATTATATTCTTTTCTAGTTTATCAACTGCTCTTTCTAGGTCTTCCGGTGTGTTGATTGTCGGTATTTCTGTTACCTCCGATTGTATCAGATGGCTATATTTCGTCCAATCGGTGTATTCTCTTGTTTGCATTAGTTCTCTTCTTGGCCCATCTCCTATTGTTAATTCGATGGGGTTGTGGTTAGAGGTTCCGTCCCACAAGGTCTCTATCGAGAATTCTCTAGTGATATTTTTCATAATTGCGATATCAATTATATCTGGTAATCCATTTCCGAATGCTAGGTACGTTGGTTCTTCAGGTCCAATAACGATAGCTTCATGTTTTTCAGCGAGATCTTTCAGTTTTCTGCCATTTCTGTTTTCCATCCTGCTGTTCCATTCTGGAGATTTGCAATTAAAATCTCCGATGCAGATTTTCGGGTTTGTTCCATCTAGTAAGTTGTTGATTTCTTCTTCCAATAGGTTATTTGGGGGTCTTTTATATGCCGATGTGACTTCGACTCTTTGTCGATTTATTTCAGCTACAATCGTCACTGTTTCTATTTGTGACTCGTCAGATCTTCCTTTAAAATAGTGTTTCAGATCTCGTCTAACCAGTAAGGCAACACCTCCCCCAGTGTTTGCGATTCTGTCACATCTATATGTCTCATAATTCATGATATTCAATCGCGTATTTGGTTGTATTCTTGTTTCCTGTAAGGCTATAATATCAGGTTTTCTCTCTGATATTATTTCTTCTATCTCGGGTTTTCGAGTTCTGACCCCGTTTATGTTCCAGGAGACTATTTTAAGGGAATTTTTCCTAGTTGTATGTTCCATTATTTCAGTTTACTGAACATTCCTTGGAGTTTTTTCTCCATCTCTCTTTCAATTTTCAACATGATTTTGTTGAAAATTTTTTCAGTAAAAGTGTCTAAATCGTCGGCGGATTCAGAGACTTTTCTGTTTTCTTTTGTTTTGTTGATCGTGGGTTTAGCTTGGGGCATTTTCGGTGTCTCCTTCTTCTGTACTGGTTTGGGTACTTCTTTTTTCTTGTCGTCTACTTTGGAGGGGGTGGGCTTCTTTTTCTCCTGGACTTTTAGAGGAATCGTGCTCTGCTGAGCCGATTTCTGGCCTGTTTTCCTCTTCCTTGTAACTAATTTGAATTCGCTACATCCTTTGTAGCTTGCTGGATGGCCTTCTTCACCGCACAGAACGCATGTGGCATTTCTCTCCTCACCTTTTCTGGTAAGTTCGCAATCTTTTGTGCAATGATTGCCCAAACATTTGACGCATCTGTATGGAAAAGAGCACTTGTTTTGGGCATGTCCGTACCTCTGACATCTGAAGCATTGGCTTGGATTTTCTGCCCTTCTTTTTGATTCCACTACAATGCAGAGATTGTAGAGGCGTCTTATTTCGAAAATCTCCTTTCTCTGAGTTTTTACCAGGTATAAGGGTATAAACTTTTTGGTTTTATTGGATGTCATTCTGGACACCTCGGCGTCATGGATTCCTTGGACCTTTAGATCATTTTTTATTAAATCTAGGTCAGCATCTATTGGGAGATGTCTTATAACTGCATATATCTTTTTCTCTTCCTCCATCTGGTACGTGAAGTACTCCTTACCAATCTGGTCAAAATATTTTGTTATGTTCCTGTAGTCGTCCACAGTCGAGGCTACGATCCTGATCCCGTCTTTTACGACGGTTGCTCTGTTGTAGCTGAATTTCTTCAAGTAGAGAGCTTTTGAGATCTCTACCCAATCGGCTGTACCCATCGTCGTGATGGGTGGAATTTTATCTTTTTTAGGTAACTCCGTTGCTTTTTTTGCGGTCTCTTCGTCTGAAGATGAACTTTCTTTACGCGCGCGTTTTGTGGGCGGCGCGTTCTGGGTTTTAGCAACTTGAGTTGCAAAATTTCTCTTCTTCTCCGGTTCTGGAGCTACTTCCTGTTTGGAGATATTTTTGGGGACCGCTACCGGCTTTGCAATTTCTGCAAATGTGGGGGATTTCTGTGCCGTATTCTGTTTTGCAATTTCAGCAAAACTAGGGGATTGAGGAGCTTTATTTTTGTTAACTTCCTCTCTCAAGAGGCGTATCTCCCCGACCAACTGAGACACGGTTTCAGTCAGTTTATTTATTTGAGCCTTCAACTGCCCATTCTCTTCTTTGAGCCTTACAAGCTCCTCTGCATCTCCATCGCTAAATTCTTCGTTGTCCGTAGCTTCCATGTAGGAGCTCTCATTGTCTGAGACCTCCGACATGGCTTTTGTCCGTATTGAACTATATGAGGTATTTCGGAATAATAATGAATATTGGAAATCCTTACTACTATGTTACTATTAAGCTATGTGGCTAAATTAAATATTTTCTATACTATCAGAAAAATAAATCGACTCACCAGTGATATCCGTGGAACCAGCGATCTTGGGATCTGGACTCTACACTGAATACACTGAATTTGAACGAATTTCCGCTCTATAACACATACACTTATAGAACTTACAAAAAACTTCGGAAGTTTCGTAGACGGAATCATAAATTCCGCAGCTTCGCCAGTGTACACTTTCACCTCCGCTTTCACTTTTACGGCACTGTGACACTTCGACTTTCTCGTCCGCTTTCTCTTTTATGACACTTCGACTTTCTCGTCCGCTTTCTCTTTTATAGCACTAGGAGCACTGTAGCACGTCTTCTCTTGTCAAGCGAATGACTATTAATGCTTCCAAAACAAACCTGACCTACTTCACACATAAACGCCGCGTCTCCCCCACCAAAAATTTAACATTTTGCAACCAACCAATAGCTGAGAAGAATCACTTGAAATATCTTGGAGTCATTCTTGATAAAAAATTGAACTTTAATAATCATACCAATGAAATCATCAGCAAAAGTATTGTACTGCTCAGTGGGGTCTTCCCGCTGCTTTGCAAGGAAAGCATACTCAACCGTACATCCAAAATCAGGATCTACAAACAAGGCATTAGGCCCATCATGACTTACGCAAATCCGATTTGGAGTAAGATGACTAAAACCAATTACGGCAAACTTCAACGCGTCCAAAATAAATTTCTTCGAATCATTTTGAACAAATCCAGAGAAACCAAAATAAAAGAACTCCACCAAGAGTCTAATGTTGAAACAATTCAAAATATTGTTAAGGAAGAAACCTCTAAATTTTTCAACCATAATATCATGAAATTAGAAAAGACCTCCCACCTTAAAAATTATTTTCTTCCGACAAGGAGAATAAAACATAGATTAATTCAACATTTGATTATGTGAATTTCACTGCCTCTTTCATTTAACCCATCTGAGCACTAGTTGTGTTTTCTTCGCGCACTCGACATGCTTCAGCAAAAAACTACACACTCATATGAAACTTATGTAATCATTTTTTTAAACTTCTAGACTAGGTAAAACATTAGTTAGGCACTAGTATCCAAAACTATACATTAAGCCATATGTCAACATTGTATATATCCCCTTGTATATATAGCCCTGTAACATAGCTTAAAAACTTTAAATTAAAACAACTGCAAAGTTAAAAAAAAAAAAAAAAGTTCTGTTTTCTTCTTTTCTTCTTCGGCTCAATGTATAGTTTTGGATACTAGTGCCTAACTAATGTTTTACCTAGTCTAGAAGTTTAAAAAAAATGATTACATAAGTTTTATATGAGTGTGTAGTTTTTTGCTGAGGCATGTCGAGTGCGCGAAGAAAACACAACTAGTGCTCAGATGGGTTACATAAAAGAGGCAGTGAAATTCACATAATCAAATGTTGAATTAATCTATGTTTTATTCTCTTTGTCGGAAGAAAATAATTTTTAAGGTGGGAGGTCTTTTCTAATTTCATGATATTATGGTTGAAAAATTTAGAGGTTTCTTCCTTAACTTTATTTTGAATTGTTTCAACATTAGACTCTTGGTGGAGTTCTTTTATTTTGGTTTCTCTGGATTTGTTCAAAATGATTCGAAGAAATTTATTTTGGACGCGTTGAAGTTTCCCGTAATTGGTTTTAGTCATCTTACTCCAAATCGGATTTGCGTAAGTCATGATGGGCCTAATGCCTTGTTTGTAGATCCTGATTTTGGATGTACGGTTGAGTTTGCTTTCCTTGCAAAGCAGCGGGAAGACCCCACTGAGCAGTACAATACTTTTGCTGATGATTTCATTGGTATGATTATTAAAGTTCAATTTTTTATCAAGAATGACTCCAAGATATTTCAAGTGATTCTTCTCAGCTATTGGTTGGTTGCAAAATGTTAAATTTTTGGTGGGGGAGACGCGGCGTTTATGTGTGAAGTAGGTCAGGTTTGTTTTGGAAGCATTAATTTTAATTTTCCATTTGTGATAATATTTTTCCAATTTATTTAAATGGACTTGTAAATATTTTGTTGCCTGCGCTTTGGACCAAGACTCAGAAGTGATAGCCGTGTCGTCCGCGAAGAGATAGATTTTAGTGTTGTTATCTTTCGGTATGTCGTTTATATAATGTTTGAATAGGTCGGGAGAAAGCAGACCCCCTTGTGGAACACCTGCTGTAATTTTCTTCTTTTCAGATAATGTGTGACCTACTTTAACCTGGAAAGTTCTATTTTCAAGATATGAAATGATTATTTTAATCAAATATGCAGGGAAAGCTTTCATGATTAATTTATAGATGAGTCCCTTGTGCCAGACCGTGTCGAACGCCTTCTCTATGTCAAGGCTTATCATAGCTGTGATTTTATTTAAATTGAAATTTTTAGCAATTCTGTCAGTTAGGTTTGCTAGTTGTAAAATAGTACTGTGGTTTTCGCGAAAACCGTATTGTTCTTCGATGGTAAGATTATTATCTTTATCATGTTTACGAAGTCGGACTAAGATAATCCTCTCAAGGATTTTCGAAATTGAAGGTAATAGGCTGATGGGTCTGTAATTTATTGCGAGTTTGGGATCTTTGGAAGCTTTACGGAATGGTAGGACTATTGCGTTTTTCCATATCTGTGGAAAATAATTGAGACGAAGGCAGCTATTGAAAATGTTTGATAGTTGTACAATCGCTTTACGTGGTAGGGATTTTAAGGTTTTATTTCGAATTTTGTCGTCCCCTGGGGCTTTTTTACTTTTGAGCGATTTTAGAATGCTTTTGATTTCTGAGGGAGAGGTGAGATCTTCATTTTGAATGAGAGTGGGAAGTGAAATGAATGATTGGAATATATCTTCCACTAGTTTCTCTGTTTCACTGTCTGACAGATTGTTTGAGGATTCGTGGATTTCAGCGTATGTTCCAGCTAGGTGATCTGCTTTGTCCTTTTCCTCAAATAGTATACCTTGACTGCTTCGAAGGGGAGGAATTTTTTGGGTGTTATCACTTTGTTTAAGTTTCCTAACTAATCTCCACATGTCGCTAGAATTATTTAAATTCTGAGTGAAATCTTCCCATTTTTTTGTTTTGTACGAGGAAATCATTGATCTTGATAGCGAAACTAATTGTTTATATACGTGGTATGTATCTACATCAAAATTTCGTTGGAGACGTTTTCTAGTTCTATTTTTGAGTTGAATGATTTCTTTAATTTCTGTAGGGAGTTCTTCGTTGTGGTTTTCATCGTTGGTTATAGTTGTAGACGCTTTATAGCATTTCAGAATGGTCGAAGAAAAGGTTTCAACTGCTTGGTCGATTTCAGCTGTGGTATGGAGCAGGTAATTTATTTGAATAAGCCGTTGGCACCTTTCTTTAAACTTAGTCCAATTAGTTGAATAGGTTGTTTTCTTATATGCTATTATTGGGGGGGTGCAATTTGGAATGTTGAAAGATACAGGCAAATGGTCCGAATCCATCTCATTTATGGCATGAGGTTGTTTGACGGTTAAATTTTTGGAAATTGCAAAGTCTATTGTGGATGGGTTAGCGTTCTTTCTTCGAGGGTAGTAGGTATATGAATTCTGAGGATAATTTAAGATGTAGTTAGAGTTTCTCAGAAAATTTTGCAATAGATTTCCGTTTCTATTATTGCCAAGGCAATTCTAAAGGGTACTTCGGCTATTGAAATCCCCCGTAATGAGGGTTTTATGATTCAGGTCCATCAGGCTAGTAAGTTCATTCAAGTTTAAAGGGGAGGAATGGCCATTGTAAATATTTATTATCAAGAGGTTTCCAATTTTGATTGCCTGACTTTCTATGTCAAATGTTCTAGTTTCTATTTCAATTGGGGTTAGATGTTTTTTATAATATATGAGAAGACCTCCACTTGTATTTTCGGTTTGTTAAGGAAGTAGTAGTTGCGTAATTTTGGAGGTTTCGCAGAGCCTAATCTAGATTCTTGGATGCAAATTACGTCGCATTTATTTTGATTCGTGAAAATTTCTAGCTCATTAATTTTGTTCCTGATGCCATCAGCATTCCAAGATAAAATAATCAAATCTTTCCTTTGGGTTTTATAAACCATATTTCTCCGCTAGGTTGCTTATAATCAAAACTTTCTCCATTGGAGATGTTGAATTCTTTAGAGCATTTTTCATATCTCGTATGAGGGATATGAGTTGGGATAAATTGCACATTTCGTTCAATTCTTGAATTTCTTTTAGTAATGTTTGAAATTCTGTCAAGTTTCTGTTCGAATCGTCATACGTTTCATTATTAATGTTTTTAACCGCGTTAGCGTAGTGCAACGTGTGGGTGGGTGTTTTTGGATTTTGATCGGGTCTAGGGAAGAGAGAATTCTTTTCTTGATTATTGAATGGTTGAGGAGACATAATTAGTTTTTTCGGTCTATCTAGAGCACTAGTGTTTTTTATTTGCGACTCGACATACCTTATATATGTGGGGCACTTTTTATAGCTGGCTGCGTGGGGTCCTTCACAATTGGCACAAATCACTTTGTCCGTTTTTCCCTTGATGGGACAGTGTTTTGTTAGGTGTTTTGCCGCGCACTTAACACATCGTGGTTGCAGGTTGCAGTTGCTCGATCCATGGCCGAACCTCTGACATCTGTAGCACTGAGTTACATTAGATTTTTTGGCGTATCTTTGCCATTCTAGTGTAATATGATCTAGCTCTTTGGTTTTCCTTAGATCCTTTAGGTTGGTTTCTTTTGGTACAGACACTAAAAATGAATGTGAATTGCCGTTTTTGCTTTTCATCTTCAGACAATCGATGTTTTCAGGTTTAATTTTGTGATCAAGTGATATTTGATTCTTAATCTCTTCTTCTGATGTAAAGCAGGCTGCTTTCACGACTATTTTCTTGCTTCTCTCTTCTTTCGGGCAATATGTAAAGAATTGAATGTTCTCATTTCTTAGGGCTGCTAATAACTTATGATGGTCACTTTGGTTGGTGGTTGTAATTTTTGTTTCGTCCTTATAATATTTGATTGAGAATTTCTCGTTCGTCACTTGTTTCACCATTTGATGAAACTTTTTGTAGTCCTCGATTTTCGAGGTTACCGTGATAGGGGGGCATCTTTTTACTGTTTTCGCTTGGGTTGAAGGTAATTCCAATGGGTTGTTGTGATCCGTTTCCATTGATTCTGCATCCTTAAGAATGCCAAATTTATTGGTCAATTCGGTTGGTTTCGGTTCTGTTGGGGTTGGTCTACGGCACGTCTTCTTGGGAGATTTAAACTCTAGTTCGCTGCTCCATGGATGTTGATCCATCTTTATAAATTTAACGATGGACTTGGTGAGCGAAACACCTTTGCCCTTGATTGACGTTCTCACTAATTTGTGTTTTGGCTTAATGGTGGGATTCTAAATAGACTATCAGTTAACTCAGGGTACGATTTCGGGGTATACACACGGACGTGCTTACACTTCGGCGTCTGAACGATCACTGACGCCCGAAGCAGCGTAGTTTGTGCCTGCTATAAACGCCGGTTACGTCGAGGGTACAGAGTGTTGCGTCGCCGGTGGCGCCATCGTTTGGCGTATGCTGCACCGCAATAGACGTATAATCTACCCTGTGATCGCAACCGTCGTGCGCAGTGATGCCATCGTTTGGCTACCCTTGGTACCATCATGGTGAGATGAAGTATTCCTCTACCATGGGTACAACTACGCCGCCACAGGCTAAATTTTTTTTTTTTTAGTTTCTCGGAAAAAATTAATTTCCTAGTGCTAAAATCAAAACTGTAGAATGGAAACATGATAAACCATCATTATGCCAAAAATCTTCAAAATCAATGAGGGATCAATTGACTGTATATGTATTATTTAGTCATCTAGGAATGACCGCCACACTTGGGTGAAATAGGTTAAGATATGTCTACAATGCGTCGCAAGCATAGAGCCAGTGATTTCTTTGCCTGGGGAATTACCGATTCATCCCCATTTCATCTGGAACGAAGGGGCAAAATTTCCGATTTGTTATGGACCATAACTTAATAACTAATCCTTTCAGCAAAATTCTGTTCACATATTCGTAATCTACGCCCTCGATTTAGTGAATACACCAATTTTGGTGGAAATCGCAGAGATCGAAAATTTTTCAAATTTTCCATACTGTATAATGTATGGATTTTCTGAAAAATATTTTTGGTCTCCGATCAAAACCAAATTCGTACTGTAAACTAATACGAGGGCGTAGAACACTGTATGCAAACAGATATTTTTCAAAAATTAAGTTTTCAAGTTATTGTCGATGGAAAATCGGAAATTTTGGACTTTCGCGGAAAAAATTATAATATCTAAACTGTCAGCGGTAGATGAAGAAAATGTGGTATTTTCTATTCGCAAAGAACCAATCTATCACAAAAGAATCAGCATATGACTAGTGCTTTTTTTCTGGCTTCTACACCTCCTCAAAGTTGACCAATTTTTTCGAAATTTTGCACTAAAAGTGATTTATTTCTCAAAATACTGATCCTACAACAAATCAAATTGCATATTCGTGATCTACGACCTCGAATTAATAAGTAAAATGACCCGGGTCGATTTATGTCGCTGAAAAAATTAATTTCCGTTCGGAATAATTTCGTTCGTAAAGCGCGGATAAAAACTATAGGTGAGCGGGGGTTGCAAACTACATTCTTGTAAAAACAAACTTTTTTATTTTTCGAACGATTTCAACCCGAGTCATTTTTTCTACTAATTCGTGGTCGAAGATTACGAATAAGCAATTAGATTTTTCCTAAGATGAGTACTTTGGAAAAAAAATTACTTTCAATGGAACAATGGGGAAAAAATAAGAGTGATTTTTTTCCTAAAGTACTCATTTTAGGAAAAGTCAAATTGCATATTCGTAATCAACGACCTCGAATTAGTGAAAAAAATAACTCGGGTTGAAATCGCGATGACGAATATGCAATTATTTGTTTCCTAAGAACCTTTGAAGGGGGGGGGGGGGGCATCATGAATTTTTGCGAGGGTATCCGAATGCAATGTTGAATCGAGTATTGAAAATATCTCTACAAGTTTGGTACGAAACTGGTTGTTGGGGATGCAAGAGGGTGTACATATCATACATTTTCTTGATGTTTAATTCCTGAGGTAAGTAAGTTTTTTGAGATTTACTAAGGCTATAGTGACTGCTCCTACCTTTGAAAGACTGTATATGATTAAAAACAACATTTTGAGTTTCTGTGCTCAGCTTATGCTTCCTATTGTCGTGCTTTCCACGGCCATCTGTTGGAGCTTTTCCATCGCGTTTAAGCGATTGTTGGATAGTTTCAACTCTACGTTTTGTAATACCATGAAGTGACAAAAATGCAAATTTACATACTGGAACGTCTTCTAAACCATTGTCCCTCAATATTCGCACTTTTTAAAAAAATGAGGAAGTGCGGAAATTAGCGTTCGCTTCATCTTGCCGGTTTTTCCGCTTCATGATGGGTGTTACGCTCATTAGACCTGTCAAATATGCACTTTACTCGTCCCAAGTTTTCAACAGGTTGAAGTTTTTAATTATGGTCTTTCTTTCCGATTCCGGAATTCGTTTGAAACATTGCAACCTTTAAACACTTACAGTCGTTTCCCAGTTCATGGCTTTGCACTCTTATCTTCTTATTCACTTCTGATAGACGACCGAAAATTTTTCTTTTTTTAGTTGATCGGCCTGATGGTACCGACATTTCATCATCAGAACTCATTTTCAGTGGTACAGATATAATTGAACACTCTCTTGTGAAGTACAAACTGCAAATACTGCTACTAAAACTGTTAGACTGCCGCTCTCTACTATGTACAATGTGCATAGGGAAAGAACGTGGTAAGTCGCAGTTTGTATGTCATACAAACTGCGGCTTACCACGTTCTTTTCCGAAACCGCTGTACTTAGCACGTTCTTTCCTAACATAGCGGAGGCATTTTGCCTCATATCTCGTGAAATTACCACGTTCTTTCCCTTTTTGTATTTTACATCGATTGGCCTCCATTTTATCTAAATATCCCCACCATTTTCTATATTTCACGAAAAAGTGGACTTAGCACATTCTTCCCCTTGACGCTTCACATCCAACCTGACCGAGTTGGCCGTGTCACGGTGTCAAGGAGATATAGGAAAGGAGGCGCAGGTCTGACGTCATTGGACGCTTATGTCAAGCTAAATTGTCAGAACTGGTGTCGTTAGCAGTGGCGTAGATTATCCGCACGTAAATTGTTTTAGAATAAGCGAATCCAACTACCGAATCGATATATCTGTGAAGGTAGTGAATAATTATGGGATTATTGATTGTGCTCGAGTTCCTCCAAAACTTTCCTGAACAGGTTGGTGTCGTTTGATGAAGATTTTATAAGAACTTATGTCTAGAAAATTTCATTCTATCATCTCACTTACATGAATAATGTTATTTGTGGAAATAAATGAATGTAATAGATAATTTATTTGGATGAAAACATATTATGCAACTCAAAATGCCAACACAGAAAGTATTTTCCAGCAATTTTTCATTTAATGAGAAGTTACAATTGGGTTGGTATGGTTACTTTGGTTCACGTTCATTTCTGTTATCTCTCTTAATTAACCCATTTAATGATAAGCTTCTGTTTTGTCAGATATCATCATCTAAGATACTACAGTTTTTTTCTTTAGGTGTTCATTATGACGTTGGTCTTACTTTATCAAACCCACTTATAGAACTGTGAAAGTTTGTCCCCGAGCCATATGATAATTTTTTCCTACTCAAAATATCCATATTGATTTAGATTATAACTGTACCATTTTTTTTCTTTCACAAAGCTCATTAATGGTATTTTTCTACTAAACTTCTAGTCAAGACACTTCTTTTGGAAGTTCCAATAATAGTAAGCCATTACAGGATAGTGTTTTTCTACAGTATCTGGTATTGAACTCTTTCTCCAGAAACAATATACCTAAAAACAAAAATTAATTGAAATAAATTTTCTACTAATCTGTTGGGCATAAAAAGATCAAGGACCTATATGACTGCGTTATTTCAACAATGAGAAAACATTCTTGAAACACTTCAATAAGAGAACAGGCTGGAATTATGTTGATGAACTTTTTGGATATTGTCCCCTTTTCTAGAGTGTCCTTATTTTAGAAAGTACATGCAGGTATTTGATGTGCTTCAAGTTAATTGTTGACAAATACACCAACTACGTATGTGAATTTTCTTTTGCTAAATCTTCTAGGGTATGTGTTAAACATTTCAATGGGAACTGATTATATGTTTCGAGATAAGTTAACAAGGAGCACATGTAATAATGGAGAATTATTTTATATACCCAGCCCCAGTGGCGGATTTACATATTTGCCGCCTGTAGGCTATTCAAATTTTGCCGCCCTTACCATAATTATTTAGTTTAAGTTCAGCATAAATGCTGAATTAAAGTTCAGCAACTATAAAAACAAGTAGCAAAGAGAAAACAAACATCAAATATAATATATACATGGTGCATTGGATTAGTTGCGAAAAATTAAATTCTTTGTCAAAAAATAGGGTGGATCTTCAATGTAACATTTTTACAGCTCTCTAAAGGTGGCACTCGAAAAGCAGTTCTTGATTTTTTTCTTGAGAATCGAAAAACTGACAAGAATGAAATTAAGCAGATATTTTATGCGGGGAAGATTTCGGTTCTGTTCCTCTATGATTGAAAGTGCTAGCTATTGAAAGACACCTCTAAACATTGTTCCGCAAGAAACTTTTTTCCATATTTCACAATGAAAAAATTGATTTTGGATAGCTTGATCCATCCTTAACAAATAGGGTCTTTTGTAGTATCTTGCGAATATTCACGGTTTTTCAGAAAAAAAGGGACACCTTAAACAAAGTGCATATCGAACATTTCTGCGTTTGCGCACACAATCATTTTAATGAGTATGTGACAAAATTCTCAAGATGATAGCCAAATCAACAAATAATTGTAACTGAATCAAAGTTAATCAAAACTAGTCGTACCAAAATTACATCCGCATACTAGATAAATTCTAGTTCAGAAATGATTCCAGCCTCTACGACTGACGCTATCATCATGATTATTTTTTTATACCGTGAATTTTAGCAAGAAATCACAAGAGACCTTATTTTTGAGAATAGATTTAGTTATCCAAAATTAATTTTTCATTGTAAAATATGAATATCGAAAAAGTTTCTTGCTAAACAAAGATCAGGGATGGCTTTTTCTACCCCTTTCTATCACAGACAAAGAGAACCTAACATTTTTTGTAATGCCTTCACGACCGTACAAAATGTCTGCTTGATTTAATACGTATACGTTTATTGATTTTCAATAAAAAAATATGAAAACTGTTTTTCGGACGCCATCTTTAGGGGGCTGTAACAAAGCAGGGGTACAAAAAAGGAAAGACCTTCCCTATTTTTTTAAAGCCCCCTAAATTTTCTGTAAATGTTCATATTATTATATGTAGGTATTATATGGCCACAAACTAACTGACGCTGACAATGAAATAGGAAGGTGAGTCATAAAAGTCTCACCTCGGGTTTCATAAAGCTTGATCAGGGAATCAACCAATACGTCAATTTGTTTTTATTTTCAAGTTATAATTCAGTCAAGATCGTTTAGAATATCATTCTCGCATCAAATTATGACGTTTATAGGTCCATTAAATTATTCTCAATTGCTACTTGTTCAATATATTCAAAAACGAAAAGGTTTCAGTGATTTCGTTTTAGAAATCAAGTGATTGTCAAATCGTTGATCGCAAAATCAAAGTTCTATGAAACCCGCTGTTAAAATATCTTTTTGCTATGTCGTCATATGAAATTTTTTTCATTAGTTCTGACTCAATACACAAAAAAACTAAAGCGTTCAGCTTTTCTTGCCCTAATGTGGTTCGTAGGTACCTAACTTTTCATCTTTTTCAAGCAAAAAAAGCTTCTCTAACCCGAAACATTTGTCGCTGGTGTATACATAGAGCCATAGGTACGAACTGCTATATCGAAGTTTGGACAAACATTTCTTGAATTGTGTTTTCCGAGAAACCGAAGAAACACATCCCAACGATTCAGAATCACCAAAAATTTTTCACCCTCACGGAGTTTCAGTAAAGAGTCCAATGCGGCCGAAATAAGAGGGAAACAGGAAAATAATAATAATAATTATTATTATTAATAACCATGCAGGGCAAAATAATGATGCACTACTTGTTCAGTTTATTTATATTTCGGGAAAATCAGATGTAGATAGGTATTAAAATAGCTTTGAAATACAAGTATTTCAGTTTCTATAATGGGTTGGGTTCACAAAAAATTGTCCCCAAATTTGCCGCCTCCTAAAATCTGCCGCCCTAGGCTTCAGCCTACTCAGCCTCTATGGTAAATCCGCCACTGCCCAGCCCTCCTGAGTTATTGAAATAATAGATTGGTTTTTATCACATTTCTGACAAGTTCTTAATATCGTACTTACGAAAAACTGAATTGCTTTACACTATCATACTTGTTAATCAATTAGACATCTTATGTTTATACTATAATACAGTCCTCTCACATATTTCCTGAAAGTTCATCTGTCTTTCCTATATAAATCATGATATTCAATTAATCTTTTATATTGTCATGCAGTTTTCGTTATCCCACTGCATTCATTTCCACAGGTATATTTCGGTCGGATAATCATATAGCGAAATTTTTTCTTCCTATCATATAGATCATATGCCTTCAGTACTGAACTTGCTGTTGGTTTAAATGCCCGCACTAACTGTTCTCGTATACTGTATCAGATATTTTTGTAATAAATTCGATTTTATAACTGGATGTAAGAGTTTCCTATATCTCCTTGGGCCGTGTGTAGCCGCTTTAAGGTTGGCACTCATGAAATGTCATTAATGTCATAACGTCGTTGCCACAACTAATATCAATTTTTATTACGAAAATGCCGAAAGTGATTGAAAAAAGGGAGAAGGTTTCAGGAAGTGCTATTTAGAGTTCAGGCCCGCTCATTCAAATAGTATCTCCACCGGAAGGTCTGTACAATGAAATCACAAAAAAAAATTTACTGGCATATTTACATTCTGTTGCAGCACATTTGAATACACCTTTTAGTGATTGTTTACTTATATATAATCTTTCTTTAAATTTCATACCTGTGCGAACACACACGGTCAGAAAAATTGATGGAAAGAGTAAATAGAGAAATGAATAAATATCCTGATAAGAGTTTTTTTTTCATACGGAAAGCCCTAGAGTCCAAGCTCTAACGATTAAAATGAACCACCACTATTCTGTAGACGATGGAGAGCATGTTCCCCATATTTTTTCGAATGTGTGAAACGGCTGGCATATAAAATTGATGAGAAATGTATCAGATTTACTCAGAAAAATTCATATTTCTTTCTGACATTCTACGACAAGAAAATTTTCTTTCCCCATGCACCCTGTAATATCTTGTTTGGATTGGTAATTAATATTCAATGCAATAACAGTTGTAGTTTTATGCCATTTATTTATGTCACAGTTTTCAGTACCAGCCTTTAATAACGTGCGTTCAAAAAAATTCGTCGTCAAGTAGGCTATGGAATTTTGAACGTCGATATTTCGTGTCTAAACGTAATTCTTAGCTCGTGCTTTACTATTTTCCAGGTGAACTGTCATTTTAGCATTTTGGGTTGTTGTTGAATTAAAATTATCAGCAAATTATAAAGATGGTTTTTACGGACGTGTGAAAGACCTTTACTGTTGAATTCTATTTCCAAATTGGAAAGAAAATTGAAAGAAAATGGAAATATTCTGTTCCGGCGACTTCATTGAAGCCTATGTTGCTGTAGATTATTAAGAATGAATTTTTCCATTGTACTGTTTTGCGATGTGTTGACGAAATAGGTATGTTCAAACAAAAAAGGAAGTGGTATACCAAAGAAGGAGAGTTCAGTATCATACTGAACTGTATGCATCAGTCGAAGGCAAAATGTGGACCTACTTTCTTTTATGGAAATTCAATAGCAGAACGTTATGAAGGAGAAAGCATCATGCCTTTTTATAGCTGAATTGAATTTTGATAAATTGTCCAATAGCTATTTTCATGTAATTCAGTTCTTTTAGTTTGGTCATGGATTTTCAGTAATGACTGAATCAATTCAATATTTATAGAGAATTAATAAACATATTATTGAGAATCTTACTGTGATCTATTCATATGACTGAAGTAACTAGAACCTTCTTACAAAAAAACATACTACCACGATCAATTCAAGATTCATGTCTCTTACGTATGAAAATAATGGACGGTTAAAATTTTTACGAAGAACTTTTCTAACCGCCTCAGATTGTTTGGATTGGATCATCTTACTCAATGAAAGAAATGCTTTTCGAACGTTGGGTGAAATTTACAGGTAACCTTTTCTGAAAAGTGCCTTTCCGTACAAAATTACGATATATAGGTTAATGTCATCATTGTTTACATTTTGGGAAGATGAAGTAATTCAAGGAAAGACATACGTTCAGCCACCGAACATCAGCCTTCAAAATTTCATAGCCTACTTGACGACGAATTTTTTTTGAACGCACGTTATTTACGCCAACATACACGGAATTATCTATATTAATAAAAGAGGATCTATGGTTTACTTCAAAATGCTTTATTGTTCAAACGATCGCACCAAATTGGACAATTCTCTTTTTGTTGTGTTTATTATTGTTAGGCAAGGTTTATATAACAAAATATTCCCAAAAAAAATTGTACAGAACAGAAAAAAAGGCATTCCTTTTTCTTACGACCAATCGAGCAATCACGATGAGTTAGTAATTATTATCTACCCTAGAAATAATTTGAATGGCAAAACTAGGTTTGCCGGGTCAGCTAGTTTTATATAAGATAAGGAGGGTACACAGATGTATTCTCATTAAGACCTTGGCGAAGAATGAATCGATCGTCCGACCGAGAACATATTTTACAAATCACATGTTATGATTAAATTATCTTTATGAAATTCAAATTTGCACGGGATATATTACACACCCATTCCATCAATTTTCTTGGATGGCCATTTTAAATTTTGGACAAAAGGAGGAACATGCGCTCCATCGTAAAGAGAATACCGGTTCATTTTCATCGTTGGAGGTGGTTTTTCTGAGTATAATGTGATACAATCCTTTATCCACCAATTTTTTCGGCCGGCCATTTTGAAAAATGAGGGATATGAGCTTCGCATCGTAGACTGAATAGTTTTGATCCTCGGAGCTGTAGTATGAACAAAAAATTGTGTTAAAGGGATATTTTATTTATCCTTCTGGAGAAGGAATTCATAAAGCATTCTGAATAGAAAAGAATCGATTCATTTTATCGTTGGAGGTGGCGTTCTAGAGTTGTCAGAATGAAACAAAATTTTTTTCTGGGTACATTCTGATACATTCCTCTATCCACCAATTTTCTTGTCCTGCCAATCTGAACTTGAAAAATGAGGAATAGGCGCTTCATCGTAGCCTACAAGAACAAGTAAATACACTATGGTTTCACATATGGAGATTGAAACCAAATTCAAATAAGTCTCAGTTTATCATCTTTGATCACATAATCAACCCAAATTCATCAACGATTAATATCAATGGAGTTAACATAAGACCTTCGCCGACTATAAAATATTTGGGGGTTCAAATAGACAATATATACAATGCTCACACAAAGATGATAAAGAAAAAGACTACCTCCAGATCCACATATTTTGCTAAATTGACATATAAGAAACAAGGAATCAACATATACAATGCAGCAAAATATGTAAGACCATTTGTAGGCCATTGATTGAATATGCACACCCAATATACGCAAACTGCAAATCTAAAGCAGTAAAAAATCTGCAAGTATCAGAGACAACAGCCCTAAGAAAGATAACACGATTGCGACACCCAAACAATGCTCTCCATAATCCACCGAATCAACTCATACGAAAAGACAGGAATTGAACCATTAAATGAAAGAATCAAGAGACAATATAAAGTTTCATTCTAAACTGATGGAACAGCATGACATAATTATACAATACCACGATGATGGAACGAATAGGACATCATCCCACACAGACCCTTCTGAAAATGTTGAATACCAACTAAATAATTATTGTACGATATTTGTGTATTGTATTTTATATAAAAATAAAATTATAAATAAAACTGTAAATTTCAAAGGCTGAAGGACCCTAGGTCGATGATCCTTTGTTTAAAGACAATAAAGACTAGTGAAATTCATAAAAATAGGGTTAAGTTGTTCATTCACTAATATATGTAATGACAAAAAAATATATGTATGTGTTTTATTTAGTGAGGTAAGCTGGTTTAGAGTTAACCAGTTGTGTAATTATCATTACTTTCAAATTAAAAATTCTACTAGGGTAACAATTTTTTTTTTGTGAACCGGGGAAGGTGTGATGGACTCATAATAATTGTGATCATTCTAACGAAAATATTGAAATTCCTGAGAGTCCAATCCACTTTCACGATAAGCATTAATCGAAATAGAGGTGGATTGAGTCATGCCTGTGTGATAGATTTCAGTTTGTCATCATTAACGATGCTTGTTCGTCCGTTTATAGGGTTGAGTCGGGAGTGCCTCAGGTTCTCATCTGGGACCACTCCTCTTCATTTTATACATCAATGATGTCTACAGGTGTTTTCTCTACGTATACTTCGAGCTTTACGCGGACGACATCAAAAAGTTTTTTGCACTCAGAAGTTTAGGTGATGCCCGGATGTTTCAGGAGGATCTGGACAGATTCTGTGAATTTTGTTCACTTCACTACTTGTACTTGAACATTAGTAAGTGCAAACATTTAACATAACACTAGCTGACCCGGCAAACGTTGTTTTGCCATATAAATAATTTCCTAGTAATTTCTAGTTGTATCATAAAAAAATAGAAAATAAAAATTTTGTCTAAAAAATAAAAAAAAAATTTAGGGGTGGACTACCCCTAACATTTAGGGGGATGAAAAATAGATGTCCGATTCTCATAGATACCGGATAAGCACAAAAAATTTCATCAAAATCGGTCAAGCCGTTTCGGAGGAGTATGGCAACGAAAACTGTGACACGAGAATTTTATATATTAGATAATAAGGATAAATTCAGATGCATACCACCCGACGATATGAATATCGACAAGTGTTACGATCTGAATTGAGCTAGCCAATTTGCCAATCGTCAAGGCCCGAAATGGAGTAGGCTCCACCGAAGAAAAGCAGATGCTGACCATGGTTTCGGCCTCATTTGGCCTGATTCATTGCCGTTTAAGTGTTATCATTCTTCATTATTTAACATAACTTTCACCAAAAACTTCAATATTGTGAGCACTCCCCTATTTCTGAATGGTTCGATTCAAGAGGAAGATGAAAGTAGTTAAAGACCTAAGAATATATGCGGATTCGGAGTTATCATTTAAACATCACATAGATGTTTCATTTTGAGAATTTGAGAAATTGCGTATTGTACACATACCTAAGCGTATCAACTCTTGCACATACACAGCAAAAACTTATACACAATAAACTAACTGACATTCATTTTATAGTCCTTTGTTAATTCAGATACAATGGGGTAGTATGTTCTTTCGAATTCTTAAAGAGTTAATGGACAGTCATGTCTCTTAGCATAAGAATAATTCTTTTATATTTTCGTAGATGATACCAGGTTTTGCAGCAATCGATTGTAGTACACCATACCTACAGTCTTGATTATCCGAAATAATGTGGATCAAAGTGATTTCGGATAATTTTGGTTAATCCAAATTTTTTTTTGTTTGGAAAATAGGAGTTTAGGATGCCTGTATCATAAGATCAATAAGATCAAGAAGCCATGCGAAAATAAGTTAAGTAACACTCATTTTTAGTTACCTTTGCCACCTTCTATATGCCCAGGTGTCACTAGGCAAGCTCCACAAGTTGACTACGAGGTATTCAAAGCACATGAGACTCTACTGAGATCCTAAAGTTTCATCTGTGTGATGTGTGAAAATAAGTTATATCTGGCCGCGCTGGGATCTTGGACTATAGTACAGGGTCTTTCACGAGGAACCTCACCGATATTTATACGGGAAACTACTGAACGTATTTTCATGAAATTCAGCACTTATAAGTATTTCACGATGCTGATGAAATCTAAAATATTTTCAAGGCATGAGCTCCTCCGGTTTTTTCGGAAATGACGTCAACTTCCGTTTTTCAAATTAGAACACCATTTTTTTATTGCAGAAATAGATTCCTTAGAAAATTTCAAGTTATTTTGATGTAACATTTTTCAGTTTTGGTTGGAAAATTCTCTCTGAGCGGGAAAATTCGAAAAAAAAATCGAAAATAGAGCTCCGCTGAAACAAGAATAACTTCGAGGTTTTTGGATGAAAATTTTCATTTTTGGGATTTTTCAAGATGTAAGATTGATGTATCCACTTTAAAAATCGAAATCGCGTTTCATCATACAGGGGGTGAAAAAATCGTTTTCAAAGTTAGGGATGACAAAATCGTGAAAAATCAATTTTTTCAAATTAGAACCCCATTTTTTTATGGCAGATATTGAATCTACGTTAAAAAATATTGTAAGTGTATGCAAGAGAAAAAATTTACAGGTTGTTCCTAAATAGATGGCGAATTTTGATTCGAATTTGTATCGGAAACCTCTTTATTTTCAACTAGTGGTCCACATCTTTGGCCACCACGTTCTCCCGATTTAACTCCTTTAGACTATTATGTTTGGGGTAGGATAAAAAATATTGTCTACTCAACTCCCCTGACTGATAAAGAGGACTGCATAGAACGAGTCAGAAATGCGTTCAGGTTTGTTTAGATTTTTAGATTCATAGCTTTGAAACTCAATTTGGTTTTTAATCACTTTTGCAGATCTCTTACTCCCGATGAAATATGAAGAGCAACGCACGAAGCATTCCTGAGACGTATAAATAAATGTCTAGAAATTAACGGTCAAAACTTTGAGCATCTTCTCTAGTTATAACTGCGAGAGTTTGCCATGGTTCTCCTAATAGTGACTTGAAGTCGGTTTCAAGAAGGGGTGAAAAATCTACAGCATGGTTCAAATAACAGTTCCTGAAAATTTCATCTTTTTGGCGTGAAGGGAAAAGAAATAGCTGAAAATTCAAGACGAAAAACAGTTTTTTGTGAATAACTCAGAAAATATCCATTTTAGGGCAAGGGTGTGATGCATACACTCACATTATTTTATAACGTAGATTCAATATCTGCCATAAAAAAATGGGGTTCTAATTTGAAAAAATTGATTTTTCACGATTTTGTCATCCCTAACTTTGAAAGCGATTTTTTCACCCCCTGTATCATGAATCGCGATTTCGATTTTTAAAGTGGATACATCAATCTTACATCTTGAAAAATCCAAAAAATGAAAATTTTCCATCCAAAAACCTCGAAGTTATTCTTGTTTCAGCGGAGCTCTATTTTCGATTTTTTTTCGAATTTTCCCGCTCAGAGAGAATTTTCCAACCAAAACTGAAAAGTGTTACATCAAAATAACTTGAAATTTTCTAAGGAATCTATTTCTGCAAAAAAAAATGGTGTTCTAATTTGAAAAACGGAAGTTGACGTCATTTCCGGAAAAACCGGAGGTGCTCATGCCTTGAAAATATTTCAGATTTCATCAGCATCGTGAAATACTTATAAGTGCTGAATTTCATGAAAATACGTTCAGTAGTTTCCCGTATAAATATGGGTGAGGTTCCTCGTGAAAGACCCTGTATAGGCAGGTAGAATGTCCATAAAATGCAAGATTGACTTTGTATAAAATGATAACTCTAGAGCAGAGAAAAGTGATATTCGATCAAATTTTCCTATATCGAACAATATATTTTTCCTCTCCACAGGAACATGTGGACCGCCACATGGCGTCGCTTAACCTTTTTTCATAGATTTTAAATTATTTCCATATTAAAATTTTTTTCCATCTTGAAAACCGGTTCCACGTCCATCTGCATTTCCTTCCTCTTGAGACGACGCAAGGCCTGATTGTAACTTACCAGCATGGTCATCTTGTCCCTACGCCATGGTAGCCCCACCTCGTAGCCAACGTCAATCTTCTTGATGGTCCGTTCGACTATAGTGTCGGCTCGCTGGTGTCACAGATTACAGAGATACTCTGTATGTGCCGCCCCACAGATTACAGAGATACTCTGTAATCTGTGGCTGGTGTGCCTCGCTAGTTCTAGCACAGTATAGACACCAACTGGTTGGTGTCTATACTGTGGTTCTAGGCTTTCCTTGCACGCCCAGTGCTTCGATCTTGAAGTGTACTTCTACGAGATCGTGCAGTTCCTTGTCGCCTGGGTTAACAGTATTGGCCGGGTCGTGTATGTGCACTACGTCCTCTTCTTCGTAGATAGCACTGGTAACGCTGTCAGTGCAACTTTGGTTGCGGTTGCGACTAGATTATCTTGTGCCACAGGTATCCTGAGACGACAAGGTCGGAGACGTAACTTGAGCAACGCAGAGAGCCATTTCCTGCTCAAGTGCTCAAGCCAATGTTTAGGCTAGGTCAGGCATGGGCAAACTTTTTGAGGGGAGGGCCAGATAAAATGAAAAATTACCAAGGGGGGCCAAAAAAAATACACATTTTTACAAGTAACTTTTTTTCGATTTTTACATCAAACATGACTAACATCCTAGAAAAGTAAAAAAAAATGACAAAAATTAATTATTGTTCAGTAGGATACGAAAGAGTATGTGAAAAATGAAACTGTGATTGAGCTTCTAAGAATTGTCCATACTCTGGTAGAAATTGGCCGTGATGATGCTAAAAGCTGGTCACTAAAGGTGCCAACAGATTACTCTGACGTGACGTGGGCCCAAGTTATAATGCGCATTATTTGAAAATCTAATATAGGATTTTTTGCGGAAGCGTTAAATTAGTCAGACGTGACGTTGACACGTGTATTCCCACGTTCCCACATTGAACGCGTCCACGCAAAATCCGATGTTAGGTTTTTGAATCATGCGTATTATGACCTGTGCCCACGTCACGTTAGAGTAATCTGTAGGCACATTTATAGTCGGTTGCTTACGCTGCTATTCATAGTTTCATAGTGGAAAACACCTGTTCACATAACAATATGCAGTTGTTCCCGAGATATTATGATTATTCATTAAATATGCCCACGATACCAGATTCCGCCCGTCATATTTGGTGCTCCTCCCTCAAGTATTAATGTTGTAAATATTAGTCAAAGGTACTTTGAAGGACGTGATTGTTTATTTCTTGAAATTTTTTAAAAATATGTGATATTTTTGTTACTCTCATCAATGAAAATCAAAAGGTCAAAAATACTTCGAATTACACAGACGTTGACAACGAACCAAACGAAAATTTTAATGCTTGATTCGTTAGTAACCGTGCTGTTGACTGCTATAACTCGAGGTCCCAAGACTCCCAAGCAAATCCAAAATAATTTAGTTTAGAATTGAGATAACTAGAACACTACACCTATGCTAAGTTGCGCGCAAACTTTGCTAAACTAAAATTAATGTTAGATCCAATAATTAATACCGTTCTTAAAGCTCAAAAATTTCCATTTAGAAGGAAACCGTTACTTAATCGATTCAAACTACGCAGAATCGAATAATTGAATAAATTTTCATGTATTAATCACACTTGAATACTGTCTTCATGTTTGGAGCTCAGCAACAAGCCGTTCGTTGCAAGTTTTGGATTCCATGCATCACTATTTGTGTTCTGTGATGCAGTCGTTGGAACATCGAAGGAGATTTGGCGACTTTTGCTTTTTCTGGGGATTACAAGAAATAATGCCAGCCGCTGCCAGATGCACACGCAGTACTAAGGCTGAGCCTCGAGCACAACTCTTTGCAATTTGAATAACAAATTGGTGGAATTTTATTTGAGGGATTCAGGGCTGAAGTGAACCAAGTCCATGCAGCCTAGTTTTGAGATACATGACATAGAAGTTGTTTATCACCAATTAATTCAAAAGTGACTTCTTTCCCAGGTGACCATATCTCATAACAGTTATGAAGCAGAAATGTATCTCACGCTCCTTGTTTTATAACAGATATATCACACTAAGAGTACAAATACAGAGCGCTTATGTAGCAGCTATGCTCCTATGTCCGCCTCAAACAAGGAACACATCTCCTTTCTAAAAGGAGCATAAATAGTTCAAACATGGATCATGCAAATATTTGTTTCATGGGAGATCTATATATATTACCTTCATGTGCTATGTTTATTATGTTTCATTTGTTATCGAAAACGCTTTCAAAAGGAGGATGAAAAATTATGGAAATTAATATAAACTATTGCAATATTGAACTCGTATTTTGATTTTTCAAATAGTGTGTGTTTATCAATCATTTTTGAAAATAAAATTGATTATTGTTCTCCAAGAAAAATTAGGGCATGTCTTTCTGGTCTTTGCACTTTCCTGCATTCCATAAAAAGAATAATCAACAGTTCATTAATCTTTTAGCTTAGGTCAAAAAGTTTTTAGAAGAATTGTGTCCATGTTGTGAGAATGAAAAGAATACTATATGCATATTTCATATCTTTCTGAAGAAAATTTTTAATATAAGTATATGATTTATTCATTTATTTCTACATCTGAGGTACATGCAACACGTGAGGAAATAACCTATATCGAAATTTACACCAAACAGGACATTATTTATTCAAATATAATTTTTATATGCTGGATAGAATAAAAACATAGCCTATTATGTGTTATAGGACTGCTATGAAAATACGAGAAATGATTTATTGACCTACAGTTCGATATCCATAGCACTTTAATTCTTTTCAATAATTCACCATTTCACTGGAAAATCACTATGACACACAAATAACTTATCAAACATTCAATATCTTCACTCATTCACTTTCAGCAATCCACTATTCAACTGACAAAACGTCTAAATGATAATAAATACATATCGAAACGACAGCAATAGCATTTCTCACAATCCTCCATATTTGTTTACGTTTTACAGCGCCCTCGACGGTAGTTAAAACGCTTATAGTGTCATGCTCTGTTCATGATCTCAAAATGATACATGGCAAATAAAGAACAATGTTACAAATATGTTACGTGGATATCAGGGAGCGGGAACATGAAATTTACAAAATGTGGATATAATTTCGATACAGCACAGGTACATCCCAAATATCGCATCAGACACGTAATGGTTACAGAAAAATAACACATAACAAAGTTCCCTATTCGATCTCCCAAGAAAACATAACAGATATGTTACTGGTCACCTGGGTTAGATTTGTGTAAAGTGAATGTAAGCATATGCTTATATTCTAACCTTAGTCATGTATCCCAAAACTAGGCTGCATGGACTTGGTTCACTTCAGCAGGTATGACGCCCCCATTTATCAGTCCTTCTTCCACCTAATACATTTCCAGCTAATTTGTCGTCTTCGATGTATAATCTTCAACATTTTATTTATTTATTCATCTTCACTTCACATACACCAAAGGTAATTACATGCAAAGGTTTTCAACATTTCGCTGAATTCACAATCTAGAAATATAAGATTTAACAATATAACAACAACAAACATTTGAACAAATGAAAGACAACAAAAGCAGATGTATAAAGTAGCAAAATATCACATTAAATTGGGTTTTCCTTCTGATGCAGCAACAAATTGAGCTTAATTTCTTTCCTGCTAGTGTTAAAAAAATCGCGAATTATACCCTCTCTGACAACACCGCATTGCAAACGCCCAGCAGGTGAGTGATAGGTGATGGACTTCTTCTGTCAACACAAAACAGGTCACAAGATAACATCCTCAGATTAATCTTTGGCACTCTAAACTTGATGAAGTTAATAAGATGACAATCACAATACTTCAAATTATTTACAATATTATGTATAAATATCACAGCTTGAGTCCTCCTCCGGACATCAAGAGAGCAGAGGTGAAAATCTAACAACATAGACCGATAGGAAATCATAAATGGATAACTTCCATTTTTTTTAACATGGATGTATCGCAGGAATCGCTTTTGCACTTTTTCAATCTCATTGATATGGATATAGCAAGTTGGCGACCAGACATTGGCGGCATATTCAAGATGAGGTCTCACAAGGGTTGTGTAGAGTTTAATAGTAGTTTCAACATTAAATTCTCTACTGTTCCGTATAACAAATCCGAGTATTTTATAAGCCTTATTTATGATGTTACTATAATGATTGTTGAACTTAAAATCGGACTGAAACAAGACCCCTAAATCTTTAACCTCATCGCATCTCTTAATTTTAATATCATCCACATGGTAATCTTCAACCATCACATTCACCTTTCGGGCATACGACATAACACAACACTTCTCTCCACTGACAGTCATCTTGTTCCTCCTAAAGTGCCAAATTCAGATCCCTCTGAAGGGCAGCTGCATCACACTCCCCAGCTACAGTCCGAAACAGCTTGAAGTCATCCGCAAAGAGCAATCCGACAGACCCCACCAAACTTTCAGGCAGATCATTGATGAAGATCAAGAACAGGAGCGGACCCAAGATACTACCTTGAGGCACTCCAGATGTTGCAATGTACAAAAAGGACAATATATTACCGACTTTTAAGATGATAATAAACAGTACGCAACTTACGCTTTGAGAAAACTCGGTATTAGGTGACATTGCTTTTCCTTATCAGGCGGTCAAACTTAGAAAACAAAAATACTGGTGATTGTTTCAAAATCTTGACGCGGGCCGGATTAGACTTTCACGTGGGCCGGACCTGGCCCGCGGGCCGTAGTTTGCCCATGCTTAGGCTAGGTAATTGTGGGAAACATAATTATACCGCTCATGTTCGGTCGCCAGAGCCTCGTTCGTAAAAACAGGGTGCACCGCGAGTAGGTGAGGTTGGCATTTGAGAGGAGAGGCTATAAAACGCATCCTTCCCCCTTACACCCCATTGAATGAATGAGATAGCGCTGCGAGGCGCAGTCCCATGGACCACCCATCCTAACCGAGTCTTCGATGCCGCCCCCGGAGATCCGAATGGGAGGGTATTTTTAATCCGGATACAAATTTTGTCCTGTTCGACTGGTCCATCTTATTGTAGGAGCTGCGTTAGAAGGTGTTTTAAAGCTGCACAGGTAACGCTGTCAGTGCAACTTTGGTTGCGGTTTCAACTAGATTATATTGTGCCACAGGTATCCTGAGACGACAAGGTCTAAGACGTAACTTAAGTAACGCAGAGAGCCATTTCCTGCTCAAGCCAATGTTTAGGCTAGGTAATTGTAGGAAACACAGTTATACCGCTCATGTTGGGTCGCCAGAGCCTCGTTCGTAAGAACAGGGTGCACCGCGAGTAGGTGAGGTTGGCATTTGAGAGGAGAGGCTATAAAACGCATCCTTCCCCCTTACACCCCTGTAATATGAAATCATAGATTAAATAGATGGAACATAAGCTATTTTCCAGACTGTTCATTTTTCCAATAATTCCCACTCCATGCAACCACCAATGAAATGAATTTTCGCTTGTATTCCCCTCCTGATCGCTTCAATATTTCTAAGAGGGCGTGTGTATTTGTAATTGTCAAAATATTATTTCAATCATTCGCGTCGTAATATTTTGGAAAATATGCAACGATGTGCCGTAAAAAAGTGTGTATGAAATAAAAGTGCATTTATACATGGAAAAGGAAAGCGATTCACTTATTCCGGTAAGTTTTTGATATTTTATTCTTGTTTGAGTTCACGACTTTATGAAATCAGGGGAGGGAGTTAGGGGACGCCAGGGTCGAATTCTGTTTGAATACGATCTAATGATTTGTGCTTACATTGAAATGTTGAGTTTGTACATTAAAATAATTGATTTAAATTTTAGTTTTCCAAGAAATAAAACCAGACGACCAGAACAGACTGGGTCTTGAAAACAATTTACACTTCTCTTGTAATTTACACTCCAGACTTCAGTATAATGAGAGAAATCAAGTTTTGCTGTTAATTTGAAAAAGATGCCACCCCGAGTGAGATAAGATAGGTACATTACCACTTTTTTAACTCGCTTTCTTGTTTGAATATCACTTTGTTTTAAATTTTGTTAGTGATTTCTGACAACTTCTAGTATTGAGGTGAACATGAAATTTGGTAGATTCTCTTTCTGCTATAATAAATCAATAAATCATGCTTTATTATATAAACATCCTTCCTGGTTTCAAGATGAACAAAAGAACGAGATTTTAATTGCTTTAACAATGCTTTAATTATAGCCAATACTGTGCCTGTCATCACTACTGGAGTTTTTGAAGAAAATGGAAGGAAAATGGGATCAAAATCATCAAACATGAATGCCAGTTCAAGAATAAAACAAGTAAGATACATACCCACCCAGGGTGGTACAAAAAATTCTACTACTATGGTTAATACAATTCGTCTTAGGAATGAAAATCCATAAAAATGAGTAAAGGTCATGTTTTGAGGCACACGGCGTTGAACATTTTTTGATAATCAAAAAAGTTTTCTTCATTTGTAAAATGTATTTCAATGGCAATGTAAAAATTATGCTACTACTGTAATTATGAACACAATATTATGACCATTCAAATGGAGCTCGGATATTCCCATTATTTTTATGAGTTATTGAATGAAAATGTCTGTTATCAGGATATTTCGAAGTGAAATTTCAGTTGGAAAATTTTTGCAGGAATAAACACGCGGAGAACAGAAATTGAAAAACAGCTAATTAGCTTGACTTCAATTGAAGTCGAAACCGATTTGAGACGACGAGTGTGTCGTCAGTACTTCAAGAAATAATTTGCTACCCTACAAGCCGTTGTCTATTCATTGGGAGGAAAAATTCAAGATGAAAGCTTGAAAAGCCGAGGCAAATACCTTATGAAAAATTTCTTTGAAGACAGCTCCATGCATAAAAAACATAAATATGGCAATGACCTCAAACAATTTGCTTTAAAGTAACATTATTATTCAGTTAAAGTTTACAGTTTCGTTAAAATTGCTCTTAATTATGATACACTTCAACACCCAAAAGCACTTTTGTGATGGTATGAAAATTTGAAGGGGGAAGCAGGTTGTTGAAGTATTTGAGTTTTGAGTTGCTGAAAATGAAAGTTTAAAACACTGCTTATTAGTTGATATGCAATATAACTTAATTGAATTTATAACTGCCCATAAAAGAAAAAAAATTATGCTTTATCACGAATTTAGGGATTCTTTCATGGGTAACTCTATGCAATAAGAAATAATTTTTTTTTGATTTCACAATCATTGGTAGATGTTTATAGTATAACATTACTTTTTCATTCCGCCTAATCTGTTCAAATTCATATTTATGGCAGTATTTTGTGAATGCGTTTTTGTCGAAATGCTCTATCTCATGTTTTATTAATCTATGTGTGAAATGTACATTCTGACAGTCCTAGAACCTCACCTTCAACGATCAAAATGAACCGATATTCTGTCCACGATGGAGCGCATGTTCCCAAAAGTTTAAATGACCAACCAAGAAAATTGATGTAATGGGTGCATGGGAAAATAAATTTTCTTGGCCATTTTAAATTTTAAAAACAAAAAAGAGGAACATTCTCTTGATCTTAGAATGAATGAATGAATGAGTTAGAGCTCTAGGGCTGTCGGAAAGGAAAATAAAGTTTTCTGAGTAAATCTGATACATTTCTCTATCAATTTTATTGGCCAGCCGTTCAACACATTCGAACAAATATGAAGAACATGCTCTACATCGAATACAGAATAGTAGTGGTCCATTTTAATCCTTAGAGCTGGGGCTCTAGGGCTTTCAGTATAAAAAAAATTATCAATAAATAAGTCAACGGCATGCAGACAATTACTGAATTCTGAAAAAGTACACCTCCGTGCAGCAGTGACGGCTCGTGCCCGTAAGGTGTGGGTCGGCCAGACCCAGGATATACAGGGGAATATCCTGAAATAAAATTAATAACTATTTTTGCAACCAATAACTGAAAATGAAAACGCGGAATCCCACCATAATCTCTGTTTTTCTAAAATTAAATATTGATATATTTTTTGTCGATTAAGTTTCTAAAGATAAGTTGGATAGGGTTGCGTTGGTTATTTCCCAAAAATAAATGCAATCAGAAATGACATGTTTTTCAGCATCTTGATGTTAAGTTATTGGTTGAGAAACTACTCATTGATAGAAGAAGAAGGTAATTGAAAAGCAATTGGTGGGTTTCAGTGTCTTCATTTTGAGTGGTTGATTAATATTGAAGAAATATTAATTTTATTCCAGATTTATGCCCCATCCTGTAGATATACTTAGTCTGATTTATTTTTATACAACAGTGTATAAAAGTTTCGTTTTCAATGCGATATAAAGGCTTGTTTTTGGAGAAAGAATGTACTACACTTCTTTGTTTTTGCCCAGCTTTTGAATAATAGTTTTATTCTTCTTCGGTGTCTCTCTGTAAATACCGATAACAAATTTATTACAACACAAAACATCAACGTCAATACGAATCAAAATTTTAAGTTCACTGAAACACATCTACAATTTTGATTTTAAGTGAAAATGTACTAATTTTTCCTTACTTTATTTCACCATTCTTCCTTCTACTGTCACATGATCTTGTGACAGGATGCAAAGTTTGTTTCGATTTGCTACTACTCCAATTATTCAACAATTAAAGAAATTTAGAATCCACTCAGATTATCAAAATTAAGGAAATGAATCGAAGAAAACTGATAAACACGTGCACCCATTTCTCTTATTCTACGACACTGACCTAATACAATTCATAATATGGGAACAGCGATGCGGATGCGATTCTTATATCCCCACTCCGAGGCTCGGCCGGCCGACCTACGCGTATTCAAGAAGCTTCGAAATCACCGTGCCCTTATAAATTCACTAGGAATTACGAATTTTTATGGTCAAAAAATCACTAAACTACTCTTATACGGTCGGAATACCCTCTTTCAAAAATTAACTATTAATTTAATAATAAAAAATTCTAACTATAATTAGGGATATATTATATTTTCATTGACTAAAACTACTCTTAAAAGGTGCGAATAAGCTCTTTTCTAAAATAGACATAATATTTAATGATTAACTATTCATTTGATAATATAATATCTTAGAATAGACAATGAGGAAATCTAGAAATATGACAACTAAAACGATCAAACCATAGCAAGGTAGGCCCAACTCGTGCTGGCCGACCGTGTATGTATCTAGCAGCGACGTAATACGATGTTCAACTTGGTGATAACTGCGTACGACGTAGGTGCTGTATAGTACAATAACTTGAAGCGTTTCGCTAGGCTACTGCCGGCTGGCCGACCTAGCGTGTAGCGTGTTTATCGTAAGGAACGAGAACTTCGAAATAAACTAACTCAGGGCGACAAGGGCGTCACGTTGATCGAAATAAGTTGTCGTACGTATTACTAGGGAATTAATCGAGAATTTAATATCGAAATTAATCATTTGGAATAAGTTTTGAAGAATAAAATAATTATAATTATTTTCCATTTCTCGATTATTTTTGGGTCGGCCCGGCCGACCCTGCATACCCGGACGAGCCGTCATTGCCGTGCAGTATTTGAACCCGCGGAGGTGTACTTTTTCAGAATTCAATCACTACTCAATAAAAAAATTATGTTAGGATATTTATTTATCCCTCTACTAGCTGACCCGGCAAACCTAGTTTTGCCATTTAAATTATTTCTAAGGTAGATAATAATAACTAACTCATCGTGATAGCTCGATTGGTCGTAAGAAAAAGGAATGCCTTTTTTTCTGTTCTGTACAATTTTTTTTTTGTTAATATTTTGTTATATAAACCTTGCCCTAACAATAATAAACACAACAAAAAAAGAATTGTCCAATTTGGTGCGATCGTTTGAACAATAAAGCATTTTGAAATAAACCATAGATCCCCTTTTATTAATCTAGATTTACTCTATCCATCAATTACTCTGACCATCTATTTCATTCATTTATTTATTTTGAACTGAGATTTCTTCTGGGATATAGAAATCCGTTAAATTTTCCGAATAGAAATTGTATGAAATTATAGATTATAAACTATAATGTTTAATCCTAGGTATGAAGTCACTCCATCCCCCCCTGCATATAGCTTATTATTCGCTTCGGCAGTTTTTTCTAAATAAAGGAAAAATTAACAGACTGCAGCATTGATATCAGATATAATGTATTGACCGTGGTGGAATAGTGTTCTAAAAACTGGACGGCCAGGAGTAAACATCACTACGGTGTATAAATTGGGTTGATTTGATTCATTGATTTTTTTTTTCGCTTATGATTTTTTTGAATTGATTTGGTGATAAAAGATGGACCACCGAGAAAGTAGATCGCTGGGCAGTGGCGCACGGGCCTAAGGCCCGTATTAATAGTCAGTTCTCAAAACGGGTCTCAAGACCTATCTCAGTTGATACTTTCTCAAGAAAGTGACAGCATCTCAAGATGACGGCTTATTAATAAACGCATATCAAGTCATTGTCAGTTTGACACTATCTCAAGAAACGAGACTTGAAACTCAATTTATGAATGTCTTGAGTAATGGTCTTGAGATATACTTGAGACTACAAATCGAAAAGAGAAATTAGTATTTTTATTTTTGCTTGATATTTTTCAATACTATGCCTCACAATAAAGTGTAACGAAGCAGGTTTTTCGATCTCGAACGAACGAATTATGTCACATATTTGATCAGCCGCCGATGCATATGGTCCAGATGGGATCTCGGGTTACAAATTCGCTCGCGATTGTTTTTCGACCAGACCGCGGAAGTAGCACAGATTACAGAAACTTCTTTCTGTAATCTGTGCCATCGCAGTAGGACACTCTAGCTTTACAAACAGCAGAACCCTGGACGTAATATCTGACTGCAGCTTCCGTCTTATAGCATGAGGCCTACAGAAGACCTACAGGACCAGAGTATCCTCAATACTTCAAACTTGAGGGGGAAGCGAAGTTTCCATCTATGGAGTTAGGTGAGTCAACGAGATGGCATGAAACTGCGTTGAGGACGCTTTATGTCACAGAGTGTACCTCATGTGAACTGTGGACATTTGAAAGATCCTGGAGTCGTGCATGCTTCCTGCCCATCTTGGGACAATATTCAAAAATTCTGTATTAGGCCCGCCCGGCCTGGCCCAACAATGGCTTGGACATTAATTGAAAAGTCTGATTTTCTGTTGCGATAAACTTCATGAAATCGATTTCGTCGTAGTAGTTGACCACATCTTCCATGGATTCCATATTGACTTTAATAATGCCGATTTTTGGAAGCACAAAAGTCAATTAAATTACTGTCAGTTCACAAAGTGAATCAACCAAACCTTCATTTCGAGATCATCTTGAGTCAAGGTTCGACCATACTCAAAATTTGACGTTCCCAAAACCTATCTTGAGATCATTCGAGGACTTGAGTCACATTCATTAATAAGCGCCTACTCAAGTGAGATCGCCGATTGAGACGTCATCTTGACAGACAAAGATTATAGAGTAGAAAGATAGGAAACGCCCTCATATCTCTAGTACTAAAAACCGACTACATTTTGGCCAGTGAAAACACATTTGACAATGAGATGGCGCTGAAAACGTATTATCAATACAGAAAAACTGTTTAATAACAGTTTTCTGTTTTATAATTGAGGGGCGCGAAATTCGAAATCTATTCCTTGGATTGAATTTCAATATTGACCTTGTTGAGTCCAGAAAACAAACATACTGAGCGACAAAACAAAAGGATGGTTTTGTTTTGTGACCAAGATGTTAGTCTCCATCTGAATATTGTTTGGAATCGATTTGTATCAATGAAATACGCTGTTGGATGTGATAAATTTTTATTTGCAATCTATAAAAAATTTACAAAAATTTGAAATTATGGACAACGAATAGAGCTTTGACTAGGATACAAGAGTACATGGTTATCTGCTATAAGTACGTCAAAGGTGTTTTCTCTGCGAAAACGTTTTGAATTAATAAACTGAGTTGAATTTGTACAATTTATATCAGAAATTGTTATGAACCAATATTCAATTTACCGTCATAGGATACACATTTCCGTTACTTACATATTATTTACAAAATTTTCAGAACCACAATTGAAAAAAACCTTACAGAGGTATACAAGACCTGTATTCAAGCCCGTCAGTATAATTTCTTCATGCTTTTTTATGATTTCTTCATGCATGGTATGGTCTCTTTATGACAATATACGAATTGATTGATGAATGAACAAAACACTCACAGAAGGTTTCATAAAACTTTGACTTTCCAAACAACAATTTGACAGTCACCCGATTCCCGAATCGAAATCCATAAAACTTTTACATTTCTGAATATATTGAAGGCAATTGAGAATCTTTGAATGGACGTATGAAAGTTATAATTTCCCCTTCATGCAAGGGATGCTTGCTGCATACAATAATTTACGTGGATGAACAGTTCTCAATCGACTTGCAGTAAAATGTTCATTGCATATGGATGGTGTAGTCAGTAGTGTTTGCAGGCCTTTACGCCCTGAAAATTTTATCCACTTCGTAGCACTGAAAATAAAAATCAATGAATGACCAGTTTTAATACTTTTACATTCCCATTTTCCTTAGTAAAATTTGGTTTCATTCGATCCACAGTTCTTCACCATACAATAATTTTCGAACGATATTCTGAGGTTTTCGCCAAGAAATTAGACAAAAATTTCAATAATCAGCAACTAGAACGGTCTCAAAAAACAAAAGGCGATACGAGGTTGTCTATGGATACGAGAATCAAAACATTCAAAACCGGTTTGATTAAGATGTCTAAAACTCTGGTGTATTCACTGATTCGATTTTGTTTTTAATTTCGTGGGGATATGGGATCAGTTTCGTTTTTTCCACTGTAGGTAGCGCTGTTTAGAATTTGACAGAGCATTGTCAATTGATGTTTGAAAATAATTTGAATACTTTCCTACGACTTACGAATATGTTGTATTCATAAGCGATAATTGATGTGTGAAAAAGTATTAGTTTCGAGAAAGGAATGTAGAACATTCATTTATTCAACATGTCGTTCAGTAAGTTCAGTTTTCCATATGGACAATCAAGAGCTACAGCTAAGAATTCGGTGTTGTTGGAATTTGAAGCAGAACCAAATCAGATGAACGAACATTCGGGACCGATATAGCTAAGTTTTATGGAAACTTCAGCAATATTTCAAAGAAACTGTATTGGAAATACGTAATGTGAATTGTGAGCATGTATTGAGAATCAGAAATACATAAATCTATTCGAGTCTATTACTTCAAATATTCTTCCTGAGTAGATATAGTGAAAATTTCCTTTCCGTCAACTGAATATATTAGATATTTGACCAATTCACGGTGTTTCATTTAAATCATATTGAATTACCCCCTCACGAATTCAAGTTATCAAGCGGAAATTATCTTGAAGAAGAACAGTAAATCCTCATTCGAACCCTTATTCGATAGTGTTGAAATATTGACAGATTTGTTTTTACAACGAAAATTGAACTGTAAAGCACAAATATTCCTCAAAGCTTCCTCAAAATGCACCAGTTCAATATTTCATTCATAGTTCATATTTTGAACTCGTTGGACGTTGATCGACATTCGATATCAACGCAAAACAAAATAAAACGAGAGAGTATCATTGGACTTTCTTTGGTAGAACAAGGATAGAACGAAGCAAATGACATGGTGGCGCCGCCACGAAACTGATCCCATATCCCCGATTTTCTGAAATGTTGATGCTTGAAAAAAGTGACAAGTGCACACACCAGTGTTTTAGACATCTTAGGTTTGATCAAAATGGCCATCTGACTCTGACATCTCGCAAAATTCCATATGTCCCTCGAATTAAAATTTTAACCAGTCTTAGGGCCTTAAAAACACATTTGAAACACAGATGGCGCTCACATCACTTTAGTCGCTTCGTTTCCTATCTTTCTACTCTATAATCTTTGTTGACAGATTCTCAAGTCAAATTTATTAATTAGACTGGTGTCTCAAGACGCTACTTAAGACATTCTCAATACTTGAGATCTGACTATTAATACGGGCCTTACTGAGAATCGACGTTCGGTGACAAAGGATCGAATCCACTCCAGAATATGCCCCCTAACGCCAAGATGCTCCAATTTGACAAAAAACCTACGAAATGGGACCTTATCAAATGCACGAGCAAAATCCAGGTAAATGATGTCTACTGGAGCCATGGAATCTAAAGCAGCCGTCCAATCATCCAGGCAAAGCAAAAGGTTTGTGATAACCGATCTACCAGGAACAAAACCGTGCTGGTTAGGTGGGATGATAGAATTGGTTAGAGCAAACTTCATCAGTTCATCCACAACAATTCTTTCGCATATTTTGGCTACAACACTAGTAACCGTGATTGGGCGATAATTATTGGCGTTGGTTTTATCTTCCTTTTTGAAGATGGAAGTTACAAAACCCTCCAACCAAGCAAAAGGAAGTCGGTGAACAGCAAAAGACCTGGAATAAAGCATGGCCAAAGTTTCAGCCAAAGTAGTGGCACAGTTGTTCAAGATAACGGGTGAAATACCATCAGGACCAGGTGATGAGGTAACTTTCAGATTCTTAAGATGTCGTTCTGCCAGTTCAGAGTTGAAAGAAATATTGGTGATCTCAGTGATGGATCTATTGCCCGGCAATTCGGGAAGAGGACCCTGGATTTCCTCAGAAAAAGAAGCAGAAAAAACTTCAGCAAAGATCTCAGCTGACTGTAAGTTCTCACTGCACAGCCGACCCGATGAATCACGGATAATGGGTACGGATACTTTGGTGCTGAGTGATTGACGGACGTATCTATAGAATTTTTATGATTACCAGATCTAACCAGATTATTTTCAAAGTTCTTTTTAGCTGTTAATAAAGTCTTCTTCAATTCATCCGAGCATATTCTGTGATAGTGATAGTCACGATGAGACCTGCTTCGCATATAAGATGTCTAAAACACTGGTGTGTGCACTTGTCACTTTTTGCAAGCATCAACATTTCAGAAAATCGGGGATATGGGATCAGTTTCGTGGCGGCGCCACCATGTCATTTGCATCGTTTTATCCTTGTTCTATCGAAGGAAGTCCAAGATACTGTCTCGTTTTATTTTGTTTTGCGTTGATATCGAATATCGATCAACGAGTGCAAAATATGAACTCGCCCATTTTGTCAGCTGTTAAGGAATATTTGTGATTTACAGTTCAATTTTCCTTGTAAAAACAAATTTGTCAACATTTCAACACTACCGAATAAGGGTTCAAAGGAGTATTTACTGTTCTTCTTCGAGATAATTTCCGTTTGACAACTTGAATTCGTGAGGGGGTAATTCAATACTTATGATTTTAATAAAACACAATTGATTGGTCAAATATCCAATATATTCAGTTGATAGAAAGGTAATTTCCACTATATCTATTCAGGAAGAATATTTGAAGAACAAACTCGAATAGATTTATCAATTTCTGATTCTCAATACATGCTCACAATTCACATTACGTATTTCCAATACAGTTTCTTTGAAATATTGCTGAAGTTGCCATAAAACTTAGCTATATCCTTCCCAAATGTTCGTTCATCTGATTTTTTCTGCCTCAAATTCCAACAACACCGAATTATTAGCTGTAGTTCTTGATTGTCCATACAGAAACCTGAACTTACTGAACGACATGTTGAATAAATGAATGTTCTGGACACCTTTCTCGAAACTAATACATTTTCACACACCAATAATCGCTTATAAATGCAACATATTCGTAAGTCGTAGGAAAAGATTCAAATTATTTTCAAATATCAATTGACAATGCTCTGTCAAATTCTAAACAGCGCTACCTACAGTGGGAAAAACGAAACTGGTCCGATATCCCCACGAAATTAAAAACAATATCGAATCAGTGAATACACCAGAGTTTTAGACATCTTATTCGCATATATCATTATGCCCTATAGATTCTTTGTGGCGTATTTGACGTTGCATTTCATGAGTGATCCAGGGCTTTGAATGAAACACAGAAAATATCCTCTTGGAGGTAGGTACTAGGGATGGGCAAACGTGAAAAAAATATCGATATATATTGTATCGATATTTCTCGACAGTATCGATATATATCGTGAAAAAATATCGATATTTCGATATATCGATATATTGGAATATTCGGGATGAAACAAAGATTTGGAAGTGTTATCAATATTTGTATTATGTATTTGAATATATCGGTTTAACGATATATACAAAATTTGTGGTTACCCATGAGCTTTATTAAAATATTCGGAATGAAGCACAGATTTGGAAGTGTTATCAATATTTTTATTATTTAAAATACAAAACTGATATCAATTACTATTTTAAGTGCAAATTGCACGTGCACTCCTTTTCTTTCCGTTTAGAACTCCTGTCACAAAGCGTAACAATGATCTACCCGTACCGTAGATATATTGAACTCTATGGGAACCCATAGAGTTCAATGCGTAGATACGAAGGATTGAACTATTGAACTTAAGTTAACCCAATACACCACTCATTGTCGTGGTCGTTATACTACACACTAAACATATCAGATCAACGATGTGCGACACATGGAAAAATATCGAAATTTGATACTTCGAAATAAATATCGATAGTCGATAGTATCGGAATTCGAAATATCGACGATATTTATCGATTATTTTTTAGAAAAATATCGATATTTCGATATATCGATATTTTTTGCCCATCCCTAGTAGGTACTTCTTTCAATCCCATCCCTTAACACATCCGAAAAAATTTCCCACGCTTCATCAATCCCCTCCGCGGAAGCAGAGTATCAACCAGTCTGATGCTAGCAGGATTTCACATAATTGAGCATAATTGTGAAATGTATGATATTTTATACGAAATAATGAAACAATAGTGCGGCTCCTCAATAAAATGTATTTTCATTTTAAGTGTATGAAAATTCAGCCAAAAAGGTAAAGGTAGTGGTTCTGTTTAAAATGTTCACCTTAGATGTTTCATTTCAAGATTGTTCTTTTTTCTCTTTATAAATGTGATGATTTGAATATAAGATATACTTTAACAATATACTTATCTTTAACTACATGCACGATTGAAATGTGAATCATTGTTTCTATTTGACCGGGTATAAGCTTATGATTTGTGTGAAAATTGAGTTTTTCGCTACTCCTTTCACTGCTTAATAATTTCATTGAACCAGTGTAGTGCAGCGTTGAATTCGGGACCGAATATCAGTCCCGAATTCCGAATTTAATGACGTTACTTGGGATTGGACACGAGTCCCGAGTCGGCGGGACTCTAGTCACAGTAAAAAAAAATACTGTTTGCTCCGGACTACCAAATAAAATTTTCGATAGCGATTGGATTTGGAGTGGGATACAGATAAAATTTATTTTGTCATTCCTAGTTCTAGTTCCACTGAAATATTTATATAATATTACACAATATTACCTTCTATATTACTTATCGACAAATTTTTCATTTGAAATGGATACTGTACCATCTAATCAAAAACCAAGGTCATAATCGTTATCGATGTTTGGGAATTGCAATATAAATAAAGTCACTCTTTCCTAATCTGATAATCGAACTGCAAAATAACTGGTGTGCCATATAATACGTCCACCGCATCCAGTCCCATAAAGACCATTCATTTTCCAGCAATTAAATAATTACGTATGGAAAAAATCGTGCATCATCAAATTTGTTGTTCTGGATATTAATATTGAAGGGGTTTGCGTTACACTGCGGCCTTAAGATCTATTCGTATTTACTGTCTGAGCTGGTAGGTAAAAAGTTATACCTACTAATCTTTTAGATCTAATGCACGAAAATGGACTGATTCTGACACGACAATACGTCAGTTTAGGTTGTGGTCCATGTTATCTGTGATTGCGGTTTAAATTCAAAATCATATTTTTATTATGCTTTGAATAGGGCCATTAGGGGTGAATAAATTTAACCAATTTTACTTTTTAGCATAAAGCACCATGGACACAACCAAAAAGTACAATAACCCTAGTCCAGAAAACAAAGCTAATATAATATCTAAGTTGTTTTTCTGGTGAGTACATAAATGAAGTATTTAAAGATGTTGATTCTTCTTAGGCCTTATATATTCATAATATCGAATAATTACAAATATTGCTGAGATTCTTAAGTTGCTACTTGAAGTTTTTAATTTAGGTCGCATATAATGAGATAATTATATAAAAATTATAAAGGTGAAACTGATTAGAACAGCCTCATTCAATATTCTTTATACCTGATTAGTTTTAGGGCTCTTTACTTAAGCGCCCACCTCAGGTTTTCCTCATTGAATTTTCCTCAATTTCTATTGAGTATCCTCCAGAAAACTCGAAGAAATGTAGTTTTTAGTTAGATCATTCAGAAAAACGAAGGAAATGCATCAATTTTCGATGCAAATATAAATAAATAGTTGAAATGAGATTAGGTTCGGTGCTCTTAGATTGGTGCACTGAAAAATCAAATATCAATTTCAGATATTCATGCACGAATTGTTTGGTTGAGTTATTCAAGTGCTGAACAGGGAGAATATTACAATTTGATGGATGTATGTCCAATATTCGCTCTTTCTATAAAAATTTCAAAGAATCATATATTATATCCGAAACTGCAAGTCTCCCGAAGTTGAGATATGTACCAACCGATTTCCCATCTAAAAATATACAGACGACAAAATTCATGATACCAAATACAGTATGCAATTACTTCCTAATGAAGAAGCATGAGAAATAAAATGTTCTTGAATATATCTAAACAGCAAACATTTTAACATCTTGTAATATGATCACATAAAACTAATTATTATTTGTATATATTTCGGGCTTATCTAGGTCAATCCATAGCAAATTAAAAGAAACTGGCCGCAACATGATATTAGGATGTTGAAAATTTACTCACAATCAAAAGTAAAGGCAAAATTGAATTTACAGCTGAAGAAAGTTGGGTAGAATTTAACATGGGTGCAGGAAGTTCCTATGTATCAACAGTTGAAAAAATTTAATACTCAAGAATGGGATATATGCTATTGAATTTGATCCAGAAGGAAAACTCATGAAGGAAACACAGCAGCTAACCTCTTCATATTACCAGGAATGTTCAGGTTACACAGGTGGCAAGCAAGAAAATCAAAACGGAAAAGGTCATAGCAGCACTTAGCCAAATATTGACAAACTCATCAAATATGTACACATTACACAAGTCTACTTGTTACGGGAAACTACACCATCACAAAGGATTTTATTTGAAAGAATTGGGCAAATTGAATTTATTGTCTTCGTAACAAATTTAAAGTATTTTCAGATCACTATCTATCAGAATCTATCTAATAATGTGGTCTGCAAACACACTTCTTGTGGTGATGCTAGTCCCACTCCTACCATTGTACTTTTTTAATTTTGTATGGCTTTGACATGCTCGTTCATCCTTGTTCTAATATTTCTTGCACTCTGAATGCTATCTGTACAACTTTATGTTTCCATCTTCTATGGAACATTTGATTGGAGTTCTGTTGTCTTTAAAACAGATGCCATATCTAAATAAAAAGTAGATATTATTTGAATTTTCCAGTCTTGGATTCCTGGCAGGGTTTATTATATTTCTGAATATAATGAATGTCATAAAGCTTCTAAATATTAAAAACAACACATTTTCCTGCTGTAGATATGATTTATGATTTTAGAAAGGCAGTGTTCCTTCTACAGCTTCTTTTTTTCGAATGATCTGTTGAAAATTGCCATAGAGTGAGTGTATTCTGACAGCCCTAATATCATGTTCGTGCATGATTCTGTTCTTTTTAGCTTGTTGAGGATGGATACAGATAGGCTTAAAACATGGACAAATATTGATAAAAATTATGTAGAGTAAGTTTTATCATTGAGTATTAAACCCTAGAGCAGGGTTTCTCAAACTTTTAGCTCCACATACCCTATAAGACCATCAAGACAATGGTGAACCCTTTCAAATAACTAATTAGATATTTCATCAAAATACACCGAGGTATAATAAAGATATGTAACATATATACAGAGTGAAAATAAGTAACTTCCAAAATCTATAATAATAATATGTCTTTACTTCAAATAGAGAAATGCGCTCGGTTAGAGTCAGTCTATTTCTAGGGTACTTCAGTTCTGTTGTTCTTGTGTTATATTTACAGGTGGTTTTTTGTTCAAAATATTTTTTATTTTTAGAAACGAATAGAAGACATTCCTGAATATAGATAGCGACTGCTGTAAGCAATTTTTTTGCTGAAATTTTCCTCTGCAGGATTCTCGGAATCCCAGGTTGTGAACGATATGGAGAGCTCTTTTTTGTATTTTAAGGATTTCCTCCATTCCAGATGGGGCTCCATAAAAGACAATGCCATATCTCATTTTTAATTCAAAAGTAGCCTGGTATATTGTTTTCAAGGACGTTTTATCAAGATATCTACCCAAAACACCCAGGGGGTAACAGATGGAACTAAGTTCTTTGAGTAACTTGGAGATATGGTCATTCCAATTTAGACAGCTATCTATTTTCAAACCCAAGATGTTACTACTTCTCTCCAATGGTAATTCGAATTCCATTGCTCTAATGTATTCAGGCATTTCAAAGTTTGCATGACTGGTGTGAAATAAGATGGCACTTGTTATTCTGAGTATTTAGACACAACTGATTTTTTAGGAACTCGTCATTTATTTTTGCGATGGTAGAATCTATGAGGCGCCTTAGATCGGCTAGGACTTTTGCTTTCAGCAACACATTTGTGTCATCGGCATAGTTTATTAATGAATACTTGATTATTGAAGATGTTTCAGCAAACAGATCATTCATGAAGATGATTGGTCCTAGAATGCTTTCTTAAGGCACTCTTATTTCAACAGGAAGTGGTTTTGATGTGGATTTTGATTCTCCTTTGGTGATTACAACTTTTTGGGTTCGTCAGGAAAGATATGATCTAAATCATTCGAGTGATGTTCCCCTTATGCCATAAGAACTCATTTTTCGAAGAATTTGCTCATGGTTTAGAGTATCAAACGCTCTAGAAAGATCTAGGAAAACTGCGTTGGTAAATTCGAAAATTGCGGTCTGCGTTGATTTCCCCTTAATAAATTTATGCTGTAAGGGGGACAGAATATTCTGATCAACAAGCAAAGCCATCAGTTGTTTCAATACGACTAGTTCAAATACTTTAGAGAATCTTGGGAGCAGACTGATTGGTCTGTAGTTTTCCGGTGCGTCGTGGCTAACCTTTTTGAATAATGGATTTACTAGAGCCCTTTTCAGGGAAAATACCTAGCTTCAGTGAATTATTATTAATCAGGTACAGACCAGTTGTTCTTTGCATCTTCTAATAATGTTCACTGGCACTCCATCTACACCACAGCTGCTCTTATTTTTCATCAGTAATATTATTTTCGATACTTCTTCCTCATTTGTTTGTTGGAATTCAAATATATTCGGGTTTTGAGGAATATTCGAGCCTGATTGAGGTGTTTTTTGAGTTATTAAATTCTTCGAAGATGTTGTGAAATATGAGTTAAATCGATCTTCTAGAGTGGAAAAGGTACTTCGCTCCTTGATTGTCTTCACTGCATTCAGTGCATTCCAGAAAATTTTAGTTTTATTGTCCGACTGTAGAATTTGTGTCTTAAAAGTTTTCCGTTTTTCTTCCTTTAGTAGGTTGTCATATTCTTGTTTTGCATCTTTATATGCATCGTGGAAAATAGGGTTTTTTGTTTTGCATAGGTGTAGGATGTGAACTTTCGTTTTCTGCCCTAATAGGTTTTGGCTTAGTGATGGGAATCTTTTTAAGGGGGCATGCTAGCTCAAACTCAGTTGTGAAAAGTTTTAAAAAAGTGTTACATTGCTCGTCTATATCATATTGTGGAATTTTCTGTAGAATATTCCAATCCACAGATTTAAGTCGTTCTACCAAGTTTTCGGTTCTTTGTTTGGACATTAATCTTCTATAGTGATATTTTGTGTATGTTTGTGGTATGGCAATTGTTAATATTTTCATTTGTTAGTATATTATCAATGCATTTGGTTGATCTTGTACGTTGCATTATGGTTGGGTGGAAATCATATGAGCTTAGTAAGTCAGAGAAAGACAATGTATATTGGTATCCAAGTTCAACAGTTCTACATCGAAGTCTCCTCCAATAATAACAATTTTCTCGGACCAGCATACAGCATTCAGGACTTCTTCAAATTTCTCCAAGAAATGTTTGCCATTTCCAGGTGTTGTATAGACTGAAAGATCAGTAGTAACAGATTTCCCTATTTTCGGCTGTAAGCAATAAGAATATTTAGAAGATCAGAAACTGCTTAATATTGGTAACTACAGTTGAGCTTTATGGATATAGATGTCGATTAAGATGTTTCACTATCCAGTCCTGAAAAAAACAATCATAAATTGAACTAGAATTATTACCTCAACTGCCAAATGAATTTCAAGACAAGAACAGACTTATCTAGATACAATTCGGATAATATACGATAGTAAACAACCTAGAAAAATGTATTCAAAATCCTACAATTTTGTTGATTCATCATCACTTTTGTTAATCTCCGTACTCCGCAGGTTTTCTATGAAAAACACATAATGGTTGTATTCGGGTTCGGCTTTTGGACGGTCCGAGAATTGTTCTCAAACTGCGCAAAACTATAATACCCTATTATAAAATCCTCTGCGCAGTTCTAGAACCATTCTCGGACTGTCCGAAAGCCGAACCCGAATACAGCTAATATTTCACTTTTGTTATGAATCCGAGCGTCTAGTGTTGCAATATGATGAAGTTTCATGAATTTTGACTTCTAATTATTAGAAATGAAACGATAAAATACAGTACTACGTTATGCTGAGTTTGAACCTGATTCAAACCAATAGTACTCTAACGATTTGTCAAAATCAGCTGACCCTTCATTGCCAAGGGGCACACAAAGCTTTTTATTATCAGTGTAAAGAGGCATTTCTTAGAAAGTTATAGTCTAATCACTCTAATCTAACGTAGGGAAGAACATTTTTTCCAAAAACATGCACAAAACAAAATACTCGACCAAAACGGCATGCGAATCAAAGGAGGGAAAAGCTTGTGTGCCCCACGACAGCGAATGCTTAGCTGATTTTGACAAATCATTAGACTTGCCTATATCATTTAATCTATGACCAATATCAACATATTGTTAGGTTAAGGTCGAAAATATTCGAATGGTTGTGAAGTAAAATCATTTCATTCCTGTCAGTTTATAAAACCATGTATCAGAAAAAGATAGAACTAATCAGGTATTTTTATTCTTAATATTTCCGCACATGCGCAGAAGTCGATTCTTCCCACAGGCTGGCTTCACTTTTCTCTGCCTCATTATCGACAGATTCCTCTTTGTTATCGATATAGACTATAATAGATATATGGTTTATTTTGGTTTTGATTGTTTATAGTGAACTGTCCTGACCTTAAATTACCTTGCGCTGGTCAGTGATGCTTGTAGAATTCTTTTTACTACGAAGATACTTACGAATGACAGCACTTTAAAGACACCTAGCTACTCTATGGCCAAAAATCGTGATCGTCTGGTTGTGGTAGGACTCCACATTACGTAGGCAACCCAAAGTACTTACCTTGATTACTAATAGAAAAATTGACGGGAGGTTGGGAGATTCGAAAGAAAACAACACATTTAAACCCAAACAAGAAACGTTTATTTCGGGTTTCATTGGAGACGATTTCCAATGTCATAGCTCTAGGGCGCAGCAGAGGGGAGGAAAAAGAGCTGCGAGAAAACCTCTCCTTAGAACAGCAACAATAACATAATATACTATACAGGTATGATTTTACGTAGCTACGGCAACAGGTTCAACTGGCGTGAGAAAATCTCATGTGAAATGCACACTTGGTGGAATCAGTTACATCTACAGCTACCAGCTCCTTAATGATGACACTTAACCGATATTTCAGTGAGATGACTTACGTTCAGCATACAACAGTTCTGAATTGGGTAGGGTTTAGGTGATTGTGGGAAGGATTAGACTCAGATGCAAGGGCATCCAGCCTAAAAGGGTAGAGACGCAGACACAATTGTATCCGGCCTCAAGGGTAAGAGACGCAGCTGCAAGGGCATCCGGCCTCAGAAGTCGACACTTACGTAGAAAACTGGACTGATCACCGTCTGGTACTCTCTAAGATGTCGATCAATCTTAAACCTAGGCACGTGAACTTCTCTAAAACCAAGCCCAAGTCTCGTCTAAATATCGATAAAATAACCACTCCTGATATAATAAACGATCTACAGAAAATAACCGAGGAAAAGCTGGCTATGCTGCGGATTGACCAGGGCGCGAGGCCAGAAACTCTTTGGTCGACGCTACGTGACGCAGGCTATGAGTCAAGTGAAACTGTTTTAGGCACAACCCAGACACGAAAGCCACCTGATTGGTTCAGTGAGAATAGCAAACAAATCGAAAATATTCTTGACAAAAAACATAATGCCTTTCAGTCACTACAGAACAACTCAAACGACGCAAATGCGAAAGCAAAATACAAAGAAGTTAAGAGAAAAGTACAAAGAGATCAATTAAAAACGCAGGGTGGACTTCTAAAGCGAAATCATTCAATTCATTTTTCACAACTGTTGCCAAACAGATAATTATTATAAAAAAATCGGACCGCATAATAAAGATCTGATGGTACCAAAATCTCATGTGAAATGCACACTTGGTGGAATCAGTTACAGCTACCAGCTCCTTTGATGACACTTAACCGATATTTCAGTGAGATGACTTACGTTCAGCATACAACAGTTCTGAATTGGGTAGGGTTTAGGTGATTGTGGGAAGGATTAGACTCAGATGCAAGGGCATCCAGCCTAAAAGGGTAGAGACGCAGACACAATTGTATCCGGCCTCAAGGGTAAGAGACGCAGCTGCAAGGGCATCCGGCCTCAGAAGTCGACGCAGATACAACGGTATCCGGCCTGCAGGATACTAGGAAGGCAAAAACCACAAAAGTTGTATGTTTGTCCAGTTACACAAATATGAATTATTTCCGCTCTTGGCTATCACGTTCAAATATGTCATGTATTGACCAACTCCACCAGTGAAGAGAAAAATAATAATAAGAGAAGAAAAGGAAAAATGATAATTAAGGGTCCTTAATGCAATTACAGTACATTACCCTGTTGGTCGTACCTAAGCAATCGAATCATTGGCTTGGCTTGGGGAAGCTTCAGTGACATTTACAAGTATTCATAAGATAGGCACAAAAAATATGTAGAAATTAAGAAATTAATACCATGAATATTACATAACATAAGCGCATCTACCATAAAACAAGTTTATTATAATAACTAGCCCTCACATCATAACTGGAATAGAATTGGAAGCAAAAAGGGGTAGCGTCCAAAATGGCGTCTGGCGTCCCTAATACGTGTGCAAAGAAAGGAAAACCTAGAAAGTACGTTATTATCTAGAATAAAGAAAATGAGTTATATTGTGTGTGAAGCACATAAAATAGAAACGGACGGAATTGGCCCTTGAGTAATTAACGAAATACTTTAACGGTGAAAACTAATAAGATGCATCAAGTACCCAAAGCCGCATATTCACAATAAAACCTTCAAATTAATAAAACAAGAAACGTAATGAAATGAGTGGTAACTTACGTATGGAATTCACTGAAACAAAATAAAGAAAAAAAAACAAGCTTTGTCTTACTTAAAAATTCACTCTAGAGAAAAACTAACAGGAAAAACCGGTTTAACTCGTTTCAAGGAAGGACGCTTAATGAATCCCTTCTATATTAGGAATTTCTTGCCTTTTCGATCTCAAGTATCTACTTGAAAAAGAGCGTCTTCCAGGGTTATTAACGCTTGCGCCATATTCCCTTTCAATTCAACACCTAGTACAGAAAACCCTCTCTTACATTTCATTTCTTACTGGTGGTCTTTGATCGAGTCCACTAGAGGGCAGTCGTTATGTCAATAGTGAAAAAAAAAGCAGTCCACTACAATAGGCCACTTGAGCCCGACTTAAAAAAAATGGTCGAGTACAAGCAAAGGTGTTGTGTGGAGTTCCAAAATGGTAGTTACGGCGAGATGAGTACATTTCCTCGCGTCCTGCTTTGGAACTCCAGATTCGTTTTTTCAAATAAAATATTGATATAATACAACGTCCAGTTCTGAAATAATAGTTATCTGTACTTAATTGGTGGAATCTTTGAATGATTGTGTCCGTATAACGTGATTATTGTGTTGTTTTCTGCATTGAGCACGTGGCTTTCTCTTACAAAATTCTTGGGGATTGGCTTGTCCAAAATTCCTGCACTTTCTCAGGACCCCAGGAATAAACGTTCAGTTCTACAACTTGAGATTGGGTGCATAGCCTAGCTAGCTGACCCAGATCGGCTACCCTTGACTGGTGGGAGTGCTAGTTGAGGGTTGCTTGATTAACCAGAGAAGGAAGGAAGGAAGGAAAGGTGTGTACGTGGATATAGACCATATTAGTGAGGTTAGAATCACTCAATTGGCGGGAGATCCATATTCAAATTGTTTTACATAGGAATCAACTGTATGATGGAATATCGCTAGCTAGAAGTAAATGTTAGTATAAAGACAGGCAAAATTGGGTGACTTCATTATTAGAGCTTGTTTCCAAGTACATTTTACATCACAATATACTTTTATATGTCCTAAAATCAAAATTAAACACATTATTGTACGGAATATATCCGTATGTCGTAGATCATTTCTGCTATACGTCAATCATGAGCCGTAAGAAGGAAAATGACATGCTATGCTTGCGCGTTAGAATGATGTCAGCTTCAGAGGTTAGAAACGAAATGAAGCTACGATAAACTTCCATGGATCTTGCACACCAATTTTATATTGATCCATTATTAAAAAAATATACCATTTTATTTCTAAATTTTAGCTTGTTAAGAAAGGTTTATAGGACACATCCCAACAGAAATAAATCTTGAGAAATTCGCTAAAATATCCAAAACCAGGCTAGAAGTACGCGGGATTTTTAGTCCCATGATGGATGCATAGGGAATTCAGCAACCAGATCCACGGATTTCCCGCCTAAGCTCACTAATATGGTCTATAACACATAATTTGGAATATTACTGTACTTGTACCCGTTATATTTTTATACTCATTATATTTATACTGTCCTTTGTCCGTCAAAGGACGTCTATTGGATATAGGGCCTGGCGGGAGGCCCATCGTCGCAGAACCTCTGTGCCGTGGATACACCAAGCGTCACGGCTGTAGCCAAAGCTGACGGAAGAGCGTGCTCCTTTCGGCTATTCACACAGGCAGATGCTACACAAGATGGATTGTTATAGTGGAACAAAAGCATCCGGAGGTAAAATACCCTCCCATTCGGATCTCCGGGGCAGGGTGTCCGCTCGAGCAACTCATCGATTTGAGAGGAAATCTTTTCACTTCGCATCCTGGAACGTTCGAATCCTTTAAGACTCCGACACTTCAGAACACGCCGAACGGAGAACTGCCACGATTAGTCATGAGCTCAACCGTCTTAACGTGGATATTGCTGCCCTGAGCGAGACCAGATTCCTGGATGAAGGGAGTCTCACGGATGGTGGATAAATTTTTTTTTGGAAGGGCCTTCCTGTCGGCTCTAAGAAGATTCATGGAGTGGGATTTGCCATAAAGAACGATCTGGTCCCGAGACTTCATGGGCTGCCACAGGGAATCTCGGAACGCTTGATGACACTCAAGTACCAACTACCTGACAACGGCTTTGTTACTGTAATCAGCGCCTATGCTCCAACACTGACTTCAGACCAGGTATCCAAGGACGCCTTTTACGAACAGCTCGAGAGCAGGTCCCGAAACATCATTGCCTAGTGATTTGGGGATTTCAATGCAAGGGTAGGTAGGCAAAATGAGCTATGGCCAGGCGTCATAGGCAAAAATGGTTTGGGCAGTATGAACTCCAATGGCGAGCTGTTACTTGCAAAGTGCACCGAACATGACATAGTAATAACAGGCAACATCTTCAGGCGAAAAAACAAGTACACGGAAACCTGGCAGCACCCTAGATCCCGTCATTGGCACCTCATAGATTATGCGATCGTGAGACAGCAACAACTCGGAGAAGTTAAGATCACAAAAGCCATCACTTACGTAGAAAACTGGACTGATCACCGTCTGGTACTCTCTAAGATGTCGATCAATCTTAAACCTAGGCACGTGAACTTCTCTAAAACCAAGCCCAAGTCTCGTCTAAATATCGATAAAGTTGCTAAGTACAAAGCAGTTTGGCTTTAGGGAGGGAATTTCTGCGGTAGATGCTATAGAGGAATTTGTAGGAAAAGTTATTGCTCAAATGAATAATAAAAAGAGTTTTCAGCTCTAGAGTTAGCCCTTCAAGTTTCTTTCCATAATGCACCAAACTATCACACGTGAATTCTATTTCCAAATTCAATATCTTAGCATCCAGTCTATTGTTCAGATCCACCACCCTCTGCAATTGTATGTTCGATCCAACACGGTTAAAGGTGCCCACTTGTTTCCTTCTTGCTAAATGGACTGGTAAAACCTCATGCGAACGACAACGTAGTAGAAATAATCTTTGGTTCCTCAGGGAACCCATCCTGATGTTAATTTTTGCCCATGACTTGAGAGTTGTTACAATTCTTGGACCGTATCTTGATCCCATGTCTTCAAAAAATCCCATTTAACTAAGCTATATTTCAATATCGACTTCGCTACTTAACAGACTTTAGTATCGGGAGAAAGAAGTCAACTATGGGTCTTCTCAGTATTATTCTTTATTGCTTTTCCTAGCTTTCGTTCATGATTTTGAACTTCTTCAGGGACTAAAAACACACAAAAAGTCAATGGACTTTGTACCCTATGTTACACATGGTACTCACAATCAATGCGAATTTTCGAAAAGAAAGGACGGAACCATCCTCAGAATATTAATTTTGTCGTAGAAGTTCGACCAGAACAATTATAATACATATCCTAATCATAATACAACAAGACAGAGATATGAAAAAACACATCAAACTACAAAAATCTTTTGTTAGAACTTTAATTTCAAATTAGGTTAGGAAACTCGACGCCGTCGATCCAACTCGTCTCTATGATCCTCTCTGTCATTCACTGATCCTATTCTTACTCAGCCAGGTTCGATGTTTCTTGTCATATTGGGGTTATCCGTTCTTCGCAATCTAATCATCTCCAAGATATTACAGTAGATGTCACTGAGTGCACTATAGTCTGTATTTATATTCACACTGTTGTCACACATATTAATTTCCGCAGATTCCAAGAAAAGCCTCTTATTATGGTTGTTCACCTTTCTTAAAATATTGACATCATTTAAATTCATGATATGGCCCGTATCTACTGTATGTCTCGCCAATCCTGTGGTTGACCTCATTAGTCTTGTGTCTCTTTTATGTTCTTCTAACCTCGTGTTAAGTCTCCTACCCGTCTGGCCAATATATGCCCCTTCACATGTGCTACAATCAATCCGATAGATAACATTCGTAGTGTTATATGGTCCTTCTTTATCCTTTAGGTGTGTAAAGACAAATCTTTTCAACTTATTAGGAATTGTCCTGACGAATCTCAACTCATTTATTCCTTTGAACAATGATATGATCTTCGACGTTATTTGATCATAATGTGGCAATTTGTAATATTTATAATTCTGTGTATCTGTCTCCACTATCACATCTGAACTCTCTGTGTTATTTATTATGTCATTAACAGCTGGTGAGCTGTTATAAAATATTCTATTTATCAACCTAATTGGGTATGAGTTCTGTATTAATAGGGTTTTAAGTCTCTGTAATGAGCCCTCATATTTGGATCTATCACATATACCATAAAGTCTATTCTTCATACCTGTGATGAGATTTAACTTATGTTTCAGTTGATGACTGGAGTAATAGTTGAGATACCGGCCAGACGCCATTGGTTTGGTATACCAATCTGTAATAATGGTTTGATTTTCCCTCACCAGTAACACATCCAAGAAGGGTAATCTGCCTTCTACTTCTACCTCAGTTGTAAATGAAATATTTATGTCAAATTCATCGAACACATCCACCACTTCTCCGATCCTGTCCTCGGGCATCAGGCAAAATAAATCATCCAAGAACTTTTTAACCTGTAGCAAAGTAAATGTTAATCTAGGGATACTCTCATCCAACAGGTCATCCATCACGAATTGTTGGATTATCTTGACCTGCTGGCTGATGTGGATACTATCATACAAGGAAAATTAGTCAACAATAAAAACATATATAAAGCTAAAGTGGCACATATTTTTACTGACCAACTTATTAAACAGAAAAGTTCGTCTAAATCTCTGATTGTACGTCAAGTTGAGATTACAAGAAGATTCATAAGGGACCATCCAGATATAGTTATAACCAGGTCAGACAAGGGTAATGTGACAGTTATCCTATATAAAACTGAGTATATACAGAAATCACTTGACTTGTTAGATGACCCCAATGATTACAACCGTTTGGAAGAGGATCCGACGATTAAGTACCAAAACAAAGTCAACAGACAAGTTGTTAAATTGAAGAAAGAAAATATTATAGATGATGGTACTGCCAGTTCATTGATGACATATAACGCGGTGTCCCCAAAGTTTTATGCCCTACCCAAGATCCATAAACCACAGTTGGCAGTGAGACCAATCATATCTAGCATTGGTGGACCCAATACAAAAATCTCGATTTTCATAAGAAACATTTTAACAGCTAGTTATAACAGGACTAATCCATATTATGTTCGGGATTCATTTGAATTTAGTAAGACGATGAATGGGCTGGTGATCCCGGATGGATATGTGATGGTGAGCCTGGATGCAGTTTCTTTGTTCACTAATATCACCTTGGAAGCATCTAAGAGATCAATAATAAAACACTGGGAGGAAATACAACCAAACTGCCCTATGGATCAAAAACACTTCTTGGGGTTGCTGGATGTGGTTTACCAAACAACATACTGCAGATTTAATGATGGTTTCTACAAACAACAAAAAGGCACACCCATGGGTTCTGAGGTGTCTGCGATCCTGTCACAATTCGTGATGGATGACCTGTTGGATGAGAGTATCCCTAGATTAACATTTACTTTGCTACAGGTTAAAAAGTTCTTGGATGATTTATTTTGCCTGATGCCGGAGGACAGGATCGGAGAAGTGGTGGATGTGTTCGATGAATTTGACATAAATATTTCATTTACAACTGAGGTAGAAGTAGAAGGCAGATTACCCTTCTTGGATGTGTTACTGGTGAGAGAAAATCAAACCATTATTACAGATTGGTATACCAAACCAATGGCGTCTGGCCGGTATCTCAACTATTACTCCAGTCATCAACTGAAACATAAGTTAAATCTCATCACAGGTATGAAGAATAGACTATATGGTATATGTGATAGATCCAAATATGAGGGCTCATTACAGAGACTTAAAACCCTATTAATACAGAACTCATACCCAATTAGGTTGATAAATAGAATATTTTATAACAGCTCACCAGCTGTTAATGACATAATAAATAACACAGAGAGTTCATATGTGATAGTGGAGACAGATACACAGAATTATAAATATTACAAATTGCCACATTATGATCAAATAACGTCGAAGATCATATCATTGTTCAAAGGAATAAATGAGTTGAGATTCGTCAGGACAATTCCTAATAAGTTGAAAAGATTTGTCTTTACACACCTAAAGGATAAAGAAGGACCATATAACACTACGAATGTTATCTATCGGATTAATTGTAGCACATGTGAAGGGGCATATATTGGCCAGACGGGTAGGAGACTTAACACGAGGTTAGAAGAACATAAAAGAGACACAAGACTAATGATGTCAACCACAGGATTGGCGAGACCTCCAGTAGATACGGGCCATATCATGAATTTAAATGATGTCAATATTTCAAGAAAGGTGAACCACCATAATAAGAGGCTTTTCTTGGAATCTGCGGAAATTAATATGTGTGACAACAGTGTGAATATAAAAACAGACTATAGTGCACTCAGTGACATCTACTGTAATATCTTGGAGATGATTAGATTGCGAAGAACGGATAACCCCAATATGACAAGAAACATCGAACCTGGCTGAGTAAGAATAGGATCAGTGAATGACAGAGAGGATCATAGAGACGAGTTGGATCGACGGCGTCGAGTTTCCTAACCTAATTTGAAATTAAAGTTCTAACAAAAGATTTTTGTAGTTTGATGTGTTTTTTCATATCTCTGTCTTGTTGTATTAGGATTAGGATATGTATTATAATTGTTCTGGTCGAACTTCTACGACAAAATTAATATTCTGAGGATGGTTCCGTCCTTTCTTTTCGAAAATTCGCATTGATTGTGAGTACCATGTGTAACATAGGGTACAATGTCCATTGACTTTTTGTGAGTTTTTAGTCCCTGAAGAAGTTCAAAATCATGAACGAAAGCTAGGAAAAGCAATAAAGAATAATACTGAGAAGACCCATAGTTGACTTCTTTCTCCCGATACTAAAGTCTGCTGACAATATGTCAAGGTTGGAAAAATACTGAGTCGACCACTTGAAGTTAAAACGGGCATACCGCAGGGTACGGTTCTTGGACCCATATTGTTTTTAATTTTTGTTAATCAGCTTTTGTCAATTGAAGGCTTGAATATAGTTTCCTATGCTGATGATACAGTTGTGACGTTTGTGGGAGATACTTGGGAGGAGGCGCGCAGTGGGGCAGTGGTTGGAATGGAAATTGTAAGATCCTGGTTGGCGGAAAGTTGTCTCAGTCTAAGTCTTGAGAAAACTAAATTCATCACATTTTCAATCACAGCGGCTGGACAGCCGGATTTCGATTGCATCTCATTTCATTCCGATCATTGCTCAAGTGGCACGGTATGCCACTGCCCGTCTATTATTGAGGATGAATCCGTTAAATACTTGGGAATACATATTGATCAACACCTGAGATGGGATAGGCATGTTTCTAAATTGATCGAGAGGACAAGGAATTCATGTTATATTTTTTACAACCTGCGGAAAGTTCTCTCTAGAGAGATGATATTCAGGGTCTATGATTCTATAGTGTGCTCAATTTGGCGTTACGGTATTGTTGTATGGGGTGGTGTTTACGATATCTACCTGAAAAATTTACAAACTGTACAGAACACCATTCTGAAAATAATCGTTAGAGTTGATAGGATGTATAATACGCTTGAATTATATAAAGAGACTAAACAACTGAATGTCAGACAAATATACATATATGAGGTCCTTCTCAATGAAATGAAGAAAATGTAACAGTTTATTACACATGCTTACCCAACTAGATATACCAACAGAAAAACGGTCATAGTTCCTAGATTTGATAGTTCACATCTACAGCACACTTTTCTTTACTACGGTCCAAAGTTTTATTGTTTTCTTCCTGCTCAGCTGAAAATCAATTTCAATATTAAAAAAAAACAACATAGGGATAAATTAAAAAACTTTGTTTTAGAAAATTCAAAATATTTTTCTGCTTTACTTACCGGGACGACATAGCACAACTTTAAATTGACAATAAATGATATTTATGTACCTACTGTTTGTGCATCTAATTTCATTCATATCTTGCATATTCCTGTGGCCCAGTGTGGGCCTCACCAAGTTTAGGCTCTGCGAAGTTGATGGTTTTGGCTTGCTCTCCTCATTGGGCACTTCATATAGTTTGTGGATTTTTGGTATATTTGGTTTTCTTTCTTTTTTTTTTGTGTTTCTTTTCGTATTCATCAAAAATTGGAAGGGTCATACAGTATACAAACTTAAGTTTAGATTGTATGACTCTGTAATTCTGTTTATAACTTGTTTATATTTGTTATGATGAATAAAGAATATAATAGAATAGAATAGAAACAAATCCTGGCATTTGCCGATCAAAATGACCAGCGAAACTTATTTAATGGAGTGAAGAAAACTTACGGTATTTCAAGAAGAAAAGTTTGCGCAATCAAAGATGCTAACGGCTTACTCCTGACTGAAGACTCTGACATCAGAGCCAGATGGAAGGAACACTATTCCACTATCCTAAACATGGAAAGCATGCTAGATAATGATGTCTCAAATAGAATATGCCCAATCAATCATTTTACCAGGAAATTACCGCCGAAGAAATCAGGGTAGCAATAAACTCTTGAAAGAATCACAAAGCCCCCGGAAACGATAACATTCCAGCAGAAGTTTACAAAGCACTCGGCGAAGTAGCGATAAAACCTCTGAAACTTGCATTTAACCTTATCTGGAAAACTGAATCAGTCCCACAAGACTTCAGAGATGCAAAAATCGTAAATGTCTTTAAGGGAGCGCTTCTGATTGCGGAAATTACAGGGGCATCTCGCTTCTTTCAATAGGCGGTGAAATTCTGGCGAGAATAATGGCCTCAAGACTTATGAAACATGTCGAGCTGATTATCCCCGAATCCCAGAACGGATTTCGACAAAATCGGGGAACAACCGACCACATATTCACTCTGAGACAACTTCAGGAGAAAGTCAAGGAACGGCATAGCCAATTATACGTAGCATTTGTAGACCTGACCAAAGCCTTTGACTCGGTGATCAGAGAGGCTTTGTGGAGTATCATGGAACGGTTGGGCGTCCCCAGAAAATTTGTGAATGTCTGCAGAAGCTTCCTCCAGAATAACATGGCAAGTGTTCTTTACAATGGTGAAACCACAGACGCCTTCCAGACTAATACTGGCCTTCGACAGGGCTGTGTCTTAGCACCTGTTTTGTTTAACATCTTTTTGGCAGCCCTGTCCATGATTGTAGACAGTAAATTACTTTCGAGGGGCCTGGAAATTAAATACCGCTTCGAAGGTGGACTGTTCAACCTAAAAAGGCTGAGAGCGAGAACGAGAACGAAAGTCCTTACCGATCTTCAGTATGCAGATGACTGCGGCCTCAACTCAGACTCCGCTGACAGCCTGCAAAAAATTTTGGAGACTTTCGACTGGGCATATAAAGCGCTGGGGCTGAAAATCAACATTGCTAAAACTAAGATTATGTGTACCCCACAAAATGCTGAAAGGACCAGAGTGAAGATCGAAAACGAAGATTTGGAATATGTCGAATATTTTCATTATCTTGGAAGCGTAGTAAGCAACAAAGCCACAATCGACGACGAAATCAGAAATAGAGACGGTGCGGCATCAAGAGCTTTTTGGGGTCTAAGAGAAGGAGTATTTGACAATCACGACCTGTCAATCAGAACCAAAGCGGCAGTTTACCGAGTTGTGGTAGTCCCGACCATGACATATGCGTGCGAAACGTGGACCACGTACAGGCGACATCTGAAAACATTAAATCAACTACAACAAAGGCACCTGAGGCAGATAGCGCACATCAAATGGTTTCATAAAATCTCCAATAAGGGTGACGGCCACCGAATGCGAAGTTGAGCGAAGCCGAGCATTTTCAGTACTATATAATAATTTACGAAGCTACGAATCGAGTGACGTAGCTCGTGATTTAGCATTGAAAAAGCTCAACTTCGCATTCGGTGGCCGGTCACCCTAAAGCTGTTCTCGAAAGAACTAACAGCCTGAGCATTGATGTTTTAGTTGACCGAGCGCAACTCAGATTGTCCGGGCACGTTCAGCGTATGCCCGAAAATAGACTTCCTAAATGCGTCTTGTACGGAGAGCAAGTGTGAGGGCAGAGAAGTCAAGGCGGGCAGCTAAAGAGATATAAAGACTCTCTTCATGAGAAACTTAAACTCTTGAATGTACAGAACGACTGGGAGGCTCTGGCAGAGGATAGATCGCAATGGAGACGTGTTGTGAATAGCTACAGCGCGGAATCGGACAGATGTCGAAATCCATCAGCGCAAGGAAATTTTGAATGTGGCAGAGTAATCACCTCTAGAATAGGTCTTTTCAGTCATCGAAGGACTCACCGAAGATGGGAGTGTGGGAGTTTCAACTCTATCTTCTATCATGTAATGTTATGTAATCTTTCTGTGTAACGTTTTATACTCGACATCGAGATACAGCAATATACAAGGTGTCCGGGGAGTAACTGTACATACTCATACCAGAGATAGAGTTGGACTAGCTGATTACGGATTGACTATAAAAAATTAATTTCTGGATTTCCCTAGAAAGCTACAGGGTGATTTTCCTACTTCATGGAAATACTTAGTCCATCATAAAATCCAAACTTATTGACGGATATTATTGAAATTTAGGAGGTTATTGACACATGCAAAGGTTGAGTTAGAAAGATATCAATTATTCCATTATACCAGGGCCGGACTCATTAATCTTCATTAAAGGGTTCAAGGTAAAGAAAACACTTTGTATTTCGAATTACAAATAATTGATTCGCTTTTTAGGAAGAAGCTATATTATGCTTCAATTTTTGGTACCGCTCAAATTTGTCACATCAACAATTATTTTTTTATGAATTTCTTAATTTGGATAAAGTTCGAAAATTGCAATTTATTTACCTGAACAGGACATAGTCATCTTGTGCAGGTCGAAAATAAATAATAAATTTTCTTAAAAAAGTCACTGAAGGTAAAGAAGATTATAATAATTTGTTGATATACTGGGTGGCTACCCCAGACGAGGATTTCACTTTGAGGGAGTAAATGAAGGTATTTTGAAAAAAAAAAATTTGGGATGTGTATAGGGTATACAGAAGCATATTTCAAAATTATTCTTATGTATACCGGGTGTTCGACAACAATGATATAGACCAAAGTTACACTTCTTCCAGTCAATCAGTCAAGAGAACAGTTGATGAACAGAATAATCAACTGTTGCGATATTTTAAGAAATAATGGCGATATCCAATTTGAAAATTCGGCAAGAGATATATATATACAAGCTAATGATTTTCATTTCGAACCACTTTTGAAATATCGTTCCTATTTTTATTTTTATTAGGTACTCTTTACTGTATTTTAGTTTTTTTCATTTTTTATTGTTTCGTTATTGAAGTGCTTATTGAAGCGCTGAACTTTTTTGTAAATTTTTTACTAAGACATTCGCCTTTTATATTCAAACATGAGATTTTCAGTTCTCTTCATGAAGAAAAATTCAATTTTTTGAACTTTATCCAAATTCAAAAATTCATAAAAAAATAATTGTTGATGTGACAACTTCGAGTGATACCAAGAATTGAAGCATAATTCAGCTTCTTCCTAAAAAACGAATCAACTATTTGTAATTCGAAATACAAAGTGTTTTTTTTACCCTAAATACTTTAAATGAATTTTAATGAGTCCGGCACTGGAATAATGAAATAATTGATATCTTTCTGACTTGACCTTAGCATGTGTCAATAACCTCCCAAGTTTCAATAATATCCATCAATAAGTTTGGATTTTATGATGGTCTAAGTATATCCATGAAGTTGGAAAATCACCCTGTAGCTTTCTAGAGAAATCCAGAAATTAATTTTTTATAGTCAATCCGTAACCAGCTAGTCCAACTCTATCTCTGGTAAGAGTATGTACAGTTATTCCCCGGACACCCTGTATAAAGTCTCCATCCTAAGATGGAGTGGAGTGTTAGTAGATCGGACAAAACCATGATATCCAGATATTGGTGTTTGCAAGTGGTTGTAGAATTCATGCAGGATTTTAAAATGGGACAAATTCTGTGAATATTCTGAAAATGACCTGACATTATGAGAAAGTTATAGATTATTATATGTGAAATATTCTGGAATTGATAAACTTCAATGTGCCATGAAGATCATCCAGAAGCATTCTACTGTTCCGAAATAGCATACATAAAACCATTTATAGTAGGGACATTGATTTCTTCTCAATTTGAACCCGGTTATTTGACAATCGTGAATTTTTTGTTACGACAGATTTTTTATGTGCTTTTATTTGTGAATCTTATGATAATGCCATTTGTACTTCCTCTCATAGGCATTTTTCATATTTCACCGTAGTGACTGCTTTTATTTGTGAATCTTATGACCATGTCATTTGTATTTCCTCTTATATTGTATGTTGTTTTATAATTCTGTATAATTAGAGAGATATGGGAGCATGCTTAACGTCATGCGGTAATAACGTCAAGCGCTAATAACGTTACGACGCATGCGTATTTCCATTTTCAGAATAGCGGGCGGTATTAACATTACCGCATGCCGTAATTTACGGGTGGATAACGTTGAACGTTATCGTAATTTACGTTGTTTTCTTGCCTTGCGCATTACTATTTTTCCGTTTGTTTTGACAGAAATAGGTTATGTTTTGAAACAGGGGCCTCTTAATTGACATTGAGAAGAATTTTTTTTAAGAGAATAGTAGCAGAAGAGACGAAATGAGTTCCTCAAGAATAATCTAATAACCAAAGGTAAAAGTGTATATCTTCAATTAATGGGTCACATGAAAGGAAGAGTCGAATGAAAATAGAAATTTCCATCCTAGTGTTTAATTCTGAGTACCTATTTCAATCCCATATTGATGATTATGAACTATGTAACTTGTTTTCAATAGGAAATAAAAGGGTTCAATTCGAGTTTTTTTTTAATAAAACTCATAAAAGTAGAAACATCTAGATTGGACATTGGCTTATGGCTTGTGTTAAGATATATATATATAATGTGTATGAAGAATTCATCTATGATTTGTTTCTCTATGGTATGAAAGATGCGTCGGTAAAAAAGTAAGGTTATGTGACAAGAGTAAAAATTCAACGTGTAGTCGATGTAGTCTTGGGAATTAATAAAATCAATAAAAGGAAGCAAGGTGTCTCATTCCACAACAAAAACCATAAACCAATATCAGGTTATGGGCCCAGTTAGTATTTGAACAAGATTCAAAACAATTGTAAAATTTTGAAAATTGGAAGTTACTTCAAAGTGAATGATGGCCAGCACTACAGTGAATCTGCCACAGTTAACGAGTTCAAGCAACTTCAATAATTGGAAATTCAGGGTCAATACACTATTAGAGGAACGACAAATTGCGGACGCTTTAGTGAGCAACGAAGAAAATTTTACAGGCGATGAATTGAACAAATTCAAGGTACGAGATGCCAAAGCCAAAAGTGTCATCGTCCAGTGTCTCACCGATAAACATCTAGATTTGGTTAAAGATGCTAAATCAGCAAGGAACATGATGAAAGCTCTACAAGACGTTTTCGAAAGGAAAAGTGTTTTCACAAAACTAACTTTAAAAAGGAAACTACTTACACTTAAGGTCAAGAAAGGAGATAAACTGGAAGACCATTTCCTTATTTTTGATACCATAATTAGAGATCTTGAAAATGCCGGATCGAAAATGGAAGAAGAGGACAAGATCTGTCATCTTTTACTTTCCTTGAATGAAGAATATGAATCTGTTATTACAGCGATAGAAACAATGAATACAGGGATAACAATGGACTTTGTTAAATCTCGACTTCTAGAAGAAGAGATAAAACTGCAAACAAAACAAGGTCAAACAAATAATAATGAAATGTCATTCTATACCTGCTTCAAATGTGGTAAAAATGGCCACAAATTTTCCGAGTGCAAGCAAAATATGAGAGGTAACTTCAGAGGCCGAAGAAGAAATGGAAGAGGAAATTATGGGGCTCTACAAGAGGTCAATCTAGAGGTAATCATCAGCAACCAGGACAATACACAGAAGTAGCAAATAAAGCCGGTGATATAGCATTCATAGCTCTGAGCACAGTTACAGAATTAAATGAAATTGGGAACTTCATTTTGGATTCTGGATGTACCCAACATATGGTTACAGGAGAACTAGAAAAATATGTAACAGACATTGTAGAAATAGCAACAGTTAGAATAGGTACAGCTAAAGGTGATCAAACATTATACTCCAACAAACGAGGTACACTGAGAGGATATTGTCAAAATCAACAAATAAAAATTGATGTTCTCATAGTCCCAGGTATGTCACACAACTTACTATCTGTTTCAAAATTGTTAAAGAAGAATTTTAGTGTTACTTTCGAGGCAGATAAGCATGGCAAGAGACATGCGATGATATTTAAAAATGACTGTTTCTTCCATTGTTACACAAAAAATGATTTATTCTTACTTAATATACAATTCAAATGTGGAAATGTTAATTCAAATGCTCTTGAGAATATTATAGATAATTATTCAGTGACAGACAATGCTGATGAGAATATTTGGCATAGACGATTAGGACATGTTAATAGATACAACTTGAAATTATTAAATTTACCTTATAGCACAGAAATTTGTGAAATTTGTATGAAAGGTAAAGGTAAAAGAAATCCTTTTCATAAGAAGGATAAGCAAACTTCAAAGATTGGAGAATTAATACACTCAGACATTGCTGGTCCTGTAGTTACACCAACTCCAGAAGGTCATAAATTCTTTCAGGTTTTGATTGATGATTATTCTCATTTTTTGGTAGTTAAACTTTTGAAAAATAAGAGTGAAGGTGATCAGAATATTATAGATTTTGTAAAACTGATCAAAACACAACATAATATGAAAACAAAAAGAATCAGAGTTGACAATGGAGGAGAATTTACTTCAAATTATTTTAAAGACTTTTGTAGGAAGAAGGGTATTGTGGTGGAATATACAATGCCATACAGTCCTCAGGAAAACGGCGTAGCTGAACGCATGAACCTCAGTTTACTGGATAAAGTACGTACCAAATTTGTTGAAACAAATTTACCCAGAAAATTGTGGGGTGAGGCTATATTATGCTCTGCATATGAGATTAATAGGACACCTACTACAGCTAACAATGGAGAAACCCCAGCCTCAAGATGGTACAGAAGGAACGACCTATCAAAGTTGAGAGTTTTTGGAAGCCAAGCATGGGCGGTTATTTTACCAAGACAGAATAAATTGGAAAGACGAGCACAACCATGCATAATGGTAGGATATACAGGAGCTGGGTACAGATTATGGGATTACGAGAAAGATGAAATAATTTGTTCTCGAGATGTGAAGTTCAATGAAAAACAGGCAAACTATGAAGAAATAACGAAGAAACAAACAGAGCAAAGATCAATGGATTTTAAAGAAGAAAATGAACAAACTGAAAGAACCAGAGAACACAATATAGAAACAAATAATGAAGAAGAAGATAGAGAAAGTATTCATTCAGGGAACTCAGAAGAAGAATGTCCATCAAGAATAGAGACTACAAGTAGAGGAAGAAAAATTACAGCACCGAAATATCTAAACGAATATGAAATATATACTGCCTATTGCCTATTGACGACAAATGAAAATGACCCGACCACGTATGAAGAAGCAATCAAAGTGGAATCATGGAAACAAGCCATAGAGAAGGAGCTATCTTCACATGAAAAATTACAGACATGGACCGAATCCGATTTACCGAAAGAAAAGAATGCAATTCAAACCAAATGGGTCTTTCGAACAAAAGAGGATGGAACCAAAAAGGCCAGATTAGTCGCTAAAGGATTCCAAATGAAGGAGAACAACCCATTTGAAACCATTTATTCGCCGGTCGCGAGAATGTCAACAATTAGGTTAATTTTATCAATTGCCTTACAGCAAAACTGGGATATAATACAACTGGATATACCTACTGCATTTTTAAACGGAAAATTGCAAAAAGAAATCTATATACAAAAACCAGAGGGCCTGACATGCAAATCACCAGTATTAAGATTAAATAGAGCCCTTTATGGACTGAAAGAGTCACCAAAAGTATGGAACGAGACGTTTAATGAATTTGCCTTGAAGAGTAATTTCAAAAGATCACAACACGATTGCTGTTTATATACAAATGGAAAAATATGGATGTTAATTTATGTTGATGATATTTTGATTGTTGGAAAATCTGAGAACATAGAAGAAATATGTTTGTTGCTGGAAAACCAATTTAAAGCAAAGAAATTGGGTCAAATTAAGCGTTTTCTAGGTATGGAAGTGAAAAGATTTGAAGATAAAATCGAAATTCGACAAACTAATTTTGTTGAAAAACTAATTTCATATTTCAATATGGAATCATGTAATGCTATCAAAACACCAATGGAGAAAGGATTTTATAATGCAGATGATGAGATAATAAATGTACCATACAGACAATTGATCGGAGGCCTCATGTATCTGAGTACAACAAGCAGACCGGACATATCATATGCAGTTGGATATCTGAGCAGATTTTTAGATAAACCAACTGCACAATTGTGGAAAGCAGGAAAACGTATACTAAGATATCTGAAGGGAACCAAGGATATAGGGCTAACATACTTCAAGAATCAGGAGCTAAACACAACATTGAATGGATATACAGATGCAGATTGGGCTACTGACAAACTAGACAGGAAGAGTGTGAGTGGATGTCTGATATTTTATGGTAAAAATCCAATTTCATGGTTTTCGAAGAAGCAAAGCTGTGTAGCCTTGTCGACGGCAGAAGCCGAATATATAGCAGCAGCAGCATGTTCTCAAGAACTTGTGAATTTGAAGGGACTTTTAAGTGACTTTAAATTGGACAATAAAACAATACTTTATTGCGATAATCGAAGTTCTATCTTAATGGCTAAAAGCAATGAGAACTCAAAACGAGCCAAACATATTGATATTAAAGTTCATTTTATAAAAGAATTAGTAGCATGTGATGTAATACAACTCAAATATGTATCAACTGATCAAAATTTAGCAGATGTTCTAACTAAAGCATTACCTAGGGAAACATTTGTTCATTTAAGAAATAGCTCGTATATAATGTAATATTTAGACGATTTTCATTTTTGTTTGTTAACCATTTCAAATCGAGGGAGGATGTTAAGATATATATATATAATGTGTATGAAGAATTCATCTATGATTTGTTTCTCTATGGTATGAAAGATGCGTCGGTAAAAAAGTAAGGTTATGTGACAAGAGTAAAAATTCAACGTGTAGTCGATGTAGTCTTGGGAATTAATAAAATCAATAAAAGGAAGCAAGGTGTCTCATTCCACAACAAAAACCATAAACCAATATCAGCTTGATGGTAGTAAAGCAGTACACATACACAAATAATTCTACGTTATCTCTACATATCCTCCAGGTGATATTCCAATTTTTTCTTGGTAACTATAGTGGCCACTTATACGTCCATGTCCATAAATTTTAAAATTATGAAATTCCAATCTTGCATCGTTGCCGTCCAAATACAATGAACTTCTCTTATTGGTCCAGGAGCAGAAGCCGATGATGATATTTCTCGCAGAAACCTGGCTCCACCCTGGAATTCCTGATGGCTGCTATTCGATTCCTGGTTATTCTCTATATCGTTGTGATAGTGTTACAACTCCGGGTTATGCTGGTGTGTGTATATACCTCTTGGAGTCAACATTTTCCTTTTATAGTGTATCGGAATACTCCCTCAATACGCCTGGTATAGACAATATTTTTATCGATATAAAATCGAATAACTTATCACTCAGTGTTGGCTGCATCTATCGTCCCCGTCCGTCACCGTTCGATCAGGTTATGTTCGATCACTTGGAGAGCGTATCCCATGGGGAGAGCAATGTGCTCATAACCGGAGACTTCAATCTTGGTGACATTCGTAAGTGGCCTCTTTTGAGAATGCCACCTCCAGGCTCTCCATCTTTACCCTTCGTCGAGATGCTTAATCGAAGCAGTTTTAAACAAATCGTTGAGGAGCCAACTAGGTTCAGGGTGGGCCAGTCTCCAACTATGCCCGATCTCTTTCTCGTTACTGATGTTGATATGGTATCTGGTCTGAATTACCTGTCACCTGTTGCAAAGTCTGATCACGTAGTTCTTTCAACAAAGATTCAGTTGAGATCGACAAACCAGCCACAAAGTCGGGAAGCAAGGGTGAAAATAACAAATTATGATGAGGTTAATCGAATTTTGAGGGAGTGTAACTGGCGTGAGATATTCTTCAACGATGATTTGGATGATATGTGGGGTGTCTTCAGTGCGAGGATTCAGGAGGTGATAGCGGATTGTACATGTGAGAGGGTGGTGAGACATAATCCAAGTAAACCTTGGATCAATGATAGGATTCTGAAAATGGGTCGACTTAAACGAAAATTGTGGCAACGTTTTAGACGTAGCAGATCGTCTCAAGATTTCCGGAACCACCGAGACTACTCCAACCAACTGTCTGAAGCGATTCGAGATGCAAAGAAATCATTCGAACAGAGATTGGTGCAATCCAAAAGTAAAAAGAAATTTTTCAAATATGTACGAAGTCATTTAAATTCATCTGTTAGTCTTCCGGTATTACGTAATGATGATGATACCTTGTTGTCCGACCATAAAATGATCGCAGAAACTTTTGCGGACACCTTTCAAAAGATGTTTTCCACCGAACCTGATACTCCCATGCCTCAGATAAGCGAGCCCAGGAATCATGCTTGCATAAATAATATAAATGTAACCGAAGAACTCGTTCTTGAACATCTTAAAAGTCTTACTGAGGGAAAGGCCCCTGGACTCGATGGCATCACTACGTCATTCCTTAAACGTTGTGCATCTGCGATAGCATCACCATTGACCACGATCTACGAGCGTTCCCTATCAGCTGGTATATTGCCGAAAGCATGGACGCAGTCCTCCGTCACCCCGATTTTCAAAAAAGGCGATAAGTACAGTCCTAAAAACTACAGACCCATTAGCTTAACATCTGCTGTACTCAAGATTTTAGAGAGGATGATTACATCGGAACTGGAAAAGTTTCTGTTGGACACTTCTGTGATACCGCCCGAACAGCATGGTTTTGTACCTGGCAGATCTGTTTTGACGAATCTTTTGAGTAGCGTTGGTTCGTGGACTGCAGCTTTAGATAGTAAAACTCCCGTCGATGTAATTTACTTAGATTTCTCGTGTGCGTTTGATAGGGTGCCAATCAGACGACTACTTCATAAGTTGGAACATTATGGAATCCGAGGCATGCTTTTGCGGTGGATCCATGCATTTCTTTCGAATCGCACATATTCGGTTAAAGTCGGTTCAGGGAGATCTTCCTTCAGATCTGTGAGTAGTGGAGTTCCTCAGGGTTCCGTCCTGGGGCCACTGCTCTTTCTAGTTTATGTATGTGATCTACCTCGTTTGATATCATCTGAGAGTGCATTCTATGCTGATGATGTGAAATTTTATAACTACCCCAATACTAATCGTGATACCCTTCAGGAAGACTGTAATATCATTCAGAGGTGGACGGAGGAATGGCTGTTGCCTCTGAATTTTTCTAAGTGCCGTGTCCTGCATCTGGGTAGTAACAACCCCAAAATGAAATACTATTTGGACGGAAATCCGATTGAATCTTGCACATCACATGTTGATTTAGGAGTTTCAATTGATGCTGACTTGATGTGGAGATCGCATATAGTGCGGGTGACGAATAAAGCTAAGAAGTCTCTGTACCTCATTCAGAAATGTTTCAACCGTTGCCATTTTCAAACATTAACATCGCTCTACAAGACGTATATACGCCCCATATTGGAATTCGCCGGTCCAGTATGGCATCCCATATTTGTTCAAGATGCAGATCTGCTGGAGCAGGTGCAACGGAGAGCAACTCGAATCCCATTCGGTATTATAAGACCTGACTACCAAACTCGACTCGCCATGATGGGATTGGAAACTTTCTCAAGTCGCAGGATGAGGGGAGATATGCTGACCACGTTTAGAGCTTTGAAGGGGTTTTTCGGTGTTGACATGTCTGGTCTATTTTCATTAAACAGAGGTAATCTAAGGGGACACGGATACAAGCTGAGTAGGGAACGATTTTTCACCAGAAGCAGAGAGAATTTCTTGAGCAACAGGGTATTTCGGGTATGGAATATGTTGCCCCACAGTGTCGTCAACGCCCCTAGTGTCAATAGCTTCAAAAACAGATGGGACGCATGGAGCTCCGGTAGATACTTGTGACCAGTTGGAAGTGCGAGTTTCATTTTCGGTGGAGGACTTAGTTTTTCTTTTATATGGACAGTATTTCGTTACTTTAATTCAATCTAATTTTTTTTGTTTTTTTTTCTTTCCGAATTCACAAGCATGAGCCGTATGTAATTTTTTTTTATTGTGAGTTACATAGGTTATCCTTAACTCTAATTGTAATGATAATAATAATAATAATAATAATAATGAAAGCATCACTGTGAGCAGGTATTTTTCAATACGTTTTAATCCAACTCCACAAACAAAAATTCCTGTAGATATGCATCCATATAAACGCACATAATCCACAAAAACCGCATAAAATCAACTCAAAAAGCATTAGAAACCTATATTGACAACAAACTTCGACATTTACCGATCATCTGTTACCTACGCTAATAACGTTAATTCGTATCTTCCATACGACTAAAATCTGAGCCAGATAGTGCAAGACGTTATTCCATTACCGCATAACGTTATAAGCGTACGTCGGCGTTATACGCTTCTTCCATATCTCTCTATTATGTTTTCTCATCATTTTCGAATTTTCAGTTGGTTGTTGCCGTTTTTCAAATATGGATACACAAATGACTTGGAAGTGCAGGATGTGTTCAATACAACAAAATCTGATTCAAGTGAGGACTTGGCAGATACGCTGGAAAGGTTGTGAATGAATACAGTATTTCAAAGATAGTTATTGATGACATTGATTTCAGACATTGGTTGAATGAAGTGAGGATCGCTGAGAAGAGTACAAAAAAGCCTAGTTTACAAGTGGCCATTCAAAAAACATTTTGGAAGCCTTACGCAATCATAGCATCTGTCTCTCTGTTCAGAGCGATTATGTACACGTGAGTAGATATATTCGAAAAAATTACAACAGGGCAAGCTAATTCAGTGATTTGAAAGGTCAAAATTTGAAAAAAACTTCATATCAATATAGGTTCTGAAATGCACCTCACGGGCGCTAGAGCCTCTTCAACATGACCTCCAAAATCTGATCATGCGATAGCTTTGCCGAAACTTGACGGATTCGAATGAAATTTGATACATGGGAATTTTTTGATGAACTGACTCAGTGATGAAAAAATCGTATGATTCTCATCATCATAAAATTATTTCTAAATAAGTAAGTGATTTCATAGAAATTTCGATGAAAGCAGTAATTTCCGAAATAATTTTTGTACCAAAAAAGGACCCTAGTAAATTTTACAGAGCATCATTCTCGAGGACAAAGTGATTTAGCGATGATATGTATTTTGACACAATGGGAGCTACCATTTTTGTACTCATCAGTTGAAAAACTAATACAAGATGAAGATAGACAAATTAATGCTAGATTAGTTTTTCTATGATGACGGGAAATTGTCATTTCATAGATCATATTGTTGGATTGTTGTGCTAGGGAATGTGAATTTTGCTTGGTAGTTGCGTATAAGCAGTCTATGCGACAGGCGCAGTAAACACATTCTGCATGCATCCGACGCATTACCGAATCCATACCTTTACAGTTTTGGCATTTCGCTGATAATGAGACGTGCCAACCAAGAAACCGAGTTTATGAAATCTAACCATTTGTCGATACACTTGTGAAAAACTACCAGCAAGATTTCACACCAGGCAGCACATTTTGTATAGATCACATTTTCAAACAAAATATACCCCTCAACAGTCATAAATACGGAATAAAAATATTCAAACTTAGTAGTGAAGGAGGATATACCTGGAATAAGATTATTTACTGTGAAAAGGAGCAAGATACAGGAGCTCTGTTTCAACAAACGTAGTGATATCCTTTACAGAAAGTCTATTAGACCAGGGAAGTACAGCGATAACTGATAATTATGGGTTGTTCGGAAAGTCATTTCGTTTAGGTGGCCTAATTGTATTTTTACAGAAAACTTCACACTTACGGCGCATAATCATGATATATTTTGACAGATAATATAGTAAGGCTTGTTTGTTGAAATTTTTGTTTCATTCTTAGCTAAAGTTTTTGTTTGGTGCTCTATCAAAGATGGAAAATCAGAAGCAGCATTTTCGGCAAATTTTACTCTTTTACGATCGAAAAGTTCAAGCAAAGCGAAAATTATGTGATGTGTATGGAGAAGATATATTGACCGAACGACAGTGCCAAAATTGGTTTGCCAAATTTCGTTCTGGCAATTTCGATGTTGAAGATGCACCACGTTCTGGATGTCCCGTTAAAGCCGATGAAGGCACAATAAAGGCATTGATAGATGCAAACCGCCGAATGACAACTCGTGAGACTGCTGAGAGGTTGAATTTATCAAATTTGACCGTTCGTAATGATGTGAAACGTCCTGGTTTAGTTTCAGAACTTGACATATGGATTCCACATGACTGTGATTTGCTTCTCAATCAATCAACAAAATGATACATTTTTGAAGAAAATCATTACTGGCGACGAAAAATGGCTTGTCTACAAAAATGTTGAGCGCAAGTGATCATGGAGTAAAAAATATGAACCAGCCCAAACCACTTCAAAGTCCGATATTCAGCAAAAAAGGGTATGCTATCTGTTTGGTGGGATCGTTTTATTTGAGCTTCTACCGGACAATACTACGATTAATTCTGAAGTGTACTGTGATCCACAGGATAAATTGAATGATTCACTCGAACAGAAAAGACCAGAATTAATCAATAGAACAGGTGTAGTCGCAAGATAATGCGAGACCCATACAAGTTTAGTAACTCGCCAAAAGCTTTTAAATCTTGAGTGGGATGGACTACCACATCCACCATATTTTCCAGATTTGGCACCTTCACTTCCAATCAGGACGTCAAATATCAGTTGGACCAGTTTTTTGCCAGCAAAGATCAGAAGTTTTATGAACGTGGAATCATTCTCTTGCTCGAAAGATGGCAAAAAATATTGGGCCAAAATGGAGAATATATAATTTAATAAAATTAATCAAAGTTTATTTTCATTCCCGAAAAAAATTACTACAGTAAACAATTAGTATAAAAAAACATTTTTTTCCCACGAAAGTTCGAAAATTCTACGTGGGCAGTACATATAAAAAAAAGTTTGCAAAAGAATTGTGTGCACACAAGTAAGAAGAGAAAAAAACTATTAAAAAATTACAATGCTTAATTAAATTAATTTTCAACATTTGAAACGGTAAGTATTAAAAGTATTCACTAATACTATTAGTGAACGTATACTAGAATGATAATGATTTGGTTCGAATCCATTTTTTTTGTCTTTCCATTGTATGTTGTTTTTGCCTTGGTTTCTTTAATGTTCTTTGGAAGTATATTGTATAGTAAAGGTGCCAGGTAGGTATGTGATTTCAAACCAATAGTTTTCTTTGCCATAGGTAAAGGGATGTTGTGAGATCTCATGTCTTTCCAGGCTGATGTTGTACAGTAGAAGGGCACGGTCGTATAGTTGACGCACAGTAAACATTTTTGACAGCTTGTATGGATTTTCTGTTGGGTAAGTAATATGCTCATGGTACATAATTTTTAAAAGTCATTTTTGAGCTACTTCTATTCCTTTATAATATGAGTCTGATATTGCCCTACATGATAGTATAGCATAATTCAAATGAGGTTCAACCAGTGCTTGATATACCTTCGTCAGTTCGTCTTGTTCTCATATTTCTCTTAAAGTTTTGAATTTACCTAGTAAAGATCTTATTTTCTTGATTATAAGATTCACTTGTTCATTCCATCGTAGGAGGCAGTCCATTGGTATTCCTAGATATCTGATATATTCTGTATTTTTTATCTGAATAACCATTAGTTTTTATGAATAATGTATCAAATGAAGGTTTTTCAGTTCTAAGACAAGTAAATGACATAAATTTGGTTTTATCCATGTAAACTGACAACTTTTTCCTTTCAAAAAATTCGACTATCCCAGCAAATTCTTCTTCAGCCTCTAGTTTTAATTGGTTCCACGTCGGCGCCGTAATGTAGACAACTGTGTATCAGCAAAACTTATAATTCCATTGTCCGGATTTAAGGCAAATAATTCATTTATATAAAGTAGAAAAAGGATGGGCCCCAAAATTGTGCCCTGAGGCACCCCACATATAATTGTCTCTCCTCTACTTAAAACTTTTCCTACTCTGACTTTCTGTTCTCGTTCTTTTAGACAACTCTTGATTAAATTAAATGCTACCCCTCTCCACCCCATAATTTCCAATGTCTGCAACAATATTTCATGATTAACTATATCAAATGCCTTCGCCAGGTCAACGAATATGCATGCTGCTGGTACACTATTATCCATAGTTCAATTCTACTAGAGCATTAATGGCATCTTGTGTTGATCTTTTTTTTCAAAATCCATATTGATGTCTTGTACTTTTCTATAAAGGAAAGAGTGCGTTTCTATAAAATTCTTTAGAATATTTTCGCAACTGATGATGTTAAGGATATAGGTCTATAGTTCTTCAGCTTTGTCTGTTCTGCAGACTGATAATGCAAATGATACCATGACACCACGGCGGTTTTTAGGATATTCGGGAATATTCCTTTTCTGATACCTACTATTGTTGATGAGATATGTTAATGGTTTAACAATGTAAGTAGATATGATTTTTAAGGTTTCAGCTTTGATGGTGTCTGGTCCGGGTGCTTTATTGTTTTTTAATTCTTCAATTACTTTTTTCACTTCTGTTTCGTCCGTGTCAAAATATACAATGGAGTTGTAATATTTATGGTTTATTTGCAGTATGTGATCTTCGTGTGAAGTGAATTTCTCTGCTACTCTCGTCGCAACGTTTATAAAATATTTATTAAATTCCTCTGCTATCTCTCTGTCTCCTAGTGATGCCCACGAGACCAACGAGCGAGACTTTACTGTACTCTCGTCTCGTCTCGCCGATAAGACACGAAGTCTCGTCTCGTAGGCTCCTAGTCTCGTCTCGTCTCGATTTTCGTTCGAAAGTCTCGTAAAAGTCTCGTGGTCTCGTCGTTGATAACATTTTTTAAAAGCAGAATATTCAAATCTAATGGTTATAACGCATATTCTAGTTTATCTACCGAGCAATTTTTATCAATTATTTGCCGTTGGAAGTATAATTATAATATTATATGAAATTTATTTATTGATTGTTGTACTACCTATAGAAGTAAATGGAGCAAAAACTTCCGTCTATCGTTCAGTATCAGAAATCAAATATCTAGTTATGATTCTTTTAAATCTGGTGAATGAATCTACTGCTTCCCGGAGAAGATTTTCAGGTTTTCGGCCTCATTCGACATACAAGTTGATGTTTTAATATCGAAGAAAAGTTTTAGAATATCAAAATCGAATTTCGAATTATCATTTATATCTTTTCACACATTGAATTTTTATGGGTTCAGTTGTATTCGATTAATTCTAGTATGAAACTCTTTGTTATTTTCATAAATCATATCATATCGGTCAGGTTATAAACTGTTTGAATGAATTGGTGCAGTTTGAGGTAACTACTTGAACACACTGCGCAAAAAAATTAACGCACATTATGGAAATCTCAAATTTATTCTACAACTGAAGGTGTTCTCAATGATAAGTATTTTTATCAGAATTATGCATGCGTGTTATCCACTTTCAACGGTTTTCTTCAATACAGATGTTTTTTCCTAGCAGGAATAAAAAAAGATGATATTATCATTGGCTCCATTCTAAAATCAGTTGTTCTCGATCAATTCTAGTGATCAATAGTTTTTCTTTGGTTTGATTTTCTACACTCGATCGCTATGCAACGCGAAACACGCAATTTGACACAAGAGGAATGTGCGCAAAGGGTAGTTTTGCGAGAAGGAGGGTGGACATACACAAGAATTGCAGAAAGGTTTGGAGTTTCCCATACAAGTGTGTCCAGAATGTAGCAGCGATTCAGGGAGACACATATGAATGTCTGAAGACCAGAACAGGGTTGACCGCGGGTAACAACTGTCATTCAAGAACGTTACTTGAGAGTTTCTTCGTTGAGACAACGGTTTGCAACCGCTCGCCTCCTTCAAATTCAGCTTGAGCAAACTCATGAGGTGCAAATTAGCACTCAGACAATAAGAAATCGCCTCAGAGAATATGATTTAAGGCCTCGTGTCGCGGCAAGAGGCCCAGCTCTTACCCCAGTCCATCGAAGGGCGCGTTTGGATTTTGCGAGAGAGCATATCCATTGGGAAAGAGTTCTCTTCACAGATGAGTCTAGATTCTGCCTCTACCATTGTGATCGACGTTCCCTTGTATACAGACGTCCACATGAAAGATATGCTCAGTGCAATTTCCTGAATACTACTGGTTTCGGGAGAGGATCGATTATGGTATGGGGTGGAATATCTTTGACTGCTCGCGCAGACCTAGTGGTCGTTGATAATGGAGCTTTGAATGCTGATAAGTATATAAGGAACATTCTTGAAGAGCATGTAGTGCCATTTGCCCCATAGATTGGTGAAAATTTCATTTTTATGGACGATAATGCCAGAACCCATCGTGCGCGCATCGTTCAGGAGTACCTTGAAGAGGTTGAAGTCTCTCGAATGGAATAACCAGCAAGAAGTCCAGATCTCAATCCGATTGAGCAGGTTTGGGACAACCTCAATAGAAGGCTGACAAGTTCAGAAAATCATCCAGCTACTCTTAATGACTTAGGAATCCAACTCGGAGACTTCTGGGAAGGGTTAGATCAGAACATTTTAAGATCACTCATTTTGAGTATGAACCGTCGTTGCCGAGCTGTAATTAACGCAAGGGGTAGAAATACGAAGTATTAAATCACTTATCAGCATTTCAGTATTTTGAAAATTGTTCATTTCTCTTCTTTCACGTAAGATTCGGTGAAATCTCGAATTTTTCTTTCATTTAATGTGTCTTGTTTCGTTCAAAACCTTCCCGAGAGAACATAAAAAATAAGTTATAAAGTCAATGTAGAGTTAACTTTCATTAAAATTGAGATTTTCAGAATGTGCGTTAATTTTTTTGCGCAGTGTACATCAATGCGTGAAAAAACTAAGTCTTTTAAAAATTTCGTATACAGGGTGATTCTGTATACGAATAGTGTAACTATTAGGATATATAGGTACCTAATGGCTTTTCAAGGCACATTTGGTCCTATCAATAGTTATGACTATCCCTGTATATAATCATTGAATTCTCACTAAAAATGTTTGGTCCAAAATAATGAGAATAACAAACTGTACCTAGAAAATCGTCAACAAGTAGAGAATTGTCCCATCCATTCATGCCATAACCCATACCGTAATAGAGAGATATGGAAGCATCCTTAACGTCATGCGGTAATAACGTCAAGCGCTAATAACGTTACGACGCATGCGTATTTCCATTTTCAGAATAGCGGGCGGTATTAACGTTACCGCATGCCGTAATTTACGGGTGGATAACGTTGAACGTTATCGTAATTTACGTTGTTTTCTTGCCTTGCGCATTACTATTTTTCCGTTTGTTTTGACAGAAATAGGTTATGTTTTGAAACAGGAGCCTCTTAATTGACATTGAGACGAATTTTTTTTAAGAGAATAGTAGCAGAAGAGACGAAATGAGTTCCTCAAGAATAATCTGATAACCAAAGGTAAAAGTGTATGTATATCTTCAATTAATGGGTCACATGAAAGGAGGAGTCGAATGAAAATAGAAATTTCCATCCTAGTGCTTAATTCTGAGTACCTATTTCAATCCCATATTGATGATTATGAACTATGTAACTTGTTTTCAATAGGAAATAAAAGGGTTCAATTCGAGCTTTTTTTTATTTATTTATTAAGACTCATAAAAGAAGAAACATCTAGATTGGACATTGGCTTATGGCTTGATGCCAGTAAAGCACTAAACATACACAAATAATTCTACGTTATCTCTACATATCCTTCAGGTGATATTCCAATTTTTTCTTGGTAACTATAGTGGCCACTTATAGGTCCATGTTCATAAATTTCAAAATTATGAAAGCATCACTGTGAAGAGGTATTTTTCAATACAGTTTAATCCAACTCCATAAACAAAAATTCCTGTTTATATGCATCCATTAAACGCACATAATCCACAAAAACAGCATAAAATCAACCCAAAAAGCATTAGAAACCTATATCGACAACAAACTTTGACATTTACCGATCATCTGTTGCTTACGGTAATAACGTAAATTCGTATCTTCCATACGACTAAATTCCGAGCCAGATAGCGCAAGACGTTATTTCATTACCGCATAACGTTATTAGCGTACGTCGGCGTTGTACGCTTCTTCCATATCTCTCTATTATTATACCAATTTATTGAGGGCCGACAAAGGGTTTTGCTGCAAAATAGGCACCAGCTGTATCAGTTTACGATCTTTTCAGTTTTTCAGAGTGAAAGCAGAAATGAACGGAATATTTATGAAATATATCAAAGACCACCTGCTCCTGTTTTACAAACCCTGAAAGTTTTAACCAATAGGAGTGCGTTCGTCTTGTGAAGTTTATTGCAATGAAATGAAAAATTGTCCGGTCTCCCCTTACACAAATATAAAAGCTCTTTGAATTTCACAAAAAATGTGGAATAAATATCTCACTATTTCAAATCAAAACTGAAAGGGGATAATTTTCGACAAGAACGAGCCTTGAACTCGAACGATTCATAAAACAATGCATATTATTTCATTCTGGGGTAAATATAATTTATATCGAGCTCATTTTCCATAATCAGGAATGATGAGACAGAAAAGGCCAAGGGTGTGAGAATACCAATATCTATCATCTATATCATCTATTACAAATACAATTATGTTCCCATAATTTGAAATTTGAATGTAATATTCGTATTGTCAGATGTGATTCTACAGTCGATTGATGGTTTTGAGTTTCAATGAACCATTCCCGATCTCGATTTGCTTGTTAATGAAGCTTCTGCACCCGAAATGATTCCAAAGTTTTCAAATTCGAAAGCAAACTCCTTCTATCGTCCGAATTATTCACGAGACTACGAAACCATTGCGAGACTCTCGTACTAGACTCGAGACGAGACCAAGAAGTCTCGTCTCGTCTCGTACATGGAATATCAGGTCTCGTCAGGTTTCGTTTTAATACCTTCAATAAGACCCTTTTTCATCAACGCTTTCCTCTTCCTATCACAGCGCTTTATTTTTACTATCCTTGAGCAACTTTCTATAATTTCTTGTAGTTTTTCTATAAATAGCATCCAAGAACTAGTAAGACCAGCGATCAATTTTTTCGGTGGATCCAACTTCTACCACCAAATCAATAAAAAGAATTCATATATAAAATCAATCAATCAAATCAAACCGATTTATACACTGCAGTGATGTTTAATTTTTTCCATTATTTAGTATAGAATGCCCAAGCGAATAATTAAGCTATATGCAAGGAGGGATGCAGTCAGTGACTTCTTACCAAGGATTATACATTAAAGTTTATAATCTATAATTTCATAGGTTTTTTTTTCTATTCAGATTATTTTACGGATTTCTACTCCGGAAGAAATATTAGTTCAAAATAGACGGTCAGAGAAATTGATGGATATAGTAAATAGAGGAATTAATAAATATCCTATCATGTATAAGTTTTTTTCATACGAAAAGTCCTGGAGCCCCAGCTCCAACGATTAAAATGATCCACCACTATTCTATAGATGATGGAGAGCATGTTCCTCATATTTTTTCGAATGTGTGAAACGACTGGCCAAAAAAATGGATGCAGAAATTGATCAGACTTACACAGAAACATTTCTATTTCTTTTGACAGCCCTAGAGCTCTAAATCATTCATTCATTCTTCGAGAGTATGTTCCTCTTTTTTGTTTTGAAAATTTAAAATTGCCAAAAAAATTCATTTCCCATTGCATCCATTCCATCAATTTTCTTGGATGGCCATTTTCCATCGTTGGAGGTGGTTTTTCTGATACATTCCTCTTGAAAAATGAGGAATATGAGCATCATAGTAGACTGAACAGTTTTTGGTCCTCAGTAGTATGAACAAAAAATTATGTTAGGATATTTAAGTCATCCCTCTCTGTACTTTAACCATCAATTTACTTGGCCGTTTGTTTTGAACTGATTTATCTTCTGGAGAAGAAATCCTTAAAACATTCTGAATAGAAAAAATCGGTTCATTTGATCGTTGAAGGTGGCGTTCTAGGGCTGTCAGAATGAATTTTTTTCTGGGTACATTCTGATAATTCCTTTATCCACCAATTTCCTTGGCCGGCCATTCTGAAGTGGAAAAAATGAGGAACATGCGCTCCGTCGTAGACTGAATAGTTCATTTTTATCCTCGGAGCTGTTTGAACAAAAAATTATGTTAGTTATATTTTAGTCATCCCTCTATGTACTGTAGCCAAGAATTTTCTTGACCGGATGTTTTGAACTGATATATCTTCTGGAGAAGAATCCTTAAAACATTTTGAATAGAAAAAAAAAACATATCGGTTCATTTTGATCGTTGGAGGTGGGATTCTAGGTCTGTCAGAATGAAACAAAAAATTTTATGAATACATTCTCACACATCCATCTATCCACCAATTTTATTGGACGGTCATTCTGAACTTGAAAAGCAGCAGGAATACGCGTGTTTTCGTAATATGAAAATGAATAATGAAATTAGGGATTATACAACAGGATCTATAATCCTTGGTATGAAAAGAGTCCATCCCTCCTTACATATAGCTAATTATTCGCTTCGCCATACTATTATGGATAAAGGAAAATAAATTAACTGGTTGACTGCAGCTTTGGTATGAGAGATCAGCCGGCAGAAAAGACACGATTATATGACTTGAGGGAATATTATTAATTCGAGGAGGATCATATGTTGTATGTAATTAAACAAATTAATTTGGAATGTTAGAATCTTAGAACATTACAGTTTAAATGTTCCATGAGCTGTGATTTTCAACATCAATGTAGTTAAGATTTCAGGATGAAGAATATATCATAATTTTCCTTAGATTGATTTTCCTTGAATAGGTCAGGTAGTATTCAGGTAGATAGCTGAATGCAATCTCAATCTCCCAATTGAGAGTGCATAAACTCTTTACGTACTCGAAACGTTTCATTTCTATATCTTCCTTCATAAACTAAGTCAATTCAATTGTTTACGAACCTGAACATATCCTCTCAATGTAGTAATTTTTGATAGATCCTCATTTTGAACTTATTGTATATAACTGGCATGGGAAAAAATTGTTGGCAGTGAAAATAAGAAACACTCGAAGTTGATATCATTCATTTCAGTCTAACTATAATGGTACAAATCTGGGTCAGCTGATGACTGAAGTTAGGTACATATGTTATGTCAATGCCAGCTGATGTGCTGATCTCGCTTGGCTGTTTTGCGAAAATGGACCTTATCGACTTGAGTGAATGCACGAAATTTTTCAAAATTCACAATTTATCTAGATATTTTGCGTCCGAATTCGGATCACGGATTGTGCTACGGGATATGGAGGATTATTTTCTTGGTATCAGTTGTCGTTTTCTGGTTGGGTTCGTGTAGAAAAGTAGATAGGTTCTGAGGAATAGTAAAACTCCTCCGAAACTATAAGAAACGGCCTTGGTGAAGCTGGATGCGTTTACATTCGTGTTGTTAAGTCTCGAATTTCTGAAGCTATTTTCTCGTATTTTCTGTTTTCCGAGTCGAGAGTAGAACGCGCCTATGCTCCGGTTATTCGTCTTTCGTTTCGCATTTTTCGGATGTGCGGCGGTTTTCGAGGAAACAGAGAATTCCCAAACCTCTAAAACAGCTGATTTTTCCCTCTTACCTCTCTCACTCGGTGCTTATGAAATTAGTAGTACGAGATGATCTACTTCACCTGTCCCATATACATTTTCCTATGTTTGCTCTTCAAGTATTCTTATCACCTATTTATAATTTATGTATTTTTTCTGGCAAGATGACTTATTTGTGTTTGTATTTACAGATGTTTCTGAGGAGAACTCTATGAAGGTTGAGTAATGGTCGGTCACAGTTGTATGCAGTAAAGCAGGTAAGTACGAATCCACATCATCATCAGAGCTGACCTTTGTCAGTGATCAATGCATGATTTTGTATTGGCCGTTACACGAGTATAATCATTTATCATTAACTTATATCCGTATTCCCCCATAGTATTAAGGTGTTCTTTTGTATATGGCTGATTTTATAGAATGCCTATATTGATATCGCCAATAAAGAAGGATACATTATTTTTATTTTTCTTCTTACAGGATTCCAGCAGCATTGCAAGATTCCTATTGAATTCCTCCACAGATGAACTTGAAGATCTGTACATAGCGATGACCTATATGTTTTTATTAAGCTTTGTTATATTGAGGTCTATAACTTTTATTTCTCCAACCTTTACTATGTCAAAACTATATTGTAAGTTACTCCTTATAAACACAACAACACCATTATTCTGATTAAATTCCATTCCATATTGATTGAGATCCCCTACTTTCCATGTTTCGGCTAGAACTATGCAATTTACATCAAAATTTAACTGTGATAAAACAATATTGAATTCATCAGAATTTTTACCTATACTTCTTATATTATTATGTAGAATTCTTAAATTACCGCTGTTTTCTTTATAGATAATAAATTGTGTTCTTCTGTGATCTGAACATTTCTGGTACACGGTTGCTCTAATTGATAGTTATACATGCGGTATTAATATAAAAATGGCGAAAGAGCTGAGGAATTCAGGATACAGGTACATTTGGTCAAGGGAAGACAAGGTTTTCTGTAGGAAGGGTGAGAACAAGAAAATAATTCATATTCAAAATATTAACCAAATTGAAGAGATAAAAAAACAAAGTTGAGTTGAATATAATCATTAATGATTGTTTTTTTATCTCTTCAATTTGGTTAATATTTTGAATATGAATTATTTTCTTGTTCTCACGCTGTAGGAAGGGTGATAGTTATTTCACAATAAAAACAACTTATAGTAATTTATTTCCTACAATTGACAATGTTTCGGTCAAAGCTTCGAAAGCCTCGCATAATGTCAAACTTCCCAAGATTTCTTTGCCATCATACAGCGGAAATTATAATGATTGGACAACTTATGATGATATTTTCATGAAATGCTATTTTGTCAGACATTGAAAAGTTTCAATATCTTTTGGGTTCTTTGGAATCTCAGCTGAAAGGTTTTCCACTCGGTTTTCCATTAACTGCATAGAATTACCATATTGCTTTCGAAACTTTGACTAAACGGTATCAAAATAAAAGACTTTTGGCAAATTCATGTTGGCAAAAGATCACAAACATTTCAAAGTTGACAAATGAGTCGGTTGAAGGTTTGAGAAACCTACTTGATACATTTTCTGAAAATTTGTCATCTTTGAGAAACTTTGGCTTACCTGTTGATCAGTGGGACATTCTACTTTGTCATATTATAATTCAAAAATCGGATAATGCTACAATAAAACGTTTTGAATTACAAGAATGCTCGTCAGATATTCCATCGTTCAAAAATTCACATAAGTTCCTTCTGAACCAGTGCACCGCTTTAGAATCTGCAGCTCTTTTACGTCTATCAAACCCTACAGTCCACTTCCACAAGTCCAAACAAACAAAAACTTTCTTCAAATAAATCAACCTCTATTTTTCTTGCTTCTTGTCTAAAATGCAATCAATGCAATTCATCATATAGTATTTATAAAAATGCTCTTTATTTCTGTTCAAAACTCAAGCTGAAAGATGAAAATCGCTCAAAGCATCAATTGGTGTGTTAATTGTTTGCATTCTGCACATGACATTTCGAAATGTGCTTCAAAATCCAGTTGTCGCTCTTGATCTCCACCATTCTTTGCTCCACATCCATTCCGATTAAACAGAAAAACAAATCTTACCGTTCCATATCTATTTGATGATCGGTTGTTGTGAGCAATGATGCCTTTTCAAATGATCTTATATCTATGAATCACGCTTAACTAATAGATTGAAAGTTTCTTTGAAATTCCGGCATTGGAAGGGTACCTACTTTTCTTTATTATGTCTGCCCGCGTTCGCATTTCCCACAACGACTCCTACAGTCGAATTCCTATTAATAACGTCTAATCAATAAATTAAAGGAATATGCGGAGTTTTTTGCCTGGTATTTCAAGTTATTGGTACGTTCCAAAAACTCATTTTGTGAAAATTGTATAATCTGTTTCAAGTTCAATTAAGGATTTTCATCAAGTATCGGCCACATCAATTCAATATTTGGAAAAAGCTGAAACTAGCTCTTTGGCCACCTGGTTTTTCAAACTTGTTCCAACTTCGTTTTAAAAACTCATTTTGTGAAACATCGTATAATCTGTTTCAAGTTCAATTAAGGATTTTCATCAAGTATCGGCCACATCAATTCAATATTTAGAAAAAGCTGAAACTAGCTCTTTGGCCACCTGGTATTTCAAACTTGTTCCAACTTCGTTTTAAAAACTCATTTTGTGAAACATCGTATAATCTGTTTCAAGTTCATATACGGAGTGGTCCCTTGGAAAAAATCAACTACTACCGTATAATGAGTTTATGTCGAATATATTCTTTATGACTTTAGCCTTGCGGCTTTTACAATCCTCTCCGGAGCAACAGTTACTCATCCCAGATATCAAAAGGATTAAGCTCTGTTGGAGTCCTTTCCAGGTTTTCGGGCTCGTGGTGGTGGTCGGGTTCGGGCGGCTCCTCGGCTTCTTGCTGTCGGTTGGATTCCTGATCCACCCGCACTTCCTGTCGAAGCAGGTGCTCCTCTGCATTCCCTATCTACTTGCGTAAAATTCTCGCCGTTCCTAGCAGTGCCGCCTTCTGCATGACTCTATAGATATACATATACATACAGAACCCTGTAATCGTGATTGCCGACAATGACATTTCAGTTAATAACAAAACAAATAGAGAACAATCAAGTCAAGTTATACTGAATGATTCTAATAAAAATGAGGGAATACCGGTAACTACTAATCATGAATGGAATGCTGTCAGGTATGGAAGAAAGAAGAAAAACCTAATTTGTACTGGTTCAAAGAAGTTCAAAGAAAACACAATCATTAAGGGAGCCCCAAGGAAACGATGGGTATACGTCGGGCGAGTCGAAGGAAATGAAACATCCGAACAGGGCATTAAAGACTATTTGAAGGATATCAATGAACATGAGAGCATCGAAGTAAAAAACTCAAAACTCTTGGTAAAAACGCCGCTTTTAGTTTGGGAGTTCCTTCTGGCGAATTATTTCAAATCTTGTGTGATCCAGAAGTATGGCCTGAAGGGATAGTGGTCAGAGAGTTTTCATTTCAGAATTTTTTTCGTAAAGAAGGTACCAGCAGAATGTAGTGAGAACTCAGATCTAGCGATTCTTGCCACAACAAAGCCACATGATGAAAGGTTTACCATAGTACATCAAAATCTCAGATCAATTGGAAATTCAGCGGAACAAGTTGAAGACATAATTCAAAATAACATTGATATAAAAATCCTTTGTTTCTCTGAACATTGAAAATCGATAGAGGAGCTCAGGAACTAAAATATTCCAGACTACATACTTAAGGCATGGTTTTGCAGACAACAGGGAGAACATGGTGGTGTAGTCATATACACACATAGAGATCTGAGTGTGTATGAAAGGAAGGACATGGGTGAGATTTCAGTGAAGGGCTCTGTGGAGTGTGCAGCAGTGGAATTTTCAAGTAACAACAATAAGATTATATGCTTCACATTTTATAATGATGGTAACGTAAACATTCTAATTGAGAAACTGAACATTGTTTTGAATAAAATGGAATTGGTTTCCTGAATTCCCATAATATCAAACAAACAATATTTGAACCAACTAAGGTAACGTCTACAAGTTGCACATGCATTGATGGTATATTTACCAACCTTAGGATACCTTATCATTCGTATGTCCTAGACACTCATATTTCTGACCACAGAGCGCAGACAATGACATTCATGCCCAGAGAACAGTTTGGATGTAGAAGAATTTGCTCAGATGAAAATATTCAAGTGTTGAAAGCTCTACTGAGCAGTCAGAATTGGTCAGTTCTGAATGATTCGGATGATGTAAATAAACAATTCGATGCTTTCCATGATATATTTTTGAAACATTTTAATGTAGTTCGTCCACTCAAAAATTTTAAAATAAGAAACAAAAAGTACAAACACCCAAGCTCTTCTCAGAAGCAAATGAAACAAAGATTGGATGTGCTGCTAGTATGCAGTATAAATGATGAGAGATTTATAGATGAGTACAACAAAGTTAAACGTGAATATGACAGCTTATTAATTCAAAATGAAAAAACAAAATTATAGAAAAATAATAGAAAGTTCAGATAATAAAAACAAAACTGTCTGGTCATCTATCTATTTTTGTACTCCGTGCCCGCAAACTTCTGACATCCCCCGGTGATGTGCTGGATAGTTTCATGTGTCGCACAGCCATAACGACTGCTATCGTCCGCCACTGAGGCATCCTTGGCGATATATTTCATGTAATTTCTTGTTGGAATCACCTGATCTTGGATGTCATGCATGAAGCCCTCTGTCTCAGGAAACAACCTTCCGGAAGTCAACCAGTAGTTCGACGCAGATATGTCGACGTAATCATGGTTGACCTCGTTCTGGTGCCTTCCATGCAAAGGTTTGCCAATCAGTTTTTGCATTTTACTTTCTGCAGAGTGTTCGACGGTTTCCAAGTGATCCTGTTGTATAGCTTCAACGGTGTAGAACTATCAGCAACACAAACTACTCGATGGAGTTCTGACGAAGCAGCCTTGCTCAGGAAATATTTTCAAAGTCCTTCAATTTCTTGGGACATACGGTTGGACAAATCAACAATTCCTCTACCCCCAAGATGTCGTGGCAGCTCTGTCCGTTCTATTGATCTTTTGGGGTGATGTTTATTGTGTTTAGTCAGCATCGTCCTTATTTTTCTCTGTAAAGCTGCTAAATCGGTGGTCGTCCAAGAGATGATACCGAATGAATAGCTCAGCGCCGAGCAAGCGTAGGTGTTAATCGCTTTTATGAGATTCTTGCTGTTAAGACCAGTTCTCATTATCCTTCTCAATCTTCGGGTGAACTCCTCCGTTAATTCTTTCTTCATCTGGGTCTGACTGATTTTTCTTGCCTGTTTTATGTCTAGATACTTGTATGTGTCTCCTTCCTTCAATGCTTCAATTTCTGCACCTTCATTGAGTTTGAATGTACCATCTTCTATTTTCCCTCTCGTTATGTTCAGCAGTCGACATTTTTCTAATCCAAACTTCATTTTGATGTCTTCTGAAAATCCTTCCACCATTTTCAGCATCTGTTGCATTTGTTTTTTGGTAGATGCGAAGAGTTTCAAATCGTCCATGTAAAGTAGATGCTTCAGTTTCATCATAGTTCTACTGCCGCTTTTGATGGCAAATCCGTAGTCCGTAGAGTTCAATCTATGAGACAAGGGATTCAGAGCCATGCAGAACCAGAGGGCTCAGCCAATCCCCTTGGAAAATTCCGCGTCTTATTGGAATAGGTCCTGTTGTAATGGAGCCATCTGCTGCTTTCATTTGAAGACTAGTACGCCAGGTTGACATGGCGTTTTTCAGGAACTTAACAATATTGTGATCCACCTTGTAAATCTTCAAGATCGTCAAGAGCCATTCGTGAGGTATAGAATCGAATGCTTTTTTGTAGTCTATGTACGCAGCGTAAAGATTTCTTCGCTTGGAGAACGCTTGATCGCAGATAACTGAATCTATTATTATATATATTAGTTGTTCTTTGCACCCTCGGCTGTCTTTGGTGCATCCTTTCTGTTGCATGGCGATGATGTTATTCCTTTCGCAATGGTTGTGAATTCGGTTTGAAATGCACGATGTGATTAATTTGTACATCGTTGGAAGACATGTGATTGGTCGGTACTTGGATGGGTGTTCTGTATTCCTTTGGTCTTTAGGTAACAAGTATGTTGTGCCATATGTAAGGAATACTGGCATTCTTTCAGGATTTTCAATGACATCATTTATTGCGGAGGTCAATTTGTCATGCATGATCCATAGTTTCTTGATCCAGAAGTTCTGTAATCCATCAGGCCCAGGTGCTTTCCAGTTGTGCAGTCCTCTGATAGCTGATTTTACTTCTTCAATTGTGATCATGTCATGTTGCATCGGCTCATATTTTATAGCTTCAGACTTTTCATCTTCAATCCATCCGGTATCTCCATTGAACTGAGGTTTCGTTGATAATTGTACGGTCCAGAATTGTTCAATGGCTTCCTTTGGTGGTAACTTTTCATTTTCTCCATCAGAAGATGTGAGTGACCGGTAGAAAGTTTCTTCCGACTTTTCGAATGAATTATTGTCTCTTTTCCGGCTATAATTGCTTTTATATCTTCTCAGGCCTTCTGCATACAGACTTAGCTTTTGCTTCGGAGTGTCGATTATTATTATGACTTTAGCCTTGCGGCTTTCACACTCCTCTCCAGAGGAAAATTCACTTATCCCAGATATCTCAGATATCAAAAGGATTAAGCTCTGTTGGAGCCCTTTCCAGGTTTTCGGGCTGGTGGTGGTGGTCGGGTCCGGGTCGCTCCTCGGCTCCCTGCTGTAGGTTGGATTCCTGCTCCACCCGCACTTCCTGTCGGAGCAGACGGTGTTCCTCTGCATTCCCCATGTACTTGCGTACAGTTCTCGCCGTTCCGAGCAGTACCGCCTTCTGCATGACTTTATAAATATTTTCGTCCAACTGAAGTTTTCTCAAGTTCTCTAGTAGTTTCTTCGGTATCAGGCCTGTAGATGAAATGACAATAGGGATGGACTTTATATCTTTCAGCTTCCACTGTCTTCTGGTTTGTTCCTCGAGATCTCTGTATTTTGAAATTTTTTCAGTGTGTCTATCTAGAAGATTGTTATTATTTGGAATCGCCACGTCGATGAATAGTGCTTATTATTATTATTATAGTTTCGTCCAACTGCAGTTACCTCAAGTTCTCCGGTAGTTTCTTCGGTATCAGGCATGTAGATGAAATGACAATAGGGATGGTCTTTATATCTTTCAGCTTCCACTGTCTCCTGGTTTGTTCCTCTATATCTCTGTATTTTGTAATTTTTTCGGTGTGTCTATCTAGAAGATTGTTATTATTTGGAATCGCCACGTCGATGAATAGTGCTCTGTCCTCATTCTTATTGAGCAATATGAGGTCTGCTCTATTGTGGGTGAGAACCGTGCGATCCCAGTAGAGCTTGTGATGTTCATTTCCCAATGCTGCATCCGGATGGTAATTGTAGTAAGGAAACTTTTTCGAACTTAAGCGTTAGTGTATTATTGCCAATTCTTGGCAACAGCATCATGTCTATACTTGTACTCCGTGCCTGCGAACTTCTGACATCCCCCGGTGATGTGCTGGATAGTTTCATGTGTCGCACAGCCATAACGACAGCTATCGTTCTTCACTGAGGGATCCTTGGCGATATATTATTATTATTATTACATTGAGATTTGAATCGAGGACAAGGGTTTCAGTATAATGAAAAAAAAGTCCAACAATACAAACCCAAGTGCATAACAGCAAATGATAAAGATATTCAAATATAAACAAAAGAGGAATGGTAAATTAAATGTCATCATACAGTTCTTTAAAACTATTCTCAGATGGGGCGCTCACTACACTAGGTGGAAGGAAGTTCCAATGATCGAATATTCTATTGGGAAGGAAATTCCGCCTCACAGTAGGAATGTATCTTTGCTTTTTCAGCTTCAGGTTATGTCCACGCAAACGAGTATCACTGTTCAACACAAAAAGATGACTCAAATCACAGTTGACGAAATTGCGCAGGATGCGATAAGTCACAATGAGGTCACCACGTAGCTTGCGCCGTTCGAAAGAATCCAGATTGGCCATCACCAATCGCCGCTCATATGATGGCCTGGTCCGGCCAAACGACATTCGCGTGGCAGATCGTTGAACAGACTCCAATAAACAGCGATCGCGCACAAGTTCCGCACTCCACACATGTCCCACGAATTCCAAAATCGGTCGGGTAAAGGTTTTGTATAGTTTTATTGCTGTGGGGAAAGACAACCGGCAGAAGGCTTAGAAGGTATATGTACGAATTCGCTCTTCTACAAACGGACGTGATGTGGCTGGACCACGACAGGTCGCTCGTCACAACTCCCAAATTAACATGGAAATCGACACTCGATAGGACCACATCGCCAATGGAGAACTGGTATATGACCTCCCAATATGAAGCACGACACACTTCGAAACATTGAGCGGTAGCATCCAGTCAATTCACCACCTCACCAGTTCATCGAGACCTTGCTGGAGCTGCTCGAATTCTGCGCCTGGATCAGCATATATTTTGATGTCATCCGCGAAGAAAGAGCTCAGGCACAAAAGTAGAGGAAGATCAGCGATGAACACCAGAAAAAGCAATGGGCCAAGCACGGACCCCTGAGGCACATCACTCCGGACAGGCCGAGCCATCGAATGGAAGTCACCACCCGACCGGTCTGAAATGAGGAGATCCACTAGAGCAACCTCTCCCGCACCCAACATGTTCTAGCTTATGAAGCAGCCTACGGCGCGGTACCCAATCAAAGGCCTTTGAAAAGTCCAGGTACACCACATCGACCGCAAACGCGGCACTCTAGTCATTCATGCACTGCAAGAGGTTAGTGATTACCGATCGACCGGAAACAAAACCGTGCTGCCGTCCAGGAATCTGGACTTTTGCCGTGAAAGAAATCTCCCATGGCATCGCTGATAATGGATTCCATAAGTCAATTATCATGATATTCAGTTTCTGAAACTTATTGTAGAATTGGGCTGACTAGCTGAACTAATTAAGGGCCACCTGATCTGAGGAAAGTTAAAGTCCCCGGTCGAAACCGGATTGGTCTCAGCCGCATCTAACTGAGGTATTTTCTCATATAGAATCTGGTCATCCACATCAGCTGAGTCGGGTGGTCCATAAATACACGCTAAGGTTATAGAGCAAGAACCACACCTCAATCTCAAAGGCATTGTGTCAGTGTTAGGACAGTCAAGAAAGAATGGTATAACTGAGAAGGAACTGAGAAAAGCTGACTTGATGTAAATGCACACTCCCCCACTGGTACGAGAGACTGTCGGAACGATATATGGTATACCCATTAATTTCAACTAGAGAATCAGGGATTTTCGGGCTGAGCCAAGTTTCACATAAAAGAATGAAAGACGGATCCATATCATAAACAGTCAAGAGTAAATCATCAAACGTTACCAAAAGAGAATCCAAATTCGTGTATAGAAATCGCAAGTTGAAGAATCCTCTCCTCCTTTTTTGGACCGCAGCCTTCACTATCTCGGGTGTTCCGCGAATGTATTTGATCGTAAGACCACTCTCGCCAACAGTAGAACGACGATGCATAAAGTAAGTCACTGGTGTGTTCTGTGCGACGATACAACTCTCCACGAAGCTCCTGAAGATACCCCAACTGAAATGGCGTCTTGTCGTCCGTTATCTTGACATCCCTCACAGCGCAACAATTTTCCCTTATTCCTCAATGTATGGCGACCTACTCTGTAATCTGTGTGGCCGACATCTCGTTCGTCGCCTAACACCACTTTAAGAAGTGGTGGATGCGCTCTGGCTGCACCTCGTCCCAAACGAACGACATCCCGCTATACAGCCGCCGAATTCATGGCCCTCAGATCGGCCTCCTTGTGTTCCGCAGTCGATCCCCCAGCGATCGGTACCCCACGTAAAATAATATTTTTGCTACGTCTCAATTTGCTCCAGTGATTCCGACACAGCCGCTTCAAACTTCAAAGTTTTCAAAGAATCGATTTTATTAAAATAATCGTTCTTTTTATTCATTTCCCAATCTCTTGTTCCAGGGCAGTAACTTTTCTAGATAAATCAGTTTTTAGGGATTCAATGAGCGTTCGTATATCCGACAGCTGATCGAACCTCGAAGCGCATCGGTTGCATAAGATCTTAATGCATTTAGGGCGTTGTCTCACCAGCTACGCAACAGCAACGTGATTTAAATGCGTTCTAATTGTGTCGCTGTTGCGTAGCTCTGGTGGGAAAACATGGGATGAGTACGAAAGATACACGTAGCTGGGGATATCGGATCGTTGTCGCGTCGCTGTTGCGTTGCTTTGGTGGGCAAGGCCTTTAATCTCATTTCGGGTGACGCGATCAGAGGAAGGTCGGTGTATGCAATGTGCAAATACTGCTTGCAGCAGTCGTACTGAACTCGCCGTTGGCATGATATAAGAATACTTGTTGTTCTTATATCATGGCCGTTGGTTTCCAGAAGTGAACTGCCCGGAACAGTTAGCGCAGTCTTGGAACATAAATACAAGGAATAGAAAATAAACATTTGTTGTTGCCCAAAGACTGGAGTGAGATAGTTGCTTAGTGTCGCCAATCACAATTGAGATAGTTGAATCTGACATCATTGTCACGTCAATTTTCCGTACAAAAAGGTAGGAGCTATATGAATTTATTTATTTTACGCCGCTGCCTTAGTGTCGAGCTAGACAGAGAAGCATCGAATGTTTGTACTACAACAAATACATTTATAGCACGTCAATGTCCATTCCATGTATTTATGTTCTAAGGCCCATATCGCCTACTCTTATCGGACGGTTAACAGCGTATGTTATGAAAACGGATTATTTTGATAAGAGATCGTGTCCTTGTATCAAAAAGTAAATGAGATATGCTACAAAAATTACGTTCAGTGGAAAAAAAAAATCAGTACTATAGTTTCTTTTTTCCGATACGTAGTTGAATTGAATTGTCATGTAACTTGATATCCCATGTTTTTTTTTGCAGATTTTGCATGCCTACGGTTTTAGCCGAATTCATCAATTTTTTCAACAGCCCCATGCGGAATAATGAGGAGGGATGGTTTCTTGGAGCCAGCGTCATACTCATGTCCTTTTTGAATTGTGTTTTGAATCATCACTGCAATCTTTATTCTAATAGAATTGGAATGAGAATAAGAATAGCCTGTTCATCTCTTATATACAGAAAGGTGAGATAACTCAATGTATATTTCTCGTTATTCGATTCTATAGAATGGGTCGTCCTCATTCGTATTTACGGTTCTCTTCGAAAGAAAAATGTGTTCGATAAAACCATTTTTGTTTTTAGTTTTTTTGTGATATTCGTATTAAATTTGAAAAATATCATCATTTTTCGTAATATGTACTTTCCTAGATGATAAGTGAAGACGATTACTTAAATAAGATATGAAAGAGCCGATCTACTTGTAAAGTCGAGCCTATATAGAGCCGGAACAAATAATGGATGTGGCCCCCAGAAAGGTGGTGACGTTCATTGAGACTTTACTGCCTGACTGGTAAACAGCGCGGGGATGCACAATAGATCTTTTGGTCAAGGCGCATGCGAGGTTGAATGAACTCCTCTAATCTAATCTAATATGCAATTGTTATAAAACCTCAATATCCAGACAATAATATTTTCGAGAAATTTTTTACTAACGTAGAGTTTACTTCCGAACACTGTTCTAGAAGCACGTCATCGCTGCAATGTGTATTTATTGCTTTAGCATTCGGCCAGTCTGACACACCTCTCCTCAACCAATCCGGACCTTCCCACCATCTATTTTGAACTAATTGCTGACCACTACACGCTCTCGGTAAAACATCGGCTATAATCATGTTACCAGGAACGTGATTCCATTGAGCAATAATTGTACTCTCAGACCTAAATTCCTTTACACAAATCCTTCCACGTAGCATTGGTTCCTCCAGTAAACTCATCTATATGTGTTTAATATGGGAATTAGTAGTACGAGATTACAATGTGGCGAATGTAAAAAGGAAATTCCTAAATCGAAATACAAGATTCCATGTGCTGGCACATGCTAGCAATATTTCCATGAACAGTGCACTAGATTAGAAGAGGATGATCTGAAAGAATTGAAAGGTGCTAAATTGGATTGGTACTGTACCGGATGTCAAGACTGTAAAACAGTTGGGGAAACATCAACTGAAGCGGACTCATACTATGAGGATGATGATGATGATGATGATCATCAGAGATTCGGACGCTGAGGCGGGTCTGAGGAAAATCGAAAAAAGATATCCACAACACTTGAGAATATTGCCAAAAAAGATTAAATTTGGCGCACATAAATAATCAAACTCAAGGGGTCACAAAAATTGAGCAAGAAGTGGAGGAGGACCATGCTTCAACCAGATATGCTAGCAAAATATCTCAACAGTAATGGTTTCAAAGCGGTTATATGTAAAAAATCACAATCAAACATACCAAAAGAATATTATTCTTTCAAGTTGACCGTACTTGCAGAGAAATTCGTCTAAGCAAAATCAAATAATCAGAACAGTGGAATAGAAATGTGTAGTCTCGTATCGAAACGTTCAGTCCAAATTCCATAATGAGGTTAGAACAGTTTTTTAACAATCTAACCGTATTGTTTGTCACTATCACAGAACATTGGCAGAGTTTCAGTTTCCAAATAGTGTAGGCCACCTCGTCTTCATGGTGGAAGGTCTATTTATTCTAAAAATTTAATTTATTGTACAGAACGTGCAGATTTGGTTAAACTCAGTGTTCCGTGTTTTTGAGTGTTCTGCAATTGAGGCGCTTGTTAGCTCGAAAAAATACATAGTTTTATCCAAGTACCATCCGAACAGTTATTATCGAGCTGATGTTTATTTGTTCTTTGAGAGGATGATTTTTATGCTGCTTACATCTGAAAACAGTCATAATTACATAATTACTGGTGACATCAATTTGCTTGGTACTACTTTTGTTGGGATGCAAAAACTTCTATTTTACTGTTAGAGGGATATGGTGCCCATATGAAGAGGTTCATGAACCAACTAGAGTAACTCCTACTTCTTCTACTCTCTTAGATAACGTAATTACAAATTTAGAAGACTACTAGTAAGCCCAGCGATGTATTTTTTCGGTGGATCCATCTTCAACCACCAAATCAATGATCTATAATTTCATACTTTTTTTTCTACTCATAATATTTCAAGAATTTCTACTCCGGGAGAAATATCAGTTCAAAATAGACTGTCAGAGAAATGGATGGATAGACTAGATAGAGGAATTTATAAATATACTAAGGATTAAACTGAACCACCACTATTCTGTAGACGATGGAGAGCATGTTCCTCACATTTTTTCGAATGTTTAAAACGGCTGGCCAACAGAAATGTATCAGATTTACTCAGAAAATTTTCTATTTCTTTCTGACAGCCCTAGAGCTCTAACTGATAAGTTCATTCTACGATCGAGAGTATGTTCCTCTTTTTTGTATTGAAAATTTAAAATGGCCAAGAAAATTTATTTCGCCATGCACCCATAACATCAATTTTCTTGGATTGTCATCCCAAATTTTGAAAAAAAAAAGTAGCGTGCGCTCCATCGTAAAAAGAATATCGGTTCATTTTCATCGTTGGAGGTGGTTTTTCTGATTACATTATGATACATTTGCGTTGATAGTCATACGGAGCATTCTATATGGTGCCACCGAACATCCTTCTCGAGATATAAAGAATCGCCAAATTCCAACATGACCGCATTTTTTCATAAACTTCCACTGAATATGTTCAAAAATTTTTACAAAATTTCAACACAACTGCATCTATTTATTCCTAACAACAAGCTGTGCTTTATGGTATTCGAGCGATTTCTACTCTTGAAAGCTCTCAAATATTATTGTTCATTTGCTAGAAATTGGTGTTTAGAAGTTATCACTCTGAAGTGGTTTTTAGTTCAATCACTTCCCAAACAACCGTGTCTCCAAATAAATACACAAATCTCAAACCAACCCCTCAAAATTTGATGATTGGGATTTCGAAGAGCGATCATTTCCACAAGTTCACGGCTAACATTTATCCATTTCTCAAAAAAAATTATTTTTGCGTATCGTAGACAAGTCAAAATCCACTGTCACTTTATTAGGGATTCGATAGGGGATCGACTTTCGGGCTTTTATAATTTAGGGTGTCCCCTAGCACTTAAGAGTTCTCTAAACGTTGGTGAAAACGAAATTGTACCTAAGATTCTCTTAAATGGGCTTAGGTATTCCTTAAAATTTAGGGATCGTTGGTGAAAACGGGCATAAATGGTTCATTTTGATCCTCGGAGCTGTAGTATGAACAACAAATTATGTTAGAATATTTTAGTCATTCCTCTATGTACTTTAGCGATCAATTTCCTCGGATGGTAATTTTGAACCGACTTATCTTCTAGAGAAGGAATCCTTAAAACATTCTGAATAGAAAAAAAAGAATATCAGTTTATTTTGATCCCTTGATGTGGAGTTCTAGGGCTGTCAGAATGAAACAAAAATTTTCATCAGTACACTCTGATACATTCTTTTATCCAACGATTTTCTTGGCCAGACATTTTGAAAAATGAGGATTATGCGCTTCATAAGGCGGAATGATTCGTTTTGATCCTCGGAGCTGAGGCATGAAAAAAAATTATGTTAGGATATTTTAGTCATCCCTCTATGCACTTCAGTGAATAGCAGTCATTTTGAACTGACTTATCTTCTAGAGAAGGAATCCTTGAAACATTCTGATTAGAAAAAAAAACAGAATATCGGTTAATTTTGATCTTTGGAGGTGGTGTTCTAGAGCTGTCCGAATGAAACAAATTTTTTTTGAGAACATTCTGATATGTACATGTATTTACCAATTTTCTTGGCCGCCCATTTTGAACTTAGAAAATGGGGAATATTTGCTTCATCGTATACTGAATAGTTCATTTCGATCCTCGGAGCTCTAGTATGAACAAAAAAAAATTATGTTAGGATATTTTAGTCATCCCTCTATGTACTTTAGTCATCAATATTTTTGGCCGGCTATTTTCAACTGACTTATCTTGGGGAAAAAGAATCCTTAAAACATTCCTCTATCCACCAAATATCTTGGTCGGCCATACTGAACTCGAAAAATGAGGAATATGCGCTTCATCGTAGACTGAATAGTTCATTTTTATCCTCGGAGTTTTAGTATGGACAAAAAATTATGTTAGGGATATCTTAGTCATCCCTCTATGTACTGTAGCCATCAATTTCTTTAGCCGGCTATTTTGAACTGACTTATCTTGTGGAGAAGGAATTCTAAAAGCATTCTTTTATCCACCTATTTTCTTGGTCGGCCATACTGAACTCACAAAACGAGGAATATTCTCTACATCGTAGACTCAATAGTTCATTTTTATCCTGTAAGCTGTAGATTAAACAAAAAATTATGTGAGGGATATTTTCGTCATCCTTCTATGTACTTTAGCCATCAATCTCCTTCGCCGGATGTTTCGAATTGATTTATCTTCTGGAGAAGGAATCCTTAAAAGAAATCGGTTCATTTAATGAACCGATTTCTAGGGCTGTCAGAATAAAACGAAATTTTTTTCTGATTACATTCTGATACATTCCTCTATCCACCAATTTTCTTGGGCGGCCATTCTCAACTTGAAAAATGAGGAATAGGTGCTTCATCGTAGACTGAATAGTTCATTTTGATCTTTAGAGCTGTAGTATGCACAAAAAAATTATGTTAGGATATTTTAGTCATCCCTCCATATACTTTAGCAATCAATTTTCTCGGCCGGTCATTTTGAACTGACTTATCTTCTACAGAAGGAATCCTTAAAATATCCTGAATAGAGAAAAATAGAAAAAAAAAATATTTTTACAATCTGATACATGCCTCTAACGACCAATTTTTTTGGACGGTCATTCTGAACTTTCTAAGAACTCAAAATCTTCCTGAGAAAGCGTTGCTTCTTTCAGACAATGCACCGTCCCATCCATCAGCTGAGGAACTGAAAACCAGTGATGGAAATTTTGTTTTGATATTTATGCCACCAAATGTGGCCTCTCATACAACCGATTGTTTGCCTGTGTGTGCATCACAGGAGCCATGAGGACGTGTCCAACTAGGGCGCTTGAGATCATCACATACCTCACACCTCTACATCTAGTTATTGATAGGGTAGCTCATGAGGCCATCCTCAGATTATCTAAGGAAGGAACAGGTAACGAGAGAATCAAGAGTCAGAGAGTTTGGTCCTCCCTGAACGACTACATCTCATCTGCAAACCTTCCTAGTGACTTAATGATCAAGAAAGTAAGCATTGAGAAAAATTTCAGTACAATGCTAAGTAAAAGAAAAGATTGTGAACGGGAGTACACCGACTACAATCTTAAAGAAAATACATTAAAATGGTATACAGATGGTTCTAAAACCGCTACAGGGGCTGGCGCTGGGATTTATGGGGCAAGTACCAAGTGTGCACTATCGTTAGGCTCCTGTACAAGCGTCCTTCAAACGGAAATACTAGCAATCGAAAGATGCCTAGATGTAAATCTAGAAAGAAACTATCAGAAGTGTGATATAGCTATTCATACAGATAGTGTTGCTGCCGTAAAGGGACTGAGCTCCTATGTCATTGATTCAAAGCTGATTTGGGAGTGCCGGAATAAACTCAATGATGTAGGCAAGAAGAATAAGGTCTCTTTAATCTGGGTTCCCGGTCACTCGGGAATCGTAGGAAACGAGAAGGCCAATACACTTGCCAGAGAGAGCGCACAAACGCCACTCACTGGCCCAGAAGCCTTCTGTGGTATAAGAAAATGCACCTACAAGAAGGAGTTTATGGAGAAGGAGAAAGCCGAAAGGGAAAAACTCCGGCGGAATCTCCCAGGAATGGATCACTGCAAAAAGTTCCTTCGGAACTTTGAAACTGCTAGATCCAAAAAATATCTGGATCTCAGTAAGAACCAACTACACCTACTCACTGGCTTTCTCACAGGACATTGTCGCCTAAAGAAGCATCTGTTGAGAATGGATTTGTCGGACACTGACGAGTGTAGATTCTGTGAGGAGGAGGAAGAAACTCCTATTCACCTGGTTACGGAATGCTTTGCCAATGCAAGCCAAAGGAAGGAGTGCTTTGGACAAGAAACTTGTAGGAGTGGGGAATTATCCTCGTTGAAGCCGTCCCAGATATTGGATTTCATCAGATCTCTGGATCTGGAAGGCGAGCTGTAAAGGGCGCGATGAAAACAGCTCTGTTAGGGGGCACAATAGACCTTAAGGTCGCAGTGAACTGTAACCCCTTCTCACTATATACTACAACCGATGGATCAGAATGTACTGAGGCTAACAAAACTTCATTATAGGAATCTCCTTCTTAGTTCTATCATTAGTGGAGATGATCCGGTAGGATCTGCCCTCAACAAAATCACACTGAGGGATGCAATGATAAATTTAGCTGCTGCATGGAACAAGTTGAGCCCTCAGGTTATAAAAAAATGTTGGGATGCGATAGTGAATACCAAAACTGAATATGACCAAAATTTGCTAGATGAAGAGGATTTGCCACTATCAGTTTTACAGAAACAGCTCACTGAGAAGGAAGGTATGGCGCCTGTTGTTGGACAAACAATATCTTTTCTTCAAGCTTTACAACCTATGGAATACACAGGACAAGACATAGCTGAATGGAACGAGGATGAAGATAATAATCTCGAAAAGTGTATCGAATCTGACGAAAGCGAGTGTGAAATGTCTGCTGAGTCAGTTAAAGTCTCACACGAAGAAGCAGTTCAGGCTTTGAACATAGCCATCGAGTGGGCAAAACAGAATACTCTGGATTTGACTGAGATACTTACCCTGAAAAGCATACATGAAAAAGCGGTTTTATCGAAATTTATCGCAAAAAAAGCTCAGTCCAGTCTGTGTTCAATCGCGATAACGAACACACGTATGTTTTGAGATTTGTAGCGAAGTGAATTAGCGTCAAAATTCAGCGTCCGACACTAACCGTGCAGGAGTCAGATTTTGAGGCGATCTTCTCGTCAGAGATGTCTCAAGTCAGCGAAAAATCGCAAGCTTCGACAGATGATTCAGACGAGAATTCGAATTTTCAACCAGTGGAAAGTAGGAAAAAACGGAAAAAGACAAAAACAAGATTATCAGGCAACAAAAAATAGATGATAAACCGTCTCCCGAACCGCAGCACGCCGATTTAACACATATGGAGCCAATCTTTCCGTCGATAACAAAACACAAAATTACGACTCAGAAATCCACGGAAAATATGGAAATCGACAAAATAAACACAAAACAAACGAACCAGCTTAAAGGTTCTCACACACCGCCCGATTTATAAACATCTTTATTTTGTTGCAACAAAAACGAATACAACAAGAGTGCAACTCGCTGATATTTGGACTTCTATCTTTCCTAATAATCAAGATATCATCATCCAAACAACACAGGGATTTCTCATAAAATCGAATAACAACAAAACAAACTTATTGAATGGATTGGAATATCTCAAAACCAATAAAAAAATTGAGACATACACAGAAACCACAACGAACGCAACGGAAGAAAGACGAAGTAAAACAGCTGAGTCCTATTCTGCTGTAATTTCTTATGTTGAGACAGAAATAAATGATACCGAAATAAGTCAATTGCTGAACCAACTAAACATTCATCGCTGTTGCAAGCGTATTATTTCGAGGAAAACAAACAAACCATCATTATTCATTAGGATAATAACCGGTGATATTCATGCTTATGCAAGATTAATAAATGAGGGTATATACTACAAATGTAAACATTACAAGGCAAACCCAAGCTATCCACCAGATCCACTACCTATTCCATGCAACAGGTGTTCACAATTCACCCATAAAACTGAAGATTGCACTTCACCCATTAAATGCACCAAGTGTAATGAAGAACATAGAGACCAGGACTGCAAGACAAGCCTACCACCAAAATGTACTGCATGTGGCTCACCAGAACATATACCATGGTCTTTAAAATGCCCCAAACGGCCCACAAAACCTATTGAAGGAATCCCGAACGTTAAAATACGATCGATAAACAAAAAGAGTGCAGAAATTGATAAAAAGAAAACAAAGAACAGCAGAATTCACGCAAATTTCACTATTCATGACCACATTTTAGAAACTTTCATCAGTAAACTCAACAAGCCGAAAAACACTGATAGACAGCAATTAATCATGAAATTACAAAAGCGGTTCATTGATCTATACCAAATAAGTACAGTCCCAACATTTGTAGGTAGCCGGCTCTACGTTCTAATGTTTGACCTGGAACAGGAACCTAAAACAGTGGATACAGAGCCTTCGGAGGGGGTCCAATTAGATAGAGAAGTTCATGGTTAAATGCTTGTGTGCCAATATCAACAGCCTAAACAACAAAAAGGAATTACTTAGGCACTATGTGGAAAAAAATGGCGTCCAATGCTTGATGATGGTAGAGACAAAAACAAAAGTGAATCAAAATGTGAAATATAGGAACTGGGATATGATAATCAGACATGGCAATATTTTAAATGAAAATACAAGAGGAGGGAGCATGGTTCGGGCTGCAAAGGAAATCTCAATAGGAAAATCAAACCCACCGCATTTCAACAACTCTTGGAATGAAGTTTTACATTTTACAATTCCGTTTAAAAACGAAAAAATACATGTATTTCTAGTATACATGCATCACACGAGTAACTATATCGAAGAAAATTTGCTGGTGAAGGCGTCTCAATTCAAGTACTCCATAATAATAGGAGATTTCAACATGAAGAATCGAAGGAAAAAACAACTGTAAACCTTCACCAAGAACTCTGACTTTGTCGAAATATGGACTCCACCTACCTTTCTGCTGGAAAATAATCAAGATAGTACTCTAGATAGGTTTTTAAATACCAAGAACATATTAAAAAACATAAAAAATATCGAACTAACTCCAGACTTGGGATCTAACCACCTGGCAATACAATTTTCCCTAGATCTAGACTCTATCCCTATGCCATACCCGATGGAAATCAAATATGACTTCTCATCGTGCAGAATGAAGACGGTGAACGCAAAAATGTGTGGAATTATAAAACCAGAAACACCTATAACCCTTGATTATGTTGCATGGTTCACAAAACAACTCTCTGAGACAATACTAGCACAAACACCAAAAATCACAGTTGGATATCATAACCAGAAAATTCCACCATATATATTGAAGCTCATAAAGATAAAGAAACAATTGTATCGAGAAATCCGTGAAAACAGCGACCCCAACCTGAAAAGGAAATTTAATGTGCTAAATAAAGACATTCACAAGCTCATGGGAAATTATCGATCCCATAAATACTTAGAAGCTTGCAAAGAAATTGAAAACCAGAAGGGAAGGACGTACTGGAGAACAATTAAAAAGCTGTCAAAGTATAACTCCCACAACATCACAGAACCGATTGAAGTAAACGGAAAACCTGTTACCAAAGATCAGGAAATCGCCGATGCCTTCTCAGCACACTTTCAGAACGTTTTTGGTGTAAGTGATGATCCGTCATTTGAGGCTGATCACAGGGAATTAACTGAAAATTGGTACAAGAACATTTTTCCTGCGAAATGAAGTTGATGTCACACCAATTGATCAAAATGAATACTTTGAAGCCCTTAATCATGGTAAGAACATTGCTCCAGGACATGACAATATTCCCAGAAGTATTCTAAAAAGGCTGGACCTACCAATACACCTTGAAATAATACGAATCTACAACTATTGTATCCGAGAATCCGGTTTTCACAATATTTGGAAAAGAGGCATATTAATAACAATTCCTAAATCAAGAGCTGACACCAAGAAGCTAGAAAACTATAGACCAATTACCCTACTTCCAGTGATAGGAAAGAACCTCGAGAAAATAATCAAATCCAGGATGATGAAGATACTAAACCACAAAATTCCAAAATTCCAATTCGGTTTCAAACAGAAAACATCAACTATCCATCCACTGATTATACTCACACAGAATGTACAGTGTAAAAGAAAAGGGGGAAATCATACTGCAGCAATATTTGTGGATATTCAAAAAGCATTTGACAGTGTTTGGCATGCTGGACTGATTTATAAGCTACATAGCTTGGGCTGTCCCATATATCTGACAAGATTGATTAAAGAATTCCTCACAGACAGGTCAATTCAGGTAAAAGTCAAGAACTCGCTTTCCAACAAATTCACCCCCAGACAAGGACTTCCACAAGGCTCTCCTCTATCACCATTTCTGTACAACCTGTATTGCTCGGATATCTTACCAGAACATCCTACAAACAAAAGCAGTTATATTTTACAGTTTGCAGATGACACCACACTTATTGCTCATGGTAAAAGTACACAAGAAACAATGAATAGATTGGAACAATTGGAGAACACCTTGGTTATATGGTTAAGAAAATGGAGAATAAAACTCAACCCAAAAAAATCAAAATTTTTGCTCTTTCACCATAAAAGCAACCAAAACTCACCGACTCTAACCTTGGACAACACCACTTTAAAACCAAGCACAAATTGTGGATATCTTGGAATGATAATTGATCACAAATTGAATTTTAAAATGCATATTAAATCAACTAAACAAGCAACTATCAACAGAGCTGACCATTTCAGAAAACTGACATACAAAAATGAGGGTATCAGCACAGAGACAGCCAGCAAAATTTATAAGATGATCTGCAGACCTCTGCTAGAATATGGTCACCAAATCCTGGGACAATGCAATAAAAGTGCGATCAAAATGATTGAAGTGGCTGAACGCACTAGTCTGAGAAAGATCACCAAAATAAGACATCCAAACAATCCACTATATAACCCAGCCAACGAATATCTTTATGAGAAAACGAAAATAGAACCAAGAAGCAGCAGAATACATAAACTAAACAAGAAATTCATCAGTCAACAGTATAACATTGATACAATAGAACCACTATCACATAGCATATCTCACCTCGAAAGACCCAAAAGAAAATTACCAGAACAACCTATATTTCAATACCTACTTAGCCTACTTTAATATCCTAGACATTTTATATTGCACAGACTCACATACAATTCACATATCATTATATTGTAAAATATAAATTGTACATGGGCAGGAAGACCTCGGTCGTTAGCCCTTTGAATAGCATTCAATAAATTTATTTTCTCTCTCTCTCTCTCCCTCTCTTTCTCTCTCTCTCTCTCTCTCTCTCGAAGACTCAGTCTAAAATAACTTCATTTTTATCCACAAAAGATTCGTCATTATAATTATCTTTTATTCATTATGTTTTGAATATCTGATGGTTTTTCTTTTTCAGTAAACTTTTTTTGTGAAATTATCATTGATATTCTTGTATTTTGTAAGAAATAACATGTAGAAAACATATGATAAAATTATTTTTCTTGACCTTCAGAAATATGAACAGTTCCTGTAATATGAACAAGCCGGAATTTTTTGTGTTCATATTAACGCGATTATACTGTATTATTATTAACAAATTATTGAGAGCCGAGGCTAATGCCTATAGGGGCTCAGAAAAATACATTTCAATAAGAAGTTTCAAACCCAAATCACACTGTGATGAACGTTATACTTATATAAAAAACCATTTGAAAGAAATTTTACACCAGATACCGTCGGCGTCGATTCCATGAGTCCAAACAATTTTTAAACGAGTTAACACTAGGCGCCTTCACTATTGAATGCCCAGTCCGTCAATATTGTTACGAGAACATTTATGTTTTTTCATCAAAAATATCATTGCTCCCAGCACATAAGCTCATAAACTGAAGCCACACATATTTTCTGTGCTGTTTTGTATAATTTGGTTCGTTTTCCAACACTTTTGGACATTATATGTGAAAGTGACGTAGAATGGATATGGTTTGTGCAATTATCACAGGGCTCTTTCGCTTTGTACTATGCAGTTATTATTAATCATTATATTATATATTATATATTCATATAACTGCACTGCATTTACTTGGTATTTTTGACAGGAGGGAAATATTTTGCTATCATTATGCAATAATTGCATTGCATCCACATGGGCTTTTTGACAGGAGGGAAATATTCGCTGTAATTGTTCATAGAACTAGATGAAATATGGTAACTTCGAATATGTTCATTGTTCTGAAACGGGGAGACCAATATCATAGCCATATTTTCGCGATTAAGACGCGTCTCTGGAGAACGCCAGTGTCGGCTTAAGCGGAAAGAGGTGAAGGAGAACATAGAATCTATCGTTTATATTGACCGAATTTGATCTGAATTTCTTCTAGGGATGAGTACTTTTACTGCCAATAATACACTTACTGCATTATCATTCAGAATAAATGAATATTTTTTACATAATGGCTAAAGGACAAATTCACAATTCGATTCGCAGTCTAATGACAATGACAGATGGCTCAACCATCAGCGATATTCTATTCTCGCAACAACAAAATTAACGACGCAGTGGCGGCTCGTGAACTAGTTCACTAGGGGGCTACTTTTAGAATAATAATAAAAATATGAAATTTTAAAACCAGTTTTCCGCAAAATTTTATGCAATTTATAATTCTTTTTGAAACATACCTGTTCTTATCTACTTGCTCGTTGTGCTTAATAATATTATTCCGGTATTCTAATTGAGCAGCGATATTAGTCGTAACCAGAAAAGCTAATTCTGTCGAACAATTTACATGCTTGGCAGATAGCTCATGCTTCTTGATTTTTTCATTAAGGTGCTTCAAATCTCTAAATCCTGCCCTTGCCCATACGTTATCATTTGTTATACACTTGTCTTGAGAAGTTTTTGGAGTTTTATCTGCCTGGGTTAAATTTAAATCGGGAGTCGGTCTACCCAGCAGTTGAATACGGCTTGTTCCGCCAGCGAAAGCTTCGCGAAATCAGTTTTTAAAATATTTTGAACACTATTGTCCGCCGTGATTTGAAAACGTAAACAAATACGAACGCACGCTAAGATGTCTATACGCTAGCCCAGCGGCTAGAATGAAGCGGATAAGGGCGACTTTTATCGTAGCCCTTTTACTCCTTAAAACGACCGACACGAAGAGTTGCGGATGGAGCCGAATGACTGTCCGAATGCAAGAATTCGGGGCTACACGATTCATCGCCCATGCAGGGACGAACTGCTAGATTATGATTGAAATAAACAAAACTGCAGGAGTCGCATGAAAGTTTTACATTAATAAATTATATAAATAACCGTGGAAAGTAATATTTTCATTGAAAATCGTATGGGAAGGTAAATAGCATAAAAGGGTTGATTTCTTGTGATTTCTTGTATGGGGGGCTGTAGCCCTATAGCCCTCACAGACCAGCCGCCACTGTAATGACGTCACGCTTTAAGACATCGATTAAGACGCAAAATAAAAAATACTTCATTTTTCAAACCAAATCATGAAATGTATAAAACATGAAAATAAGATGCGCAGAAAATTCAAAAAATTTGGAAGGAACATGAAATAAAGAAAATTGTGCAAATAGACCTTAAAGTCAGGGAATTGAATAAATTCAAAGGCAGAAAATCCAGACTACGGCTATGGGGATGCACGACCAAATCTAAAGTCGCAATAATTCTGAGGAATCGATCCAAAATACTGCGAATGCTAACAAATAAACCCTGGTATGTGCCAAAACAAATATTGCACGAAGGCCTAAAGATATCCTATGTTGAGGTCGTGAGGAAACAAGTAGCAAGTTCATAACAACAAACTCAATGACCGCACAAATATCTTGACACAACTTTGGATAGAACCAGGAACAAATAGAAGACTGCAAACGCAAAACGCAACAGGTGACCTGATTAGAAAAGTTCTTTTCACTAAAGAAGACCTCATGGCGTCACCTAAGAATATCGAAGCTCTAAAGCAGTACACTTGCTCATGAATGAATCGTTTTATCGTTGATTTTGTTATACGTTATATAATACTGAAGATCTCGAGTGATAGCGAAATATCATTATAATTGAATTATACAGGGTGTCCGGAGAGTAACTGTACATACTCATACCAGAGATAGAGTTGGACTAGCTGATTACATATCTCTAGTAAGAGTATGTACAGTTATACCCCGGACACCCTGTATATAAACGCGTGTGCCACCTATCCTCTGTTGCTCGGATATGCTATTTAGGATGCTGTCAAATGTGTATGGGCGGTGGAGAGCCGTCACAATAATGTTGATCGTCATTTGACTCATGATGTCACAGTGACTAGTAATAGGTCTTTTCGTTTGCATAGAAAGTGTAGCACGATTTTAGTATTCGTTTGCTGATTAAATTTACACCAGTTTAAAGGAGTTGTAGTTTATCTACAACTGATGTAAATCAAATCAAATCGAGTATAGAAAAGTGCTACACTTTTTATGCAAACGAAAGGACCTATAGTCATCATTAGAAAACGAATGCGAGTTAATCCAACAATTATTGAGACTCACGCTACTTTTCTGATTGATTAGTAGAAACAGATCTATCTAATCCGTAAGGATTAAGAAAACTTAAACTGCTTTCGAACATTTTAAAGACAAAAAGTAATGTTATTTTTTGCCTCAGGTGTTGAGACTCGATAAAATATCTTTGGATGATACGGACGTTGGGAAATTGGTGAATTTATTATCCAACGACGTCAATAGATTCGATCAAGCTGTGGGAAATCTGCCCAATATATGGATCATGCCTTTTCAAGCCACCCTTGGTACTTATGTCATGTACACTTATGTTGGTGTCGCAGCATTTGCTGGAATTGGCACCATGATACTTCAAGCCGTACCCATACAAGGTAAGAAAACAATTATGGAAGTTAAAATAAATTACTTTCCAGTTCGTTCATAGATGGCGAGACTTTTCAATATGCTTTTTTCTGGGCCTATATGTACAACGTTGAAGAGTCAAATGAAATGAAAAATTATATTTATTGTAGACCTCTGTTGCAATTCCGACATTTCTTGTAAGGTTAGGATACCTTTTTCCTGCAGAAAAATATCGATCTTATGAATCTCCTGAGGTGCCTTGATGGTTGAATGAGAATGGCGTTTGGTGGGCGACCTGTTGATGTGCTCTACTTTAATTTTGCCCGCGATTTCAATAGGCTACCATTTCAGGTCTATTGCATACAATTGAGCACTTCAATATTGGTGGAATCCTTTTCAGATGGATTAGAACATTTTGATGGGTAGGAATTTCCAACTGATGGTGGTCAATCGATTTTCATCATCTAGCAGTTTAGCGTCAGTATTGGGCCCAGCCCTGTTCCTAATTTATGATGCGGACCTCCCTCCTCTTCTTCAGTCTGTATGCTGATAGTACGCCAAAGAGGTTGAGTTCTACGCAGGCCCAGAAACTGATTACAGCGCTCTTTAGGTGGACCTGGGTGCCGTTGCCGATTGGTGCAGAGTATGTTTGACGCCTTTGAATATTTCTAAATGTAGAGTCTAACGCATAGCCGTATTTTTGTAATGGTATTTTCGTCCAGTGCACTGAAACGCAGGCAAATTTAGCATTGAATATACACAGATCACTGACCTGGTCCAATCATTTAACCATTGTTACGTCTGGAGCACGGGTCTAAACTATTTAGCTTGAGGGCCATTCTACTCGCTCCAGTAGGTTTCGAGAGTCAAAACCACAATTGTAAAGTAGACCTTTTGCTTCCATTTTGGAAGAGGCTTTTACTTATATGTATATTATTTCTAGAAGAAAATTTCAACATCACATACTTAATGATTAAAACCAAAACTTCACGTTAAAAAGGCCAATTTGCATCTCCCTTTGAAACCCACGCATATGACAGTTCTTAATTATCTACAAGCTAATTTTACTACAAATTCATAATGCCTATTCAGGAGGGATGCACTTTTTGGGGAACAAGCCCAATTTTCGAAGAGTTTCATCTCTGAAACCAATACTTATACCACACTCCTTTTGATATTAAATAAATGCAAATTCAGTCCTTTTCATAGGTGAATGAATCAGCCTTATATATCAGACGTTCATTTCGTAAAAATATTGAGCGTAAACTGAAAAGAATATCGCAGATTTCGTATTTTAACACTGCATCAGTCGCAGAGGTTTTTGAAAATTGGCATCGTTTTTTTTTATCTGGTTATCACCTAACAACATATAAAACTTCAAAATTCTTAGACCTTTTGCAAACATGGATTTGACAAGCTACATGATACATAGTAGGAAAATTTGGGATTTTCGATTTAATGCAAAAGGGTCTTAGAATTATTTGGCGACAGAGCTTTCCAGTGGGGCTAAAGATTGAGTGAACCAATATCACAGAAATCCCATTTAACTGAATAATTGAAATTTCCAGCTTCATCTCTCTAAATGGGGACATCATACGGTGAAATCAAAAATTACATATCTAGAAATAACGCTAGATAGCAAGCCTCTATGAAATGAGCATATTGAAATTACTACTAGTAAAGCAATAAAGTCATTGATGGAGAGCAGAAATCTCGTAAGTGAAACTTAGGGAATTACTGCAATGGTTGTACGTCATGATTGTGAGACCAATCATCACTTATGGGCCAAAGTCTGGCACACCCAGAACAACTACCTTTTTCCCTCGATCGTTTGTTTGCACCACTGGAGCCAATAAAACGTGAAGAATAACAAGGTTTGTTTAGTCTGGGTTTCAGGTCACTCAGGAAATGAAGGTAACAAGACGCCATCACACTTGCCAGGAGCTCAATAAATATTTTTTATTGGCCCGTAACTCTGCTATGATAAAAGGATGATGTACCTTCGAGAACGAGTTTCAGGAGAAGGAATAAACTTAAGAGCCCTGGAGAATGGTTCGAGGATGAATCATGCAAGGGGGCATGGGAGTCCCCCAAGCGTCGAAAAGCTAACTGATTTTGCCATGCTTTAATAAAACGCCTTCAGTGCTACTTTGAAGCATGCAACTCTGCCCTTCTACTATCTACATTCAAACAAAGATATTCAAGATGTCCGGTAAACCGATATTGAAACTGTTGGTCGAACCGGTTATGACCGATCAGAATATGAGAATTATACTTCAGTAAAAAATCTTCGAATAGTTTTTGATGACAGCTTCATTATTCACTTTTTTTCTCTCGTTTTCTGCTCTGTTTCTTTGTTTCAGATATAATTTCGAAATGGAAAGAGGATAAAGAAATTTTATATCAATTGAAAAGAAGCTCTTCAGTATTAAAAGCTTATTCTATAAACAAATTCGTCATCACTACACTACTCACGGGGAGACAGGGTTTTTTTACTGAGATAATTCCCTAAGCTCTTATATCAAACGAAAAATTGTATGGTACCCCGTTTCCCTTTCCTTTGCTGAAACTTATACATATGCTGTATTGTTTAATAACTGAAAATAATAAAAGTAATAAAAACTTAGTATACTCACAGAAACTTCCAGAAGTTCATTCATCACAAAGTTAGCAAGGCTGGGGCTAGCTGGATTTTCCATTGCTGTATCATTCAGTTGTAGATATAGCTGATTATTGAAGGAGAAATAATTTGATTCAAAGATGAAGCTTAATGCCTCTAAAAATATTTTTTTTTTGGTTTTCTGTATATGCAGACAACATTGGCCACTTCCTCCCAACAATATCAGGAACCAATAGTTTGGGGATTTCGTGAACAGAAGACACTATATGTCTACTACTACAGAGACACTACATCAAGGGAAACCAAAATATATCCCTCAGGAATAGTAACGTCCCGAATGGACTCAATAAACTCAAATTGAAATGAAATGTCGATATGCTCAGGGATGAAATATAATGCAAGTACTTTGATATATTGAATGTAGGTGAGCCTATACAGCTCACAGTTGGTCTAAGACTTAGTGTCGTTTTATGTCTTTCGCAGGCCATGCAGTTTGGGAGAAACTGAATTGTGTCTCTTCAACATACGAGCCTTCTTATCATCATTGATATCGGCGTCTCTCAAAGCCTCCACCAATTTATTCGCCTTACTCTGGAATTTGGAAGTTGGATCTTTATCAGTCTTGCTATATGCACTGTTATCAGATAACATGTCTTCAAGGAAAACAATATACTCGTCTCTATCCATGAGCACAGTTGAGTTTCCCTTGTCAGATCGCATGATAAGTAGGTCGGGATTGTTCTTCACAAATTCACGTGTGGTTTTGAACATTTTATGTATCATGCTGCTACTCCTCTCAATAGTATGGTTCCATGACATTCATTAGTGACCACATTCACACACTGAGATCTAAGTCCGTTAGTATCCTCCTCTGGCAACCTCAATGATGATTACACGTTGTTTAAGAATATAATCGTTGTTTAGACAAACGGTGCAAACGGCCATTAGAATTTGTCGAAATTCATATTTCAAAATCAGTCAACACAGAACACTAATATGGCCAAAAAAAATAGACGAATCTATGAATCGACTAGTTAACTAATAGTTTTGAAATCCAGGGTTTTTTTTCTATGAACAACGCATAACCCATCTCAAACCATAGTTACAGTTAACCATTGATAAGATAACCAATGAGTTAAACCACGAATGAACAACCGGCCCTAAATAGATTGTATATAAGAAAAATGACCCAATTTGAATATTTGATTGAAATTCTTGTACCAGACTTACTGATTTCTGATGAAGGGCAGCTTCTGGTCACGTTGAAGGGATGCTCCGAAGAGTACAAGACTTAACTAATACTAAGCAATAAACTTAACCCAACTAAATCTATTAAAGTACTTTGAATTCGTCTGCAATGTTATGGTGACTGAGAAACTTTATAGTTGGATTAATTGTGCGTGTGAGAACAATTAATATAATTCGACGGCGGCAATTGATTTTGTTCACTGTGCGGCATCCAAAATCTTACTGTTGATGGAATTGTCTTTTTGCTTTTTTTGTGACAAAGTGTTCCGTGCATATGCTGGTTTCACGTAAGGAAAGGTACAAGTATGTGGGTCGTTCAAGAATTAATTGAAACACTCACGTGAACACCGAACATTTTGGCCCGGATAAATGCAACAATGCATTTTGAGAAAAAAAAAATGAAACGCCAATGCTTCACTTATCACACATCAATTTAATCATTACATGGTAGCGGGCAGAGTTTGATCAAAGAGCGTTTCAATTCTTCAGGAGGAGTTTTAACAGAAGCTACCCTAGGTATTCCTTGACGTCCAGGATGAAGATCTATGATATGAGCTAAAATCCATTTGCAAGGAGGCAGTGTTTTCATCCTTGATCACGACAATTGAGCCGATTTCAGAAGCTTGAAAATTATAATCGAGCCATTTACTAGGTTGTTGCAGTGTATGTAGGTATTTAGAGTGCCATCTTTTCCATACGTCAGTCTGAATTATTTGTAACAATTGCCCCCGAGACAGGCTATTGATTTTTGAATTTGAGAAGTCGGTTAATGATAAAACTGAAACAGGATCCAACATTAAAAAATGATTAGGGGTTAAATAATTGATATTCTGAATATCATTGCTGAGAGTGCCGATAGGGCGAGTATTTAGTACAGACTTAACTAATGTAAGGATTGAATAGAACTCCTCGTCAATTAGTATTTGTTGTCTTATTACACTAGCTGGGTGAGTTTTTGATGTAATTCCACTCTCTCATAAACCACCGAAATGGGGAGAGGCGGGGTGTTTTATACCTTCTTTCTCAGCGCCAATCTTGAGAACGACCACGACGATCGTTAAAATGCGGCTAAAAATGTTTCCGACGAAAGAACACTAGCTCATTTTAAATGAAGCGCTTTTGGGGTAAAATAAACAAAGAAGCAGAGGTATCCTTTACAAGTTCTAATACCTCGATGTCGTGTCATAGTTAGAGTGAATGGACCTCCAAAATCCACACCTATATACGTGGCTAAAAGGTTTCACTTGAGAAGTTAAGTAAATATGCTTTCATTCTCCTTAACATATACCAAGCACTTGAACATATAAATGCACGCCACTTTTGCCTATTTCCAGGATTTCGAAATCCTGGAAATAGGCAAATTTCCCATGGGTGGTTGGAACGGCTTCGTATTAGTACGCCAACACTTATGACATTTACTCAAAACGGCATTAACTGCTCGTTTAAGGGTCGTCCTACTTTCAAAGAAAATTATATTCTAACAGTGGCGTGCAATTATATCTTCAAGTGCTTGGTATATGTTAAGGAGAATGAAAGCATATTTACTTAAATCTCAAGTTTTCATAGACATTATACAAGAAATGAGGAATTACTTCATATCCCCGAACACAATTCGACTAAATTTGAATATTCGCCTACATATCAGTGTATGTAGACGATTATTTTTATGATTCTAATGTTTTTCCTGTTCTTGACAGCTTTCAACTCTCTTAGTCGCGGTAGAGATTGTCAGAAAAACAATAAAATTAAATTACAGCGATTGTTTATTGTCCGTGAATCTGAAATAAATCACAACATTCATAGCTTTTTTTTTTGTTATTTATTCATATGACGTTTTTGTTGCAGGGACGCTGTCGAAACTTCAGGGAAAATTGAGATATAAAATTGCCTTAAGAACGGATCGGAGAGTTAAACTGATGAATGAAATTGTGATGGGAATTCAAGTTATTAAAATGTATGCATGGGAAAAACCTTTTGAAAATATGGTATCGCTCTTGAGGAAGTGAGTATGCATTTTTGCGTTCACTGCAATGCCGTTTTAGAATGATATAAAGTAGGAAAATATCCCTTTATATGCTAAGTATATTATATCAAAAAAGAACTAACGTGTTACAATTGTTTCGATACTTTCATATAAATTTTCATTGTGTACACTGGCCTACCTACGATTTTTACGTGGTATCTTAAGAACCGGCGAATGAGAGATGTCTTGTTCTTAAGGAACCGGCATCATTATGACCATACCCTGCGAAGGTGATAAAATATATATATATATATATATATATATATATATATATATATATATATATATATATATATATATATATATATATATATATATATACAGTTAAGTCGGAGGTGATCAAAATCAACCGGGGCATATTCCAGGGCGACACCTTGAGTCCAATATGGTTCCGCATGGCGCTGAACCCTCTGAGTATGTTACTTAATAATACCAACTATGGCTATACCATCAGCAAGCAGAGCAACATCCGTATAAACCACCAATTATATATGGACGATTTGAGGCTCTATGCTGCTAATGCAGATCAACTAAGAAGAATGCTGGAAATAGTCTCGTCATTCAGTGATTCCATAAACATGCAACTGGGAGTAGAAAAGTGCGCAACTCTAGAAGTTAAAAGGGGAAAGATACAGGAGCCAAAGCAGGAAACAACGCTTATGAACCAGATCAAGATTCCCAGCCTGAACAAAGACGACGCCTACAAGTACCTGGGCATACATCAGGCATTGGACATCAAAACCGCTGAGATGAAGGAGCTCTTCAAACAAAAACTATATAAGAGAATAAGCCTCCTTCTTAAATCTAAGCTCAACTCAAGATCATTGTTCACGGCAATCAACGTCTGGGCGGTGCCGAGCATGACCTATTCTTTCGGCATCCTGACTTGGTCTGTTACTGAGCTCCGGGAAGTGGATAGAGCTGTGAGAGCCATGCTCACAAAATATGGAGTGCACCACTCGTCGACTATCCGTCTGTACCTCCCACGCCAACATGGAGGACGAGGGCTCCTCAATCTGGAGTCGGTTCATGAGGGAAACATCATCTCATTAAGAAAATATTTCCTCAAAGATCACTCACCTTTCTTCACCGTAATCCGTGAAGCCGACGACAGAATATCACCCCTGAAGCTGGCGGAGTCATCTCATCAGGACACTAGGCGACCCCAGTGTGAGATAATGGAGGAATGGAGGAGCAGGGCCTTGCACGGCAGATACCCTGGTCACCTGGAAAGTGGAGATGTGAATAAGGTCGAATCTCTTTCTTACCTGCGCGCGGGATACCTCTTCCCCGAGACGGAGGGCCGGCTCTTGGCCGACAAGAGTGTACCTGAAGCACATAGCTCAGCAGGACATCCCCACCGACCGATGCCGCAGGTGCTCCCAAGGACCAGAGTCAATTCAACATCTGACTTCCTCGTGCCCAATTCTAGCCCCAAAGGACTATCTCGATAGACACAACTCAATGGCCAAGATTTTTCATCAGCAGATGGCGTAGAAGCTCGGTCTTCTTCTGAGCGAAACCCAGCAGCACTTATATGTGCCAAAAACACTGTTGCAAAACGCCAGCTACAAACTTTACTGGGACGCCACAATGGTAACGGATAGATCGGTTGCTCATAATAGGCCAGACATCACTCTGTTCGACAATATGAGGAAAACGTGTCTCCTGATAGATTTCACCATTCCCGCAGACGATAATATCACAAGGGCTTACTCGGAAAAGATCTCAAAGTACACAGATCTGGCCTTCCAACTCCGAGAAATGTACGCACTTGAGGCGGTCAGTGTTCTACCCATGATAATCTCGGTGAACGGAATTGTGGAGAGGCACTTACTTGAGAATACCCAGCGACTCTGTTTGGACAAGGACATCATCTCCGCTTCGCAGAAACAGGTCATCCTGCACACGACCAGAATAATACGGACCGTAGCTGCAGCCTTTGCCTTGGCAGTTCTTGCCCGGCAGATGCTGATTATCTCCCGTGTTGGAACGGTGGGCACAAAAAAAAAAAAAAATACATATATATACATATATATACATATGTTACGGCTAAAGATAGGTGTGAGCATAAACTTAAGATTAGCCGGCTAAACTTAGGTTTATATTCGAGGATCGGCTAAAGTTCGATAAAATATTCATCTGCGTCAGGGCATTTCATCTTTAGCCGGCTAATGTGCACATTACCCAAAACGGAACGGCTAAAAATGTATTCGATGGACACGCAGGGAGGTGATGTCTCATGAATGGTCGGATGGGAGAGGACGAACGCACACGGCCACTTTTTTGTTTGAATTTTTAGAATTGAAATACGCAAAAGAGCATCGAATGTATTGGGGTTGTATTACATATAACGCCCATGGATTTTCAATTCAACATTTAACGAGTTATTTTCATCTGTTTAGGAGATTAATGCTCTTCAAACCGAGCCTAATTTGTGAAAAACCATAATATGACCCCACAAGAAAATGAGATATTAGACATGGAAAATTTTTTCTGTGAACAAAAGTATATTTTCCCTAGCATTCAATAATTATTGGGTTTATGGAAAAATTACGGACATGAACATAGTTGAAAACACTTTCTCTAGCTGATTTTGTTAAAAATTTCTTCCCGAGTCATTGAACATACGGGTTCCAAAATATGGCCTGTCGCCACCCTTGATGAATCATCCCGGGGGATACAAGTGCATTCATCATAAAGCTTATCAGCCAAATCAAAGATTATAGAGTTAACTCTATAATCTCTCTGAGCCAAATAGTCCGGTTAACTACACACAAGATTGGTTACTTCTACTTATATTTTTCTAGAATTTAACCATTGGTATTTTGATGAAGAAGTTCGCGGCATCATTTCTTGTCTTCATTATCTCCTTCTGCCCATTCAAATCCCCTCAAATTATGGATAATAACAAGATGAAAAATAATCATTAACACTACAGTTTTCCCTCACACTCAAAATAGCATGTCATGAATTTTGTCATCAAGCGTTTAGATTTTCAGATTCGTCAATAAGAATTCGTTGAGACACAGTTGAAACAAATATATGTTTCTCCAATTTCTCAACTGCTTAACAGAATGCTTTTCTGCTATTAAAATATGTGAAATTTATACAAAAAATGCATCGCATTAATAGTTTTATTATACTCGTATTACTATTTCTTTACATTCTTTTAATTGCCGAAAATTGAAAACTGAAGCCTTCTACATTTTTAGCCGATAGGATGTGGTTACACTTAAGTTTAGCCGGCTAAAGATAGAAGAAACTAATATTAGCAAATACCCGAAGCTAAACCTAAGTTTAGCCGGCTAATCTTAAGTTTATGTTCACACCTATCTTTAGCCGTAACATATATACATATAACCGGTTATCAGCAGTAAGGGAATCGTGCTTATTCATTCATTCATTGCTGTATCCCGTTGCCGGGAATGAATCTACAAAAAGACGAAAAAAAAGAGAAAGGAAAAAGAAAAAAAAAAGGTGCGAACAGACTTATAAATTTTTCAGGGCTAATTGCGACTGTGTGCTCTCCTGTGACTGTAGAGACCCATGGATAGTCACCAACCAGATCTGGCCGCCGCTGTATCCTTCTCGAGTCTCCATTATAACTGTGTACCAAAGACCTCCACTGTGACCTGTCTAACGCTCGTTGTTCCCAGTTATGATTGGCATTAACTGATTTTAGGGATTGATTTTAGGGATTGATGTAGTGTATCCTTAAACCGCTTGTACTGGCCTCCTGGTTTCCGGGCTCCCTCAGTGAATTCGCCATATAGAGCTATTTTGAGGAGTCTTGTGTCTTGCATCCTCGAGAATGTGGCCGCTCCATCTGAGTCGGGCCCTCGTTACTTGAGTCTCAATTGTTGTACAACTCGCGCGTTGCAAGACTTCTGCATTCGAAACTTTGTGGAACCATCTGATGTGCATTATCTGTCTTAGATGACGTTGTTGCGTTTGTTCGAGCTGTTTAATATGTCGCCTGTAGGGCGTCCAGCTTTCGCTTCCGTAGAGGAGCGTTGGGAGGACCACTGCTTTGTAAACAGCTGTCTTGGTCTTCAGATTGAGGTCGTGATTTTGAAACACTCTCTCCTTTAGCTTCCAGAATGCCCGTGATGCCGAATTGATACGGTTGTGTATTTCCGTGTCAAGGTTAGCCCTAGTATTTATGAAGCTTCCCAAGTATTTGAACTGCTCGACCTGTTCCAGAGTTTCATTCTCCAGGCTGATAGCTGTTTGAAGGCTTTCTGGCGGACTTACCAGGATTTTGGTTTTGTCGATATTGAGTCTAAGGCCTAAAGCTTCGTATATATGTTTATAGGTGTCCAACATTATCTGTAGATCCTCCGAGCTGCTAGCGATAAGTGAACAGTCGTCTGCATCTGCCGTCGTGCTTATATTGAAATTATCGATGAATCGCCTTTGGAGTTTTTGTATTAATTGTTGTTTATCTGTATTTTTTGGATTATTTATTTTGGGAGTTGAATAAGTTCGAATGAGAGACGTTAAGTCATTCCTTCAAGCGACGTTTCGCAACTTTATTGTTGCTTCTTCAAAGCTCTACAAAGGAACATACAGATAAACACACACAAAAACAATGAAGAATATAACATCACAATACCTCGGAAGCGGAAAACGTCCGTCAATCCTTCATTCAAACTATGTGAAAATGGAAATTTCATTGGTAAACAATCGCACAAGTCAACGCACTGCTATATGTCATACGATGATAAAATACACAGATTTGCGTGCTACGCTGTCGTACAGATGTATGAAAACTAGTTTTTGATACTTGTCGAATAAACTGCAATGACGGGGCGTTCCCACCCCCACAAGCAAACATACACTCAGAAACAAATGTACAATTAAAATCGAGATAAAATTATAAACATCTAAATTCTGTGTTGGGAAAATAAATTTATGATGTTATGGTATATAGCGCTTAGACCCAAACAATCAGTTCTAAGATTAATGTTTTCGGTGAACTGAATCTGCACCATCTCCCCCATATTCCGCCTAAACCAATTGGACTCCCTATCCAAAACTGTTGTCTCCTCAAACTTAAAATCGTGTCCAGTACTAAAGTGATGCAGGGCCAATGCTGTTTTGTTTGTTTGTACGACAGCGTAGCACGCAAATCTGTGTATTTTATCATCGTATGACATATAGCAGTGCGTTGACTTGTGCGATTGTTTACCAATGAAATTTCCATTTTCAAATAGTTTGAATGAAGGATTGACGGACGTTTTCCGCTTCCGAGGTATTGTGATGTTATATTCTTCATTGTTTTTGTGTGTGTTTATCTGTATGTTTCTTTGTAGAGCTTTGAAGAAGCAACAATACAGTTGCGAAACGTCGCTTGAAGGAATGACTTAACGTCTCTCATTCGAACTTATTCCACTCCCAAGACAATGTATCCAGATTACTGAAAATAAGGAATACGACACTGTTAGATTTAATAATTTATTTTGTTCAGATATGTCTCTATAATGTGATCGTGTATTGTGATGGGTTTATGAATTCGGCTGTTCTTTGTTTTTTCAGTATCTAATTCGCAAGTCTTTTTGTTGATTGAACGTATTTTGATGTTTGGAATACCTTCTATTGGTTCACGGGTTCTTTTTGGGCATTTGAATGACTAAGCTACTTGTTCGTTGATTGGCACGCCGAGTTTTCTACAAGTTAAGACATTACACACTTACACTGTCAAACCGAGCCATCTCCCAGATCCAGTACCAGTACCCTGCATGCCTGTATGAGATGTTCCCAATTCACACATACAACAGAAAAATGTAATTCGGGAATAACATGTACCAAATGCAACCAACAACGCAAAGAGTTAGATTAATTAATTTTTCGTATGCCTGTATTTCGCTGGTGATTCTACGAATAAACAATGATGGTTTATAAGTTTTTCTCGATATAATTTATTTACAATAGCGGTGTGTTATATTATTTATGCTAAGAAAGCTACTCATCGCTTTCTCTTTCATTTCCATTTCCACATTTGACATAATAGCTGAAAATGATTCGAGATGTCTTTTAGGCCTCTGTGTTGTTTCTGACACTGTAGTTTCCAGAAAGCTTAGAATTTCTTAATTTCTCTCAAGTGGTTCAGAGCTTTAACAATGTGTTCCTTTGAGTTGTTCGAATTAATAATGAACCCTTGTTTGAAATATTCATGTCTTGTAAGTTTGGAAAATTTTCATCCATTGGTCAACAATATGTAACCTTGTTGTGTTTAGTTTAGTTGTAATGTGCAATAGATTTTTGTATGTTTTGTATGATAATATTTGTTTTGTTGACGTTTTTGTTTGTAGCGTTGTAAGGTTATGTGGGCCGTCATTTTTATCTTCCCCTGTGTTCACTTGCATTGATTCATTCAAAGTCTGTGTTGATGTCTTTGACATTTGTAAATGCGTTGCCAGCTGTGGCTCGTTCATTCTTATCTTCGTGGACTTCTCATCGTCGAACTTTTTTGCCGGATTCCGTTTACTTCTACCTCGTTTTTTCCGCTTGTGAATTCTGGATCGTTCGTTTCTGTTTCGTCAGAACAGATATTTGGGTCATTCTTGTAATGATTGCCCCAAAATCTTCCGTATTTTATGTGATCTCACGCGTTCCACCCGAAACTTTCACTAATCCTTATCACCATACGACCGTACACCTCAGATGTTGCACAGCAACTGATATAAGGCATATATCTCACGAAACTTCACAATATTTCCCATAATCCGGTACCCCGGACAACTCCAATTTTACAGAATCGGAACTTGTTGATTAGATTGAAGTAGTTATAGTAATGGAAGAAAATTCATCCTGCTACATTGTTTCATATTGTCTAATTGAATATTTAAAAAATTATGAACCCTTCTTGAATTTGAAAAGAGAAATATATATATGTGCTTTTAATTTAGGGACAACTCATTTGTCCCATAGTCATATCTGGTTGTTCAATGGAAATATTGCAACCAACAATCTCTATGATACGGCACACCGGACAATAAAATCGTAATCAACGTTCTAATAATCAATAACCTTACAAAATAATAATTTCAAAGCGGAGGGTCCTAAGTCCTAAGACAGGATGTCAACTGTTGGAATTAGGGTGTCTAGCATTAGAATGTTGATATTTCCCAAGTGAAAATCTTATCACATGGTTTTCATTGGAAGTACAACAAGAATTTCTCGCGGATAACCACTTCGGTTGTTCAAGAGACTGGTTGTACGAGGGACTCATCTAAAACTTTAAGCCGTATAATAAATATAAGATGCTTTTCTTAGGCCGGGTACTTTCACGTCCGAATAAATATATTTATTCGACAGATAAGTCTTATTCTTAGGATAAGTAAAAATGCTGTCTTTTCACTTTCAGATAGTGTTATTCATCGAATAAATCTGTCATTGAAACTTAATAATATGGAGAGTAGAGAAAAGGAGAACGATCGTTGCTTTGAGACCATAGATTTTTTGTCCCCTAAAATATGTACCAATAGGGTAGTTCATGTTTTTGCCAACAGGCGCGCTGGCCGTCACGGGAGAGATTTAAACTAGTTGAAGTTGGCTGAGTGATCTGTTTTCCTGGTGACAGATGATAGGAATATTATTATTTTCGATTTTTGATAAGAGAACAACATTTGACCATGGTGGAATGTTGAAGCGTGCGCTAATGTAACAGTGTTTTGGCATTGGAAAGAAAAGGAGAAGAGATAAAATTACCGAGAGCATTTTTGAGAGCAAATTGGAAAAAACCTTACCTCAAGAATCGACTTCCAATCAACTTGTGTGTCAAGAGCACTTTTGCGATGAAGATATCAAAAATATGATGGATTAATTATAAACGAAATCGAAATTGTCATCCCTCATGAGAAGTTGACTCTTCTGAATAAGAATATCTAACCAATAAAACAACATGGGTCAGAAGTGGATACTCTTGAAGAATTTTGTTGGCATAACATAATATATGGTTCATATCGGTTCTCAGCTGAGTATTGGAAACAGAATCTACTCTAATACTTAAGTGATAAATCTGAGATTGCTACCTTTTGTTGTCTTTATGTGTACTACTTCTCACTGCGAATTTAAATAATTTTGAAAATTACGCTAAACCAACTAACATACCTGTTTTCAATAAACAATGATAAACAAATGTAGGTAAAATTTTTTTGATCAGTGATGTCTTTTAGATTTCATTGATTTCGTCATTTATTATGAATGAATAAAGCTCATAACATAGTCCCCTTCATAATATGACTCATAATTAATATAGATTTGAAGAAAGGTATTTGAAAAATGATCAGAAAAACCACGATGACACATAACCTAAAATAAAATGAAGGCTGTTCATTTCAATTATTCAATTTGACACTTGAATCCCCACCCCTATATACGCAGCCATCGCAGCGACACCTATCCTACGCTCCCCGTTTTCGGGGACACATTTTTAGTACGGCGATCGTTCTCCTTCTCTCTACTCTCCATACTTAATAATATGAGTTAATTTGTCATAGATCGTCGGTACGTCATTATTGGTAGAATTTTTTAGATGCTGGATGAATGGTTATTCTTTGTGTGATTTTCACGAAATATTTGCTTTCAAGTTTGAATTATGATTTCTCCAAAGCGGTGTCTTATTTTACATTAATCAGTGAAAAGTAGTATACTATGCTTTCATAGAATTGTTGTTCGTCAAATAATTTCATCTGCAAGCACCGAAATAAGGTATCCTTCAGATAGGAAATTATTTGACAGATACTTATTCACACTGAATAAAATTTATTCGAAGGTGAAAGTACCGGGCCTTAGGGTAGTAATTGCAGGTCAACAACACAATTGAGTTTCTCTAGAATAAAGAATCTTTTTATTGTTCAAACATACAAACATTTTCAAAATATTTTCAGAATCTTACCTGGAATAAAAAACCGACATTTTATGCTGCTAATTGCAATAACTATCCAAAAATAACTTATTTTCAGAAATTATAAATAATTCGTCTTTGACAAGTTCCTATCTATTTGCTATTCGATATTTGTTATTTTGAACTGCATAAATCTACACTAATTTTTTTGCTTTCTTGCAACTTGTACGTACTACATTCCACATCAACTTCATTTTTTAGACCCGTTGTGTGGATCTATATGAAGCTCAATTCTGTTAATTATAATAATCCCATTACTTATATGGATACTATTATTCTATTATATAAAATTTTTTATCTGCGGATATGTATAAGTAATTTGTTATTATTCTACAAGATATGTACTTATATACATATACGCTTTGCGGGCTTCTGTATGCGGAAGTTCTCAGTTCCTTCTTTCAAAACAGGTTCTTATATCAGAAATTCAATTTTCAGGTATGAAATTGAAGTCTTAACGAAAACATCTTATATCAAAGGAATATCTGCAGCAATAATGGTCTTCACTGAAAGATTCACATTGTACATTATCGTTGTAACATACGTTTTGTTAGGCAATGAACTTACTGGAGGAGTAGTATTTTCAATGTCACAAATAATTAATACGCTACAATTATACATCTGTATATTGTTCCCAATGGCCCTTTCAAGTTATGCTGAAACGAAAACTTCAATTTTCCGCATAGAAGAGTTTCTTACGAAGAGCGAAAGACCTGAAATTCCAAAAAAATTGGGTACTTCGGGGTTGAAACCTGGTTTGGTGAAATTAGAAAAGGTTCATGCCAGTTGGACACCGAATCCTATTGTTGACACATTAGTCAACTTATCGTTCGAATTGAAACCTGGTAAGTTGTTTTAATTGTTCTTCACAATTAGCATACACTTCTATCATTCTTTCTCCCTCAATTTATTATTTATCACTTGTGACTTACAGCAAATAGATATCCGGTTTTCCTTCAAACTTCTTAACATTTTTCAATATGATGATTGTTCTTATTCGAATAACTACATTTTCAACATTTACTCTTTGTTTCAGGAAGTTTTTGTTGCATTATAGGTAATGTAGGATCTGGAAAAAGTTCTATTCTTCATCTTTTATTGAGAGAATTGTCGTTAACTTCCGGTGAAATTCAAATTGGAGGCTCAGTATCCTATGCTTCTCAAGAATCTTGGCTCTTTGCTTCCAGTGTGAGAAACAATATATTGTTTGGTCAACCATTCTACAAGGAGAAGTACTATAAAGTTATTAAGGCATGTGCCTTACAAAGGGATTTCGAATTATTCCCCTTCGGAGATAAGACTAATGTTGGAGAGAGAGGTGTTTCATTAAGTGGGGGGCAACGAGCAAGAATCAATTTGGCTAGAGCTGTGTATAGAGACGCCGATATATATTTATTTGATGATCCTCTTTCAGCAGTTGATCCACATGTAGCGAAACACCTGGTAGAAAAATGCATTCTTCAACATTTACACGATAAAACTCGAATTTTAGTAACTCATCAGATGCACTTCCTGAATCATGCGGACTTCATTCTAGTACTTAATAATGTAAGTATCCTCAGGAACATTCCGAGATTTCCCGATTTCGTCGACTTTGGCGGTGGTGCCAGAATAGTTATGTTCCTAACAAGTGCAGAAAGTAGTACTTGCCCGCACGAAACTGCCGTTGCCCGAACGATGCGAAACAGAGTTCGGGCAAGCAGAACATATAGAAATATCACGTGAATTGAATTCGAATATAAATTGTGTGAACACTGAAGTGAACTTGAATTTGAATAATAGCTTTATTACTCCATTATTTAAGAGTTTGATTTAACTCTTGAAGTCCTTATTAAGTGTGCATTTTCTCTTTTTCCTTTAATTCTAATTTAGATCTTCCCTCTAGACCACCACGCATATGACCATTCATTTCAGGTCATCCATGTGCCAATAGGCATATTTAACAATGTGTTTATAGTTGAGATGGAATTTCTCGACGTTATAATATTCATGTCATTGTTATACTTGTCTATGATCTCGTCGTTGAAAAAGATTTTAAATTTTGAATTTCACCCTTTTCTGAATGTGCCTCACTTATTACTGTGATGCCCGTATTTGCTGACAATTGTGATGGTTTTTTGGACTGATAATTGCTCTATATTATTTCTGTTACTTTATGATACAACCTCATTTGCCCTTCCAGGAAAACCCTGATGATTCAATTAGATCGAATACGCTGGGTTTTCGATTTAAAATTAAAATACCACCTTGATTCATCAATTTATCGTCTTCTGGTGTGCGCAGCCATCCCTGTAGTTTTCGAAAGTGAAATCATCACAAGCTCTACTGAGATTGCAACGTTCTCACAGAGCGGAAAATTGCACACAATGGACCTGAGCATTCAGCACTATTCATCGACGTGGCGATTCCAAATATCAACAACCTACTAGATAGGCACATCGACAAGATTTCGAAATACAGAGACTTCAAGAAACGAACCAAGAGACAATGGAAGTTGAAAGATATCAAGACTATCCCTATTGTCATTCAATCAACATGCTTGAGAACCAAGAAACTATCAGAGAATTTGAAGAAACTTGAATTGCACGAAATTATCTAGAGAGTCATGCAGAAAGCGGTACTGCTAATTACGGCGAGAACGGTACTCATGTTCATGGGGAATGCAGAAGAATATGGAAGAGTGCAGCATCCTCTCGAACCCGAAGAACAATATGAGGAAACAGGACCTAATCGCTATCAGGAAACCGAGGAGCAGCCCGTCTCGACCACCACCTATGAGTCTCGAGAACCGAGAAAGACTTCCTACAGAGCTTAATCCATTTGATATCTGGGACATTTTGCTGACATGGGAGTGCCGTAATACCATAAGTCAACTGGCCATAGACAAAAAAGTGACTCTACAATGAGTACCAGGGCACGGTGGTGTTGAACTAAACGAGAAAGCCGATGAACTTGCAAAAAGAGTATCAAGGTTAACACCTGCTGGACCTGAGCTTAGAAAATACCAATACACTTAAACACCACCGAGCGTGTAGCTCATATATCGATAATCCCCCCCCCCCCCACTACTGGTCCGGCGAAGACTACATCCGTGCTATTCAACTGAGATCCAAGTGCCTTCCAACAGCTCTACTTCCCTGGGTGCGCGGCGAGGAAGCAATGTGCCGAGCAGGGTGCCCCAATCGAGAATCCCTCTCCCATGTGCTCCAAAAATGCTGTGTTATGCATTGGGAGAGAATCAATAGACACAACTACGTTGCACTCCGCCTTGAGCAGATGGCAGTAAAGAACGGATGGCAAGCAACAAGAGAGCCGCATATAAGAGATAGAGAGGGCAGACTATTCAAGCCTGATCTTTTCCTAAGCAAAGACAACTGCTTAATAATCTCTGATGTATCCGTGAGCTGGGAATCCCCGGAGCCACTAAGCATGGCCTATGGCATCAAGAAAACCATATATTCTACTCCAAGCTTCCTTGAAAAAGTTCGTGAGACCAACCCAGGGAAAGACATACAAGTGCTGCCGCTCATCGTCTGTGCCAGAGGAGGATGGTGCCCAGAGAATAGGGCGATTACTGAATTGGTCGGTGCCACAACATCCGATATAGGTGACCTAATTCACACTGCTCTAAGAGATGGATGCATAATCCATAAGCAATATAGCCGCATCGTTTGGCGCAGTTCCCGCAGGGTCCGCAACAACAGGATTCGTCTCACTGCTACATCACAGTGATAACGCTTAAGTGTACCGAGTGTGCGCTGTGAAGTTTGGTTCGTGGATGCGGTGGCGAGTGAGTCGAGTAGTTCGAGAAGAGAGTTTGTTTGTCGTATGTGTTAAAGTTTGGGACCTACATCTAATAACTTCATGTTCCTTCAACTTTAAATATTGCTGATAATCTTAACGACAAGGATCCCTGCGAGGATCGATATACTACTGATATTGTCACCCTGTTTCGATTGAATATAAGTGGCTTTGTACCCACTCAAATGTTAGAAAGACTCGTGCCGAGCCATGTAGATCTGAACTTCATGAATAAAACCTTAAACAGCGGTGCAACAATGGGAGTTGAACAACAGATTAGCTCTCTGGAGAAACACTCCTGGACCTACTCAGTCAAAGGAATTCGTGATGATTTCACCAACCTACACCAGAAAACTGCTAAATCTGTCATGAGCTGAGCTTCGGGTGATGGTGTCATTTGTATCGTATGGCAATCTCAGCAGATGAGATTTGTAGGCTCTGTGGATCTGAACACATGGTATGCAAGTGTCCAGAGCTGGCGGATCTAAAAACCACTCATATGGGGAAACCGGTCATGGATACTCACGAGCTAACGGCTAAGACCCCTAAGGATGTTGTCATTTTTATCAACACCATTGACGACCTCCTTGGGTTCCTATGAATGAGTAGGGTAGAGAACAAGAAATCTACATGGTCGCAGTTCCTGAAAGGCTAATAGAGTCACAACGACCCCGGTTCAAATAATAATAATAATAATAATAATGTCTGGCCTGCCTGGCAGCTATCTAGTAGATGGCCTGCCGAGTAGCCATCGTAACGACGTAGACGGTGCAGCCAGCTACGCCTGCTGTCCGCAGTCCCATTCCTTCATCCTCTCTCTTTCACATCCTTTATGGGGGTGCTCTTTCTGCTCCCGTTTCTCTACCCCTCATCCAAACCGAGAAAGGGGAGCACAAACCCATGGAAATGGTGATAACGAGAAGCCTCGGAAACAAGTCGCTGCCTGGGGATCGTCAGGGCATGTCTGGAGCCGGCGCTGGACATGACAGCATACGGGACGTCGGTGGCAGGATGTTGAGGAATCGGGCTCCTGCTGCAAAAGAAGCTACAGCTCCAAAGCAAAAACAGCAACCAGCGAGTCCAATTCAATTGCGGACTCGAACCGCTGAAGGTGCTGCGCAGGATATTCAGCCAGTGCTCACCCAAGCGGGGTTAGTTAGAAAGCGCATGAAGTGGACAACGTCCATGAATGAAACTATTGTGCGCATATATAACTCCATCACGGGACTAGGGCAGAACACGAACAACTATAGGAAAAGGCTCCATGAGGAATTCTGCAACGCCTACCCAAATCTCAATGTCACTGAACAACGAGTGGCAGACCAGTACCGCGTAATTCTGAGAAATGAACTAATACCAACGGCCCGAATCGACGCAATTAAACGAGAACTTCAGCATCCGCTAGCAATAGAGAATAACACCAACACCTCAGATGAAATTCACATGCCTGGGCAACAACACCCAGAAGACATTGATACTGAAAGTCCATCTTGCAAAGCAAATGAGCCTGAACACCAGGACGATAGGGATGAGCTCCACCGACAAGTTGACTCTGAGATGAGGAGATACTTTGCCGAACTGGAAGGAACAGATCCTCTTCATCGAATAGCACCTCCCCGACTCAATACATCCAAGAAACTGTCACTCATAATCGACATCTTGAATAAGGACGTTTTACCTGAGTACCTACAGAATGGAAGTTCATTGGAATATCTTCATCTAGTTTTTTACTGTGCAGCGCTAACGACGGCTAAAACCATAGGGGCAAAAATTCGCCGAACGAACAACGATGGTCCAAAATTACACAAATTACATGCGCCACCATGGCAGAAACGTCTTCAACACAAAATAGAGAGACTAAGAAGAGACATTGGACGACTGACGGAGTACTTGAACGGGAATCGCGGAAGAAAGGTTGTGAAAGCTGCCAAAGAAATCATGGATAGAAACAGAACACACACAGAACGAGAGACGAAGAATGCTACAGCTCACCACTGCCTCGACACTCTGAAGCAAAAGTTAAGTCTGTATGCAGAACGCCTGAGGAGATATAAAAACAGTTATAGCCGGAAAAGAGACAATAATTCATTCGAAAAGTCGGAAGAAACTTTCTACCGGTCACTCACATCGTCTGATGTAGAAAATGGAAAGTTACCACCAAAGGAGGCCATAGAACAATTCTGGACCGAACAATTATCAACGAAACCTCAGTTCAATGGAGATACCGGATGGATTGAAGATGAAAAATCTGAAGCTACAAAATATGAGCCGATGCAGCATGACAAGATCACAATTGAGGAAGTAAAATCAGCTATCAGAGGACTACACAACTGGAAAGCACCTGGGCCTGATGGATTACAGAACTTCTGGATCAAGAAACTTTGGATCATGCATGACAAATTGACCTCCGCAATAAATGATGTCATTGAAAATCCTGAAAGAATGCCAATATTCCTTACACATGGCACAACGTACCTGTTACCTAAAGACCAAAGGAATACAGAAGACCCATCCAAATACCGACCAATCACATGTCTTCCAACGATGTACAAATTGATCACATCGTGCATTTCAAATCGAATTCACAACCATTGCGAAAGGAATAACATCATCGCCATGCAACAGAAAGGATGCACCAAAGACAGCCGAGGGTGCAAGGAACAGCTAATAATTGATTCAGTTATCTGCAATCAAGCGTTTTCCAAGCGGAGGAATCTTTACGCTGCGTACATAGACTACAAAAAAGCATTCGATTCTATACCTCACGAATGGCTCTTGACGATCTTGAAGATTTACAAGGTGGATCCCAATATTGTTAAGTTCCTGAAAAACGCCATGTCAACCTGGCGTACTAGTCTTCAAATGAAAGCAGCAGATTGCTCCATTACAACAGGACCTATTCCAATAAGACGCGGAATTTTCCAAGGAGACTCGCTGAGCCCTCTGTGGTTCTGCATGGCCCTGAATCCCTTGTCTCATAGATTGAATTCTACGGACTACGGATTTTCTATCAAGAGCGGTAGTAGAACTATGATGAAACTGAATCATCTACTTTACATGGACGATTTGAAACTCTTCGCATCTATGGTGGAAGGATTTTCGGAAGACATCAAAATGAAGTTTGGATTAGAAAAATGTCGACTGCTGAACATAGAGAGAGGGAAAATAGAAGATGGTACGTTCAAACTCACGGAAGGTGCAGAAATTGAAGCATTGAAGGAAGGAGACACATACAAGTATCTAGGCATAAAACAGGCAAGAAAAATCAATCAGACCCAGATGAAGAAAGAATTAACGGAGGAGTTCACCCAAAGATTGAGAAGGATAATGAGAACTGGTCTTAACAGCAAGAATCTCATAAAAGCGATTAACACCTACGCTTGCTCGGCGCTGAGCTATTCATTCGGTATCATGTCTTGGACGACCACCGATTTAGCAGCCTTACAGAGAAAAATAAGAACGATGCTGACTAAACACAATAAACATCACCCCAAAAGCTCAATAGAACGGACAGAGCTGCCACGACATCTTGGGGATAGAGGAATTGTTGATTTGTCCAACCGTATGTCCCAGGAAATTGAAGGACTTCGAAAATATTTCCTGAGCAAGGCTGCTTCGTCAGAACTCCATTGAGTAGTTTGTGTTGCTGATAGTTCTACACCGTTAAAGCTACAACAGGATCACTTGGAAACCGTCGAACACTCTGCAGAAAGTAAAATGCAAAAACTGATTGGCAAACCTTTGCATGGAAGGCACCAGAACGAGGTTAACCATGATTACGTCGACATATCTGCGTCGAACTACTGGTTGACTTCCGGAAGGTTGTTTCCTGAGACAGAAGGCTTCATGCTTGCCATCCAGGATCAGGTGATCCCAACGAGAAACTACATGAAATATATCGCCAAGGATGCCTCAGTGGCGGACGATAGCTGTCGTTATGGCTGTGCGACACATGAAACTATCCAGCACATCACCGGGGGATGTCAGAAGTTCGCGGGCACGGAGTACAAAAATAGACATGATGCTGTTGCCAAGATTCTTCACCAAGAATTGGCACTAAAACACCAACTTCTAAGTTCGAAAAAGGTTTCTTATTACACTTACCATCCGGATGCTGTGTTGGAAAATGAACATCACAAGCTCTACTGGGATCGCACGGTTCTGACAGACCGGAAAATAACTCACAATAGACCAGACCTCATATTGCTCAATAAGGATGAGGACAGAGCACTATTCATCGATGTGGCGATTCCAAATAATAACAATCTTCTAGATAGGCACACTGAAAAAATTTCAAAATACAGAGATCTCGAGGAACAAACCAGAAGACAGTGGAAGCTGAAAGATATCAAGACCATCCCTATTGTAATTTCATCTACAGTCCTGATACCGAAGAAACTACTAGAGAACTTGAGGAAACTTCAGCTGGACGAAAATATCTATAGAGTCATGCAGAAGGCGGTACTGCTGGGAACGGCGAGAACTGTACGCAAGTACATGGGAAATTCAGAGGAACACCTTCTGCTCCGACAGGAAGTGCGGGTGGAGCAGGAATCCAACCCACAGCAGGGAGCCGAGGAGCGACCCGAACCCGACCACCACCACGAGCCCGAAAACCTGGAAAGGGCTCCAACAGAGCTTAATTCTTTTGATATCTGAGATATCTGGGATAAGTGAATTTTCCTCTGGAGAGGAGTGTGAAAGCCACAAGGCTAAAGTCATAATAATAATAATAATAAAATACAGAGATCTCGAGGAACAAACCAGAAGACAGTGGAAGCTGAAAGATATCAAGACCATCCCTATTGTAATTTCATCTACAGGCCTGATACCGAAGAAACTACTGGAGAACTTGAGGAAACTTTAGTTGGACGAAAATATCTATAGAGTTATGCAGAAGGCGGTACTGCTCGGAACGGCGAGAACTGTACGCAAGTACATGGGGAATGCAGAGGAGCACCGTCTGCGCCGACAGGAAGTACGGGTGGAGCAGGAATCCAACCTACAGCAGGGAGGCGAGGAGCGACCCGGACCCGACCACCACCACGAGCCCGAAAACCTGGAAAGGGCTCCAACAGAGCTTAATCCTTTTGATATCTGAGATATCTGGGATAAGTGAATTTTCCTCTGGAGAGGAGTGTGAAAGCCGCAAGGCTAAAGTCATAACTTTGGATTTGTTCAACCGTATGTCCCAGGAAATTGAAGGACTTCGAAAATATTTCTTGAGCAAGGCAGCTTCGTCAGAACTCCATCGAGTAGTTTGTGTTGCTGATAGTTCTACACCATTAAAGCTACAACAGGATCACTTGAAAACCGTCGAACACTCTGCAGAAAGTAAAATGCAGAAACTGATTGGCAAACCTTTGCATGGGAGGCACCAGAACGAGGTCAACCATTACGTCGACATATCTGCGTCGAACTACTGGTTGACTTCCGGAAGGTTGTTTCCTGAGACAGGGGGCTTCATGCTCGCCATCCAGGATCAGGTGATTCCAACAAGAAATTACATGAAGTACATCGCCAAGGATGCCTCAGTGGCGGACGATAGCTGTCGTTATGGCTGTGCGACACATGAAACTATCCAGCACATCACCGGGGGATGTCAGAAGTTCGCGGGCACGGAGTACAAAAATAGACATGATGCTGTTGCCAAGATTCTTCACCAAGAATTGGCACTAAAACACCAACTTCTAACTTCGAAAAAGGTTCCTTATTACAATTACCATCCGAATGCTGTGCTGGAAAACGAACATCACAAGCTCTACTGGGATCGCACGGTTCTCACAGACCGAAAAATAACCCACAATAGACCAGACCTCATATTGCTCGATAAGGATGAGGACAGAGCACTATTCATCGACGTGGCAATTCCAAATAATACCAATCTTCTAGATAGGCACACTGAAAAAATTTCAAAATACAGAGATCTCGAGGAACAAACCAGAAGACAGTGGAAGCTGAAAGATATCAAGACCATCCCTATTGTCATTTCATCTACAGGCCTGATACCGAAGAAACTACTAGAGAACTTGAGGAAACTTCAGTTGGACGAAAATATCTATAGAGTCATGCAGAAGGCGGTACTGCTCGGAACGGCGAGAACTGTACGCAAGTACATGGGGAATGCAGAGGAACACCGTCTGCTCCGACAGGAAGTGCGGGTGGAGCAGGAATCCAACCTACAGCTGGGAGGCGAGGAGCGACCCGGACTCGACCACCACCACGAGCCCGAAAACCTGGAAAGGGCTCCAACAGAGCTTAATCCTTTTGATATCTGAGATATCTGGGATAAGTGAATTTTCCTCTGGAGAGGAGTGTGAAAGCCGCAAGGCTAAAGTCATAATAATATCTGGGATAAGTGTGAAAGCCGCAAGTCTCAAGCCATAAGAAAATGAGCAGAAAATTAACAAACCTCACTAAGAAAAATGAAATCGTAAAAAAATAATAATTAATAACCAACATCAAATAAAATTGATGAGCATATAACGAAAACCCTCACAATGAAGATAACTAAAAAACAAACTGCAATGAGGTCTATCGTTTTTGTGCTCACCAGTTGGCGCCTCTGTAGAGTGTGTTCCTGAACATAGACAAACTTCTTCTTCTTTCTTTTAATATGCCAGATTTGTTAGTCTACGATGACGGGGGCTTGTCATTTCACACATCAAAATATCGTCGTTAAAACCCGAAAAATGTGTAACTCCCAATTTAATCAAAAAAGAGATTTTGATGCGTACTCTTAGCGGTTTTCAACATCTACATGCTCAGAAATTTGTGTAGTTCCATCGAACAGTTAAATATTTTTCCCGCGCAAAATAGACTAATGTGTATCTCCGTGCTTGAAATTGTTTAAAAGAAATATGTGTATCTCCCTTACACTAGCACGGCGTCAGTGCGTAACCACATCACATCAGCGGATAACATAAAAAGTAGTGGAAAAATAGTGCTGCTTTGCTGTGAAAACAAAGGTAAATTGATTGTTTGATAGAACGCAGCTTAAGTTAGTAGTGGGAATCATTACTGTTTTTCCAAAATACGCAAATGGAGGCAGACAGGATGCATTCTGCCATTGAACGACGGTTGAGAAACCGTGATATAAACGTTCCTGCTGATTATATCCAGTACTGCAAAACAGCTTTATTCTAAGCCTCGACCCTATATTGTACAGTTTCCCACTTACGGGGTTTTCAAAGATTTTTCCACTATTGAATATTATAATTCTAGACGACCCGGACGTAGAACAACTAAAGTACAGACCGGATGGAATTGTTGAGTACAAACTAAGACATGGTGGAGATTGGAAGGAAATGGTGGTCCGAAGAAATAAAGTTCAACAAGCTTATAATTTTGCTGAACTTCTTAGTCTGTACATGGAGTGTTGTTTCTTTGGTTGAAACAACACTTGCTTGAAGTTTTTAGGGCAACTGAACGACCAGACTCAGAACGTTCAAGGGATTGTCTTAACTCCACAGTTGCCCAAGAGGTATATTGATCAAACTAAAGATGAATGATGATTTTATTATTACAGTCTAAGCTTATATACTAAATTGAATAATGACGATAGAAATAACATTGCCATATTTGGTATTACTGCACTGACGGAGTCCCCGGTTGCATCAATTGTTTCTAGCCAGTCAGCAGATTTCGGTAGATCGACGGCTCGCTCGGCGTGACCCAGTTTTGTGAATAATTCAGATGGAATTTTCCATATTATTGAACTTGATTATTTTTTAGAATAATGTTCGAATTTCGAACATTACTCCCAAGGCCGAAGTGCTGCAGGCTATGATGTTGGAGCTCCAGTGTTGGCAATCTGTTACTTCTATTGTCCTATTCCTAACTCGTGTGACACTCGATCGAGTGCTTTATTGGGCATGGTCATGAATGGGTGCTGACGTCCGGAGTTGGTCTCTCGTCTTATCGTTTCTTCTTTCTTCTTGCTCGACCGGGAGTATGCAGATTTTGGTTATAGGTCTTCTGATCTCTTTCCCATCTTTGCATCGTATCGTAGCCACTCTCACAAATTCGTCGTTTTCTGGGTGACACTGCGTCACTCTTCCCAAGGGCCAATGGTTGGGATTAATGTTGTCCTGTTTGACTAGTACGATATCTCCTATTTTCATGTTTTCTTTTTTATCTGTCCATTTGCTCAGGTCTTGGCCAATAGTCATTTGTTCTCCCAATTTTTCTTCCATGTTGGTTGGAGGTTTCATGAAATCTCTGCTTTGAAGAATTTTTTTTTTGTTTGTTGATTTTCCGGAAGGCTAGTTCACGGGCTCGTAGTTGGCGCTGGAAGGCTTCTTCGCGGATGCGGGTGTTGGCTCTGGAGTCCTACTGCTGGCGCTGGATTTGGCTCTGGAAGGCTTCCCCACAGGCGTTGATGATTTAATTGAGATTAGGGTCGTAAATCCTTAGCTCTTATTTTTTCCAGTGGACTCGGTGTGTTCCCTGGCTTTTTTGAATTTTTGATCCGGAAGGCTTGTTCACGGGCTCGGATTTGGCGCTGGATGGTTTCTTCACGGATGCTGTTTTTGGCTCTGGAGGGCTTCTGCTGGCGCTGGATTTGGCTCTGGAAGGCTTCCCCACAGGCGTTGATGATTTAATTGAGATTAGGGTCGTAAATCCTTAGCTCTTATTTTTTCCAGTGGACTCGGTGTGTTCCCTGGCTTTTTTTGAATTTTTGATCCGGAAGGCTTGTTCACGGGCTCGGATTTGGCGCTGGATGGCTTCTTCACGGATGCTGTTGTTGGCTCTGGAGGGCTTCTGCTGGCGCTGGATTTGGCTCTGGAAGGCTTCCCCACAGGCGTTGATGATTTGATTGAGATAAGGGTTGTAAATCCTTAGCTCTTATTTTTTCCAGTGGACTCGGTGTGTTCCCTGGCTTTTTGAATTTTTGATCCGGAAGGCTTGTTCACGGGCTCGGATTTGGCGCTGGATGGCTTCTTCACGGATGCTGTTGTTGGCTCTGGAGGGCTTCTGCTGGCGCTGGATTTGGCTCTGGAAGGCTTCCCCACAGGCGTTGATGATTTAATTGAGATAAGGGTCGTAAATCCTTAGCTCTTATTTTTTCCAGTGGACTCGGTGTGTTCCCTGGCTTTTTTGAATTTTTGATCCGGAAGGCTTGTTCACGGGCTCGGATTTGGCGCTGGATGGCTTCTTCACGGATGCTGTTGTTGGCTCTGGAGGGCTTCTGCTGGCGCTGGATTTGGCTCTGGAAGGCTTCCCCACAGGCGTTGATGATTTGATTGAGATAAGGGTCGTAAATCCTTAGCTCTTATTTTTTCCAGTGGACTCGGTGTGTTCCCTGGCCTTTTGAATTTTTGATCCGGAAGGCTTGTTCACGGGCTCGGATTTGGCGCTGGATGGCTTCTTCACGGATGGGTTGTTGGCTCTGGAGGGCTTCTGCTGGCGCTGGATTTGGCTCTGGAAGACTTCCCCACAGGCGTTGATGATTTGATCGAGATTAGGGTCGTAAATCCTTTCTCTCGATCCGGCTCGAAGGACCAAAAAATGTTGTTTCTTTGGTTGAAACAACACTTGCTTGAAGTTTTTAGGGCAACTGAACGACCAGACTCAGAACGTTCAAGGGATTGTCTTAACTCCACAGTTGCCCAAGAGGTATATTGATCAAACTAAAGATGAATGATGATTTTATTATTACAGTCTAAGCTTATATACTAAATTGAATAATGACGATAGAAATAACATTGCCATATTTGGTATTACTGCACTGACGGAGTCCCCGGTTGCATCAATTGTTTCTAGCCAGTCAGCAGATTTCGGTAGATCGACGGCTCGCTCGGCGTGACCCAGTTTTGTGAATAATTCAGATGGAATTTTCCATATTATTGAACTTGATTATTTTTTAGAATAATGTTCGAATTTCGAACATGGAGAGAAGAAAAATAAAGAAAGAGAAATTTGAGCACCTTCAACAGTTAATAGCTTGGAACTCGACTACCATGATTTTTATAACAACATCGCTTACCAATAGAACTATTTACTATATACCCATCGTAATTATGTATATTTCTTTTTTTTAATGAAAATATTCAATTTTGTTCAACTTATTTTATTGTTTTTTAATAAAGCAAATTGTTTAATTCCAACTTTTTGTTCAATTGAACCTCAAAATATTCCAAACTTGTGTAAATGTTGCTTTTCATCATTATTTTTAGTTTCTGCAATTAATGTAGTGATAATTAGAGTTCTGAAAAATAAAGGGAGTACGGGTAATGAAAAAAAGTTTTTTGCCTCTCCTGCAAAATCAGCTAGAATGGAGTTACATATTTTTCGGGTTTTAACCACCAAATTATGGGAAATTTTGAGTACAGAAATATTTGGTTACTAATCAATATCTTGTTCGTCATTTTTGGATTTTTGATTTGCACATGTGTGTAAGTCCCTTTCTGACAACCATTTGACTTCACTTCTTTCATAGCATAAAACACGTAACATCAATATAAGTATAATAGATAGATGGAGACCATAAACTTAATATTAATCATATAAGTGAGTCTATGATGTGGACCTCATAAGCTACACTAGCACATCTAGCGATGAATTCATACACGGTAGCTCCCATTACCGAAAAATTCGCACAACCATCCTGAAAAGAAATCTCCATAATTCCCTACGACCAAACGATGTTATCACTCATTACGATCCTTGTCCAAATCGAAATGATCGCGCTTCTTAACCTTCTATAACTTCTTCTCGATGTAGCCATCTTTCCTAAATAAGTTTTTCTTTAACCTGTCGTATATCTTCAAAAACAAATGCAGCAGATATGTTCATATTAATTTATTCCATGCCAGTCTAAAACCCTCTTCAAATGGAACATTATTTTGGATTTATTCAAAAATGTTAAAATTCGTTATCGTCGGTTATCCTCGAAAGTTAGACATATGCCATGGCGGACTTTTTTATAAAACTGTTGGAGCACCACAAAATTGTACCTGATAATAAATAAACATTACTAATGTTGTTATTTTCAGGGTAAAGTTGAGAAATTTATTCGACCAATAGAGCTCTCCACAAATGAGTTGAAACTTTTGCGGCAGACAAGTTCTACAGAGGTTCCACCAAATGAATCATCTCCATCGAAATCAACAATTTCTCTGAAGGTATCTATTTCTACTATGTTGAAAAAATATTTTGAACAACATCTTTTTTAGTCATTCGGTTTAGGTGATCAGGAAGAACTAGGCGAAGAACCCAAGGAAACACAAGAACTTATTGAACGAGGTTCAATGTCATTTTCAGTATATAAAGATTATTATAGGGCGGGTGCGAGTACTTTCTTTCTATTGATTGAAATTCTTCTTCTCATACTGGCTCAAACAGCTTGCAATGGTGGGGATTTATGGGTCACATTCTGGTAAGTTATTCACTTCAAACGAATTGAGGTATTGTCACTTATTTTTGTTACAGGACGAATAATGTTGGTAAAGTAGAGACATATTCGAAGTTATCTACTGGAACTTCAATGAATACAGAACCGTCCATTATTTCAAACTCAACAGACTACTTCAAAACAACAATGGAGCCTCAAGTAAACACAACTTTTGAATCATTTTCAACCACAGAAACGTCTTTGGTCAATATTGTACCCAGTGATGCTTCGAACAATGTATTTTATATACAGGTTTATACATTATTTATTGTGATAGCGATCGTACTTACAACATTGAGATCTCTTCTTTTCTACAAAATCTGTATGAATGCTTCAATCAATCTGCATAACTTGATTTTCACCAACGTCCTTCAAGCTACTATGAGATTTTTTGACACCAATCCCTCAGGTGAGAATTGATATCCATTTAATCTTCACAATGCTGCATGTGAGTATTTCTAGAAAGAATGTTAAAATCAAAATGAGATATCTACTACGAATGTGGTATTTTTAATAGGCTTGCATTAACTTGAGCTTTGTCGATCACCCTAAGGCTGGCCATTCACGGTGGAGCCATCGAGCCAGAATCCGTGGAATCGGCTCGCTCCGATGCATATTCCACCGTGTATGGGGAAATTTTGGTCGGGCCTAAGCCATCTAAAGGTCCTGTTGGATTTTACAATCGAGCCAATATCCATCCGGCTGAGTCATTCCGGTGTAGTTTGCCCGATTCTTACGGGATATTTCGCATAATGAGAGGGAAATATTCATTTAATTTTTCTGGTCATAATGTCGTAATATCGTCATTGGAAGTATGTTATACCTATTTTTATATTGAATTAATAATAATAATAAGGTGAGGCATAAATGCAATCTTTATAATAGATCCGCCCGGCCTCGCACGAGAGCAATGCTGATGCAAATGTACTTCATCTCTCAATTAACGTGCACTTCCGGCATTAACTGTAATACGACCAATGTTGTAACGACGACGTCTTCCAGACATGACTTTTTAATTTCCGTACAAAATACACTCAGTTCTTGTTTGAACTCCCACCTAAAAACTATACGGATGATTATGAACAATTTGTCGTATGCTTTCGCCCTGAAAAGCACGTTTTTATTGAGTAATAATTATCAATTTTTTTCGATGTAGACCTGATAAACGTATGCTAACGCTACTAATCCTAAAGTTCATATGTGCCATACGCCTTATTTATAGGCATGAGCCGTCGACCCCCTCCCTATTTCTTGCCGAAAAATGTAACTTTCCAACCTGGAATATATCGCTATGTATTCGTTGAAGGAAGATGCTACAAAGAGAATTTTTCATCAGGAATAAATGCGGAAGATGAGGGTCATATTCATTTGTATATTAATTTATTTCAGGACACTCAGAAGACCTCTTCAAATGGAGGATATTTTCGAATCAAATTCAAAATGTTGAGTTTGATTATTGTGGGTTATTCTTGAGTTAGATATATGGCATATCTATCTCTTTGAGCTCTACATAATAGTAGTTGGTCATTCTCTTATAGTTTTCTCAGCGTTGTCGATAAAAGCCCGACTGGAACGGACCCATTTCAACATTTTCAATAATTATTGTCATATCCCAACCAAAATCATTAACAAATTATACATATGAACCTTCCTCTCGAATAACACTATAAATTGAAAAAGAAAAAACACATCAAAACCCGTTGCGTAGTTCCGAAGATCTATGGTAGCATATATACGTACAGACAGCGGGAAGCGACTTTGTTTTATAATATCTAGTGGCTAGTGACTAGTGAGTGGCTAGTGACTAGTGATATATAATTATTAGTTCATTCCATCGATTATTCTATTCACTATGCTCCAAAATACCCATTGACCTAAAGAGTTTGCTTTTGTTGTAGCAATGATAAGAATACTTTTTTGGGAGTTTTCGCTTAAAAAATAATAAATGAACAGTTGTATTATTTTTTGTATAATACCCAAAACATTTACAGAACCGTAGTAACTATCACTACACCTGATGAAGGATTTTGGAATGGTCTTCCTAAATTTGAATATTGAGAACTAGGGGATGGAGAGCTGTCATTTTCATTCCACTTGAAAGTGTTTGAACTTTTAAAATAAAGGGATTTGAATCTATACCTTTAAAAGTTCAAATTGGCGCTAATCAAAATCAAAATGACATTAGTCAAAATAAAATTGACAATATCAATTTCAAACTACCATTCATCAATTTCAAATGGGCATTTATCAATTTCAAATTGATATTAAACATAATAAAATATCAATTGTAAAAATCGAACAACGTTCGAATGGAACTGAATCAGTTGATCACACAGATCAACACAGCTCTTTTTGGTTCAAAAATTATGAGTTTTTCTGATGGCAAGATCTCGAAAAGTATTACTAAGTATTTATTCGGAATCTCTCAAATCTTTGCATACTCTGCGAAATGAGATAGTTAATAGGTATCCAAAGAACAGCGAACAGTAATAAACGTCTGAAATCGTCTCTTTTTATTATAACTTATTAAGACCACACGATCTTCCGTCTCTGTTTTGTAAATGAAACGAAATGGTAGAATCCAGAATTTCCAGAATTTAGAGAATATCGTTCAAAATAATATTGGCAAGGCAACGGTTGTTAATTGTGCAAAATTCATCGCTCATATCCAAAGATTCATTTTTTCTGCATTCGATATGCAAGATATAAATTTTTTGAAAAATTTCGTTATTTTCGAATATGTAGTTTGAATTAATTATGACGTTATTTACTTTGTATATCATTCAATAATTTTTTTTCGTTAATACCATTTTATTCCACTGAAGAATTAAAATTCAGAATTGCCAAATTGATTTTGTTTATTGTCAATTTGTAATTGATTAATGCCAATTTGATTCTGGTTGATGCCAGTTTGAAATTGATTTTGTCAATTTGATTTTGACTAATGTCATTTTGATTTTGATTAGCGCCAATTTGAACTTGAAAAGGTATAGAAGAAGTGAATATTGGTTCATTTATTACAGCTGTAAGAATAATGTCGGTCTCGTGACTTCACTAGGTCAATATTATTGTAGCAATGAAGGGAGGTACTCAAATCTGAAACCACGCTATTCAGTTCGCTCAACATTATTTCTTTTTTACTTTGGATATTCCTTGAAAAAGACACAAACATAATTTTTCGAGAGGGATTCATTACAATCATTTTTCATGATAGGTGTCACCATATTTAGTCATATATGATATGATGCTTCATCCATACGGAGTAGGTTCTAACTTGAGGTGTTTAATCAACCGAAGATGCGTTAATTCTTTCTGCCACAGCTTTTTCGTTTTCTTCTTCTTCTTTTTCACATAAATACAAACTGTAGTGGCACCTAAGTTCACAAGTTCCTCATTCATATTATTGATCAAGATCAAATCACGGTGAAGATGCATATTTACACTGCACTTATACTAGTGAACTTATGAAGTAAACGGCTCGGGCTCGACGGAATCGATAGTTTAATCGTGTATGTCCCTCAATTTTGGACTTGGGCAAACTTGGCTCAATGCGTTCGGCTTTACCGTGAATGGCCAGCTTAACAAAATATGTGACGGAATTTTTACAGCAACTTCTCCATGAGTATGTTCACCTTCGATGAGGGTATATAATAAACACACTATATAAAATACACACAACCAAACTTACATGGAATCATTCAGTATTAATATGAAATATTCATTAATTCTTTTTCTTCTTACATGGACTGAAAGAGTACATCTGTTTACTAACACGAACAGGTGGATTAACAAATGACTTGATAATATTTACCCTCGCAGTTTCGATTTTACTGTTTCGTCTCCAAGTCGAAGTGAATTTATAATTTGTTTCTTTTCGCGCATTTAAAAAAGATGCCATCCAGAGGGAAAGAATTGTTGCTCTGGCATATCACAAAGGCAGACATAAAAGGTTACACAGGGGGTAATTTCAAAAATCTATTCAAGGCGTCTGGAATTAGGAACCCTAAAGAATAGACCGAGGAGAAGTCGTGGAAAAGTAACTACAGTAAGGAAGGATGGCTTTACAGCTCAAATATCAAGAAGCAATCCCACATCTTATCCAGTGCTTCAAAGTCAGCTTCGTGCTCGGTAGTTATTTAGCAGAAGACAGTTAAGGGTACCAGAACTTTCAAAGCAAAATAAAACTGACTATTTAAATTGGCGTTTAGAGCATGAAAATTGGACAATTGAAAATAGTCCCATTTTCGGATTAAACCAGAATTAGCGTACGATCCGATGACCGGCGAATTTCAAGAGGTAGAGGGACACAAGCTAGACTCCGTGCTGCAGAACCTATACCGAAAGATTGTTTGTAATATATATATATATATATTCTTTCGATATAGAGCATTACTATCTTTAACAGCAAACAATAATTATAGCATGTGTATGAGATACAGTTTTAGCAGAGGTTAGCGTAACGGGGTACCATACATATTGGTGTATGATTTATTTATTTATTTATTTATTAGAAATAAGGAATACAACGGACTATTTAAAGTCCACTACTGTATCCGCATGTACATAAATTGAGGTATAACATCATATATATAATGAATAAAAGAAAAACAACTCAATTGAACTCAATCCAAAAATGAAACATCAAGAAAGAGAGAGAAGAAAAAAAAATAGCATAGTACAAAAAAAAACATACCTATATATAATTGAAGAAAACAAGAAACGATACATTTATCGAACTATTATAATGGATAATGATTTTTTAAGGATTTCTTCAACTGTTTGGATTTATCGGAAAATAAATTGAAATGATCATTCACACCGTTACACAAATGAGTCATTCTCTGAAGTGGCGAATTCTGTGCGCATCTGGTATTTCGAAACTTGAGATGGAAAATATCTGGACGTCTCAGTCTCCTATCGGGTACATTAATATCAATTTGACGCAAAAGGTTACTATCATGAAGCTCGAAGTTAAGGAGTTTGACGAAGAATAAGATGTCATTAACCTTCCTGCGATTCTCAAGACTGATCATGCTGAAAAATTTGAGCCTGATATTATAATTTTCAGTATTTCCAGGAACAAGGCGAAAAGTACATTTAAAGCTTAGAAATCTGAGAAACCTCTTCTGAACATTTTCAATGCGATCAATGTATGTCAAATACTGAGGACACCATACAGTTGAAGCGAAGTTTAAGAAAGAAGAAAAATGAAGAAGTAGTAAAGAGTTTTTAGAGTAGTCAAATCACTAAATGGGCGACATTGACGAATCAAGTACCCAAGTAGTCTATTAGAGGAATTGACTACTGCCTCCACCTGAGCGTCAAAAATCAGTTTAGAGTCGAAAATTACTCCAAGATCTCTAACTTGGCTTACTCTACACAGTTCTTCACCACCAAGACAGTACGGGTATTTTATAGGGCATTTATTTCTTGTGAATGTAATAACCTGACATTTAGAAATATTTAGGACCAGATGATTTTCAAGACAAAAACGTATCAGGTTATTGAGCTCACGCTGGAGCTGAACACAGTCCTCAAGGCTCCTCACCCTCATAAACAACTTAAGGTCGTCAGCAAAAAGTAAAAATTTGCAACTCTCGAAGCATTTTGATATATTCCTTATGTAAATCAAAAAAAGAAGTGGCCCAAGATGAGAACCTTGAGGAACCCCAGAATTGGTTTCGAAAACTCCAGAGGAATAACCATTATCTGATACAAACTGTCGTCTCTTCGTCAGATAGGATTTGAACCATCGCAACAAGACACTACACACACTGACACCAGCAAGAGCCGACACGAGCCGTTCAATACTAATCTTATCAAATGCCTTTCTGAAGTCAGTATATATGGCATCGACCTGAACGCGAAGGTCCAAGGAATCATGGAGAAACTCAGCGAAATCAACAAGATTGGTCTCAACCGATCTCCCCTTCAGAAATCCATGCTGTTCCTAGATTATTTGGTCACCTACTAAATATGAAAGTGAAGTATAAATAAGCTGCTCTAACACTTTTTCAAAAATACACAATTTTCTTATCGGTCTATAATTCATTACGTTAGTTCTGTCCCCACTTTTAAATATGGGAACAATACATGCTTCCTTCCATCTGTCAGGAAACACACCACTTCGTAAAGACTGATTAAAAATTGAAGTTAGTGGATACTTTAACGAAGAAGAACAAAAATAGACAAAGTATGAGCGAATGCCATCGGGTCCAGCTCCCTTATTTTTATTTAGTTTTTTCAGAGCCTGTTCAACCTCATCTATGTTAAATTGCTGTAACTCCAAATAGAAAATATGTCGATAAGACTCTGATATTTAGGCTCAACATTCGCAGCCTCCAAACAATCGTCAGCATCGCTAGGGATCCAAGACACCGAAGAACAATTGAAGTCGCCAGCAATTAGAAGTGAGCAACCTTCGAACTTTTTCTGCAAAGATTCAAGTTTCGAAGTAAAATATAAGGCAGATTCTTTATTACCTGGTGGAAGGTAAGCACAACATAATAAGATGTTTTTATTTCCAAGAGAGATCTGAGCCCACACATCTTCAACATCACTCTGAAAACCCCGAACAGGTGAGGGCTGAAGAAAGTTTTTTACTGCGATGAATACACCTCCACCCTCAAGCTTTTCAATAGAAGTTGAACCTCTGTCGCGCCGAAAAATTGAATATTCATTCAGATCAACACTTTCCGAATCTAATATACCAGAATGAAGCCAGGATTCAGTTATAAAAATGATATCGTGACTATTAGCATGTACATTAAGTTTGAAATCCTTGAGTTTAGTTCGAAGACCACGGACATTTTGGTAATAAATGTTCAAATCCATAATAGTTAAATGGAATTAAAAAAAAAAAGAACTTAAACGAGTCTAAAGCCTGGACAAATCAAAGTCGTGATGAACGTGGATTATCCTTGATATAACAATGACATTGATATTACCATTCTGAACCCATACATATTTATAGGACCTCTCTTTCGCAGCAGAACGTACTTCTTTGAACAATATTTTATTTTCCATGGTCAGGTGTTCATTTATATAAATCTTATCAGCGATATCCAGCGATATACAAGAGCGTAGGGAAAAACCTCAGTAAAAAACCCTTTCTCCCCGTGAGTGTAGTGGATTGTAATTGTTCACGAAATAAGCTGAAATATTCCATATTGAAGGGCATCTCGCACTGCAAAAATTGATTCTTCCTCCAAAAAAGGGAAAATCCAGAAAGTCTTCTCCAAGATACCAGAAACTTTTATCTGAAATACAGAGAAAACAAAAGCAGAAAAGGGTAAAATAATAAAATTAGTTTCAATATGTCAGATTGACCTAAAACTGACAACCCAATTCAAAAAAGATTCGGAAACTGCATGCATAACTCTAAAACCATCCTGAAATTTATAAATCGGACAATGATTAACCAGATGATTTATGATTTCTTCTGGTTCCCCGCATTCAAAACTATGGCTTTCAACTGAATACCACCTGAAAAGCATACTATTGCAATGCCCATGACCTGTTCTTATACGATTCAGAAAACACCATATTTTCTAAACTAATTCTTTGTTGAAAATAGTGCACCTATTCCATTCAGACTGCCAAAGGTCTTTGTCCCTTATATTCGAATCAAGAGTTGGACCATAAAGGTTTACGCGACTTCAGTCTTGGAATGGTATTTTCGGTAATATAGAATAGAATTGGAAACGAGTCGGGATAGGATTGGAAATTTTCCAGGAATTCATAACCGCAGTCTGTCTACGAATATGAGGCGGTAAAATGTTTGAAAGAACTGGTAACCATTGAATAGATGAAGATCTAATAGTTCCAGTTATGGTTCTCATGGAAAGATTCAGTTGTGCATCAATTTTCTGCACATGAGCACTATTAATCCAAACGGGGCAACAATATTCAGCAGCCGAAAAAACCAAAGCTAGGGCTGCCGTTCGAAGAGTGGCTGCATCAGCACCCCATGAAGTACTAGCTAGTTTATGGAGGATATTATTCCTAGTTTTTAACTTAAGAAGCAATTTTCCAATTGGGCTTTGAAATTTAGCGAGGAATCCAGCTCAACTCCTTCCAATTAAATTTTATTCATGAAAGTTACCTGGTGAGTCCATATCAGTTTGGTTGTGTGTAGTTATTCCATTAGCTATCGATTTAGGCGTCAAGCCATCCTCAGGCTAGCTAAAAGTAGAGAATTTTCTGTATAATTCGATTCTTTCAACAAAGTTCTTCGTTTATTTTCTTTTATCTAGATTTTGAAAGCGGCATGCCACCGTCTCTGTAGTATAAATGTATATAAAATACTGCGTGAGCAATTTGATGGTAGTTCCTTTAAATATCGTGAAATGAATCCACAACCGTATATTCATTGTAATATAATACTATTATTTTTCGCCAGTGCACATGGGTTGGAATTTCTAGAAGAATGTCGGAAACAGGATACGGAAATGTGTTAAACGGCAGTCGGTGTGTCAGCGTCAAATAGAAGGCTGGAGGTTTGAATGAACTGACGGTATATTTATCATCTCAGAAATGTTTACGCTACCATTGAAATCCAAGTGGTCGTTCAATATATTGGTTTTCCCTGTATTTGAAAATTTGGTATTGTTCAAGTAGCGCCAATTTTTTTTTAATTATTCCCCTTAGATAGTATTACTAACTTAAGCTGCATTCACCATCAATTCGAAGGTCGAAGTGCACTTCGGCACGGAATTTACCATTCGCATTAAACTTCGGACAAAAAACTCAAATGAATTGCATCATCCATAGCCAGCACGAAATTCCTTGCCGAAGTGATAGTGTGCAGCTTACAAGAAATTTTGCCAATTTCTAATTCCGCGCTAGTCTTGAATGCCATTATGAATAGTAACAGAGAACGCCATCTGCTAAGTTTCCGTGCCGAAATGCACTTCGGTCAGCGAATTGATTGTGAATGCAGCTTTATTCAGTGTTGTCCTGTGGTCCATCAAATGGTTTCCTAGTGCTGAGTTGGTCAGTTTTTTTATGTTCGGTGAGTCCTTTCCTCAAGGTTCGCGTTGTCATGCCAATATGAAAACAGGGGCAATCTGAGCATGTATTGATATTGATCTTTTTCGATTTTTGACTTTTTATTACTTAAAAAGTTATCCTAAGTCTTGGGTCGCCTGTTTACTATGCTGTAGTTGTATTTGTCCTTTTTTTTTCTGACTCTCCCTCTCTCTCTGCCAGATCTCTAAGCTCTCCTGAAATATATTGCTTTTATTGTTTACCATTTCAATTCAGCACATTGCAGCGTTTTCTCAATCTGTTAAATGTGGAAACTATCTGTGATGTGCAGAGGATGTCACAAAAGATTATTTTATTAAAGATTATTACTCCTTGCACCCGGCTTAGAACGCTATTAACTAATATCAATAATATGCAAGCACAAACTATTTTCAATTTAGTTACTTCAAATTTCACTCTTAAATATCCTCTTCTTCTAAATGAATCAACTAACTTGACTCTCTCTGTTCAATTTAGGAAGAATTTTGAACCGATTTTCCAAAGATATGGGTTCAATTGATGAGCTATTACCTTACGCTACTCTTATGGCAGCTCAAGTGTTTTTAGTAGCAGCAGGTATTCTCAGTATGACTTTCATAAAGTCTTGGTGGATGATATTCCCAACAATCATTCTTGGAGCAATTCTTAACTGGTTTAGAAAAGTTTTTATGAAAGCTGCTCAAGATGTGAAGAGACTTGAAGGAATAAGTTAGTATGCATTAAGTCAGAAATTTTTCCAGATGTTTTATTTTTTTTTCATTTTTAGCGAAGGCACCTGTATTCTCATATGTTGCGGCCTCCTTAGATGGTTTACCGACAATAAGGTCTGCGAATGCTGAAGATATGGTAAGAAGAGAATTTGATGCAATTCAGGATCAGCATACTTCGACATGGTACTTATTCATTGCCGCATTTGAAGCGTTTGGGTTTTATTTAGATATGGTATCTATTCTGTTTCTGGTCATAGCTACAGTGCAGTTCCTCCTCAATGATGAGGGTAAGATATTTCATTCAATTTTCAGTAGTTTGAAAATTAAACAAAAAGTGGATGCTCAAAACACCATTGAATTACTAGTTCAGTGTTCACATACTTCAAAGCAATTGCCAATTAATTTTTTAGCTTCATTTCTGATTCTCACGAATGTCTAATGTCCTAAGCCATGCAGAACCTTCTAAGCCCAATCTAAGCCGGAGCGAACGTGCAGCCCTAACTAACTTGAGAAGAAATCGCGACATAATTATTCTTCCAGCTGATAAGGGAAATGCCACGGTGGTAATGGATCGGGCAGAATACGAATCAAAAATGATGCAGATATTATCGGAACCTTGCTATAAAATTATACAAAGGGACCCTACAACATACTTAGAAATCACAACAAGGTCAAAAATCAGGAACTCGAACATGTCCGAGGAACAGAGAAGACAACTAGAGAAAAATCTTCTAGATATCCAAAAATGTACGGTCTATCCAAGATCCATAAGAATGACCGACCACTTCGGCCCATTGTGAGGTCTTGGAATTTTATTTTTATTCGGGATCGCTCACCAGCATGCAGACAATGCCACAGTATCATCTCTTTTATTCATATTGCCCAGTTTTTCAATTTCGTTCGCTTCTCTCACAAGACGTTTATTGAACGATTCTATATTAGCAAGTTGTCTGGCCTTTTGAAAATCGATTGAATGGCCTGTGCTCTTTATATGTTGGACAAGAGATGAAGTTGTAAATTCCCTTTTCCAATACTATATTTGTGTTCCTCTATTCTTGTAGATATTCGTCTGTTGGTCTGACCTATGTATGACTTGGGATAGTCTGAGCACGGAATAGCGTATACTCCCTGATTTTCCAATGGAATTTTGTCCTTTGGATTCCCCAATATCGACTTGATGATCTGGTGCGGACGGAAAACGGGTGTCATGCCATTGCGTCGCAATATTCTTCCGATTTTATCAGTTGTGTATTTGATATATGCCAATATAACCCTGGGACTCGATGAATCGTCCTCTGATTTCTGAGATTCGGTGTTATTTTTCAACGCCCTTTCAAACTGATGTCGAGTGAAACCGTTCTGTTGAAAAATATCTCTGAGTATTTTGATTTCCTCCTCCCTGTTATATCGTCTGTTAATAAAGTTGACCTTGTAATTAACGTTTTCAATATGCCATTTAGTTGTGAGGGGTGGTGATGTGAACGTGCATGCAAATATCGGTTTGTGTGAGTTGGCTTGCGATATACTGTGTGTCCGATTTTATTGTCCGTAGTTTTGTACAATAAAATATCTAGAAATGGTAATTTTCCATTATCTTCTATTTCAACAGTGAATTTGATCAGTGATTGAAGAAATCATTCAGTTCTTGATGTCTATGCTGCCAAATGACAAAAATGTCGTCCACATATCGTCGCCATACTTTTGGTTTCAATCGAAAAGTTGATATGGCCTTTTTCTCTAATTTAGTCATAAAAAAGTTCGCTAAAGGCGGGGAAACTGGGTTCCCCATTTGGAGCTCCATCTGTCTGTCTTTACTTCACATTGTCATAAGTGAAATAGGTGTTCTTCAGAACATGTTCAGTTAGATCGACAATGATGGACTCAAAACTATGATCGGTGGAAACTATGTCCAGACACTCCTCCAGAGACAACATAAAAAAAACGACACCACATCAAAACTTACTTACATATTCAATGGATTGTCATATTTGATGAAATACCTACTCATTTTGGGCAAAAACTGTACCAAAACGATTATTTATTGTGGCACCTGATTGATTGTCCGTATTTATTCGTGAGACTTCTTTAGTAACCTATGTCTACGATCCGTGGTCGTCTCCCGCTCCGACAATAAATTCCTTCTCATTCCTGGCTCGAACCTGTTTACTTTTCGACGTCATGTGTTCCTGAGTGGTCCCTCCAACCTATCCAGCTATGGAAACATGTGACTAATCAGGTTTATGATCCTTGCAAGTATTATGGTTATCCATATTATTTCTATATATAAATGGATATTTCGGATGAAGGTAGAACATGGATGTCGATTAGTATTTCGAATAAGGCCCGGTACTTTCACCTTCGAATAAATTTTATTCACTGTCAATAAATATCCGTCAAATAATTTCCTATCTGAAGGATATCTTATTTCGGTGCTTTCAGATGAAATTATTTGACGAATAACAATTCTATGAAAAAACGGTATACTATACTATATTCACTATTATTTTAGCAGGCGGTTGGCCTTGGAATAATTTTCTCAAGTTTTTGTAACTAGAACGGAGTAAGGTTGGCACTCATGAAATGTCGTTAATGTCATAACGCCGTTGCCACAACTTTTATCAAATCATATTACGAAAATGCCAAAAGTGATTGGAAAAAGAGACAGGGTTTCAGGAAGTGCTATTTCGAATTCAGGTCCGCTCATTCAAATAGTTATACCCTGATATTCTAAAATCCACAATACGTCAGACGGTATCGAACATATTCAATGTAAGAGAATTCATATAATGTTTCATCTGAATCTAAACGACTTATATTCTAGATTAATGTTTCCACAATCAGAAAGATTGTTAATGAAGAGGATGACAAGGAATTTCCTTCTATTGGCAGACCCAAAAAGTGGTGGCATTTGAGAATTTTATGTTGAGTGTATTGATGCGAAACGTTAATACAGGATTTTCGATGAATGTCATCGTAGAATAAGTTTCCGAAAATTGATTTTTCTATTTTTCATTTGACTTGTCCTATCCTATACATTGTAAATGTCTTAAGGTACCAATAAATACCTAATTATTATTATTATATCAATGTATTAAGATGAACAGTCACAAATACGAGCCAGTTGTCCTGTTAATTGTTTATTCATGTGAAATTTTTGTTCAAAGCTGAAGTTCATCTTGACTTTTGTTGATGATTTTTGTTGAAGAATTTAACATTCTTGTAATTATCTCTAAATTCCCTCGCGAGATACCCATTCCCAACCACTGCATCATATGCATTTCATCTTCGGTTTAATATTTTTGAAATCTACAACTGATATAACGTATTCAAACTTTAACCAAAGAAGATGACGAACATTAACTCTCCTCAAGCTAGTGCATATTATGATAGTATACTGATCTCTTGTATTTTCCATGCAAATAACTGGATTTGGTAAGCCTTCAATCAGTTTGTATAAAATTCAATTATGTTCGTCACATATTTTCCGAGGAGATTCGATATTGTGATAAAATACGTAATAACAGAAACTTTCTCGTAGAACTGGCAACATAGCGTTGATTTAAAACCCAAAAATGTTTTGACAAGCGTCATAACCTCACATTTTCGTACTATACAGAGTGAAATTTGTCAAATTTCCATGGCCAACCGACTGCTAAAATAAATATGAATGGAGTATACTTTTCACTGATTAATGTAAAATAAGACACCGCATTGTAGAAATTGTCATTATTCCAACTAGAAAGCAAATATTTCGTGAATATCACAAAAAGAATAACCATATATCAAGAATCTAAAAAATTCAACCAATAATGACGTACCGATATTCGATCTATGACAAATAAACTCTTTCAATTACGTTTCAATGACAGATTTATTCGATGAATAACATTATCTGAAACTGAAAAGACTGCATTTTTAATTATTCTAAGGCCCGGTACTTTCACGTGCGAATAACTAAATTTATTCGATAAATAAGTCTCTTAGAATAAGTAAAAATGCAGTCTTTTCACTTTCAGATAGTGTTATTCATCGAATAAATCTGTCATTGAAACTCGTTAATAAGATTTTATTTGTCATAGATCGAATGTCGGTACGTCATTATTGGTTGAATTTTCAAGATTCTGGATGTATGGTTATTTTTTGTGTGATTTTCACGAAATATTTGCTTTCTAGTTGGAATTATGCCAATTTCTACAATGCGGTCTCTTATTTTAAATTAATCAGTGAAAAGTAGTATACCGTGTTTTCACAGAATTGTTATTCGTCAAATAATTTCATCTGAAAGCACCGAAATAAGGTATCCTTCAGATAGGAAATTATTCGACAGATACTTATTGACAGTGAATAAAATTTATTCGAAGGTGAAAGTTACGGGCCCTAAGAAAAGACTTATCTATCGAATAAATTCAGTTATTCGCACGTGAAAGTACCGGGCCTAAACATAATAAATGTGTTATAATGATGCATGCTTGTGATTATTCAGCATGTGATGTACCCAGCTAGGGTAGGTTCGGCCAAACGTATATTCCGTGGAGGGATGACGAATAATATTCGGCAGACTCATCAAAGGGTGTTCATTTCCAAGGGCGGCTCGTCGGAGACGGCAAGGGAGGCTTAGCCCCCTCATAAAGCCTAGAGCTAAAATACATTAACTTCGGGCATGTCCTTATTTTCGGAAAGTAATTTCTATATAAATTTTCCGAACACCTGAACTAGATATTCAGATGAAAATTAGTTCATTTTTCGGTCCTCCGCTCATAAAAATCCAGCATAACAATCAACATCCACCGGCCGCGTCCGCTGCGTCGAATGTGAACTGCCCATTCGGACGGAGGCTATTGGGCCTTCTGCCTCCGTTGATACGTACGTTCTCTAGACTCACATACTAGGCGAATAAGAATTCTGCTGACTTACTGTACAATATTCGCATATAAAATGTACTAGAGGAGGCACAGCTCCCCTGTTCTCCATCGATTCTGTGTCGTCTTCGACTATATTTGCTTGATCTCCGGCGGTAAGGGCGTTGTCCGGCGTAGTTTATCAAGGTTTCAATTCGAATGTAACGGCTTCGTGGAGAACTCGAACTTCAGGAAATTTGTGATATTTCTTGTTAGGTTACGCTGTTCTGTTAGGGGTAAGTACTGATACGAATCAAAAAATAAAATGGATAGATTAGATGAAATAAAACAATGCGAAGATATTGTAGATTGGATTTTGAGTAATAATTTCAGGCAATTGAATATTGAGAATAAATTGTACGTTGTTAAAACCATAAAAAGACCTCGACCAAATTTAATTACACTAAAGTCGACCGAAAATCGTCAAAATAGAGGTTTCACTGTTGTTTGGTACGATAAATGTGATTGATTAACTGTATCGATCAAGCAGGAAAAATTATTTTGCTGGCCATTTTTACTATTTTCTCATCACAGAATATACATCATGGTCTAAAACGGGGTTCTCAGATTTGAAAAATTTACCGCGTTCTATCGAAAGGCACAATAAGTTAAAGGAGCATATGGTATCCTCTTGCAAAATTAAACTTTTTGGAAATCAAAATATTGCGACCGCCTTGGATAATACCAGAAAAGAAGAACCAATAATATTTAATAATCAAGTGAGGGAATTTTTGGATAACACCTTCAATTGAACCCGCCGAAGACAATCAGTCGTCTGGAGAAAACACCACCGCGGCGCAACACCATTTCAATTTCTTGATAAAGACACATGTTTATTGTTGTCGAAACATCGAAATAAATCATTTTCACCTTTTAATATTTCTCTTTTTATATGGAATATCCCGGAAAATTATTTCATCATATACTGTATAGATATTAAGTAAGAGATAGGTTAAAAAAAAATTTTTTCAAAATTTTTGTATAGAAAAAAAAATTTTCCCACAAGGAGCGAAGGTGTATCCGTATGAACAACCTGTATATTTTCATACGTGAGACGGCAAGGCCTGCAAAATCTTACATCATATTAAAAACGCGATCTGTATGTTTGTAACCATTGCCATTCATATTTATCAATTCATGATGTTATTATAAACACAGCAGGTAAACAATGTATAAATAATATAAAGCATTTGGCTAGGGGAATCCATTCAGTGTGTTATTCATTCATTATCTACATCATACAATTGTCGTTTCAATCTGAATCTGAGTTATAATCTGTGATCCGTTCCACATGCCTTAAGAAATAAACAGTGACGGCTCGTGGTCATGAGAGCTGAGGAGGCTAAAAGTTTTCGAGGAGTGTTGGAACAAACTCTTCTCAGTCAATAAAGTATATTTCTTCAATATACAGGCTTTACACCGAACGGTCGTTCAATGCTTGTACTAGAAAAAAAATTGTGTTGTTGGTATCTTTGTGGGGGAGTTACCCACTTCCCTAGCTGCTCCAGTGCCTTCATTCAAAAGACTGTTTTTTTGTTCGTTATAAATTTATTTTCGTTGTTTATTGTATTTTGTTTTGAAAAAAAAACATGTTTAGTTTTACACAGAAAGCATGAAGATTTTTTTATTTTTTCAATGATTCTAGTTCTGATTGTACATCACTTGTTGGTCTTAGGACTCAAAATAGATTTTTTTTTCATGTCATCTGATCCACTTCCACCCTTATATAGCTAAAGTGAATATCCATTTATTTTTAAAATGTGATCCACTTCCCCCAAAGAACGAGGTGAAGTGGATCGCACTTCAACCAAAAAAATTTCAAAAACTGTGCAGTCAAAAATTTTGATAAATAGGCCAATCCACAGCAAATGGATCATAAAATCTATATTATGATACTGATACTTTGTATCTTATTGCTAAAAAAAACTCGATTTTTGATCCACTTCACCCCGTTTGACGATATCTAAATACAATAGAGAGTTGAGAAGCGCATGAAATATCTGTCGTTTCGTCTATCTGCCAAGAAAAATAGGGTGTATTATGACTTTCTTCGTCTATTTGTTTATTCAGAATGAATGATACGCTCTCGATCAAATCGTTTTGAATAGTTTTTGAACTACCGGAGACAATATTGCTTCCTACGAAGTTATTCAAATGTGCATCATATGTTCCCACCAATGCAAGAAACTCTTTGTAATTTCCGCAATTAACCGAATCATTTGTTTCATCGTGTCGCCGAAAGGCTAATTCTTGACATGATAGAAAAATTGTAATATCAATTAATTTTTTTGAATAAGCACTTGATTATTAAATATTATTAGTTCTTCTTTTCTGGTATTATCCAAGGCGGTCGCAATATTTTGATTTCCAAAAAGTTTAATTTTGCAAGAGGATACCATATGCTCCTTTGACTTATTATGCCTTTCGATAGAACGCGGTAAATTTTTCAAATCTGAGAACCCCGTTTTAGACCATGATGTATATTCTGTGATGAGAAAATAGTAAACATGGTCAGCAAAATAATTTTTCCTGCTTCATCGATACAGTTAATCAATCACATTTATCGTACCAAACAATAGTGAAGCCTCTATTTTCACGATTTTCGGTCGACTTTAGTGTAATTAAATTTATTCTAGATCTTGTTAAGGTTTTAACAACGTAGAGTTTATTCTCAAAATTCAATTGCCTGAAATTATTACTCAAAATCCAATCTACAATATCTTCGCATTGTTTTATTTCATCTAATCTATCCATTTTATTTTTTGATTCGTATCAGTACTTACCCCTAACAAAACAGCGTAACCTAACAAGAAATGTCACAAATTTCCTGAAGTTCGAGTTCTCCACGAAGCCGTTACATTCGAATTGAAACCTTGATAAACTACGCCGAACAACGCCCTTACCGCCGGAGATCAAGCGAATATAGTCGAAGACTGCATAGAATCGATGGAGAACAGGGGAGCTGTGCCTCCTCTAGTACATTTTCTGGGCGAATATTGTACAGTAAGTCAGCAGATTTTTTTTTTTTTTTTTGGTGTAGCAGGGGGAAAATCTGCAAAACAGACGAACACATCCTCTCCTGAGGGGGAACAGTGTGGGGATTCTCACTCTCTGAGCTCGAGACCCACTAAAAACCCTTAACTGCTTCTTCATAGGTTCCGGGCATTTTGCCTATTAACCAGTTGACTCTTATGGTTTCTGGACTCTCACACGATCATAGTCGTGTTGATAGTTGTATGCTGCCTATAGCTTTTATAGGTTAAGCTCTTCTTTGGTTACATTTAAATCCTTAACTGATCTCTCGGTCTTCGGTGGTAGGTTCTTGACCTTCTAGCTTCTTCCGTTGGATCGTAGTCGACTAATCTTCGTAGTTCCTCATTTGGATGTTGTTTGGCTTTGTCGAATATCCTTTCCGCCTTTCTCTTCATAAATTCTGTAACTGGTTCCCATTCCAAGTCCTTGTAGATTTGTTTGTTCCTAACAAACCAGGGTACGTCCATCGCCATTCTAAGGAGTTTATTCTCAGTGGCCTGTTTTCTCTTGATGTGGGTCTTGGCTGCGAAGCCCCATGCCGCCGATCCATATGTGAGTTGTGGTCGCGCAATAGTTTTAATCATCGTCAACTTGATGTTCTTATTCATATGACTTCTTCTGCCTATGAGTGGATAAAGTTTACTCATTGCGGCTTTTGTTTTATCAACAGCACATTTGATGTGGTTTTTCCATGTAAGTCCTCTGTCAAGCGTCACTCCTAGGTATGTTGCTTCATTTTTCCATTCAACCTCTTCTCCATCAACTTCAAGGTTTTCTTCCATCCTCAATCTTCTCTTTTGCAGTAATATTGCTTGAGTCTTTCTTCCATTGATTTGGATTTTCCATTTGATGCACCATTTGAGTAATTCATCTATGGCTTCCTGCATTCTCCGGTGTATGATCTCTGGGCATCGATGTCTGAACGCTATTCCTGTGTCATCTGCGTACAAGGTGAGCATATTTCTAGCATTCTTCGGGATATCATAAACGTATATTACGTAAAGCAGAGGTCCAAGTACCGATCATTGAGGCACTCCCGCTTCCAATTGTCTGGTTTGAGAGGTTGCTCCATCTATCTTCACATAAAAGTTTCTATTCCTCAGATAGTTCCTTATAATCTTGCATAGCTTGGTCGAATATCCTGCTTTTTTCATCTTGTAGATTAGGCCTTCGTGCCATACTCTATCAAAAGCTCTCTCGATATCCATCAGAACTAATCCTGTGGCCTGTTTGGTCTGCATTCCTTCGGTGACGTATTCTATGAGCCGTAGTAATTGGAGTTCAGTCGAGTGTTCTCGTCGAAATCCAAATTGTTCGGGTGGAATTATCTTCAACATTTCTGTTTCCTCATTCAGCCTTTTGGCAATAACCCTCTCGACGACTTTTCCTAGTGCTGATAGTAGGCTGATTGGTCTATAATTTTGAGGAAATTTCCGTTCCTTTCCAGGCTTGTTGAAAACTATCATTTCTGCAGTTTTCCATCTCTTTGGGTAGTATTCGGTCCTCATCACTCCGTTTGTTATATTCGTCAAGGCTGCTATTCCTTTTCTAGGCAATTTCTTCAACATATAATTCGTTATCCTATCTTCTCCCGGTGCTTTCCGGTTTTTCAGTTTCATTATTATCTCTTTGATTTCTGTTGGTGAAGCCGGTTTTGGAATGATTTCGGTTTCCGGTGGTTCCATCATCAGTTCTTCGTTTGCCTCCACTTCTTCTAGATCTTCATTGTCATCATCATTTCTGTAATTTATTCTGGCTTCTCTCTCAATTGAGTCGGCAAGTGCTTCGGCTTTTTCAAGTCTCGTATATACCATTCCGTTTGCTCCTTGCAGTGGTGTATAACTGTCTGTTCTCGTCGTAAGCGTTTTTGCATTTTCCAAGCCGAGTGATCTATTGTATTCAGATCCCTTAATCTCTGGTGCCATCTGTTATTACGCAGTTCTGTTAAAGCATTTTTCAATATCTGACTATGCTTATTCAGTTTGCGATAACTGCGATTTGCAGTTAAGATCACCAATTATGATTTTCGGGTGTCTTCCTTCTAGTAGCATTTTTAGATCCTCTTCCAGCATGTCCTTATCCGGTGATTTATAAGTCGAAATAATCTTCACTTGTCCTCGATTGGTATTCACAATAATCGATATTGCTTCTACTTCTTGACCATTGAATATTTGGTCGAAATGGTGATCCATATTCCTTCTAGCCAGTATAGCAACGCCACCTGTGCTGTTAGGTCTATCATTTCTGTAGATATCGTAATTGGGAAATGCTATCCGAACGTTGGGGTTAAGTCTTGTTTCTTGGAGAGCTATGACATCCGGTCTCTTCTCTTCAATCAGTTCTTCGAATTCTGGTCTGCGGGCTCTCAATCCTTCGACGTTCCAAGAGACGATTATGAGATTGTTCTTTATCGTCGTATCAGCCATTAAATATTCTTAATAATTTGCTGCATCTTCTTCTCAATCTCTTTCTCCTGATTCTGCATCATCGTGCTGAGGAGGTTTTTCGTGAACTTATCCAGTTCCTCGGTGATTCCAGAAATTCCTTTTCTGGTTTCGGCTTTTTTGACGGTTTTTGCCTTTTCCGTCTTTTTCTCTGGTTTCTGCGTCTCTTTGACTGCTTTGGTTGCAGTTTCCTGGGGTTTCTTCACTTCCGAAGAGTTTTGGGCTGGCTTCGGAGTATTTTGTGTTGGCCTCGAGCTGGTTTGGTTTGATCTTGGCGATCTCTTGGCCTTTTTAGTGACCAATTTCCATTCGCTACATCCCTTGTAGCTGGCTGGATGTCCTTGCTCTCCACAGAGAACACAAGAAGCATTTCGCTCCTCGTTCTCCCTGGTAAGCGTACACTCCTTGGAGCTGTGATTACCGGAGCATTTCACGCACCTCCATGGAAAAGTGCACTTACCTTGGGCATTTCCATATCGCTGACAGCGATAACATTGTCCAGGCCCGGTCGTCCTTCTCTTAGGTTCAACAACACAGTTCATGTTGTAGAGCCTTCTCACCTCGAAGATACCCTTATTCCGGGTTTTAACCAGCAATAAGGGCATCGGCTTTTTTGTTATATTTGAGGTCATCCTTATGACCTCAGCATCGACGATCCCTTGATCCTTGAGGTCGTCAAGGATCGTCGGGATATCTGCATCCAGCGGTTGGAATCTCACTACCGCGTAAATTTTCTTTTCCTCCTCTCGTTGGAGAGTGTAAAACTCTCTGTTGATTTTGTGGAGGAATTCAGTCATCCTTCGATGATCTTGTGGGGTTTGTGGGACGACCCTAATTCCGTCCTTCACAGTTGTCGCTCTGCTGTAATTAATGCCGTTTCGCATTAACGCGTTGGAAATTGACGTCCATTCGGACGTACCTCTCAGGGTAACTGGGGGGCAGGGGCGTAGCTACCGCGGTATCAGCGGTATCAGTGATACGGGCCCCCAGGCTTTAGGGGCCCCCGAATGTCTGTAAGCAAAAAATTCCTAAAAATGTTATCCAAAACCTCTTACAGGTTTTACAATATCATTTTTGAGAATAACTGCTAAGACAACTATTCATTTCAAAATCCCGTTCATTACACCGAATCGATCATTCAGATAGGTACGAATACTTAAAATCTGAAATTCAGAAAATTCGTGCCATCAAAGAACTTTTAGAATTAGTCCTGATAAAATTCAATAGCCTTGCATCCAGTTTTCCGGACGATATTACTGCATGCCTTTTATTTTAGACCCTTCCGGTTACAACTGCAATCGCTGAAAGGAGTTTTTCAAAATTAAAACTCATAAAAAAGTATCTGAGGACTTCTATGGAACAGAACGGCTGTCAGACATGTCGTTATTGTCAATAGAGGGGGAACAACTTAAAAAACTGAAATCGTCATCAGCTATGGCTGATTTGATAAATAGATTTGCTGAAAAAAATGCTAGAAAAGCGTATCTTTAATTTTTGGTATTTTTTGTTTATTATTTGTTTGTTTATCATTTTATGTTGTTTGTATATTATTGTATATTGTTTGTATGTTATTTGTTTGTGTATTATTTCGCTCCCAGCACCAAGTATGAGTTAGAACTTTTAATTATAAGTACATATAATCATTTCGATACTAATCGAACATTTTTTGCTAGTTTTATTTTTACTTCACCCTTCCTTAGGGCCCCTCAACACATTTTGATACAGGGCCCCTCTAAGGCAAGCTACGCCACTGCTGGGGGGATTTTTTCTTTTCTCTCCACTGGAGTGGTTTTCTCTTGGGCTGGGGTTTCCAAGACTCTTTTTTTGTTTGAGTCTTCATTGTACGAGGAGCTATCCTTTCTCACTCTTTTGGCGGGTGGGGAAATTTTGTTTTGAGGGGTTTTGACCACCTCCATCTTCTGTTTTTGAACCGGTAAGGTCACTTCTTGGACATTTTTCAAAATATTGTTCTTTTTGAGTGCTTTGGAGTAAGGACTTTCCTTATTTCCCTCCTGCAACTCGAGCCTCTCCCTGAGATTTTTAATCTCAGCAACTAAGCTAGATACGCATCTATCTAGCTCATTCACCCTCGCTTTCAAAGTCAAAGTCAGCAGAATTCTTATTCGCCTAGTATGTGAGTCTAGAGAACGTACGTATCAACGGAGGCAGAAGGCCCAATAGCCTCCGTCCGAATGGGCAGTTCACATAAGACGCAGCGGACGCGGCCGTTGGATGTTGATTGTTATGCTGGATTTTTATGAGCGGAGGACCGAAAAATGAACTAATTTTCATCTGAAAATCTAGTTTAATTTATATAGAAATTATTTTCTGAAAATAAGGACATGCCCGAAGTTAATGTATTTTAGCTCTAGGCTTTATGAGGAGGCTGAGCCTCCCTTGCCGCCTCCGACGAGCCGCCCTTGGAAAAAAACACCCTTTGATGAGTCTGCCGAATATTATTCGTCATCCCTCCACGGCATATACGATTGGCCGAACCTACCCTAGCTGGGTACATCATATGCTGAATAATCACATGCATGCATCATTATGACAAATTTATTATGTTTAGTCGAAATACTAATCGACATCCATATTCTACCTTCATCCGAAATATACATTTATAGAAATAATATGGATAACCATAATACTTGCAAGGATCATAAACCTGATTAGTCACATGTTTCCATAGCTGGATAGGTTGGAGGGACCACTCAGGAACACATGACGTCGAAAAGTAAACAGGTTCGAGCCAGGAATGAGAAGGAATTTATTGTCGGAGCGGGAGACGACCACGGATCGTAGACATAGGTTACTAAAGAAGTCTCACGAAAAAATACGGACAATCAATCAGGTGCCACAATAAATAATCGTTTTGGTACAGTTTTTGCCCAAAATGAGTAGGTATTTCATCAAATATGGCGATCCATTGGATATGGATGTCCTTGTATTTATTGAGGTTATGTATTAAATTGGTAGCAGATGTTCTGTATTAGAGCTATTATCTTCTGCATACAGCATGTAAGTTACATGTAAGTTACAAAGTACCTATGTGTACCGAACATGTAATATTGCAGTTTCGTTACAGTATACATAGCGAAAGGCGGACATAGACCCTCGTTGGACAGTTAACGGATAGATTGTGTACGGAACTATGCTATGTAACACGGAACGTTGCAATATGTAGGATACATTGATGTATGCAATTGTGTTAGCTGGGAATCTAATTTATTACCCAAGTAAAATCCCACCAAGATTAAATCGATATCCAATTGTTTTCAAAATATAAGATTACATAATAATTTTAGCCTTTCATTTGGGCTCTCATTTGAACCTACTGCGGATTTCCCTGAATAAGTTAAAAAAAAAGTTCTGCTAGCTTTACCGTCAAGTAGCCTAAAATGGGGATAAAATTATTATGTCATATATTTTAAAAACAAAATTGTTATCGATTTCATCTCGGTTGCATGACTTTGAGCTTTCAGATCTTGCAATTTCTCCCACTATTGGAGGACAAAAACTTTTTTACTTGCTTAATAAATTAGATTAAGGTTAGCCTAAAAGTATGATGTAATCACATTCTGGATAAACAATCGATTATCGGTTTCGTCTGGCTAGCGCCGAGTTGTATTAACGGAACCCCTAATTTCTCCAATAATTGGAGAGCAAAAACATTTTCACAAGGGTGATAAATTAGCCTGAAATTTACCTGAAAGTACGGTGTAATCAGATTCTAGATGAATATTGTATTAGCGGTTTGGTTCTGCTAGCTTGACGGAAAAGCTAGCAAAACCTTTTTTTTTCAAACAACTCAGTCAAGGAAAGCCGCAGTAGGTTAAAATGAGAGCCTAAAATGACCCTAAAATTATGATTTTGTCAGATTTCAGCCTAATGCTTCTGGGTTCTGCTAGCTTAACCCCCAATTTCTCCAAAAATTGGGGAGCAAAAAATTTGTAATTGGGGTGAAAAATTAGCCTTAAATTAGCCTAAAGTCATGGCCGCAAAAAAATCATAAATTCGAGAGCGGTTTTGCTAACTTAATGGGGGTAAAGAATAAAGGTTCAGAGTTATTGAAGAATATTTTTTAATTATTGAAAAGCATATTACCTCACTCCCAGGAAACTAATAACATTATTCCCTATTCTCATTCAACCCCTTCCTCAATTGTACTCCTCCTATACTCAAACTTTTTGTTGTGCTATTCTATACTCCATCGTGGTAGACATTCTACAGTGGAACATCAGATATGCTCTGTCCAATAACGACAATCTAAAATCATTATTTGAGGAGTATTCACCAAGCGTAGCTCTATTGTCGGAAACCTGGCTTGATGATTCTTGGAATATCAAAGTTCCAGGATTTCATATCGCCAGCGCCAGGCAAGATAGAGGCTCTCGAGCTGGAGGTATTGCTTCACAGTCCTCTCTCTGGATACTCTTTATGGTCCTGAAATGGTTCATATTCATGGAATTAGTTTAACATTCTTGAACCTTACAATAATTAACATTTACTGCCCTACAAAGATAAATGTACCCAGAACATTTTGGAATACTTTAGCAAGTACTATCTCTCATCCCTTCCTTATTTCTGGTGATTATAATGCTCAGAATCCTAGTTGGGGCTCGGGTATGCTTAATCTAAACGGTAAAAGGGTAGCAGAACTCCTTCTTTCCGACGATATATGTATTCTAAACGATGGCTCTCCTACCAGGATAACTGCTCCAGGCGAAAACTTAAGTGCTTCTGATCTTACTTTATGTTCTAGCAATCTCAGCATTAACTCCTAATGGAGGGTGATTTCTAACCCTGAAAGTAGTGATCATTTCCCGATATTGACATCGCTAAATTGCTCTCAGCATTCTTTAACCACCTCTCGCAGTCAATTTTCTACACGAGAACACAATCTCTCCCAGGCTGACATGAACAAAAGGATTCAGTCCCGAGCACCCAATACCCTTAAACAATTTTGGGATCTCGTTAAAGAAGTGGCTGATATATCCATCCCTAAGAAGAAACCACCCAAACCAACAAGTCTTGGTCTGTTGACCTATCTGAGGATGTTAAAAAAAAAGGTCCGAAGCATTCAAAATATACTCACGAAATCCTTTTACTGAACAATACCTTTATGTTAAGAATATCCATGCGGCAGTTAAAAATAAAATTCGACAAGTTGAGCGTGAAGCTTTCAGAACAAATATTGCTGTAAACCTCCATGAAGTCGGATTACTTTTACCACCTGCGGTCAAAAAATACGCGATAGATCGTGACCTCCCCTCCCCCCCGCCGCCAGATTACATCCAATATAATTCAATTCGATCACTTATTCCTGTGTTAGAATATAGGACTTGGTTTTGTATTACTCACAAGTAATATTCATAGATGTACCATACCACTGATACCAGTTGTGCCCAAACGGATATGGTAACAGCTGTTACCATTCTAGAGAACGCCATCTGCAACTTCCGTGCCGAAGTACACTTCAGCCCGCGAATTGATTACGAATGCTGCTTAATGTGAATCTTCCTCTGATTTTCCTTCGGAAATTTTTCAAAGAAAATTTGAAATGTGCGCTACAGAATCCTTCGCAATTTATTTATTTTTTCTTGGAATTTATACCTGTACCGTAAAAACAGATGTCGCTGAAGCTTGTTTCTCAAGTGGTCTATGATTCTAACTTCGGTAACATCAGGGGGGAAGCGGCCATCAGAAAACCTTCAACGTCGACATACGTGTTCCACTTTTTAATGGCGCATGGCGACTGAAATTGTCAGAATTGTATGTCTTTGATACGTTCGACTGCCCAAATGAGGAATGAAATGACATAACGGTCGAGTGACATGACAAGTAATGGATAAGTGGCAACGTCTGTTGGATATGGAATATAAAGGGTGTTTCAAATTGCACGGTTTTTCTCGAGGATAAATAAAATATAGTTAGCGCACTGAAATCATCTGAGTATTTTGAGAATCAAAAACTGTGATGCAAAGATTATAGAGTAGAAAGATAGGAAACGAAGCGACTAGAGTGATGTGAGCGCCATCTGTGTTTCAAATGTGTTTTTAAGACCCTAAGACTGGTTAAAATATCAAATCGAGGGACATATGAAATTTTGCGAGATGTCAGAGTCATATGGCCATTTTGATCGAACAGGTTTTGAATGTTTTGATTCTCGTATCCATAGACAACCTCGTATCGCCTTTTGTTTTTCAAGCCGGTTCTAGTTGCTGATGATTGAATTTTTTTTCTAATTTCTTGGCAAAAACCTCAGAATTTTGTTCGAAAATTGTATGGTGAAGAACTGTGGATCAGATAAAACGAATTTTACTAAGGAAAATGGAAATGTAAGTATTAAAACTGGTAACATGTGACTCGGTCATTAATTGATTTTTGTTTTCAGTGCTACGAAGTGGATAAAATTTTCAGGGCGTAAAGGCCTGCAAACACTACTGACTACACCATGTGCAATGAACATTTTACTGCAAGTCGATTGAGAACTGTTCATCCACGAAAATTGTTGTATGCAGGAAGCATCCCTTACATGAAGGGCTCATTTAGGGGAAATTATGACTTTTACACGTCCATTCAAAGATTCTCGATTGCCTTCAAAATATATTCAGAAATACAAAAGTTTTATGGATTTCGGTTTGCGAATCGGGTGACTGTCAAATTGTTGTTTGGAAAGTCAAAGTTTTATGAAACCTTCTGTGAGTGTTCATTCGTCAATCAATTTGTATATTGTGTCATAAAGAGACCATACCATGAAGAAATCATGAAAAAGCATGAAGAAATTATACTGACTGGCTTGAATACAAGGCTTGTATACCTCTGTGAGGTTTTTTTCAATTGTGGTTCTGAAAATTTTGTAAATAATATGATAGTAACGGAAATGTGTATCCTATGATGGTAAATTGCATATTGGTTCATATCAGTTTCTGATATAAATTGTAAAAATTCAACTCAGTTTATTAATTCGAAACGTTTTCATAGAAAAAACACCTTTGACGTAACTATAGCAGATAACCATGTACTCTTGTATCCGAGTCAAAGCTCTATTCGTTGTCTATAATTTCAAATTTTTGTAAATTTCTTATGCAAATACAAATTTATCAAATCCAACAGCGTATTTCATTGATACCAATCGATTCCAAACAATGTTCAGATGAAAACTAACATCCTGGTCGCAAAACAAAATCATCCTTTTGTTTTGTCGCTCAGGATGTTTGTTTTCTGCTCTCAACAAGGTAAATATTGAAATTGAATACAAGGAATAGAATTCGAATTTCGAATTATAAAATAGAAAACTGTTATTAAACAGTTTTTCTGTATTGATGATTCGTTTTCAGCGCCATCTCATTGTCAAATGTGTTTTCACTGGCCAAAATGTAGTCGGTTTTTAGTACTAGCGATATGAGTGCGTTTCCTATCTTTCTACTCTATAATCTTTGCTGTGATGTATGACATTTATAAAAATGGCTTCGTAAACTATACAACAACGCGTTCAAATTGTTGAATTATTTTATGAAAATCAGCGTTCTGTGAAAAGTGTTTTTTAGAAAATTACGTGAATTTTATGTTTTACATAATCGTCCATCTGAAAGTACTGTTCGTAGAATTATTAAAAAATTTCAACAGACCGATTCGATGGAAAATCAAGAAAGTAAAAAATACATTCGTAGGAGTCGTTCACAAGAAAATATTGATTTGGTTCGTGAAAGGGTTGCTAACGATCCTGAAATGTCCATTAGACGACGTTCACAAAAAGTTGGACTTAGCGGGTCCAAAACATGGCGTATTTTACACAAGGATTTAGCTCTGAAGGCATATGAAGTTCAAATAACACAGGAACTAAAGCCATTAGATCATTTAAAACTTCGTTCATTTGTCAATTTCAGCAATGAACAACCAGTTGATTTTTCTCAAAAAAAAATGTTTTCCGATAGGGCACATCGGAACTTGGTGGCTCTGTGAATATATAAATAAAATTGCAATCGGGATCGCAAAAGACCTTTGTAGTTAGACATAAGTAGTCGCCTTTCCTCCAGAGGCCGCCACAACGAGGCCATTGGAAAAACAACTTTGCTATTTTCGGGCGAATTGAAAAGCTGTGGAAGCGTCCATTCGGCCTTCTTCTTCGATCCATCCTTATCATTGGTTTCTTAATTGTTCTTCAGTGGTACATCTTCTCTAGTCAATATTATGTTTGTGCTTATGTAAAAATGCCCTATTTCGGGAATTTTTTTAAAATATTCGCACAGCTCTAAGTCTCCCGAAAGCGTACTTTACGAAGAACACCTTTTCCATAAGTCTTCCAGTATCGCCAGGATCGGACTGACTCCAGTACTCAATTTTGCCTGTAAATATTCAATTCAGTGGTACATAACATGACTAATTTTCCCTCTTCTTATAATTTTCAGCCCTTGCTGGTGATGTCGGGTTAGTCATATCGCAAAGTCTGATCATCATAGGTATGCTACAATTCGGAATTCGAAACACAGCGGAGGTATCAAGCCATATGACAAGTGTTGAAAGAGTATTACAATATACTAAGTTAGAGAAGGAAGGACCATTTTCCTCATTGCCGGGAAATTTACCTCCTAGAGATTGGCCAGAAGCTGGTAGAATTACTTTCAAAAATGTTTATTTGCGATATGTTCCTGATGAAGAACCAGTTTTGAAAAACCTTACTCTAGAAATAGATCCTGGTCAAAAGGTGAGCTATATATACATACATAATATACAGTGTTAAAAGACTTACAAATAAAACAATATATATGTACTTAGGTTAGATACGGAAAAGGCATTTTCTTCATTGCCATGCATGCAATTTGTCTTCTAGTGATTGGCCAGAAGCTGGTAAAACTACTTTCAAAATGTTTATTTGAGATGTGTTTCTGAAGAAGAACAGGTTTTTAAGAATTATTTCTTAGAAATAAAGCTTGGTCAAAATATGAGCCAAATACAAAGTGTTTTTTAGAGTGGTGGGCCATAGACTAGTGATAAATGCAGTTCATCTAGACCTTTCAAGAAAATTATCTTCTTTGTTCCCTAAATCCATAGGTTTCGAAGATTGATAGTAATTTAAGGATTTCCGAACTTGAGAATGAGTTGTCCGATAAGCCGTAAGGGGAAAAGGACTACCAGAATGTGGAGTATTGCTATCTAGCTCTTGAACGATCAGTAGAAGTTACGAATATTACAATAGTTTCCACTTTCGTCGAGAAGATGGCAGCACTTAACGAAGGTCTTTTTTCAATTCTAGCAGGTTTCGAATTGTAGCCAAGGCGAGACTTTTCGAGAAATTTTTTATGTGTAAATTCATTGAAAAAATCACTTCACCTCTGGCTTTCTGAGGTGACGAACTAAGTGAATTGAACTATAATGAAAACCCAGTATAAGGTAGTGGTTTCTGACGTAAGATATACCTTTTCGTTTTTTGAACTGACCTTTGAAAAGGTGTAGATCCCTCTCATTGCTATGTTAGTTGATGTTGCACAGGCAGGGTTTCCCATCGCTGCGCCTTCCGTCTGTAGATATATTTGTCCGTTTAAAATAAAATGACTGCGGTCGAAAATGAATTCTATTATCTTACATATCCAACGGACAAATATATCTGGCGCAGCGATGGGAAACCCTGCCAGTGCAACATTAGCTAACATAGCAATGAACAAGCTTATTTCCAAATGTGTCAGTAAGCTTTCATTTCTGATACCAATTTTGAAATTATACGTGGATTATACGATTATATATATAACTTTTAAAAACATTCAATGCTTTCATGAAAGAATCCAATTCATCTTAGGCCCGGTACTTTCATGTGCGAATAGATAAATTTATTCGATAGATAAGTCTTAGTCGTAGGATAAGTAAAAATGCTGTCTTTTCACTTTCAGATAGTGTTATTCGTCGAATAAATCTGTCATTGAAACATAATAATATGAGTTTATTTGTCATAGATCGAATATCGGTACGTCATTATTGGTTGAATTTTTAAAATTCTTGATGTATGTTTATTCTTTGTGTGATTTTCACGAAATATTTGCTTTCTAGTTGGAATTATGACTATTTCTGCAATGCGGTGTCTCATTTTACATTGATCAGTGAAAAGTGGTATACCGTGCTTTCATAGAATTGTTATTCGTCAAATGATTTCATCTGAAAGCACCGAAATAAGGTATCCTTCAGATAGGAAATTATCTGACAGATACTTATTGGCAGTGAATAAAATTTATTCGAAGGTGAAAGTACCGGGCCTTAGAGTCAGAAATAGAAAATAAAATATCGTTTTGAGATGTTCAACAAACTAGAAATAACGACGGGTCAATCTCAACAAACTGGTATACAAAACCCACTTCATCTAACATAATTTTAAATTACTCATCGCATCATGCACAAATACAAAAAGTAAACACCATAAAAAATCTATTATTTAGATGTTACAGTCTTAGCAATAGTAATGATAGGAGTAGCATACTATTGAAATGAAGATAAGAGTAATTTTAAAGGTAAACAACTATCCCAGAAACGTAGTCAACCAAACTATACAACACTACAAGTGGAAATTTACGAGAACAATATTAGAAAGTAACGCGCAAACTGAAAGACAGAACCTCACTTATTATAAATTCCCATACATAAGAGGACCATCAGGAAAAGTTGGAACACTCATAAAAAACCACGCCACCAACATTAAACTAGCCTTCCATCCCCTAGAAAAACTAAACACCTTGTGCACAAAATTAAAAGATCCTAACCCAAAGTTGAAAATATCCAACCTAATTCATCAATTCCCTTGTAAAGATTGCTATTTATCCTAAATTGGCATGACAAAACAATATTTGAAAAACCGAATATATCAACACAAATACGACTGCGGGGAAAATAACAAGGATAAAAATGAAAAAACAGCTCTTGCGATGCACCATTTTGACGAAAAACACGATTTTGATTTTGACGGAGTAAAAATATTAGATAGAGAGGAGAACTACCAAAAAAGATGCAAAATCAGATGCATTAATAAAACAGTAAATGTCAGATCAGACATACAAGGTTTGAGTAATATTTATAACGGCCTGTTACGAGTAATTAAGAAAAAAGTATCATCATGACATAACCAAGGAAAAAAACTTATTCAAGATTTAATAACCGAGAACGCGAGAAGTCCGTCGATCAGTATCATATTGACTGGCCACGGCGACATACCACCCGAAATTATCAACAAGACACGTAAACAAAGTCGAACAATTCGTGCTCTAATGAAACTAAACATCCACTGTATTTCATCATACCTGACCAAATTGGTAAGAATTAAACAAGAATATAAAATTAATAATAGAAAATATATTTATAATAAATAAAAATTAATAATAATAGAAATACTATATGAATAAAAAATTAATATAACAGCAAATTCCACCTAAATGTCAGTTTCTCTCGAATCTGTGTCCATGTAGCTCGTTTGTTATTGTGTAGTATTTCAATAAGTTTGTACAGGGTGGGCAAAATTCGTTGTCTACTTAAGGGATCTCGAGAACTATTGCCGCTAGGAGGAAATTGGACGACACATTCTCGACCTCTTTTTTCTGGACTAATCCAAAACTGAAAACAGATCCAGCCTAACGTCAATAGATTTTGAGTTATGAACGAAAAATGGGAAATTGTCCATTTTGATGAAGCTTAATCACTCGCTTATTTGAACTCGTATTCGAAATTTGTGTTACATTCTACAGGCACTTTTTCATGAGGAATTCGAATTTGATATAAATAAATTTTTTGATCCAGTCATTTTCGATATACGACAGGGATTTCTGATTTTTCAAATGTAATGTATAGTTGAGAGGTCTTTCATCTTGCTGCAATTTTTTTGCTAATTTCAAAAATTTATCATATGCTATTCACATGAATATAACGTAAGAAAAAAAATTTAATACTTTTTCCAGCTTTTCGATTCACTGTTAAATTTTCAGTAGGCTGCCGTAACCATAGCGACCGTTGAAAATGCATTATACAGGGTCTTTCACGAGGAACCTCACCCATATTTATACGGGAAACTACTGAACGTATTTTCATGAAATTCAGCACTTATAACTATTTCACGATGCTGATGAAATATAAAATATTTTCAAGGCATGAGCACCTCCGGTTTTTCCGGAAATGACGTCAACTTCCGTTTTTCAAAAATTTCCAATTAGAACACCATTTTTTTATTGCAGAAATAGATTCCTTAGAAAATTTCAAGTTATTTCGATGTAACATTTTTCAGTTTTGGTTGGAAAATTCTCTCTGAGCGGGAAAATTCGAAATAAAAATCGAAAATAGAGCTCCGCTGAAACAAGAATAACTTCGAGGTTTTTGGATGGAAAATTTTCATTTTTGGGATTTTTCGAGATGTAAGATTGATGTATCCACTTTAAAAATCGAAATCGCGATTCATGATACAGGGGGTGAAAAAATCGCTTTCAAAGTTAGGGATGACAAAATCGTGAAAAATCAATTTTTTCAAATTAGAACCCCATTTTTTTATGGCAGATATTGAATCTACGTTAAAAAATAATGTGAGTGTATGCATCACACCCTTGCCCTAAAGTGGATATTTTCTGAGTTATTCACAAAAAACTGTTTTTCGTCTTGAATTTTCAGCTATTTTTTTCCCTTCACGCCGAAAAGATGAAATTTTCAGGAACTGTTATTTGAACCATGCTGTAGATTTTTCACCCCTTCTTGAAACCGACTTCAAGTTACTATTAGGAGAACCATGGCAAACTCTCGCAGTTATAACTAGAGAAGATGCTCAAAGTTTTGACCGTTAATTTCTAGACATTTATTTATACGTCTCAGTTGAGTAGACAATATTTTTTATTCTACCCCAAACATAATAGTCTAAAGGAGTTAAATCGGGAGAACGTGGTGGCCAAAGATGTGGACCATTGTTCGCCAACCATCGATCTTCAAATAGCCTGTAGAGGATATTTGACACATTGAGTGAATTGTGTGGAGGCGCGCCATCTTGTTGATACCATAAGTCATTATGGTTCTGTACTAGCGGCTCAATCATTTGAGTCAATATGTCAGAATATCTATCTCCTAAGGGAGAACATTCTTTCAATAATGCAAACATGTGTAGTGTTCTATCTTACCAGATAAAGTCCCATCATAAATGTGAACATCGAGAATTGCATTATTTTTGATGGCGCAAAAAACATTGAAACTCCAGGTCTCTTGAAAGTTCCATTGTCTGAAGTGGTGGTTGTTCTCTTCATCCCAATAATGACTGTTATGCCTATTGAAAGAACCATTCTTTGTGAATTTAGATTCATCTGTCCAAATTATACAGTCCAAAAAGTTTTCATTCTCTTGAAATCGAATCATCATAGCTTCGCAAAACTCTGTTCTCCTGACGAAATCAGTTTCCTTCAAATGCTGTACCCTATTGAATTTATATGGGTGCATTTTATGTTCTTTTAATATTCTCCAAACATTCGATTGAGATAATCCCAGATCAATCTCGGCATCTTTGAGAGAATTTTGAGGATTCACACGAAAATATGCAAGAACTGTAATTTCGTTGTTCTCATCTTCTACTACACTTTTTTCTCTGTGTATAGTTTTCTTAACGAAAGATCCGACATTTCTCAAGTCTGTCATGGTTCTGTTAATGGTATCTCTCGTTGGTCTGGGTCGGTCAGGAAACCTTTCAATGAACAGTCGAATCGTTCTATCTAGAACTTTATTACATTCTCCATGAAGTAGAATAAGATTTAAATAATCTTCATTGGTAAAATTAGGCATAGTGATCGATTTTATAACTTAATACGAATTATCACCAAATTAATAGTAAACACAAAATGCTACTGAATAAAGAGGAATTTGGCAGATGTTATTAATGATATCTATCATTAAAAAAAAAGAATGTGAAACATGGTAAGTTTTTGCATATGGTTCATAAAGAATTATTTATTTATCACTGGAGAGAAGTTGAAATAAAGAGGTTTCCGGTACAAATTCGAATCAAAATTCGCCATCTATTTAGGAACAACCTGTAACTTTTTTCTCTTGCATATTAGGGTAGTAAAATCTAAAACATGGTTTAAGTAACAGTTCCTGAAAATTTCATCTTTTTGGCATGAAGGGAAAAGAAATAGCTGAAAATTCAAGACGAAAAACAGTTTTTTGTGAATAACTCAGAAAATATCCACTTTAGCGCAAGGGTGTGATGCATACACTCACATTATTTTTTAACGTAGATTCAATATCTGCCATAAAAAAATGGGGTTCTAATTTGAAAAAATTGATTTTTCACGATTATGTCATCCCTAACTTTGAAAGCGATTTTTTCACCCCCTGTATCATGAATCGCGATTTCGATTTTTAAAGTGGATACATCAATCTTACATCTTGAAAAATCCCAAAAATGAAAATTTTCCATCCAAGAACCTCGAAGTTATTCTTGTTTCAGCGGAGCTCTATTTTCGATTTTTTTTTCGAATTTTCCCGCTCAGAGAGAATTTTCCAACCAAAACTGAAAAATGTTACATCAAAATAACTTGTAATTTTCTAAGGAATCTATTTCTGCAATAAAAAAATGGTGTTCTAATTTGAAAAACGGAAGTTGACGTCATTTCCGGAAAACCCGGAGGTGCTCATGCCTTGAAAATATTTTATATTTCATCAGCATCGTGAAATACTTATAAGTGCTGAATTTCATGAAAATACGTTCAGTAGTTTCCCGTATAAATATGGGTGAGGTTCCTCGTGAAAGACCCTGTATTATTATGGTTCGTGAACTCCACATAATCCCATATGAACTCAACCTTCTGCGATAGGAATCACCGAATGACGAATAATTATTTCTTTTATATATCGATGTCGAGATCCAGTGGCGGCGGAAGGCGTAGGCGACGTGGGCGACGGCCTACGGCCTCGCGGCTTGAGGGGCCTCGCGGGCCGAGGAGCCCCTCGATCAGGTTTATGCAATAAAAACAGTGAACCTGTCTAAATCTGAGGGTTGTGGGTATATCCAGAAAATTGTTCTGCCATTTTCAAGTTCCACCAACATGTTTGGTATGAGACATATTCCTGTAGCAATCTAAACAAGTTAATTCAAAAGTTCCTTTACTTTACAAAATTTGCGTACATTTTCAAACAGTATCAAAGAATATTGATTAGAGTCGAAGAGTTAATAAAGGAGAACCGTTTTGATCTTCAAAATTACTTCAGAAAGGAAGGAGTAGCCAAAAGGAAAAGAATGTTCTGTCATGAAAACAGCGATTAACATATACATTCACTCAAGAAACTTTTTAAAAAGCGCCTAGTGTAGAGGTACCGATCAAAGATTATAAGTTTTGGTACCGAGTAATTGCCGGGCTAGGGCCCTCACTGCGAGTCGGTGGTCTGTTGGTTTTTATCAGCGCATCAAAGGTCTCTACACACGACAATTTCGCTCTGCATGAATTGCGCTTTGTTTTAGGTAGTGCGAAATTTCGCTCGAAGCGAATAATTTTCGCCCGAGTGACTTGACTGTGAACGCTTAACTTGAGGATCCACTACACCGCTTGAGCTTGACGTCCAACAGCGGGTTTCACAAGACTTTAATTGGGTTATCAACAATTTGACATTAACTCAATTTTCAGAATGAATCCATGAAACCATGAAATTTTTTCATGCTTAAATAGGGATGTTAAAAAAAAGTCATTGAGACACACTAAATTGGCGTATATAGTTCATAATTCTATACGACTATGATATTAGGTACTTTCGTTTGCATAAAAAGTGTAGCACATTTCTACACTCGAGTTGATTCACACCAGTGTAGAGGGGGTGTATTTTATCTACACCTAGTCAAAAGGAGGTGTAGATAAACTACACCTACTCTACACTGGTGTAAATCCGATCAGAAAACGAATATTAAAATCGAGTGTAGAAAAGTGCTATACTTTTTATGCAAACGGACCTATACTGAATGCACATAACTGAATAAGGCTTAGTTCAGATGATAGCGCGTAAACGCTCGATCCACAAACCGCTCGACTAAAGATACCGAGGAGTCAAATATAAATGTTCATATGCGCGTAGACTCCTCTATATCTTTAGTAGTCCGGTTTCTGGTTCGAATCATCTGAACTAAGCCTTAAGATACAGTGGAGTCTACGCGCAATTTTGCGCGACCATATGAACATTTGTATATGACTCCTCTGAATCTTAAGGCCCGGCGCAAATAGGAACACAGGTTGGTAAGGTGATGCAGCGTGAGTTTTTGTAAAACAGAGAAAAGAACAAGACCGCGCAAATAAAGTGTGACAGTCAGATAGTACGTGCAGCGCAGGAAAAAGCTGCGTCACCCTGCTTCACCTCACTAACCTGCGTTTCTATTTGCGTCGGGCCTTAGTCACGCGGTTTGTGGATCGCGCGTTTACGCACTATCATCTAAACTAAGCCTACTAAATACACTGAGGCCTAGTTCAAAGGATCGCGCGACTCCGGCAACCGTTTTCGCGTAATTAATTACGCGCGACTATGTAAACGGTTGAACGAGTTCATCACAATCTTGCACTGTGTATGGATCCAATCACAGGTTGTTGCGCGTTCATTTGAACTAAACCTCAGTAGTTATTTTGAAATTTTTTAACTAAGCATGATCTAACATCTCAGGTGGGCCATGACTTGATAATTAATTAGTTCAGTTAAGTGAGTTAGGCTGAAAGTAGAAAATTCTATATTTCTAAATTTCATTTTTTATTGTCAGTCGCTTTCTCATGAAAACGTCCTCTGGCGTCACCAGAGGGCCTCGCAAAATATATCTTGCCCACATCAAATTAAGGTCTTGCGCCGCCACTGTCGAGATCGATATCCTTAAGAGAGTAAAAGACTTTCGTCTAATTATTAATGAAGAAAATTTATTCAATTATCGTTTTTCTATTTATGAAAGAAACTTTAAGACTCAGCAATATTATAAATAAAATACGATAGCTATCTATAACTATAATTTCTAAAGAAGTGAGATGATGAAAAATAGGTACTTCTGTCAATAGTAGTGTTCGAATTGTGAACCATCGTAAGATAAGCATGCCAAATATCGCGAGAACAAACGATGGCAAATCAATCATCGAAATATTTATTCAGCAATCCCTGATTTCAATCAAAGAGGATCACAAAATATAATGCATATTCAACGGTTGCTATGTTAACCCAGCCCACTTATAATTCAACAGAGATTCGAAAAACAGGAAAGAGGATTGATTTTTTTTCTCGTGTAACATTCACGTGAATAGTAACATATGATACATTCAGCAAAAAATTGCAGCAAGATGAAAGAACTTTCAAGTTTACATTTGAAAAATCAGAAATCCCTTTCGTATCTCGAAAATGACTGGATCGAAAAATTTCTTAATATCATATTTGAATTCCTCACAAAAAAGTGTAGAATGTAACAACGGATTTCGAATACGAGTTCAAATAAGCGAGTTATTCAGCTTCATGGAAAATGACAATTTCTCAATTTTCGTTTATAACTCAAAATCGATGACCGTTATAGGCTGGATCTGTTTTCAGATTTGGAATAGTAAGGAAAAAAGATCTAAATATCTAATCCAATATTGAAGATAAGAGCAAGTAGAAGTTGTATTTCTCGGGTCCCGCTAATCTTCAAATTGGCGAAAAATTAACTGTAGTAAAAAAGTGAAAATTCGGTCAGAAGTGTTTCTGGTATATTTCTGAGGGAATTAAACGATTTTCATAAACATCTATTCAGAAAATCGAGAAATTAGATCTTATCACTCATATAAAGATTTTGTCTGATATGAAAAAGGAAGACCGGCATCTGTTGTTGTTCAGTCTGTTTCCATCATTCAATAATAAACACCAATCAGGGGCGTACTTCGAATAATTTTGCAACAATGAATGGTGGAAAATGTAAGAAGAAATTGGGCAGCAAAGGATACAGGTTCATCTGTGATGGTGAATGCAAAAAATGGTTCCATCGAAAGTGTATTGATAATTTTCCAGAGGATGTAGCTGAGCTGATAATTTCAGGAAAAAAATCTTGGACTTGGAAGTATCAGAAACAGAAGAAGAACCGCAGAAATCATTACAGAACAGAAAACCGTAGATCACTGAATAAAACAAACCAAAAGTTTACTATAAATGATGTTATGGAACAAGTTGGATACACAAGAAAAAGCAAATAAAGCTTCCAAGAAGGAGGTCAAAAATATTGCGGATGAACAGCAAAAGTTGAAAGGGGTTGTAGCTGTACTAAAAAGTAAGAGAAACAAAAATGAACAATCAAAACTAAACAAAAATGTAATTATGAATGGTTCGCCAAAGATTAAGGAAAGTAACGAAGAAAACCTCAACACCGTAATTAGCATGGTGAAAAACTAGCAGTAAATCTTTAAAGGGAAGGAGTTACATGCAAAAAAATTGAAAATGGAGCAGAAACTCAACACAAAGTCATGTTTGAGAATGAAGAGCGGAAAAAAAAATTTATGAAAGCCAAGAAAAAGACTAATTTGAACTCTAGCCAAGTAGGATTTGTAGAAAAACATCCCATCTACATAAATCACGAGTTAACATTAGAAAATCAGCTGTTATTCAAAAATGTGAGGGACTTCAAGAGACAGCTAATTATAAGTTTGCCTGGATATGACAAGGGATAATTCTACTGAAGAAAACCGAAACAGGTAGAACGATTGAAATCGATACAGAAGGAGACATCAATAAACTGATACAAAAAAACTAAAAAAACTCCCCAAAAACCCAGAAGATCAAATCATAAACATATTATACTACAACATAAGATCTTTGAAAGCAAAAAATAAAATAGATAACTTAAATCATTACATACATCAGCACAATTATTCTCATTTGGTTGTTTTAACTGAAACATGGCTCAGTGAAAGGAACAAAAATTTGTAAAGTACAGGTGCTACCGTGGAGAGTATGATTGTAGATCATCGCGAGGCGGAGGTGTTTCAATATTTATAAGAGCAGATATACCATATATGGCTGCGAAAACTTCGAGAATAAAGAAAGCAGACATAGCATGTATTGAGCTACCAGGACTCCGTATGCCGATATATACGATTTATCGGGTTTCCAAAACAAAACACATACCAAAATTCTTAGATACTCTAGGAGAAATACTGGAGAAACACAAAAAAAAACTGTAATTATTGGCGATATGAATGTTAACACCAGAAAAACCAATAGAAATGTCAAATTATATAAGGACATACTATATTTAAATTCATACGAAATAAAAAACAAAAAAATTACCAGAATAAAAAAAGATGGTACTGGCACGTTGATTGATCATGTCATAACACTCATAGAAATCAATTGTAAAGTAAAGACCAAATCTACAGCAATATCCGACGACCACAAAATTTGTATATAAGTATCAACCCGCCAACAAAAGTGAACATTATGAAGACAAAAAGATTGTCTATGAAACTGATAATGAAAAATTTAAAGAAACAGTTCACACATTGCTACAAAAAAAAAACACCAGAAAGCATTGACGAGTTTTTAGGGCTTCTGGGCAAAAAACACATGCACAATGAAAAAAAATTGATAATAAGAAATAATAACTGGTGGTACAATACAACCATACATAAAAATATTATGAGAAGACACAGCCTATACAAAAAAATGAAGAAGTTTCCATACAACCCCAGACATCAGACTAACTATGAAATACAAAGAAAAAAAGTAAACATACGGAATCAAAAGAAAAAATAATTCAGTGAAAAATTACAAGAAAACTATGGTCTTCAATAAATGAAATCCTGAAAGCATTCGATACACTCAACATAAACATATTGCTGAAAAAATTGAAAAAAATTGGAATACAAGGAGACGCTTTCAAACTGTTTCAATCCTTCCTCACCAATAGAAGACAATATGTGGTCGTTGAAGGGAAAAAAAAGTAGATATAATAAAATCAGAACTGGAGTTCCACAGGGTACAGTACTTGGACCACTACTCTACCTAATATATGTTGAAAATGTTGTTATATCAGAAATGCTGGGGGAATTCTTCATGTTTGCGGACGACACAGTCATCATATATAGCGCAGACAATATAAAATCTGAAATGGTCAATAGGAACATGCAGAAATACAGTGAATGGCTAAACTCAAACAAACTTGTGATAAATGAAGAAAAAACTGTGTATATCCTGTTCAGAAATAAAAAAACTAACATCAACATCTATCCAAATCTAATTATTAACAGTAAGGAACTAACACAAGTGAAAAAAACTAAATACTTGGGATTGATTATAGAAGAGACATTGAAATGGAATGCACATGTGAACATGATCGTAGACAAACTTTCGCCATTAGTGTCAAAGCTTCGTCATCTGAAGCCTTCCTTGATGAGAGGACAAGTAAAAATATATATTATGCTTATTTCCAGTCAGTACTCAGCTATTTATCTGTATTATGGTCAAAATCAACAGAATTCCATCTGAAAAGACTGCAGAGATTACAAAATAAAGTAATAAAAAGACTCCACCACCTTCCATATGAATATCCTACTGAAGATTTATATAAAAATGATCAATACTTAAAGCTGGACAAATTGATCAAGTTGCAACAATGTAAATCAATATACAAGCTGGAAAATCAACAAATCAAAAGTAAAAATCTCTTGAAGAGAGTCCACACATAACAAACAGAGAAACAAGACAAAAAAAATTCATATTACCTATGTAGAGCAAAAACAGAAAGTCGAAGAAAGGGTCCCATATATGTCAGCTTGACAACTTTTATTAGTATGCCTGGCCATAATATAAAAAATTCTTTAAAATGTTCATTGAATAATTTCAAAAATCTAGTTTTAAGTCAACTATAGAAACAACAAATTGTTGAATGATAGTTGTATTTTCCAATAAATAAAAAATAAAAAAATATCTAAATCATCGGCTGATTCAGATATCTTCTTCTTCTCCTGTTGACTGTTCAAAGTCTGTTACATTGGAGACTTCTTCTGTTCTACTTTTTTCCGAACTGGTTTTGGAGTCTCCTTCTTTTCCTGTTCTGTAGGTTTGGCCTTCGCTACTTACTGGATTTTTTGAACAGTAGTTATTTTTGTTACCGGCTTTTTCTGTTCAGCTGGTTTTCGGGAATTCTTCTTTCTGGTCACCAGCTTGAACTCGCTACATCCTTTGTAGCTAGCAGGATGGCCCTCTTCTCCACATAAGACGCATGTGGCATTCCTCTCTTCACCTTTTCTGGTGAGTGTGAAGTCATTGCTGCTATGGCTTCCTGAGCACTTCACGCATCTCCACGGGAAGGAGCATTTGTTCTGTGCATGTCCGAACCTTTGGCATCTAAAGCACTGGCCTGGACTTTCAGGCCACTTTTTGTGTTCAACCACAATACAGAGATTGTAGAGTCGCTTCACTTCGAAGATTTTCTTTTTCTGGGTTTTAACCAGGTAGAGAGGTATGGGCTTCTTTGTCTTGTTCGATGTCATTCTGGACACCTCAGCGTCTTATATTCCCTGAAATATCAGGTCGTTCTTAATCAACGCAAGATCAGCGTCGATTGGTAAATGCCTGATGAGGGCATACATCTTCTTTTCCTCTTCCATTTGGTAGGTAAAATATTCTTTACTGCTGCTCGAAGAATTTAGTGATTTTTCTAAAATCATCTACGGTCGACGCGATGATTCTTATACAGTCTTTAACTGCAGTTGCGCGGTTGTAGTTAATCTTTTTTGTGTAGAGAGCTAGGATATCTCTACCCAATCTGAGGTGCCCATCATCGTGATGGGTGGGATTTTATCCTTCTTAGGTACTTCTGGTGCCTTTTTAATATTTTCCTCGTCAGACGGTGAACTTTCTTTGCGCGTGCGTTTTGTAGGAGGCGCATTTTGGGGTTTGGCAGAAGACGTTGTAGGGCTTTTCCTGATCTCCACAGGAATAACTTTTTTCACCACTGAATTGGTAACTTCGGCGAAAGTTGTGGGCTTAAGCGCAGAGAGTTTTACTGTTTCCTCTTTGGCTTAACGGAGCTCATTCATCAAAATCGAAACCGTTTCATTGAGTTAAGCGATTTCGGCTTTCATGAGCTCATTGTCTTTACTTGTTTGTCCGACCCACTGACTCACCTTCGCTAAAATCTTCTTCGACTTCATCGGAAGCTTCCATGTAGGAACCCTGAGGTCTCCGACATGGTTATATAATAAGAATTCTCCAAATATCAAACAATTTGAAAATAATGAAATATTCAGGAATCTTCCCTAATATAACTGTAACTATAACAATAGCGTTCTATACTATGATAAAATCAGAGGGTAAAAATAAATCTACTCTTCTGTGTCTTCTGTGGAACCAACGATCTTCAGGGACCTGGACTCGACACAGTAACAAAAAGCACTGAGAACACTGAATTTCCGCTTTCATATATAGAACTTACACAAACTTCGGAAATTTCATAGACGGAATCAAAATTCCGTAAGCTTCGCTAGTGGGCACTTTCACAGCACTATGACAGACGTCTGCTTCATTTTTTATCATTCACCCATTCCAGAGCGAGACGTCGAAGCGAGTAGACGTGTTTTTAGAGTGATTTTTCGATTACACGAGTTTTGTGAATGAGTTTTGTTGTGTTGTGTTGTATACAGTCCAGATCAAAAGATCGTTGGTTGTGCAAATCACATCAGGTGAGACTTTTTATATATAATAATTGGTGATTTTCGTTTTTTCTTTTCCATTGAGGGAGCAACAATATTCAGCAGCCGAAAAACCAAAGCTAGGGCTGCCGTAGTTGCATCAGCACCCCATGAAGTACCAGCTAGTTTATGCAGGATATTATTCCTAGTTTTCAACTTCAGACGCAAAATTTCCAAATGTGCTTTGAAATTCAGCGAGGAATCCAGCTTAACTATTAGATATTTGGATTGAAGATTGAAGTTATGTACCAGAAAAGAATTTCCGAAAACTACGCTCAATTTTCTATATTTCTGATGATTATTCATCAGAACACATCAAACACGTTTTGAAATTACTACTATTGTCATTAACGCAAACAGTTTAGAAATATTTTCAACTGAACTCTATAGTAAGGCCCAGTTGCTCATTTCGGGATTAAAGTTGATCCTAGATTCATTTGGATATTTCCGTTCAATTCTGTCAGTATAATCTAGGATCAACTTAAATCTCGGCTTAATCCTGAACTGAGCAACCGGGGCTTAATACAATATCTAGAAATACCTGATTGTCACTCAATTCCAAAGTTTCAATGAAATAATGAAAAGAAAAATATTTTTTGGAATTTTAACACATCTTGACTAATTTTCTTCCAAATGAATGTCTTTTCTCATCTTCGGAACTTTACAGTTATTAAATGACCTGTGATTGTCAACATCGATCAATTTATAGATCCTCTATACGTCTCACATGGAATTGAAGGATTTTCCTTAGAAAACTCCCTCTTGAGAGTGCATAAACTCTTTACTTATTAAAGATGTTACGTTTCTATATACTCCTTCACAATTTAGTTAATTCAACCTCAATATTAGCTTTCTCGGTTACTTGCAAGAGCGAATGAATATGTGAAATAATAGGAATTTATGCCTACGTACACGTCTAGAAAATAAGATCAATAAATTGAGGAGAAAAATGGGAATTTTTCATACTTACCTGAACAGTCCGAATCCATCGAATAAAGTAATGAAAACCGTTCAAAAGCTGGCATCTTAGTTCATGATCAAGCGAAAGGACAACAACTTTAGGGATAAGATCTCATCTCTGAATGATAACCTGAAACAAAGGATCAAAGCTTTAGGCAATCGCATACGCAGATATAATGATAGAGTGAAGAGACATAGGAACAATAGGATGCTCTTCCAAAACCAGAAAAAGTTCTTCCGAGACCTCGAACAGGAAAACGTCAAGAGTATTTTCCTAGAATCTAAGAGTGCTGAAGAATATCGGAGCGGAGTCTGGTCAGAGAACACTGCACATAAGGATTATATGCCTTGGATAGAAGAAGCTCAATCTAAAATCCCGTCAGCTCAAATGAATGAAATCGAAATCACCTAATCAAGGTTTTGAGAGGATCAAACAACTGGGCAACTCCGGGTTGTGATAAATTGCACAACTACTGGTGAAGACATCTCACTAGTGTACACAAAATCCTGTCAACCTTGTTTAATAAGTCTTTGACGGACCCTTCTTCATTTCCACTCTACTTTGCACAAGGCCTTACATAAGTAATTCCGAAGGATGGAGACCCAAAACATCCTAAAACTATCGTTCCATAACATGCCTTCCTACGATATATAAAATATTAACTGCTGTTATTACTAAATACATAAATAAACATCTCAGAGTGAACAACCTCATGGCGGAACAAGATGTTGGACGTATTAACCAAGGGCTGCAAAGAACTACTAGTTGTTCACTACATCGTGATTAAGCAGGCCCGTAAAAAGCTAAGGAATATCTCGGTAGCGTGGATTGACTATCGAAAAGCTTTTGGCACGGTACCCCATTCTTGGTTACTAAAAGTTCTAAAAATGCATGGAATTAATGAGCAAATAATCAATCTCTTAGAGCTCCTCATGAAAACTTGGAGAACTTCGCTTCTTATTCGAACTGGAGAAGAATTGAAAAAGTCTGGGAACATAAAGATCAACCGGGGAGTCTTTTAAGGCGACACACTTAGTGCAATATAGTTTTGTATGGCAATCAATCCCCTTAGTATGCTACTGAGAAATACAGAATACGGATATATGATTGATAAATCAAGACAGATTCGGATAAATCACAGTTTATATATAGATGACCTCAAGTTGTATGGCACCAATTTCGATCAGATCATAAAGCATTTAGAAATAGTACCGTTGTTCAGCGATTCCATAAGTATGAGCTTTGGGGTAGAGAAGTGTGCAACACTAGAAGTGAGAAGGGGTGAAATTCAAAACGCAAACCTCGGTACTACACTAATGAATCAGACCAACTATACCTTCCTTGAATATCGATGTCTCATATAAATACCTTAAAATTAAACAGGCTTTGGATATAAAAATATCGGAAATGAAAAAACTGTATAAGGAGAGGCTGCTGAGGAGAGTCACCATCCTGTTGGGGTCCAAATTAATTTCAGATCCCTATTTACAGCCATTAACATCTGGGGTATACCAACGATAGCGTACTCTTTTGGTATCCTTACTTGGTCGACAACTGACCTTCAGGAAATGGACAGAGCAATGACACAAAATATGGGGTCCATCACCCACACTCATCGATAGTGAGATTATACTTATCACGTCACCTGGGAGGTCGAGGCCTACTTACTTTGGAGAAAATCCACCAAGAAAATATTATTACCATGCGGAATTACTTTCTAAAAAAAGCTCACCTTTCTTCCAGGTGATTCATGAGGCGGACCAGGATATCTCGGCTCTGAAACTATCGAATTCAGATCCCCCGCAGACGACTCTGCGCACAACAAAAGAACTCATTGAGGACTGGTGCTCTAAAACCTTACATGGAAGGTACCCCTAGCTGTCTGAAAAAAGACGAAATTAATAGAAAGGAGTCGCTTACTTACCTGAGAGTAGGGTATCTCTTTCCAGAGAAGGGAGGCCGACTGACGACCAAGTTGTGGCCACTAGAATGTATCAGAAAAATATTTCCAAACTTGATATACCATCTGATCGCTGTCGAAAATGTTTCCAGGCACCTGAAACAATACAGCATATGACTTTGTCTTGTCCTATCCTGTCTCCAAGAGACTACCTTGAGAGACATAACTCCATGGCAAAGATTTACCATCAACATATTGCGCTGAAACTGGGTCTGCTTCAAGAGGAACTTCCAGATCACTTATATGCTCCGAAAACCCTACTACAGAATGCCCAATACAAACTTTATTGGGACTCCGCCCTGGTCACTGATAGAAGTGTGATGCATAACAGACCCGACATAACCTTTTTCGATACAGAAAAGAAAACTTGTATGCTCATAGAGTTCACTATCCCGGCAGACGATAACATCTCGAAAGCCTACACGGGAAAAATATCCAAATACATCATTATCACATTATCAAAGTCAACAATTCCGTGAATTTCAGAGGTGACGTCGGCAATCTTAGCATAGTTTACAACCCCCTCTTAGATCTTAGTGCATGTTGATTAATTAGTATATAAGTTGTAATTTTATCTTGCCACTGTGTCTCCACTTACATGTGTCTTTTTACCTGGAGACCACCCTGTTGTTGCTGTTTGTGTTGTTACCGATTGTTCGATTTTATACAATAAGTTTCCTCCCACAGCGGCCAGATGACGTTGTTTATTCATAGTCCTCTCAGTTGACAATTAAAATCCCCTCTACATTCTCCCGAACGCACTCGTTCGACACTGAAGACATATCACGAAGTTCTTTGCCTGTGATGATCATTTTCTAACCTTTTCAGCTTCGCTACATCGATGTGAATAATTGTTGCATTTGCATACTTTGCGTTTATCTACACCTCAAGAATTTTCTAGACCTGATCGATAATACCAACATCGGCGAATTCTGCGTTGTGGGAGGAAAATCTCTGTTTCTCGTTTTCCTTTTATTGTTTTCACCCTGACTCACTACTCACATGCATCGCATGACCGTAGTTTCTAGAAATTTCCATCCCAGGTACTGTACCTAATTACTCTTTTATATTTTTTCATGACTTGTAACCGTTTTTTAGCCCTTGAAGAAGAAGGGAAACCCCTTCGAAACGTCGGCTATGTAGTTGGATTCTAGAGAATAAATTGCGTCCAAGTTCCCGTTATTTTCTCTCATCATATCCAAATACAGTGACCTAGCATTTCAGCCGAAAGAGCTATGGTCTGAAGACGATAAGTGTTCTTCCGATGATAATATCAGTTAACGGCCTCTTGGAGGCACACTTTCCAGAGAATACCGGAAGATTATGCCTTGAACCTGCGGTCATCTCTGTATCTCAGAAGCCTTTCAACCACGAGGATCGTTCAAAAATTCCTGCAAGGATTCTGAGCGCCGATTTTGATCTTGACAACTTTGTCCGGCTGAAATCGTATAGTACCCTTAACAATGGTGAAAAAAGAAAAAAAAATATATTTATATACATATAAATATGTTATTCAATATAATGTATAACATGTTTGTATTTGGTTTACTACGAATAAATGAATAAACATATCTCCGAGTACCCGCGCTATATGGATATCCGGACTTTGAGCTACTACTGACCATCTCTGTTCCATTAATTTGCAGTCTGACCATTTTCTTCTTCTTAGATTGTATATTATAATTAGGCAGTAAATGAATTTTCAGCCATTACAAAACTCTTGCACCTACGTTGTTACAGCAGCAACTTATGTGGCGTGCTGACTCGCCATGTTCCACAAGAATGAGGTCTGACCACTTTCTTACTTTTTTTGGTACTTTAAACTAGTGTACTGACAATTTTCAATCATTACAAAACAGTTATAGAGCATGTTGTAATTTTACATATTTCAAAGCGCGCCACTGCTAGGTGTTCCACTACTTGATCTTGCGAGTGGGTGCTGACTAATGTACATCCTCAATACTTGAGCCATTACAAAACTTTTGCTGATTTTTGTCGCCTGGTCTCGGACTATTAATACTATATTGCAGCATCCACATTATGCTGCTTTTTGCCGAGCGACCTTGCCAATCGTCACACATAAAGCTTTATATATTGTTCACTCAGTTAGATGTCGATATTTCACTCCACCATTAATATTCCATAAATATGTTCATTCCAGATTGGAATCGTTGGAAGGACCGGAGCAGGAAAATCGACGCTTATATCGGCACTGTTCAGATTGGCATCCACAGAAGGTTCTATAGAAATTGATTGTGTCAATATTCTCAAGGTTGGTTTGTCAGATTTGAGGAGCAAAATTTCAATAATACCTCAAGAGCCCATTTTATTTTCTGAGAGTGTCAGATATAATTTAGATCCATTCGGAAAGAGTGACGATCTCACACTGTGGAAAGTTCTAGACAATGTGAGTTGAAAATGTAACTACTAAATGTTGTTTTTTTTTTTGTTTCATGTTCTTTTGTTCTTCATAGGTTGAATTGAAATCAGCTGTCGATAGTTTGGAAATGAAAGTAAGTGAAGGAGGCTCGAACTTCAGTGCTGGTCAACGACAGTTACTATGTTTGGCAAGAGCAATAGTCAGAAACAATAAAATATTAGTTATGGACGAAGCCACAGCAAATGTTGATCCGCAGTAGGTTTTTTTCAACGTTAGATTATTTAGATCATAATTCATTATTAAAAACATTTTGAATTGGAGGGGAGCGTGAAAAGCGACTATCCATAGTCAAATTTACAAGTTTTCAAAGAGAATTTATTAAGAAAGCCTATTAGACGTTCATGGAGAACTAATCATAATTTTGTGCTGAAAAGTTGCATGTTGTCTTTTGAAACAATGAACATTCTCCTCAAAATATTTTCAGGTCTCTGCAACATCCGATTAATTCAGAAACAGACTAGTACAATCTTATTTCTTATGGCACACTCAGTATCTGCTTCGTTAAATACCCGATTTGATGACAAGTTCATCAGTATGCCCTATTTTGGGTGAAAGCGTTGTATAGTTTTCACTGTTTTTAATTTTACCAATTTGTAGTATTGTAACGCTGTTTACTGTTTGGACCTAAAAGGCACATTGCGTTTATCGGAACAATATTAAGTTGGTCAAATCAAATAATCAAACCTCAAGATTTTCAAATTACACTCTATATTTTTCATTATTCCAGTAGATTCACATAAAAAATGAGTTATCAAGAAAATATAGGAGAGGAGCTGCAATTCGGTTCAAATCCGATTGGAAGGATGAGGACGTAGAAGATGTTAAGGTCAAACTCACTGACAAATCTCGGGTCGTTAGCAATGGCATAGCATAGGCAACGAGGAAAATTATTAAGAATATAATTTAAAATAACTTTTGTGCAAAAACGTTTGTTATCCAATGAAGTCACAGAGTATGTGCTACAGATGCTTTCACGAGTTAGTTGAGTTAATGGAAAAGAATTGAATTATTTAAATTCATTGCAGGAGACCGCCTAATTTTATGATAGCTACGCCAAAGCGCGCTTGTAGTGATTAGTGATGTCTACAAGACCAACGAGACGAAACAGTAAAAGTCTGGTTTCGTTTCACCGATAAGACATATCTCGTCTCGTGCGAGAGATCACAAGATTTTAATGACTTCTTTAGAAACATTTGAAGGCATTTTCCCATATACAAGGTACGAAGATGAAAACTTTGTAACATTATGCGCCGTATTAATATATTCTTCTACACAATCTTTTGCGTTTTTCGACCATGCTTTTTTTCTTCTTAATTTCATTTATTTTACATCTAATACGGTTCACTAGAGTCTGATTGAAACGTTCATTTCATCCATTTGAAAATTCACTACAGTGAAAACTAGCTTCATATTATTTTCTTCGATATAATACTTGAATTCATAACCCCCACATTTTCGTACTATATAGAGTGAAATGTTTCAAATTTCCATAGTCAACCGACTGCTAAAATAAAGGTGAATGGAGTATAATGTAAGTTTTTTTCATACAGAAAGCCCTAGAGCCCCAGCTCCAAAGATTAAAATGAACCACCACTATTCTGTAGACGATAGCGAGCATGTTCCTCATATTGTTTCGAATGTGTAAAACGATTAGCCAATAAAATTAATTAAGAAATGTATCAGATTTATGCAGAAAAATTTTTTATTTCTTTCTGACACCCCTGAAGATCTAACTCATTCATTCATTCTACGATCGAGAGTATATTCTTCTTTTTTGTTTTGAAAATTTAAAATTACATAGAGGAATATACATTCTTCTTTTCACCAATTTTCTTTGGGGGCGATTCTGAACTTGAAAAATGAGGAATAGACCCTTCATTGTAGACTGAATAGTTCATCTTGATCCTCGGAGCTGTAGTATAAAAAAAATTATGCTAATATGGGAATGGTGGTGGAAAAGGTCAAAATATTCGGGATTTAAACTTCCAACTTAGCCAACGTTTCGGAAATTATATTTCCATCATCAGGGCACTGAAAATGAGAAAACAAACTCTGAAAAGTCTCTCCCTTCACGATAGTGAGACAAATGTGCAAAACATCAATACAAGGATACTTGCTACTTCTTAAAAAATTGGTATAAAAAGTGATTAAAAAAGAAAATTACAAAATTACTCGAAATTACAAAATATCACAAAAATAAAAATGACAAAGTCAAAATCAAGAAGCACAGCACAGAGGAGAAGGAGAAGAGAAAGAAAACATATAAAAAAACAAGAATTACCAAATATATGAATATGCATATAAATATCAATAAATAAATAAATTAATAAATTAATAAATTGAAATGTAAAAGAAATCACAGATCAATTGATACTCACAAGATGAAATTGCTTTTCCCACAGTCATTGAAAAATATCATAAATAAAATTCATTAAAACAAAACAATGGTACGCTTTCATCGAGGTAAAACAATGACAACAAAGGGAGATCGGGAACATATGAAGACAAACACAGAGAAATGTGGACGGACACCGAGAAATGTTCACGTTTTCTTTCTTACTTTCTTCAATAAATTATGATATATTATAGAAAGGTGCTGTATGTCGGTTCTGGAATTGACAGAATCGTGAACCTTTATCTGGATCATCTCGTGCAACAATCGTTTGCCGAGGAAAGGATGTCTTCCCAAAAGAACAACATCATCGAAATCAAAACGGTGTCCAGTTGACTCACAGTGGTGGGCTAGTGCAGTCTTAGGGTTGGTGATGGGTAGACTAACAGAACGTTTATGCTCCTCAACTCTAATTTTTAAATATCTGCCAGTCTGGCCAACATATACTTGGGAGCAATCATTACATCTAATCATGTAAACAATGCCAGACTGTAGGGAAAACGGAGTTACGTCCTTGATACGGGTGAAAAAATTAACGCCAACAGTGTTCTTATTTCTGAAAGCTACATGCAAAACATCAGATTTCAATATATGCGCCAACCTTTCCGATAGGGACCTAACGTAAACTAGTCCGTAGAATTTTTTTGTTGTTAAGACATCCCCAACACCATCAACCCCCTGGGAAGCAACCGGGACATTAATCGGAAAACCCTCACCGAGAATACGGTTTATAATAGAAATAGGATAATTATTTTTAAGAAGTATCGATCTTATGTATTCTAAGTTTTTCCCCCAGTATACCTCATCAGAGAGGTGTAACGCTCTATGTTTCAAATTTCGGATAATGCTGATCTTATGCACGAGCGGATGATGAGAGAAAAAATTTATATAACGTTCAGAGAAGGTGGCTTATGGAACCAATCAACAGTTAGAACGTTCAATTCATCTCGTTGAATCTTAAGGTCCAAAAAGCTTATGCTGCCATTGTGTTCGTTCTCTAGAGAAAATTGCAAACGGGGGTGGAAACTGTTAAAGACACGCAGAACCTCATCGTCACTACCGACCGGTATCGATATCAATAGGTCATCTACATACCTACGAAAAAGTGGCACAAGAAAAGGTAATTTAGCAATGGAAACCTTTTGTAACTGGGACATAACTATTTCAGCACATTTGGAAGAAATGCAGCCCCCCATACCAAAACCAAAGATCTGCAAATAAAGGGTGTCATTAAGAGAAAAATAACTGCTATCGATGATGAATTCGTAAATTATTTTAAAGGTTGCAAAATCAAAGGACTTGTTTTCAACGAGATGCCATCCATCTTCAATTATATTCAAGGCTAAATCTGTAGGGGTATTGGTGAAAAGGGATATCACATCAAGGGACACCAACTTATAGCCTGGTGGTAACTGAAATTTATTGATAGAGTCAAAAAGTTCAAAGGAGTTCCTTACATATGATTCATCTTTAATAAAAATTGGCTCCAGTGTCATAGAAATAAATTTGCTCAGGGCGAAAATCGGTGAACCTACAAAACTCAATATTGGTCTGAGTGGAACCTGCTCTTTATGAACTTTTGGTAAAAAGTACATTTTAGGGGTAACTCCATTATTAGTAGTTAACAGCCTAGCTTCTTCTTCGGTTATTATATTCTTAGCAAGCAACACTTTTACTAATCTATTATTCTTGTTCTGTATTTTAACAGTGGGTTCAGAATCTAAAACTTTATATGTACTTGAATCACCAAGCAAGTTGAGTGCTTTGCTGAAGTATTCGTCCCTATCCATGATAACTGTAATGTTTCCCTTATCAGCTCTGACAATTATAATTCGCTCTCTATAACTAGACAAAAACATCCTGGTTTCCTTAATCGATCGAGAGATCCAAGAGTCATGTTGTTTCCCCCCATGGTATGAACCGACAAAGTTTGTAATAACATTAACAACCCTGCTCCGCAGTACATCTCTATCATCTACATTATGTTTTTTAATGATAGTTTCACAATCAGCAATTATTTCATCGATAGGAAGTGATCGCGTGTAAGGCAAATTAAAACGATCACCCATACTAAGTAAGTAAAGAACATTATCAGGGATGTCCTTAATTGAAGAAAAATTATTAATCCATCTTTCATTTACATTGGAAAAATCTTTGGGTCTCTGTGATCTCAGCAAATTATCAAATTTTCTCAATTGTCTGTTACGAATAGAATAAAAACGATCATTATAGAAACTAACCTGGCTACGAGAAAAGGACTCAAAAATATCCTCAGTGACCGTAGCTTTCAGAAATAAGAACACTGTTGGCGTTAATTTTTTCACCCGTATCAAGGACGTAACTCCGGTTTCCCTACAGTCTGGCATTGTTTACATGATTAGATGTAATGATTGCTCCCAAGTATATGTTGGCCAGACTGGCAGATATTTAAAAATTAGAGTTGAGGAGCATAAACGTTCTGTTAGTCTACCCATCACCAACCCTAAGACTGCACTAGCCCACCACTGTGAGTCAACTGGACACCGTTTTGATTTCGATGATGTTGTTCTTTTGGGAAGACATCCTTTCCTCGGCAAACGATTGTTGCACGAGATGATCCAGATAAAGGTTCACGATTCTGTCAATTCCAGAACCGACATACAGCACCTTTCTATAATATATCATAATTTATTGAAGAAAGTAAGAAAGAAAACGTGAACATTTCTCGGTGTCCGTCCACATTTCTCTGTGTTTGTCTTCATATGTTCCCGATCTCCCTTTGTTGTCATTGTTTTACCTCGATGAAAGCGTACCATTGTTTTGTTTTAATGAATTTTATTTATGATATTTTTCAATGACTGTGGGAAAAGCAATTTCATCTTGTGAGTATCAATTGATCTGTGATTTCTTTTACATTTCAATTTATTAATTTATTAATTTATTTATTTATTGATATTTATATGCATATTCATATATTTGGTAATTCTTGTTTTTTTATATGTTTTCTTTCTCTTCTCCTTCTCCTCTGTGCTGTGCTTCTTGATTTTGACTTTGTCATTTTTATTTTTGTGATATTTTGTAATTTCGAGTAATTTTGTAATTTTCTTTTTTAATCACTTTTTATACCAATTTTTTAAGAAGTAGCAAGTATCCTTGTATTGATGTTTTGCACTTTTGTCTCACTATCGTGAAGGGAGAGACTTTTCAGAGTTTGTTTTCTCATTTTCAGTGCCCTGATGATGGAAATATAATTTCCGAAACGTTGGCTAAGTTGGAAGTTTAAATCCCGAATATTTTGACCTTTTCCACCACCATTCCCATATTAGCATTGTTGATGTGAGGTCACCAGTTTATAGATTCAGATATTAAGTTTGGTTCAACTTTTGACACAGTTCATCATCTGACAATGAGTTTCTTTCGTGACATCGAGGAAATGTATGGTCCTGACCTGGTTGAAGCCTTTAAAAGCTGGGCGAGGCTTGTCAAAAAACTAGCAAGCATGGTCAACCACATTAAGTTTCTCCTTCACTGTAGAAAGGAAAGTATCCTACCTTCTCATATTGTGCAATACTCAAGATGCATAACTAATTTAACGCTTTCCGGAAGTCCTTTTGTCAACCAATGTCTCCGTGCTCTGAGAAAATTCCAGCGAAATATTTTAAATGTTGAAATTAGTTTTAGTCATTGGAAGTATAATAAGTTGAAGTCTGAGCTAAATTTTGTAAAGTTGAAGGTGAGGAGCACGGTCACTGAGGATATTTTTGAGTCCTTTTCTCGTAGCCAGGTTAGTTTCTATAATGATCGTTTTTATTCTATTCGTAACAGACAATTGAGAAAATTTGATAATTTGCTGAGATCACAGAGACCCAAAGATTTTTCCAATGTAAATGAAAGATGGATTAATAATTTTTCTTCAATTAAGGACATCCCTGATAATGTTCTTTACTTACTTAGTATGGGTGATCGTTTTAATTTGCCTTACACGCGATCACTTCCTATCGATGAAATAATTGCTGATTGTGAAACTATCATTAAAAAACATAATGTAGATGATAGAGATGTACTGCGGAGCAGGGTTGTTAATGTTATTACAAACTTTGTCGGTTCATACCATGGGGGGAAACAACATGACTCTTGGATCTCTCGATCGATTAAGGAAACCAGGATGTTTTTGTCTAGTTATAGAGAGCGAATTATAATTGTCAGAGCTGATAAGGGAAACATTACAGTTATCATGGATAGGGACGAATACTTCAGCAAAGCACTCAACTTGCTTGGTGATTCAAGTACATATAAAGTTTTAGATTCTGAACCCACTGTTAAAATACAGAACAAGAATAATAGATTAGTAAAAGTGTTGCTTGCTAAGAATATAATAACCGAAGAAGAAGCTAGGCTGTTAACTACTAATAATGGAGTTACCCCTAAAATGTACTTTTTACCAAAAGTTCATAAAGAGCAGGTTCCACTCAGACCAATATTGAGTTTTGTAGGTTCACCGATTTTCGCCCTGAGCAAATTTATTTCTATGACACTGGAGCCAATTTTTATTAAAGATGAATCATATGTAAGGAACTCCTTTGAACTTTTTGACTCTATCAATAAATTTCAGTTACCACCAGGCTATAAGTTGGTGTCCCTTGATGTGATATCCCTTTTCACCAATACCCCTACAGATTTAGCCTTGAATATAATTGAAGATGGATGGCATCTCGTTGAAAACAAGTCCTTTGATTTTGCAACCTTTAAAATAATTTACGAATTTATCATCGATAGCAGTTATTTTTCTTTTAATGACACCCTTTATTTGCAGATCTTTGGTTTTGGTATGGGGGGCTGCATTTCTTCCAAATGTGCTGAAATAGTTATGTCCCAGTTACAAAAGGTTTCCATTGCTAAATTACCTTTTCTTGTGCCACTTTTTCGTAGGTATGTAGATGACCTATTGATATCGATACCGGTCGGTTGTGACGATGAGGTTCTGCGTGTCTTTAACAGTTTCCACCCCCGTTTGCAATTTTCTCTAGAGAACGAACACAATGGCAGCATAAGCTTTTTGGACCTTAAGATTCAACGAGATGAATTGAACGTTCTAACTGTTGATTGGTTCCATAAGCCAACCTTCTCTGAACGTTATATAAATTTTTTCTCTCATCATCCGCTCGTGCATAAGATCAGCATTATCCGAAATTTGAAACATAGAGCGTTACACCTCTCTGATGAGGTATACTGGGGGAAAAACTTAGAATACATAAGATCGATACTTCTTAAAAATAATTATCCTATTTCTATTATAAACCGTATTCTCGGTGAGGGTTTTCCGATTAATGTCCCGGTTGCTTCCCAGGGGGTTGATGGTGTTGGGGATGTCTTAACAACAAAAAAATTCTACGGACTAGTTTACGTTAGGTCCCTATCGGAAAGGTTGGCGCATATATTGAAATCTGATGTTTTGCATGTAGCTTTCAGAAATAAGAACACTGTTGGCGTTAATTTTTTCACCCGTATCAAGGACGTAACTCCGGTTTCCCTACAGTCTGGCATTGTTTACATGATTAGATGTAATGATTGCTCCCAAGTATATGTTGGCCAGACTGGCAGATATTTAAAAATTAGAGTTGAGGAGCATAAACGTTCTGTTAGTCTACCCATCACCAACCCTAAGACTGCACTAGCCCACCACTGTGAGTCAACTGGACACCGTTTTGATTTCGATGATGTTGTTCTTTTGGGAAGACATCCTTTCCTCGGCAAACGATTGTTGCACGAGATGATCCAGATAAAGGTTCACGATTCTGTCAATTCCAGAACCGACATACAGCACCTTTCTATAATATATCATAATTTATTGAAGAAAGTAAGAAAGAAAACGTGAACATTTCTCGGTGTCCGTCCACATTTCTCTGTGTTTGTCTTCATATGTTCCCGATCTCCCTTTGTTGTCATTGTTTTACCTCGATGAAAGCGTACCATTGTTTTGTTTTAATGAATTTTATTTATGATATTTTTCAATGACTGTGGGAAAAGCAATTTCATCTTGTGAGTATCAATTGATCTGTGATTTCTTTTACATTTCAATTTATTAATTTATTAATTTATTTATTTATTGATATTTATATGCATATTCATATATTTGGTAATTCTTGTTTTTTTATATGTTTTCTTTCTCTTCTCCTTCTCCTCTGTGCTGTGCTTCTTGATTTTGACTTTGTCATTTTTATTTTTGTGATATTTTGTAATTTCGAGTAATTTTGTAATTTTCTTTTTTAATCACTTTTTATACCAATTTTTTAAGAAGTAGCAAGTATCCTTGTATTGATGTTTTGCACTTTTCTCTCACTATCGTGAAGGGAGAGACTTTTCAGAGTTTGTTTTCTCATTTTCAGTGCCCTGATGATGGAAATATAATTTCCGAAACGTTGGCTAAGTTGGAAGTTTAAATCCCGAATATTTTGACCTTTTCCACCACCATTCCCATATTAGCATTGTTGATGTGAGGTCACCAGTTTATAGATTCAGAAAAAAAATTATGTTAGGGACATTTTAGTCATCCCTCTATGTACTTTAGCCATCAATTTCCTTGGACGGATGCTTTGAACTGATTTATTTTCTAGAGAAGCAGTCTTTAAAACATTCTGAATAGAAAAAAATCGGTTCATTTTATCGTTGGAGATTGCGTTCTAGGGCTGTCAGAATGAAACAAAATTTTTCTCTCAGTACATTCTGATACATGCCACTATCAACCAATTTTCTTGGTCGGCCATTCTGAACTTGAAAAATGAAGAATAGGCGCTTCATCGTAGACTGAATAGTTATGTTAGGATAATTTAGTCATCCCTTTATGTACTTAAGCCATCAATTTCCTTGGCCGGATGTTTTGGACTGATTTATCTTGCGGAGAAGGAATGCTTAAAACATTCTGAATATAAAAAAAACGGTTTATTTGATGGTTCTAGGGCTGTCAGAATGAAGCAAAATTTTTTATGAGTACATTCTGATACATCCCTCTATCCATGAATTTTCTTGTACAGTCATTCTAAACTTGAAAAGCAGAAGAAATATGAGCGTCATCTTGATATGAAAATCAATATTAAAATTAAGGATTATAAATTATGAAACACGATCTATAATCCTTGGTATGAAATGAGTCTTTTCCTTACTTGAACTTAATTATAATTATAAATATTCGATTCGCCATCAGGACAATAGTCTTAATCATGAATCAATTTGGAATACTGGAACATTACAGTTTAAATATTCAATGAGCTGTGATTTTTCAACATCAATGCGATTTAGATTTCAGGATAAAGAATATATCATAAGATTGAATAATTTTTCTTAGATAGATTTTCCATGAACAGATTTTTCGTAGATAGATAGCTGAAAACTGAGAGTGCATAAACCTTTCACTTACTCGAGATGTTTTTACATCTTCCTTCATAAACTAAGTCAATTGAATTGTTGACGAAACTGAACATAACCTCTCAATGTAGTAATTGTGTAAGGTCCTCATTTTGAACTTACTTTCCATAACTAGCATGGGGAAAAATTTTTGGGAAGTGAAAATAAGAAAGACTCGAAGTTGATATTATTGCAGTTTTAGGTCTAACTGAAATATAAAAGTACAAATCTGGGTCAGCTGATGATCGAAGTTGGGTACATAGATAGGTTACGTCATTGACAGCTGCTGATCTCCCTTGGCTGTTTCCGAAAATGGACCTTATCGACTCGAGTGATAAGAAACGGCAACAGGCCCCGGCTGAAGATGGATGCGTTTACATTCGTGTTGAAAAATCTCGAATTTCTGAAGCTCTTTTTCTCGTATTTTCTAACCGTTTTCCGAATCGAGAGTAGTACGCGCCTATGGTCCGGTTATTCGTCTTTCGTTTTGCATTATTCGCGGACACGGACGTGCGGCGGTTTTCGAAGAAACAGAGAATTCTCGAACTCCTAAATCAGCTGATTTTCCCCTCTTACCTCTCCCACTCGGTGCTTATGAAATTAGTAGTACGAGAGTAGTTCACGATTCCGAGAGCAGATTTCGAAATTAACAGACCATACAGTCGCATGAAAAAGTTGGATTTGGGTTTGATGAGTGGAGTGGTGTATTGTGTGCCATGCGGTGTATTGTGAGCAAGTTTATGTGGGTCAGACTTAACAACAGTTGCAGAGAAGGATGAGCAAATACAATAATGACACATTAGAAATCCTGATAGAACTAGGGCTCTTACTGAACATGTAAGAGATACTAAACACAATATAAATTTTGGTGCGGTTAAGGTGTTAAAATTTGAAAAAAAAAATAAAAACAGGACCTTCTTAGAAATGTTTCATATTGAGAAGCGTTCAAATGACATGATTTTCAGAAAGGATATAGAACACATAAGTAACATTAAGGCTGGAAACGCACCGGATGCAACATTTTGTTGCGAGACGTTGCGCATCATTTTGTCTCGCAACAAAATGTTGCAAGCTAAAATCTAACTATCTTTCGCTTGCAACATTTCGGTTGCAACAAATTTTTCCTAGTGTATTTCTGAAGTTTGACAGGATCACACGTATTTCGACTTTCGTGTTTTCGAGGTGAATTAATTTGTATACGTATAGAAAATGGACCCGAATATCCTTATATGGCAATTTCTTCAATTACTGGAACCTGAAAAGAAGATTTGGATACATCCTTTAAACAAAAAAAGAAACATACTGGGATTCATTGGAGAGCTCAGGAATGATCCAGAGAAATTTTGTAACTATTGCCGAATGAACATCGAAACTTTCGACCATCTTTTGAGTTTAATCAAAGAAAAAATTCGCATTATTCATTATTATTATTATTTCGGAGAGTTTGGAAGTCATGAAGACTATTGAGAAATGTCCTATAGTATATAACATTACTAGCAAGGTAAGAGGGTTTTACCTCCTTGAGCCAGTAAAACCCGTTACCTTGCGTGTATTGTTTTATATTTTATTTGTTTCTCATTTTATAAAGGTTAGATAAACTCCAAAAAAATCTCAATAATTTGTCGCAAATGTCGTAAGCTATGGAAGCGTTGCCATGAACATGTACGTTTATTTTTTTTAAATTTGTTTTGACGAAAGCGAAAATGAATGTACCAAAAGAAATTATTCAGGCAGCCAGCAGTGTAGCTTTGTTTATTACCTGCAAAATCAGCTTCAAGGTACGAGCGAGAATACGACGACTTCAAAAAGTGGCAAAACAAAAATAGTGTGATTGGGGTAACTGAAGATGTTTTGTTGGTCTACTTGAATCAACTATCAGCTAGATTCAGCCCTAATACTTTAAGGGCAAAATGGTCTATGCTGAAAAGCTGCTTGGAAATGAAAGAAAATGCCCCTGTTCGCAGGTTTGTTTTCCTTAAAAAATTTATTGAAAAATATGACGTTTAGTTATCATTTGCAGATTTCAAAAGGTAATAGCGTTCCTGAAACGAAAAAATTAGCGTTATACGCCAAAAAGGCCAAGGTATTAAGTAAAGAAGAGGCTAAACAATTTCTTTTTCATGCTCCTGATTACCAGTGGTTGCTGGCGAAAATTGTAACAATATTTGTAATTTTTGGATGTTGTCGATGTGACGAAATTCTCTCCTTAAACATGAATGAAGTAGAAGATATGGGAAAATACGTTATTGTGACATTGCGGCAAACAAAAAATTTAACAACAAGAAGATTCACCATAACCGATGATGGCTGCAGCTTCAAGCCCTGCATGTTATACAGAAAATATCTAAATCTTCGGCCTCCTGGAACAGAAAGCCTAAGATTTTTTTCGACATACCGACATGGAAAGTGCATTTCCCTTAATGCTGACCAGCATACTATTGGTGGTGTCCAAAAGCAAATAGCGAAATATTTAGGTTTAAAAGACCGGCCACTCTTTTCGCAGAACTGGAGCCACTATGGTTGCGGATTCGGGTGGAGATATTTTAGCACTAAAGCGTGCAGGAAGAGCACCGAAATTGCGATGAGTTATGTCGATGATTCGGTCAACAAAAAAATCGAAATGTCTAGCAAATGTTCTGCAGTCCTCGATTTCAGCAGTTTCTGAGTCAACAGATGGTTCATCATCATCAGTATCAACTCTTTCATCGTCAAAAATCTGTGTTACTGGAAATAACAATTATACCATGATTTTCAACATATATGACGATAAAACAAAATTTTCTAATGTAAATAAACTTTCTTGATTAATATTGTGTTTTTGGAAACTGACGTTTACAAATGAGAAAAAAATAAAAACATTAACTGCACTGAATAGTACAGGTATAAATTCTTTTGCATTGGTGACGCAATGAGATACAGTATATGCCTCATAATGTAAAAGCAAAAAGTGACCTAAATCAACTATTGACTAGAGTATAGTTTGTATTATTTCTACTCATCATCTGGACAACAGAACTTCGATCAATAGATCAATCCTCTAGTATGTTGCAAGGTGAATGTTGCAACCTCTTCGGCAGGGCTGCTTCGCCTTTTTGTTGCGAAACGTCTCGCAACGTTGCAAGCAGTGACTTTCTTCCCATTCATTCTGAAGGGAACGAGAAGCTTGCAACATCTTGAAACAAAATGTTGCATTCGATCATTCCGAACCTTCGGTAGAGCACCTACTAAATTTGATGCGAAACACCTCGCAACATCTCGCAACGTTTCGAACCCGTGTTGCAAGCGGTGCGTGCCGTCCCATTTGATTCTGAAGAAAATGCGGAGCTTGCAACATCTTGCAACATCCCGCAACGTCTCGCAACAAAATGTTGCATCCGGTGCGTTTCCAGCCTTATTCGTACCTGATTCATAATAATTTTGATGATTCATTGAGACCAATATCCAACCTTCATGATGTTTCCTCTATGACTCCAGCTGTCACTGAATGAGATTCAATTGTGAAACTCTGTTGCCTACGTAGCATAATTTTACTGGGCAATGTTTCAAAATTGACGATTGAAAGAATCGTGTTCAAAAAATAAATTATGAAAATGGAATAGCAAGTTAACTTAATTTCTTTCTTGAAAAATTTTTTTTTCTTTTGTTTCAGTCCTTCATTTTTTACCATCGCTACCCCTATTAATATTCAGACCACAAAAAAAGTTCTCTATAAAAATTTATATATAAAATCCGATTGAGTATTGGAATTACTAAGATCTGCTTAGCAGCAATCTCATTCGGCTGATGTGGAAATTTGTCTGTATGGCCAAAGCAGCCGTGGACATAGTAAAAGGAAGAAGAAGACGATTGAAAGATTTATTAATATTAGAATTTATACTTGTATACGTGTGCAATCGATTGTTGTTTGATAGTTTTATGTCAAGAAAATTGTTCGTTGGATGTTATTGCCGATTTTTGGCTGCATATGTTTATTTTTGAGAACTAGCACACCTCTTATATTCGGTATGTTGCTTTATGTGGCGATTGTTTTTAATTGTATCAATGTATTGTGGAGTTGACCAATGAATAAATAAAGAGAGTTCTTAAGCAAGCGTATGGTCCGTATATTACACATTAGGTAACCGAGAGTTACCAGAGCAGTTAGTACGGTTACTCTGGTGACAGATAATTGCACCGAAGTGTCAGGAATTCGACATATACAGACCGCCCCACTTACTAACCAAAAGAAACCAAAGTCTACATACGGACCATACGACAAGTGTTTCCCACACTCCTTATCCACAGATTAATAATCTTTTACGTTCTGGAAATCGAATCAGTGATTACACCATAGTTTTAAGCATCTAACGTTCGTTGCATAGAGACAGGACAATGCGTGAGTACGGCAAAAGGGTTGAAAGCGCACGCTTGTTGAAAAAAGTTACTATTTTTCTAACAAGAGGGGAAAGTGGAAGTTGTGTTGGGAAACTGATAATATGGTTTATAGTTTGGTGAGGGGGTTACATTTCACTGCGATCTTAAGGTCTGTTGTGTCCCCAATCAGAGATGTTGTCATAACTGCGTCCTCTACAGGTCGCCCTCCAGCTCCAGATTTCCAATGAGCTCCAGTACCTGAGAGGTCTTCAAGGACTTCTCATTATTCATAGGAGGAAGGACTATAAACAGTATTATCAGTTTCCCGACACAACTGCCAACTGCCATCAATCGGTTGCCAAGGAATTTTCATAGGGAAAGAGATGCACTGAGTGCGCCTACTGAAAATTTTAAAAGCTCGCAAAACCTCATGGCTTGATGTCAGTACTTCCTTTATTTTTCTTCTTAATGATCATTAGGTACTAATGCTTGTGTCGAACACATTGAAAAAATGCCAAACTGGATATTGGTGGCCCCTTTCTTATGATTTATATTTTGACATTTTATTCACTGCCAGATTGAGTCCCGTAATGCTTTCATTATATTTTTTTCAGAACTGATGAGCTAATTCAAACAACAATTAGGAAGAACTTTGCAGATTGTACTGTTTTGACTGTTGCACATAGGTTGAACACCATAATGGATTCTGATAAAGTCATTGTTATGGATGCAGGAGAGTTGAGGGAGTTTGCATCCCCGCATGAATTACTCCAAAATAAAGAAGGATTCTTCAGTAAAATGGTTGCAGAAACGGGAAGTCAAATGGAAGCAAAGTTACGCAAGATGGCTGAGGAGCATTATAGGAAAGAGAACACCATCTTGAACTAATAATTTGGATGTATTACAGAAAAGAAATTTGACAAAAATCATAATTGATCTTAACATAAGCATTATATTATTGAAGCTTGTAGACATTCTTTAGTAAGTATTTGGAGCACTTTGAAAAGTTCAAAATAATTAAAAAATAATTCTGTATCGCTTGGCCTAAGCGACAAAAATTTTCAAAGAAGCAAAAATATTTATAAATAAGTAAAAATTTGCTTTCCAAGCAGGATTCGAGTTTCAAGTTTTTCAGCTAGGAAACCTCTCCTTACTTGGGAGAGGATAGTAAACTTCTTACTTTCCGGATTTTTCTGTATTTTGGCTCATGAACATCTAAACTATATTATATTCACCAAAACGTCTATTTCCAAAGTTGTAAGGCGTTGAATTTGGTATGTGAAAACTTTTCCTTAGCTTAATATATATTAACCGAGCAACAGTCGGAGGGCCGATTAAAGTTACGAGGAATTTTCTCGAAATCGCAAACATTGGCAAAGAACTATCAATTATCAGTTCAATGGTAATAACGGTAATAACACGGGGCTAAACAATTGACTTCTTTATTAAGTGTAAATAATGTAGTTGAAGTAAAGGTATAATAACCAAGAATTAATTAAAGAATATAATTGATATAAGAATAATGGTCTACTATATACTAAAAGAAAATGGAACATAGAAATGGTGAAAAATGGTAGGAGGTTTCGCGTTATACCGCGCCCGCAGGGCGCGGGCAGTCGGTAGCAAAGCTTGCGACTGCCTCTACGAGAATCGCCGTTTCCAAAACTGTATAAAACGTCCGGATCGAAGCCCGGGAAGTATTCGAAAATAATTTCCGAAAAAGTTCAATTTCGACGATTTTCGTCGTTTTCGCAAAAGGTGCCTAACGTTCTGGGCTTGGTCGAACGAACGGAAACTTTTCGGGGTCCGGGAACGGGCTATGTCGTATCCCGAAGGACCGTATTCGCTCCAGTTAACACCCTTGCCCACTTTTAAGGCCCCCAAATATCCGAAAATTGCTTAAGAAAAAAGGGAAATTTTGACAATTCTCAATGTCACCAAATTAAATTATTTTCTATCGATGATCGGAGAAAATTTTATGAACTTTGACAATCAATGTCAGTTCATGATTTATAGGTTAACGTCAATTTTGACTGAAGTATCGTGGAAGCGATCACCGAACGGGATGATTTGAATCGAACAAACACATAGAATGACGATTTTTGGCCTTGGTATTTCTAAAAGGGCGAATAGCGAGGGCCGTAGGCCCGAGCTACGGGCGAAAGGCGAATCTGCCCGTAAAGGTGAATCTACGTACGAGGTGGATCTCCTGGCCATACTAGTAATGTATTCTATAAAACAAGTGAATACAATGTATATATAAAAACTTCAGGATGTATCTCAAGTCATCGAGGTTGTCCTTCATATAGTGTAACCAGAAATTTCTCTCTAACGTCAACTACTGACGACAGTGACTTCTCGACAACTGAGACAGCAGTCTTTACGATCAGCACATAACCGTCTTCTACTTCCTGCTTGATTCGGATCCTCTTGATCCGCCTGATCAGCCTTCAGCGTCTTTATGAAAATAGTCCGTTTGTGTTGTTCGGGAAAAATTTTGCCTGCGTGATGGTGCTGACTGAGGTTTTTTTTGGGATAATACGATAATACTACAATGAAATTGCTCCCTAAGTGCCTTTTGTGCATTGCACGTAGTTTTAAGACATTAATAGGAATACAGCTTCGCCAGACTTCATCCAAATCACAGCAGGATTATTGACATGCATTTTCTGGCGCTGAAATCTACTTCACCTGCGATGATAAGGAATGCATCAAACAGCTTCGATTAACTGCTTTTATGCAATGCTTCTTCTGTAAACAGAGACATAAAAGGCAAGTTAATACGTGTAAGTCCGTACGGCCATCCTCGTATTGTTTTGTGATTTTTGGAATGAAGTCAACGAGTCTACTGTGATCTTTTTCTCTTTGATTCAGCTTTACTTTTTTGCCAATTTTCGCCATTTTGAGAAAAAAATTTTAAGTTTGTTCGGCCCTGTGTCTGTTAATATTGGTTTCAAGAAGAGTGATTTAGACAATTCGTATCAAATTTAATGGTTTAAAAGTTATGAAAAAAAAAGTCCGAAAATTTTGGATTCGAGAGTAATCCTAAAGCACATTTGAACGAACTGTAAAACTAACATTAATTTCGGAATTTTTTCAGCAGATCCCACTTTTTTGGCCCTGCCTACTGGAAATATTATTATATATATTATTAATTCGAATATTTTCGCCCTCACCTCACATTTTTAATGTTCTCCGAAAATGGATATGCAAAAATTATAACCCATTTATTCTTCTGATCATCAAGGAGCAGGAATAGAGAGAATTTGGTCATTGTTTATGATCGTATTTGAGTTTATGTCTCAATATCTTGCCAGTCTTATAGTTTCTTAAATTTCTCAGTGTGGGATAAAAGTTATTTCTCTGGTCAATTTCCTTTTCCGTTCTCTTCATTCTGAATTTGTTGTCTAAATTTCTTGAACCATAGAAGTGCTAAAGAAGTACAAGTTGAATTTTTCCTCCGCATACTCATGCCAAAAATTTTGTGGTTTTACTCTTTTGATCTGCGTATTGTACGTCCCAGCACAATACATGCTGCTATATATGTTAATGCTCAATCTTTTTATGCGAAATAAAGATTCTTTCGTAATTCATCAGTGAGCATGTTATTCTTGAGATACCTTTACAAGCTCAAAAATCCTCCTACATTTTTCCAAAATAAACCTATAAAAACGCGCAGGTATTTCATATTTTCTTTACCGGGTATGCTTGCAGTGGACCTAAGTTTGGTAAAAAAGGATTCTGACTTGAGCATACTCGACGTTAGTTTCATGATAAAACTATTGAACTTCGGATGTCTTTTTTTGTCTCCTTGTCTCCTACTTTTCAGTTCCTGCCAACTTTTTCTGCGGAATCCATATATATATATATATATATATATATATATATATATATATACTTTCGGTAATTTTAAAAGAGAAATGTTTTTATATAAAATTGATCTTTGTATTTTATATTGTAGAAACCCTGAAGAAGCAATAAAATAATTGCGAAAGCTTGGTTGAGAAAAAAGAGTATTTCCATTCCACAAAAGAGTCGTTAAACCCTTAAAATTACTCGTATTATATATATATATATATATATATATATGTTTTTCTCAATAATATCGCATGGGATACCGTCTCAGCTGGCAGAGCTTCGGCTATCCAGATATTCATATAGGTACATGCTGAATTCTACAATTACACCTTCTGCATAGATCTTTCCTTCTCTGAGTCCATTCTGTATGCCTTTCAACATATTATGACTCCAGAAATTGCGCTATTCGGATTCTCAGGATTTTTTCCACGGCGTTAGTAACACTGAATAGCAACGAGGTATGTCTTTTCTTCTTCTTTCAAAAAAATGAGTCTTTAGTTTCAAGTGTGTTCGAACCCCACATATGACTACTGATTGCTGGGTGTGTTGGACAGATAAACCAAATCTGTCACTGCGACCACATCTGAATAAGGCCCAGTAGTACAGTTCAAGTTCAAGCTGAGTTTAAGTTTAAATCCAGATCAATTCTGACAATTACATTCAATTTTGACAGGTTGAACTAGGTTCAATGTTGAATCCGGCTCGAATTTGAACTGTACAACCGGACCTTATGGCTAAACAACTTCAATATCCAATATTTCTGGAAAAGTGAAAGTTAGAAACGAGGGTTCACAATGGAGGCAATTAGTATCGATATTACTTATTCTAGTTTTTTTAGGGTTTCGCATCTAATTCCACCGTGACTTACCGATTTTCCATGTTTTTGATCCTTGAATCTGTGGGGGATAAAAACAATGTCTCAGGGATCATCTGATCCTATTCTTGATAATCTGAAAGTTCTTAAAGATTTCTGCTGTATTTCGCTGTGCTTCATTCAAGAGGGCCTCCCAGTCCTCTTGGATGGTTGTTATTTTGTTTTCCGATATATTTTTATCGCATACAGTTTTAATGTTAAGTTTTCTAAAGTTAAGTGTTTGAAACAATATTTCAGTGTGGAATTAATACTTACTGAGAAATGTCTACCAGCACTCGGACAAATGTATTAATAGTTTTCTATATTGTTAGAATTCTGTCGTACTTATTTTTATACTTGAATTTTTGAAGCACAGAATGACAAAATTCAATGAGTAATTTTCTCAAAACTGTAATAGGCACAAATTAAATAAGGTATTGAAGATTGTTATTTCTGTCTTGAATTGAAAAATTCCCCCGTTTAGAATCTTTCCAAACACAATTCCATAACATGAACATATCATACAACGTTTTGTGTTACATATAGCAAAGTCTCGTACGATTTATGCGTTAACTGTCAAAGGAGGGCTCTATGTCGTCCTTTCGCTACTTATATTGTAAACTGCTAATCTGCAATTTTACATGTTCGGTATATGTACTGATTGCTGGGTGTGTTGGACGGATAAACCAAACCTGCCACTGCTACTAAGTAGTCTATTGTAGCACACAGGCAAGCTCGTAGAGCTAGATCTCTCCCTCCAGTCCCATCCTATTAAAAAGGAGATGATGTCGGAGGGGGAGTTCTTCTAGGACCATCTTCAGAGAACCAAATACTCCAAGTCTGACCATGTCTGCCGCCGGGCAGTTAAGAAGATGTGCTTAATCGTTTCGTCCTCTAAGCAGAGTGTACAGAGCGGGTCATTGACGATGCTGAGTTTTATAAGATGAAAATGAAATTTTTGGTAATACTTCGAGCGATGGTAGTTTGTTAGTTCGATTTAGATCGTAACATTCGTTGATTTAATTATCTGCGGATTAATTTGTTTATTATTTACCTGCCTTTCTATGTGTAGGATTTAAAAGATATTTAATATGGATGTGAGTGACTAGGATTGGTTGTATATAAATCAAACACTGATAAGTATCAACTCTGTTTAATACCTACTCTGAATAACAACTCTGAACTATTTTCATATAAGATGCGATCTCAACGCTTGTCAATGATCGACTGACTATATCATAGACGGCATAGCGTTCCTCCACTACTGAGCTCTCAAGTATTGCGCAGACGCTCTATGTATCGACAAAGCTTATTCTTTTTACACTCCCTCCCTTTGTCGAATACATCCACTCTAATACAATACATTTTAAATAATTAAACATTAATAAATTAAACTCTATGGGACAGGGACTTGTTGATTTTGAGTGTCCTCGGAATTTTAGTCCCTAGTGTTGCATCTTATTGGCCTGTGAACATACTTGTAGAAAATTAATTACTCTGAAATACATATGTACATGTTAACTTATATATTAGTGATTTTGTCTCTCAAGTACTGATGTTTACTTTGCGGCAAAGGTTTGGTCATTATGTCCGCTAAATTTTCATCACTAGGTATCCAGCACATCCTAACCTTCTTTTCCTCTACGCACTGTTTCACAAAATCTCCATGTGTAATTGCCATGGTTTTTCTGTTTCCAGTTTTCTCTCTGAATACTAACTCATTTTTAATTTCCTCTACACTCAAGTCGAAGGTTTTAAGTTTGTGGCTTCCATCTTTCTCGGTACAATCTTTGGCTGATTTATTATCACACCACAACGTAATTGGGTAAAACGTCTGGCCAATTATGTATCTAATAGATTTATCGAGTGATATCAGCTCTTGGCAAGCGTCACTCATTGCTAGGTACTCTGCTTGACATGTAGAAGTCGTCACAGTAGACTGTTTATGACTCCTCCAAGTTATTACGTCTCCGAATAATTTGATTATATACCCTCCGGTGGATTTCGAGTCCTCACAATCTCTGAAGCTAGCATCGGAGAGAGCTTCCAAGTTCTCTGAATTGGATAGGAACTTAATACCTATATTAGTTGTGCCTCTTAAGTATCTAAGAACTCTTTTTACTTCTATCCAGTCATCTTCAGTCGGGTTTACCTGTTTTCTCGCTAGATAGTTTATTGCAAAAGAAATATCTGGTCGAGTTGCATTGGCCAAATACATTAAACTACCTATTGCTTCTCTGAATGGTACTCTTTTGAATTCCTTTTGTTCCTCTGAATTTTCTATGCTGCATTTAAGGTTGTTGTTCCTTTGATCAACCTGACGGGTTACCATAGGAGTGCTCTGTGGTTTTGACTCATGCATGTTGAATCTTTCTCTCTCTGTATATGCACTTTGGTGCAACGTAATACTTCTTCTTTCTCTATCCCTCTGAATTGTAATACCCAGAAATTGTCTGGGCTCCCCTAAATCTTTCATTTGAAACACATTACCAAAGTGCAATTTTATTTGATTAAGTTTCTCTGGGTCATTGCTTGCAAGCAACATGTCGTCTACATATAGTATCACTATAGCCAGTTTTCCGTTAAGTCTCCAGGTGAAGAGACAAGGGTCATGAAGATCATTTTCCAAACCAAGCTTTCGAGCTTCCTCTGAAAATCTTTTATTCCACAACTTGGGACTTACTCTGAGACCATAAAGAGACTTTTTCAATTTACAAACCTTTTCAAGTTTAGTGTTCTCTTTAACGTTCAAACCCTCTGGGATTTCCATGAAGACCTCTTCTTCAAGTTCTCCATTCAGGAACGCCGTTTTGACGTCCATTTGACATGCATCTAAGTTCTCCTTATTGATTATGGAGAGAACAGCTCGAATCAAGGACAACCTTGACACCGGAGCATATGTTTCTTTAAGACCATAAACATTTTTATCTTTAAACCCTCGTGAGACAAGTCGTGCCTTATACTTAATTGACCCATTGTTTTCAACTTTCCTTTTAAACACCCATTTGGAGTCAATAATGTTTGGTCTCTTGCCATCGATATCTACTTTAGGTCGATCTACGATGACCCAGACCTCATTCTCTTTCATAGAATCCAGCTCTTCTCTAATAGCTTGATTCAATAACTCTTTGTTCTCTGAATTTATTGCTTCTTCAAATGTGATTGGATCATTTTGAATTGGAGCTAATAATATATGCTCCAATTCATCTTTATTTACCTCACCCACATCTTCAACTCTAGTGTAACGAGCAAAGCTTATATCTTCAATTCTCTTAGCTTTACTTCTTGTAAATGGACCCTCAGTTTTGTTTGGTGGTAACTCTGAATTTCTCTCTTTATTTAGTTCTTCTGCGCTTTTCTCTGAATTTATTTTCTTTGGTCTACCTCTTTTTCTAGGCTTAGATGTATTCGCCTCTGATTGATCTATTTCTGTTGGTTCGCTCACAACAGTGAATTCAGTTGTTTTATCTGATGTACTCTCAACACTTAACTCTTTACTCTGATTCTTCAAATAAGCATCTTTGTACACTAATCTCTCTATAAACCTCACATGTTTCGATTCTATGAACTTTCTCGTGCTAGGATGCCATAAAATGTATCCTGTGGGTGTATGCCCTACCAATATGGTTTTTATCGAAACATTGCTGAACTTTGTTTCGACGAATGGTAACTTAACATAAGCAACACATCCAAACCTTCTAATATGCTCTAAATGACAGTTTGCTCTAGGTGAAAATTTAATTAACGGTACTTCATACCCAATTGACTTGTGTGGAGTTCTGTTATAAGTGTGAACAGCTGTTTCAGCGGCTAGTTCCCACATGCTTTGTGGTAAGCCCGAATCACACATAAAAGCTCTAATTGTTCTCTGAATAGATTTGTTAAATCTCTCGGCTGTTCCGTTCAGCTCAGGAGTATATGGTGGACCGCTGTCTGACTCTATTTTTTCTCTTTTCATTATTTCAGCAAAATTTCCACCGGTGAACTCAGTACCTCTGTCTGATCTAACATAGCAGACTTTTGCATCTGCACCTAGTAGGTTACGTGCAGAAATCAGAAATTTATCAAACGCTTGACCGGATTCATCTTTAGATTTTAGACAATATATGTTAGCATATCTGGAATAATCATCTACAAATACGATTATGTACCTCTTATGACCAGGCCATGAATTGGGTTTAATTGGACCCATAACATCTGAATGAATTAATTGAAGAGGCCTGTCAGCTCTACTTCTGATTTGTTTGAATGGAAGTTTTTCCATTTTTGCTAATATGCACACTGCACACTCTCTAATTGAGTCGTCAAACTTCACGTTTTCTAATCTCTTATCTCTCTTTTGTATCATTTTTAAGTAATTTAAAGAAGCATGCCCTAGCCTCTGATGCCATAGCATAGCTTCACTCTGAATATTAGTAGACACCATATTTTCTGGTGGATTTTTATTTATTGTGTCCTTTAGACTTTCTAAGCTCTTTAAATCGTCTATTTGAACTATTTTATACTCTGAATTGGAATTCTCTGAATTATCTGATACAATGGGATTGTCCAGACTGGATTTCTCTGAATTGGAATTCTCTGAATTATCTGATACAATGGGTTTGTCCAGACTCTCCCTCCCAATCGCAGAACCTACATCTACCGCAACGTTTTCAATAGACTCTGAATTAGTTTCCTCTGAAATCTCTATATTGTTGGTTTGCGATTGACCGGAAAACTCATTGTCAACTGCCAAGCAAGCAGTGCAACTATAATTTTCAGACTCAGTTATTGTGTTATCATTAGTGTATTTAGATTTCAATATTTCAAACTTAACTACCCAATTTGGTTTCTCATAAACCCCTTCAAATATCGTCTTGCTATTGTCTTTATTATAAACTCTGAATATTTTGTCGTCTAAATATATACAGAATCCTGCATCTACCAGTTTGCGTAATGATAACAAATTCTCTGAAATATCTTTTGCTGCTATAACATTAGTTAATTTGATATGAGTACTACTTAATTTATCATTTTTAAGCAAAAGATTACCTCTACCATCTATTACAATATCAGCAATTTCGTTTTTATTAGCGCTTTTGATAACGCCTTTCTCTGATTTTTTAAAATTGCTGAATATAAAACTCTTATTAACAATGTGGCTCGTAGTTCCCGAATCAGCTATAAACTCTATATGTTCTCTATAATTTGGCTCTTTATTAAAAAGTGTCTTACCTTGTAACTCTGAATCCTCCTCATACCTCTCATTACTACCCTTGTAGTCAGCTCTTCTGGCTACCGAGTGATGTCTCATACCCCTATTGCTTCCTCTACCTCTGAAGTGACCTCTGGTGTTTCCTCTCGAATTACCTCTAGAGTTGGAAGTTGTATGGTTACCACCTCTGCCTCTGAATTTTCCAGAACCTCTGTCTCTCAGTTCCTGACCCTGGTTTTTTTGAACCTTTTGACGGGGGGTTCATGGTAACTCGACTTGTATGGCCTCTTTGAGTTTCGGGAACAGTTCTCACTCGTATGGTCAGTGATGTCGTTACAACTGTAACAAAACCACTGGTTTGTGCCTCTGAATGAACACTGATCTTGCCAGTGCCCCTTTCTGTTGCATCTGAAGCATTTGTTCTCCTTGAACTTTCCCTTCAGAACCCTTGCTCTTGAGGCGGCAACTTCATTCTCAGAGTAACTTCCTCGATTTGCATCGTTATCTTCTTGAATGCGATACATAGTTTTTCGTAGAGATTCCATGTCCATCTCTTTCCCAGTTGTTGAGATCACAGCACATTTTGATTTGATTTACTTCCTTCGGTTTCCAGAGAAAGGCTCAAAGAGGAGAAGAGAATGGTTCAGTATCATGAATTTGATTGAGAGTGACCGAAGATGTTATCTTTTTGAAGATCACTTCAACGTAACAGAATTCTCCTTAGTATGGTTGAAGAAATTTGCCCTACCACGCAAACCAATACAACTGGTAATGGATACCTCAAGTTCCGTTGGTGATAACTCGGTGGAAACTCCAACTAGTGATATCTTGATGGAATATTCCATCAGTGATATCGCAATGGAACCTTCCACTAGTGATGTCTCGATGGAACCTCCCATTAGTGACATCTCAATGGAACCTTCTATGAGTAATAACTCAGTGGAAATATCCATTACTGATGTCCCAATGGAACCTTCTATTTGCGACGTCTCAATGGAACTATCTATGGATGACCATACGTACCATCTACCAGCCATCATTTATTGGAGCACCTTCAACATCAACATGTGAAAATGGTTATGAACTCAAAGTGAAACAGGTTTATCAATGTGCCAATTTGACATGTTCAAGGGTTTAGAAGGGAAGTTGGATCGGGCAGGAGTTCAATTTATTCAAAGCACTTTTAAGAATGCTCAATTAAAAAGACCATCTTGGACGATTGAGGACAAAGTTTATGCTTTAGTACTTTTCAAAAAACGGCCAAAGGCATATAATTCCTTAAAACAGTGCATTCCCCTCCTTTCAAGAAGCACCATACAAAAGGTGTTGCACAACATTTCTTTTGATGTGGGTTTGAATGAAGAATTATTAAAAAAACTCAAGAAACATGTATCCAAGTTGGATAAGTATGAAAAGTATTTCCTTGAAATCGCTCCATGCTGTGCTCTGGGGTATGTTATTACCCAAAATGGAAAGCTGGGCCTTTGTTTCCACATATGGAACAAGAAAGACTCAAATTTTATGTAGAAACACTCCTAACCCATATGAAGGGGCGTTGATGCAACTGACAATTGGCCTTAGAGCGAATGAAATTTAAGTTTGAGGAGACAACAGTTTTGGATAGGGAGTCCAATTGGTTTAGGCGGAATATGGGGGAGATGGTGCAGATTCAGTTGACCGAAAACATTAATCTTAGAACTGATTGTTTGGGTCTAAGCGCTATATACCATAACATCATAAATTTATTTTCCCAACACAGAATTTAGATGTTTATAATTTTATCTCGATTTTAATTGTACATTTGTTTCTGAGTGTATGTTTGCTTGTGGGGGTGGGAACGCCCTGTCATTGCAGTTTATTCGACAAGTATCAAAAACTAGTTTTCATACATCTGTACGACAGCGTAGCACGCAAATCTGTGTATTTTATCATCGTATGACATATAGCAGTGCGTTGACTTGTGCGATTGTTTACCAATGAAATTTCCATTTTCACATAGTTTGAATGAAGGATTGACGGACGTTTTCTGCTTCCGAGGTATTGTGATGTTATATTCTTCATTGTATTTGTGTGTGTTTATCTGTATGTTTCTTTGTAGAGCTTTGAAGAAGCAACAATAAAGTTGCGAAACGTCGCTTGAAGGAATGACTTAACGTCTCTCATTCGAACTTATTCCACTCCCAAGACAATTTATCCAGAATATTGTACAACTTGCGTTCCTTTTTGGCTCATGATAACATGCCTGTGTCCATTTTATGCCTCTATAATAATGTACTAAATTCAGTAGTACCTCCCTCAAATGAAAATAAAAAGAATATTTGTGATTCCCAGGCTGCAGAATATGTTGCTGGATTTCTTGTGAAAAAATTGAAAAAATACCATTCCTGCAGTAAATATATGGAACTACTATGTTCAGAAACAGTGGAAACAGAACATTTGTTTGTTTCATTCAAGGAAAATGATGATAAAGAGCGACTAACTTATGTCTCCAGACATATGATTTCAACTCTAACAGAGATGCATGATATGATTGTGTTTGTTTTTCCAAGATTTGAAAATATTGCATCGATAATCTCTAAGTTGAAATTATTTTTAAAGTCGCATGTATTATTTTCTTGGTTTATATGTAAAGAACATGTGGACTTGGTTGTCCCGAATTTATTGGATCATGATATTTCCTTCATTGTTAGAAAGTATTACGATGATATTTTCAGAAAAAAAAATGTGAGGCGACCACGTAGAAATGAAACTTAATTCCATCAAATTCCTGTATATTCATATTTGATCAAGATGGCGCCGAGTGAAGACAATCCGTCAGATCAAACAAATAAAACTACTAAAAATTATGAATTTAAATGCAATCAATGCAATAAAAAGTTGTATCCGCGGTGCAGTGTATAAAGTGTCAAGGGTACTTTCACAATTCTTGCCTTTTACAAGCAGCAAGTCAAAAATCTGCTTTGTGCAAACACGAAACAGCGAACGAGGAAGCTCCAGATGGTGACAACCAAACAACCAATTCTGAAATGCAAGTAAAAATACTGAGCATTGAAAATCAATATCTAAAACAAATCTTAGTAGAAGTTCATGAGAAAAACAAAATATTACAAGACTATGTTAACATTTTAAAGGAAAAAGTAAATACAATAATACAATACACAGAATAGAACGCAAACAAACAAGACAGTTATAGATCCAAAGACCACAGGCCACAGAATAGGAAAGATGACACTAGAACTACCCAACAAACGTCAGAGGCAGTGAAGAAGACAAAGACAGGAGAAGGCTAACCCCACAACAACAAAGAAAATAGAAGTAAACAAACTTTAATGATATCACCACCCAGTTCATGAATACAATTATTAATTTAGTGCACGACCAACCATTTCGAAATACCAAAAACGAGACAAATGCGAGTGATTTTAAAGAAGTTACTCACAAAAAGTTTGCCAGACGAGAAAACACAAATGTTAAAAATGCCACAGTCAGTATAGTGGGGGATTTCAATGTCAATATGATGGAAGACTCTACTAAAAAAACTGAATAAATGAATATCTTTGGAACATACAACCTAAAACAGACAATCTATCAACCGACAAGGATAACATCTACAACAGCAACGTGCATTAATAACATCTTCACAAATACGGAGCAAATATATGTGACAAGTGTCATTCAAACACACATTTCTGATCACACAGCACAGAAAATAAGCTTCAGAATGACAGGGATATGCACAAATGAAGCAATTAAGCGAATATTATCGCAAAGAAACATCTAATCCTTCAAAGAGCTATTGGCAGAACAAGATTGGGAGCTTTTGTATCAAAGATTATAGAGTAGAAAGATAGGAAACGCCCTCATATCGCTAGTACTAAAAACCGACTACATTTTGGCCAGTGAAAACACGCGTGACAATGAGATGGCGGTAAAAACGCACTGTCAATACAGGAAAACTTTTTGATAACAGTTTTCTGTTTTTTAATTGAGGGGCTCGAAATTCGAATTCTATTTCTCGTATTGCATTTCAATATTGACTTTGTTTCTATCAGAAAACAAACATCCTGAGCGACAAAACAAAAGTATGGTTTTGCTTTGTGATCAGGATGTTAGTTTTCATCTAAACATTGTTTGGAATCAATTGATATCAACGAAAAACGCTATTGGATGTGCTATATGTTTATTTGCAATTCATAAAAAATTTACAAAAATTGAATAACCATCATAGCATACATATTCCAGTTACTTACATATGTAGGTATTATTTAAAGAATTTTCAGAACCACACTTAAAAGAAAACCTTACAGACATATGCAAGACCTGTCAGTATAGTTTCTTGGTGCTTTTTTTATGATATGGTCTCTTCATGACACAATATACAAATGGATTAATGAATGAACAAAACACTCACAGCAGGTTTCATAAAACTTTGACTTTCTAAACAACAATTTGACAGTCCCTCGGTTCCCAAATGGAAATCAATAAAACCTCTGCATTTCTGAATATATTGAAAGAGTAGCAATTGAGAATCATTGAATGGACCTATAAAGATCATCATTTCCCCTTAATAGGCCTTTCATGCAAGGGATGCTTTCTGCATACGACAATTTACGTCGATGAACAGTTCTCAATTGACCTGCAGTAAAATGTTCATCGCACATGGTGTAGTAAGTAGTGTTTTCTGAATTAATTGTCTTCAAGGTCTGAGAATTTTATCCACTTCGGAGCACTGAAAATTAGAATCAATGAATGACCGATTCACATGTTACGACTTTTAATACGTACGCTTCCATTTTCCTTAGTTGAGTGAAAAACTTAATCACGTAAAATACATTTTAATATTTGATCCACCGTTCTTCAACATTCAATAATTTCCGAACAATATTTTGATGTTTTCACCAAGAAATAAGACAAAAAATTCAAAAATTAGCAACTAGAACGAGCCAGATAAACAAAAAGCGGAATGAGAATCAAAACATTCAAAACCTCTTTCATCAAAACTGACGTCTGAAATCTTAAAAAATTTCATATATTTCTGCAAATGGCACTCAAATTAATATTTTGACCAGTCCTAGCGTCTTAAAAACACGCGTGACACACAGATGGCGCTCAAATCGCTTTAGTCGCCTCGTTTCCCATCTTTCTACTCTATAATCTGTGTTTTGTCTGAAATACCTGTAAATGAGGTCGATGACAATAATAAGCTCATAATTGAAAAATACTTCCAGGAGCTTAAACAACTATGTGAAATCACATTGGAGAAATCAAGAGAATGATTTGAACAAAACACTCTGTTGATAAATACAGAAAAAACACAATTAATACTCTTCTCACCGACCAACTCAAAGATGGAAGAAATTGATCACATTATATTGAATCAAGTTAAATATGATCTTGTTGAATGCACAAAATTCTTGGGAGTTTATATAGAAAAAAATCTTAATTGGAAGAGACATATAAACTATCTAGGCGAAAGAGTAACAACATCTATTTATGGTTTTCGTACTATAGCCAAATATGTATATCGGAAATTCGAACATTATTTCAAATTATCCATTCCGCTATTCATTTCCGATGGAAAATTTCATTATAATTCGCATTGATGAATAATCGAAGTGGGTCACGGCACCAACCGAAATCTGCTGACGGGAAGGAACACGGTACAACAACCGGGGACTTAACAAAATCATCATTCACTTATCGTTTGATCAATTTACCTTACCTTACCGGCAACTGTGGAGTTAAGACTTCCCTTGAACGTTCTGAGTCTGGTCGTTCAGTTGCCTCAAGTGTTGTTTCAAACAATAGAAGCAACAGTTTTGGACCTTCGAGCCGAATCGAGAGAAAGGATTTACGACCCTAATCTCGATCACACCGTCAGCGTCTGTGGGAAAGCCTTCCAGAGCCAACAACAGCGCCAGTAGAAGCCCTCCAGAGCCAACGAAAAAATCCGTGAAGAAGCCATCCATCGCCAAATCCGAGCCAGCGATCAAGCCTTCCGGATCCACATTTCCAGAATCCCAGGGAACGGAACAAATCCACTAGGAAAACGAGCGCCAGAGAAGAAATCTTCCAGAGCCACAAGCCCAATAGTTCAACCATCGCCATGGAGAGAGAAATAGAAGAACAAATATTAATTGGTCAAGAACTCAAACGAATTCTATCATCTCTTAAAAAGGACGGTTCTGCCAAAAAAACCGAAGAGTACTACAGAAAGAAATCCAAAACAGCAGCAGATCTCTTGGACAAATTCAAAGAGATACACGAAGCATTACGTAAAGCACTTTCTGACGACCATGAATATTTCCAAAAGGACTTACCAGGGCAGATTTCCAGATGCTACCAGAAAATCACAGATTACATTGATGGGCACCCACCTTCCACACCGAGCATCATATCCAAAGAAGAAAGTTTTCAACACCCTGCCTTCCTGCAGCTTCGTATAAAACTAAATTCATTCAATCAGGAAATGCAACGAGCTAAGCAGAAAATCAAGACCAAACAGCATCCAAAAATCTACAGTTTCCTCGAGGAAAATTTATCAAGAATATGGAGAGACATAGAAGCACTTCACGAACAACTATTAGCCGACAAACACGAAGAAGTCACAAAATACGTGAAGAGTGGAGTCTACGAGGAATTCCAATCACAATACCATGATATCATAGAAGATATAATCACCACTTCACCATTGGATAATCCATCCCAAACTAAAACACTGTCGATAAATCTACCAAAGATCAGTATTCCAATCTTCGACGGAGACTACGAAACTTGGATTACGTTCAGAGACATTTTTACACAAACCATACACGACAATCATGAACTAGGGGACGCTGAAAGAATGCAGTACCTGAAAAGCCAAACCAGGGGTGAGGCCGCAAAGCTTATTCAACATCTTGAAGTATCTGAAAGGAATTACCCTATAGTATGGGAATTGATAAAGAAAAGATACAATAACAATAGACTTCTTTTCAACAAATACGCTGACAAAATCTTGGGTAACAAGATAATTGCGCACATGCTGCTAAAGAAGTTGGACAACGAATCCCGAAAACTCTACGAACAAGCCACTATTACTCACAAGGACGTTCAAGAACTACCGGACCTTCTAGAATTTCTAGAAAACAGAAACCAATCACACGAAGCATTACGAGGCACGATCAAGAAGTCGGACCACCAACAAGCAGGACAAAGACCTAGGATACAAAATTATTATAGCGACGTCCGATCCTGTAAAGTATGTGGCAGCTATCATGAAATCTACCAATGCCAAAAATTCAAGGAAATGTCCGTCAAAGAACGCAACGCCTTCATAAAGAAAAACTGCCTCTGCAAGAATTGTATGCGACATTGGAGCAATACCAAATGCCAGAGCAAAAGTCTTTGTTTCAAATGCAATAAACCTCACCATACATCCTTACATTGGGATGACAATCAAAGTACGAAGATAAACACTGACCAGCAAGGATACAGTAAAACAAAACACAATACTACAAGAAAGCAAGGTGTCCCACATCAACCAAATCAGACAAACGAAATCGAGTCACATCTAGGAAGAACTTCAAACAATGATGAACGACCAACCATTCCCCTCTTGGCCACGGCGTTCGTTAACGTATCCAACAACAGGGGATATAACGAACTTATGAGAGTTTTGATTGACCCAGGCTCTCAAGTATCATTTATAACTGAGGAAGCCGCAAATACTTTAGGAGTTCCAAGAGTGAAACATCAAGCGACTATCACAGGATTGGGATCATGTGATGTCGGTACCTCGAAATGGAAGATATACGCTCAAATGAAGCCAAGATTCTCAAGCAACTTCAAAGCACAAGCAGAGTTATATGTTTTACCAAAGTTGACCAGCTCCATGCCCCCATCCCCCATCTAAGTTGATGAACACTAGGACAGTATAATCCTAGCAGATCCTACATACTATAAGCCTGGAAAAGTTGACATCCTCTTAGGAATCGACCTATATAAGGACATTTCATTGAACGGAATAAAAAAGTCCAAAACTGGTCTTCTCGCACAAAACACAGAGCTTGGATGGATCTTATCTGGTAGCACATTTCCGGGACCACGACTGCAGATTACCAGTATGATCACCACTGCGGAGCAAGAAAATCAAATTACCAAGTTCTGGGAAATAGAAGAAGCGGATGTTCAAAGGAACAATAATGATCAAAATAACATTTGCGATGAATTCTTCGCAAAAACTCACACAAGAA